>NC_136067.1:1013984760-1014636521 GCF_964261635.1 Lissotriton helveticus
AATTTGACAATAAAGAGTGGCTTGATTACATTAGTAAATTCCATGTAATCAGCCTGCAGGAGACTAGGGCCCCGGAGAACAATTTTCATTTGCAGGGGTACAAGTGTTTCTTTGTACCCGCGCAAAAATCAAGATCAGGGAGAGCCATGGGAGGACTATCTATTTATATTGATTTAGATCTTCCAGGTAGCTGGTCCACCCCAGATTGGAACTCCCATGGGATTCAGGCTGTTCGGTTTTCCGGGAAGGGGCTAAGATTCACAGTTTTTAATATTTATAACAACGAGTTAGCGGGAAATTATACCTCACTTGTAGCTGAACTGGATCATAGGCTGAGTCAGGAAATATCAGCCCAGAAAAAGGGGCAGCCACATGCGTTGCTGGTCATGGGTGACTTTAATTGTCACCTTTGCCCGGCTTTGGTCCCAACAAACTCAGATTGGTCCCAATGCCCCATGGAGAAGGGGCCGCACTTTTCCCACACCCCGACAGGGTCAGCCTTTAGTATGCTCCGGCTCAAGTATGATCTTGAGCATACCATTAACATGATAGGCACGCAGAAGGATGGAACTCTTCGACCCACATTCAAGGGCAGAGGATGCTCATCAGTTATAGACTATATTTTGGTCTCAAGATCCCTGCTAAATAAGATAATTAGTGTAGGGATCCAATGGAGCAGTTTCAGCGACCATAACCCACTCGTTTTGGAGCTGATGTATAGGGCGGGTTTAAAAAGCAGAGAACATTGCACATTCACGGAGAGGGTAACAGACCAAGGCAGGAGATTTAAGTGGTCTAAAATAGACGGGGGAAAATTCTATAAGGCCCTGGTTGACGCTGGCAAATTTGCCATTAATGACTGCTTAGATACGGAAGTCCATGGATTAAGGCTACTGGAAGCATTCGATCAGATTGCTAATCTGATTGACGGCCTCTTAAAAACTAGTGCGCCCACAAGGAATGACAGTAACCCTCGATGGTTTGATAAAGATTGCTCCAAAGCTCTGAGGGAGCTTAAAAGCAGCCTTAAAACTAAACCAAGGGACCCCCAAAAAATCAAGGCGTGTAGAGAGAAATATAAAAAAGAGACCAAGAGGAGGAAATTGGCTCTGCAGGCAGAAGCGTGGGCAGACCTCAGAGAAGCAGGGGAAAGGAAGGATCTAGCGGGTTTCTGGAGAATCATTAATAAACCAACTTTCCAAGAAAACGATACCCCGGAAATAGGGGCTAATATACTTCCAGAACAGTGGGTCACTCACTATAGGGGTCTGTATAATCATGAGCCCAGCACTCCCGGGGAGTCACGTGAAACTTTAACTCAGGTCTCAACGGTTGTATTTACTATTAAGGAGATCACTGCTGGGATAGAGGGGCTGACTAAAAACAAAGCCCCGGGCCCTGATGGAATCCCCCCCGACCTGTTTTTAAGCAGCATAGAACTCTGGGCTCCGTTAATGACCAGGGTCATAAATACTGCTATTACCTGTGGTCTGCCACCGTCCTGGTCTAAAGCGACAATTGTGCCGATTTTCAAGAAGGGCAATAGGGACGATCCTAAGTGCTATCGCCCTATCTCCCTGATTGATGTATCGGCTAAACTCATGGGGAGGGCGATCCTTAATAGGCTGTCCGAGTGGACCGAAGAAAATAACATCTTCTGGGACACTCAATATGGATTTAGGACAGGGAGGTCCACTAGTGATCAATGCCTGAACCTTTATATGCTGACTGCCAAATATACCATGGCTAGTGATGAATCGATCTATTTAGGATTCATGTATTTGGCAGCGGCTTTTGATCACGTTAACAGGGAGAAATTGTGGGGCATGATGTCCAGTATGGGGATAGAGAGTGGCCTAATTAATATACTTAGGGAACTGCATAGCGACACCACGGCTAGGGTTCGATACAACAGGGAGGGTGGACTGACAGACTCCTTTCCCTGTAAGAGTGGAGTCCGGCAAGGCTGCATTCTCGCCCCTTTTTTATTCTCCCTTTATATTAACAATTTGGAGCGGTATCTGTTAGGTTTAAAGGCAGACTGTCCAAGGGCGGGGTCGCGTCATATTCCTGTTCTGCTTTATGCAGATGATGCGGTCCTGATTGCACGTACGCCCAGGAGCCTACAAATTTTGATTGACGGTTTTGTCAAGTTCATGGGTGCCCTAGATCTCTCAGTTAACCTGGGCGAATCTTATGTGCTCCTGGCTGGGAAAAAAACTTCCTCTAATTTTACTTACAGAATAGGAAGGCACACAGTAGAAGAGGTCAAAACATTCTCTTATCTAGGTGTAACTTTTGATGGTGCCTTACAGTTTAAAGCCCTGGTGGATGAGCGTTGTAGCAAAATGATCGCTTCTAACGGGGCAATAGCAAGTTACGGGAGGAGGTTAGGCAGATGGAGCCCGGAGCAGGTGATGACCCTGTATAGCTCCGTATCATGCTCTAAAGTAATTTATGGGGCAGAGGTATGGGGCTTTGTCAATACTATCAAAATTCAACGGGAAGAAAACAAATATTTAAAATCCGTCTTGAGGGTACCCCCAAGTACTGCTGCCCTCATAGTACACAGGGAATTAGGGAGGCCACACCTAGATGATTTGGTAAAACTCAGGCCAATTGCGGCCTGGTTAAAAATTTGGGTCAATCCTGATGCGACCCTAAGCAGAGAAATTTTATCGGACTGCTTAGAGAGGGACAAATGTATGCGTATACCTTGGCTCAATTACGTAAAGAATACCCTAGAGGAAATAGGCTTTGGGAATCTCTTCACTAACCCCGCAACAATTGTAGCCCAGCATAAGATGCAAGTAAGGAGAAATTACCTAGATTTGAAAAGTCAACGCAGAGCTGAGGCTGAAGGGCTTAAAAAGACCGTGAGGGCCCATAACCTGGTGAAGAGCGTTGAGGGTACTGAGCCATATTTATATCTTATGCATAACGCACAGGATAGATTCTTGATGTGTCGCTTTAGACTGAACCTACTTCCATTTATGTTGGCATCACCAGCAGGATTTGCAACATCAATCGAACAGAAGGGATCCTGCGGCTGCGACAATATGTCTCCGCAGGATTCCCTTCATTTTGTCCTACTTTGTCCCTTTTTTACAATGCCCAGGCGTAGATTTCTTGTAAATATTTTAAAACAAGCCAAGCTGGAACATGCTAGGGAGGGATTAGCCTTTTTACAAAAAGCATCGGACCCCTTAACATTGTGTTGTATAATGAATTTTATTAAGGTAGCGGTTCGTTTAAGGCTAACTAGGGGAGATGAATGAAATGTTTTCGATTTTACCCCTCTTAAAGTGTTATTCTTTCTCCTGCCTGTGTTATACGTTAATACTAATGTATTTTTTTTATAAGGATCTTGTAAATGTTTAATGACTTTTTATTCATGTATATATGTGTGTGCTTTTATGGTGATTTTTAATCACCGAATAAAGATTCTTTGAATTGACTGGACAGAATACAGACATCAAAAATATCGTTATTAAGGCAAGTAATGTAATATCGATTGTTAAAAATATAGACATTTAAAATATCAAAGTATATAATATAGTTTAATAAAATTATCGATTTGTTGATAATATTGAATTTTTTATAGTGATATTTATGTTATTATGTGTGTTAAAAGTGTGTATTTATGTTCAAATAATTTTAATAAATGAAATATTTTATTTTTTATTTTTGCGTAATTTAATTCTGTAGCAGGTTGAATGTTTATAGGGGAATAGGGTGGGAAGTAATTTAATTATAATTAATTAAATATGTACATTTATTTATTGTTATTCATTTTTAATTATTTGTCAATTAATTTATATTTGGTAATTAATTAACTATTAATTGGCAATTAATTTTAATTAATTGATTAATTGCTAATTATGTTAATTTTACTAATTTATTTTCTGTAGCGGGTTGTGGGTTTATAGGGGAATAGGGTGGGAAGTAATTTAATTATAATTAATTAAATATGTACATTAATTAATGTTATTCATTTTTAATTATCTGTTAATTAATTTATATTTGGTAATTAATTAACTTTTAATTGGCAATTAATTTTAATTAATTGATTAATTGCTAATTATGTTAATTTTACTAATTTATTTTCTGTAGCGGGTTGTGGGTTTATAGGGGAATTGGGTGGCAAGTAATTTATTTATAATTAATTAAATATGCTAACATATTTATTGGTATTGTTGTAGAATTAATTGTTAATTATTTTTTATGGGTAAATAATTAAATTTGAATTGCTAATTAATTTTATTTAATTGATTAATTGCTAAATATGTTAATTTAATAATTTTTTTTCTGTAGTGGGTTGTGGGTTTATAGGGGAATAGGATGGGAAGTAATTTATTTATAATTAAATAAATAAAACAACATTTTTTAATTGTATTTAATTAGAATTTATTGTAAATTAATTTTTAAATGTGAAATTATTAATTGTTAATTTCTAATTAATTTGTATTAATAGTTAAATAATTGTAATAATTTATTTTAATTTGGAATTTTAATTGATTAATTATTATATTATATTAAATTCGTAATTACTTTTCAGTAATTTTTGATAGATATTAATTTATATTTATTGAAATAACATATGAAGTATTTAATTTCCCTATTGTTGCACCTACTGGAGTGGGAATAGAAATGTTTACCCCTACGCTATCCAACGCTTTCCCTACTGTTGCACCCACTGGAGTGGGAATAGTCATTTTTACCTCTACGCTATCCAACGCTTTCCCTACTGTTGCACTCTTTGGAGTGGGAATAGTAATTTACCCCCTACGCTATCCAATGCTTTCCCTACTGTTGCACTCTTTGGAGTGGGAATAGTAATTTTTACCCCTACGCTATCCAACGCTTTCCCTACTGTTGCACTCTTTGGAGTGGGAATAGTAATTTTTAACCCTACGCTATCCAACGCTTTCCCTAATGTTGCACCCACTGGAGTGGGAATAGTATTTTTTACCCCTACGCTATCCAACACTATCCCTACTGTTGCACCCACTGGAGTGGGAATAGTAATTTTAACCCCTACGCTATCCAACGCTTTCCCTACTGTTGCATTATTTGGAGTGGGAATAGTAATTTTTACCCCTACGCTATCCAACGTTTTCCCTACTGTTGCACCCACTGGAGTGGGAATAGTAATTTTTACCTCTACGCTATCCAACGCTTTCTCTACTGTAGCACTCTTTGGAGTGGGAATAGTAATTTAAACCCCTACGCTATCCAACGCTTTCCCTACTGTTGCACTCTTTGGAGTGGGAATAGTAATTTTTACCCCTACGCTATCCAACGCTTTCCCTACTGTTGCACTCTTTGGAGTGGGAATAGTAATTTTTAACCCTACGCTATCCAACGCTTTCCCTAATGTTGCACCCACTGGAGTGGGAATAGTATTTTTTACCCCTACGCTATCCAACACTATCCCTACTGTTGCACCCACTGGAGTGGGAATAGTAATTTTAACCCCTACGCTATCCAACGCTTTCCCTACTGTTGCATTATTTGGAGTGGGAATAGTAATTTTTACCCCTACGCTATCCAACGTTTTCCCTACTGTTGCACCCACTGGAGTGGGAATAGTAATTTTTACCTCTACGCTATCCAACGCTTTCTCTACTGTGGCACTCTTTGGAGTGGGAATAGTAATTTACCCCCTACGCTATCCAATGCTTTCCCTACTGTTGCACTCTTTGGAGTGGGAATAGTAATTTTTACCCCTACGCTATCCAACGCTTTCCCTACTGTTGCACTCTTTGGAGTGGGAATAGTAATTTTTAACCCTACGCTATCCAACGCTTTCCCTAATGTTGCACCCACTGGAGTGGGAATAGTATTTTTTACCCCTACGCTATCCAACACTATCCCTACTGTTGCACCCACTGGAGTGGGAATAGTAATTTTAACCCCTACGCTATCCAACGCTTTCCCTACTGTTGCATTATTTGGAGTGGGAATAGTAATTTTTACCCCTACGGTATCCAACGTTTTCCCTACTGTTGCACCCACTGGAGTGGGAATAGTAATTTTTACCTCTACGCTATCCAACGCTTTCTCTACTGTAGCACTCTTTGGAGTGGGAATAGTAATTTAAACCCCTACGCTATCCAACGCTTTCCCTACTGTTGCACTCTTTGGAGTGGGAATAGTAATTTTTACCCCTACGCTATCCAACGCTTTCCCTACTGTTGCACTCTTTGGAGTGGGAATAGTAATTTTTAACCCTACGCTATCCAACGCTTTCCCTAATGTTGCACCCACTGGAGTGGGAATAGTATTTTTTACCCCTACGCTATCCAACACTATCCCTACTGTTGCACCCACTGGAGTGGGAATAGTAATTTTAACCCCTACGCTATCCAACGCTTTCCCTACTGTTGCATTATTTGGAGTGGGAATAGTAATTTTTACCCCTACGCTATCCAACGTTTTCCCTACTGTTGCACCCACTGGAGTGGGAATAGTAATTTTTACCTCTACGCTATCCAACGCTTTCTCTACTGTGGCACTCTTTGGAGTGGGAATAGTAATTTTTACCCGTACGCTATCCAACGTTTTCCCTACTGTTGCACCCACTGGAGTGGGAATAGTATTTTTTACCCCTACGCTATCCAACACTTTCCCTACTGTTGCACCCACTGGAGTGGGAATAGTAATTTTAACCCCTACGCTATCCAACGCTTTCCCGCTATCCAACGTTTTCCCTACTATTGCACCCACTGGAGTGGGAATAGTAATTTTTACCCCTACGCTATCCAACGCTTTCCCTACTGTTGTACCCACTGGAGTGGGAATAGTATTTTTTACCCCTACGCTATCCAACACTTTCCTTACTGTTGCACCCACTGGAGTGGGAATAGTAATTTTTACCCCTACGCTATCCAACACTTTCCCTACTGTTGCACTCACTGGAGTGGGAATAGTAATTTTAACCCGTACGCTATCCAACTCTTTCCCTACTGTTGCACCCACTGGAGTGGGAATAGTAATTTTTACCCCTACGCTATCCAACGGTTTCCTCACTGTTGCACCCACTGGAGTGGGAATAGTAATTTTTACCCCTACGCTATCCAACGCTTTCCCTACAGTTGCACTCTGTGGATTGGGAATAGTATTTTTTACACTTATGCTATCGTACGGTAATAATATTGGATATTATTTAATTATATTATGTTAATATATATATATGTTTGAACAAATATGATAGTACAAATTTTTTTTTATAACTTTCATTAATTATTTAAATATTATAAGTTAATTTAAGTATTTTTAAGTATATTTTAGTCATTAATTTTTAATTTTAATTTAATTTAACACTGTTTTTAATAAAGTCGATATTTTTTAAAACTATATTATTGTAAACGATATTTTGTACTCGATATTTTTGTACTTACCTGTTTGTAGATACAAACTCGATATTTTGTCTGTACATATTTCTTCCTCGATATTTTTGCTAGTCAATATTCTGTCAGTCGATATTATTTCAGTGATCCACCACCAAAAACTACAATACACAAAGAAAAGGACCCTATCCTCAGAGTTAAAGCCATCATCAAGGAGTTCACCAATCCTGCAGCTGTCAACAATTACACCATTCTGTCTCAAGCACTCCGCAACGACCTCTTAAACGTCTTCTTACAGGAGATTATCAAGATCTACAATACAATCAACCCAGAGTACACCGATACAAACTCTACCGACCAGCCGGACACCTCCTTCATCAGCAAAATGCAGCTAAGCAATTGGAAGCCCCTTTCAAATGAGGAAACTACTACCCTGATGAAAACCATTCACTAAGGAGCACCCTCAGCCCCATACCCTCACTTCATATACTACCTTGTAGGAACCTTCATCTCATACGCACTCACTGCTATCATCAACACCTCCATAACCACGACTACCTTCCAGTCTTGCTGAAAAAAATGCAGACGTCAACACCCTATTAGCTACAAACCCCATCTCGCTCATGCCTTTTCAGCTAAAGTCTTTGAGAAAACCATTAATACCCAACTCGCGGACCACCTACAAATCCTGACAGTGATCAATCAGGCTTTAGCACCAACCACAGCACAAAGACAGTCCTCATTACGGCCACCAGTGACATTAGAAGCATCCTCGACTGTGGAGAAATGGCTGCACTTCTCAACCTCTCCTCAGCTTTTAATACGCTCTCCCACAAGTCACTCATCAGAAAGCTTCAGCAGTTGGGTGTCTGTGGACCATCCTTCAAGTGGATATCCTTCCTCACGGACAGAACTTAGACTTCCCCTACACCTCAGAACCCAAGAAACTCATCTGCAAAGTCCCTCAAGGATCGTCGCTCATCACAACACTCTTCAACGTCAACATAATGTCCCTTGTGGGCATCGTCGGAGCCCATGACATCATCATAGTATCTTATACAGAAAATACACAGATCATCCTCTCCCTTACCGACTCAACCCACACCACCAAAGCAACTTCACAACTGCATGAGCAATGTTGCTGCTTGGATGAAAACAAGTGCCTCCAGCTCAAAATGGACAAAACCAAAGTCCTAATCTATGGCAAAAGCCACTCCCCCTGGGACACCTCTTGGTGGACCTCCGAACTTGATGCAGACCATGCTAGGTACCCCAGAATCATCCTGGGCACCAACCTCTCCATGACCAAACAGGTTAGTGCTGTCTGCTCATCATGTTTCCACATCCTACGGATGCTACGCAAGATTTTCAAGTCGATCCCATTGAACACCAGGTGAATGGTTACCCGGCTCTTATAAAAGTAGACTTGATTACGGAAACACTCCCTACGTCGAAATCCTAGCCCATGTCCTTGCTGGCTCCAAGTCAGTGCAGTTATTTAAGGTGCTTCCTGAGATTAAAAAAAAGCAGTGCTGCAGCATTCTGTACAAGGTGGAGTCTTTTAAGTTGGTAGGCTGGGAGACACGAGAAAAGAGTTGTGAGGTTATAAGGGCATATATTACCGTCTTCTGGTAGTAGGAAGGAAATCGAAACAGAATTCTTTTTAAAGTTCTAAGAAGATCAAAGCACACTCCTACCAAACTGCCCACCTGAAGGCCAAAGGACAGATTATTATGGAACTTCACCCCAAGATTACTTATGAGCGTAGCTGGGTAGGAGGACGAAGAGCAAAACTGGGCCAGAATTTACCTCCCTAGGCAGGAGGCGGGTTTCCAAAGACTAATATTTTGGCTTTGCTGATGTTACATCAGAGGTTGCGCAGGCGCTCCACCAAAATACTACAAACAAACTCACTGCAAATCTGCACTGGGCATTAGGAGTATCACTGTCCCAGGTAGAATAATCTGTGTGTCGTCCACATAGGACACCACCTGCATACCAAACGATTCCACTAGGACTGCCAAAGGAGTCATGTACACAATAAATTTGTTAGGACTCAGGACAGAGCCCTGTGGAATGCCAATTCTCAACGGTTTGAGGTTTGATGCACAAGGTGGCATCCAGACTGAATAACATCTGTCAGATAGAAAATACCCAAACTAGGCCAAGGCGACCCCACCAAACCCAATATTATTTAGTCATTGTATGAGGACAGGGTGGGAAACATTATTGAATGCTGCTGACAGATCAAGCAGCAGTAGGGCAACTTGTTTCCCTTGGCCCGTGGCTAACTTAATGGTGTCATAGACTTCTACCGGCATGGATTCAGAACTGTTTCCAGGGCAGAAGCCCGATTGAGATGGGGAAACATCCTTGACATCGCGGTTAGTACACCATGATGCTGTTACATCGCGGTCGTTACAACGACCTCGATGTAACCACGCTATGCCATTACAATGCAAGTCTTTACATCGACTTGCACTAGATGGCGTGCTCACATTACAAATAGTGTACTTTACTATCCAAACACCTTCCCTACTGTTAAGTGGTGTGGAGTTGGAATAGTAAATTACACTTTTCTAATGTTAGCACGCCATCTAGCGCAAGTTGATGTAAAGACTTGCGTTGTAATGGCATAGCGTGGTAACATCGCAGTCGTTGTAACGATCGCGGTGTAACGTCACTCGATGTACTGACTCGTGTTGTATCATCATACATCCATTGAGATGGATGCAGCAGCTGATTGGAGTCCAGTGATTTGGACAGCTGGCTGTTAATCAGCTTTGCCACAATGATAGTGAAGGCCGACAAGAAATAAATAGGTCTATAATTAGCCATGATGGCTTTGTCAGCTGTTGGTTTTTTAAGAAGCAGGAATAACTTTGCTTGTTTCTGATGTACCTTGGATCATATCCTTGTTAGCTGCTCAGCCAGAATGAATGTGATGTCTGCGTGGAATGTTGAATGCTGGATGACAGAGCGAGTAGAATGTTAGTGTGCCTGGTGAGTATGTGGAATGACAGTTGAAGAGAGTGGGCTGAGCAGTAACCATCCTGTTCCTGGTGGGGTTTTCTCCAGTATATCTTGTTACCATCTTACTTGAATAAAGGAGCATCAAGAAACTACATGACTATCCATCTTTTATTCACAACATTTTGGCGACGAGGATGGGATCTGTGGATTGGAGCATAGACTCATTCAGAAAGGAGTCAAGAGGAGGATCAATTGCCCATTGGCCACCAACATATGGGCTTTGTCTGAGTCCTCCAGAGAAAAGAGTAGCAAGCTCCGTCCAGGTGCAGGATCGTGTAGACAGAGCTGTGGGAGGCAGGTTCCCTGACCGATTAATGGCTGAGAAGATATTTACTCCTGGAACATTTAACGCATCTACAATTCTTTGGATCCTATTGTTATAGTCAGAAAGTTGTGAACATTGTTTAGGGGAGGCTTCAAGAGACTGTGATAGAGTGCTGAGGTTTGCAAATTTCTCCACAAAACTGGTCCAGCTTACCTTCAGCACCGCCTCAACGTCTATAAACCCACAAGACACTTTCAATCTGCATCCCAGGCAAGAGCACACCTTCCTTGCATCAAGAAGACCAGAAGCGAAGGACTGTCCTTCTCAACCTCTCAGCCAAGATCTGGTATAACCTTCCAAACCTTCTCAGAATCTCCCCCTCCTTCATGGACATCTGAAGGAACCTCACAACATGGTTCATACAGACAAAACAGGCGTAAGCTTCTTCTCTCCCCCTAAGGCCTGCCCTACTCAGCACCTGGATACCCTCATGGGTGATTAGCCGCACTCAACAAATTCACACAACAGTGATGGATACTGTATAACAGAACAAGAAGAACATGGTTCATCTTTAATGGCATGTATGGTATTAAGGTGGCAATTCCTGGAATAATGATGACCATCCTAGGTATAGTGTTGTAATCCAATGCATAACAGTGGCCAAATCTAGTATAATAGTTGCCATATTGTGAGATATCGCCAAGTACAGTGTGCTTACTTGGAATACTGCTGAACATTCCTGTGTGTGAGGATGGGCATCTCAGGCCTAATGGTAAGATTCCCTGGAATAGAATTTGCTACCCTTAGTATAATAATTGCATGGCATATTGCTGGCTCATGTATATCCCGGGGGAAACTTTGTAACAGTGTGTACATCCTGAGCATTACTCTGTCCCCTCTGTGCATAATGGTTCTTATCCCTGGAATAATGGGGCCTTACCATAAAGCAGAGTGTAGGCATACTTCACGTATTTGTGAACTTCCAACACAGATTAATGGTTTATTGGCATCTTGAAGGCCTTGGTATAACGGTATGCAGCCTTCACTTTTGATGGATATCCCTGGCATAAGATGGACACTTCGGACAAATGATGAATTATTTATGAAGGGCTTGGATGGTATGCCAGTTCATGGAGATGTGAGACATGATTCATCCAAATCGGGGCAGTACCACAGGTGGGTACTAGATGAAACTAATAAGATGACATTTGGAGCCCAGCCACATGTAGTTGCTAAACCTAAAAGCTGACATTTGGACATATAATTAGTTGCTTACTGTTAGACCTGGCTTTTTCAGCAGGTATATCCCCTGACTTTTTTAGATTTTTAGATTATTGGCCCCCTGATTTTGGTTGGTTTTAGGACTCTTGGCACTTTACCACTGCTGATCAGTGCTAAAGTACGTATGGGAGTGGGGTTTGGTGTGTCCTGCCTTTCCTGGATGAGTCAGGGCTGGGCTCAAAAGACCAGGGCTTCATTTAGAGTAGGGGGAGGAGTTTTCCTTTCAGATGAATCGGCCTGGTCTGCCTTACACAATGCTGTCTCCACCTCTTGCCAGGAAGCTGCACTAGAGAGGATACAACTGGTTTTGACTGAGCAGAGAGCCTCTCTGACACCAGAGAACAAAGAGAATGGACTATAATGTTGGGGCACCAGCCCCTGAAATTTAGATTACTTCTGGAATTCAAGAGGAACTTTTGCCAAAGAGAAGAGCTGGAGAACTTGTAGGGGAAGTACTACCCCTTTGCTGTGTGCTGTCTGGGGTTGGCCTGCAGTGCCTGTTTCTGCCAAGAAATGGACAAGGACTTTGCTGTGTGCTGTGACCCCTGCTTGAGGAAGATCTCCAAGGGCTTGAAGTAGAGCTTGCCTCCTGTTCTGAAGTCTCAGGGACACAAAGACATTACCAGTAGCTCCCCTGGATTTCCTTGTTTGGAGAGGTGCCTGTTGCTGTTCTGGGCCTCTGGAGGTTCTTTCTGCTGTTGGGAGATGGAAAAGAGACGCAAGTAAGAGAAGCACGATGCATCTGCCCCTGTTTCAGATGCATCACTGCAGTGCGGTAAACATTTTCACGTATCGTCGTCGTGCCGCTTAAAAAAACCTATGCATCGCCTGCCCGCAGCTGGAGAAAACGCCAAGAGCACCAATCTATGCAGTCCAAAATCACCCCACTGATTCTGAGGCAGACCCTTCAGTGCGGCTACAAGAACCAGCGCATCGTGGGACCGCGGCTGGAGAGACCAATGCAGCGCCACATCGAGAACCGACATATCCCTAGTGCCCCCGCAATGCACTGGGGCACCAAGTCTACAAGGACACCGGGCCGCAGTAACAAATCGATGCATCACTTCCCCGCACAGTAAGAAACTGATGCATCACCTCCCCTTAAGTAAGGAACCGACGCATCACCTTTCCTGCGGCTGTTTTCGTTTATGATTTTGACTCACCCAAGGTACTTTGTATTGAAAGTGTTGCATCTATAGTTTGCTATTGACAGAACTATTTTTACCTTTTAAGATGTTTATTTTAATAACTTATTGCGGATTTTTGTTATTTTTGGTCTTGTTTCGTTTAGATAAAGATTACTTATATTTTTCTAAACTGGTGTGGTGTCCATTTGTAGTGTTTGCACTGTATTACTGTATGTGTGCATAAATGATTTTACCGCTGCCTCTGAGATACGTCTGTCTGCTCGTGCCAAGCTACCAAGTGGTGAGCAGGGGTTATTTTAGAAGTGTATCCCCCCATACCCTGACTAGAAAGAAGGGTCTCTACTTGGACAAAGGTGCAAACCATTGCCAACTAGAGTCCCCCATTTCTAACACTTACTGATAACAGTGGTGACGCTAAATTTGCTTCTTACATTCCTTACTAAATTCAAGGCAAATGGTCTTCTATTGCATGCTAAACAGTGTGGAGGGGAGTGAAACAATGCAAGATTATATTTTCAATTAGACATGCTTTAAAGGACCACAGACTCCGAATTCTAGTTTTGTGGATTTATTATAAGGCCAAAAATAATTGAATATAAACACACCCCAATATCAGAGTATATAGGTACATAGAAATCAATACAGAGCTGAATCTACGTATATAATTCATTCGGCATAAGAGGCATAATATGATGAACTCCAAAATCAAAATGCAACAAAGGATAGAAGCTGAGTCCAATTCTCTTTTCATTTGAGAGAAAAACAAAAGTATATTTCCCTACCCTGCTCTAAATGAGAGTCCTACCTATTTCCCCAATATCCTTTCCCAAAGGTGTCACCACATGTTGACTTTCTATGAAGTACTCACACCAAATGGGTCTGATAGCTTAAAGCTATGGAGCTCGCTCTAAGATGCTCCTTCTCCTCTGAAATAAGCAGAAGTCTCTCCTAATCTGTCCCTGCATATCATACAAAACGACAATGTTCAACCCACAATACGTCATATTCATTGACACCATCCTTCAGTAAGTTTCCACAGAAGCCTTTAATTAAATTGATTATTTTCCAGTGGCTTTGGTTACCAGATAGGCCAGACACGAAAGGCGCCCTCCCTTTTCGCCTTCCTGACTTCTTCAAAGACATTCCGAGTATCCCCTTAAATCTAAGAATAACGAGGTTGAATTCCGGCACCTGCAGTAGGATGAGAACATACTGTCTTCGAGCACAAAAATGATTCATTTAATTATAATTCTTGAGCAACCAAGGAGAAACAAAACTCAAAACAACCTACAGTTTGGGCCTACAATTCAGTCAACTTAAACTAAATGCAAATTACATTACACAAGTATAATTTCATCCTGCACATTACATACACAGGAATTAGACGTTTCTGTAATACATACACAGGCCTACTTAAATGTGCACACTACATTTCAATGCTAATATAACTTGAATAAATGCATCTTAATAATCATGAAACACTGCAAATACATGTGAGTGCATTTAAACCATGAGTATATTGCACCCATACAATTTAGAGTGCTATAAGCGCTCTATCAGTTCCCCCTCTTATGGCTAGTGTCATAACCCCAATACTTTACCATCTCACAGTTCTCTCCTTGTGGAAAAGACCAACCTAAACATAAGTTGTAGCTTGCCGTCCCTGTCTAAATCCTTCTAACTTCTAAAGGTGCAGATGAAAACTGTCCTGCAGTCGTTCCATCTGCTGCTCTCGCTTTTTCAAATCATTTTCATTATGTCATGCCCTTTGCCATTTGTAAGCCTTGATGGCTCCCAATTGTACAATTACACAAATGACAGCTATTATGATAGGTCTCACGATGTATCCCATTATTCCTTGTTGCAGACTTCCAAACCAGATCCCAACCTTTCCAAATCCCTTACCAGTTTGCTCCCAAAGTCCATCCACAGCCAGATCATGTAAATCTTGGTGTATCTCTGTAATGTTACTAGTGCACTTCCTCATATCTCGACTACTGTCAGGAATATAAGAACAGCACTGTTGAACTTTCAATAATTTACAGACCCCACCAGCTTTTGCTACTAACACATCAAATGCAAGACAATTTTGAAGTACCATAGCTCTTATCGAAACCATTTCCCCGTCAACAAGTAATACGTTTTGAGCAGTATTCACAGAGAGCTTATCCACCAGCGTTGACAACTTTCTAATTTTCACATAATTTTAAACCACACCCAGGCTAGGTATCATAGCGCCAAACACATCCCGAACAATTTCTCCCGCACTTGCACCACGATTTCCTCTGTGAGATCTTTTTCCTTCCAAATGCCATAAATCATCTGCATGGAAGATTTTAGGGAATACCACAGCCAAATAAAACATACCATAGCAATTCTTAGGCAATTTCACATAAGCACTTTTTCCACACTCAAATTATACATTTGGCACCTTGGTTAATGTATCCAATAGTGCCTTCTTTATTGAGTCCTCAATCATAATATAATATGTTGACGGCTGCCAAATACACAGCTTCCCTTTTTGCTGGAAATCTAAAGCTATTGGACCAGAACTTCCCTTCGCCTTATGATCTAATTCTTCCTGGGTCCATGGAATAACGTTATGCTTCCAATCTGGTCTAGATAAGGTCTGCCTATGCTGATCTTCTATCTGATCTACAAACTTCTTTTCGACGTCAGATAACATGCATGTTAAATTGTGTCTATGGGCATAAGATGTATCTAAAGTAATGGTAGACACAAAATACGTTGACATCCTCTCTACCTCCTTATAGTAATCATATTTATTCATGTACTTGAGAACTGGAACTTCTGCGAGTACCACATCATGATTAGAGAAGTAGTACTCAAAATGTGCCTTACTATAGCACATGCTCAACAACACACTACATGTGATGCCATACGTCAAAGGTAAATGATGGTATTGAATGCCCTCTTCTACTGATGCTGGCAGTTGCATGCACACATAGCAGTATTTTGCTTCCATTGTATTAACATACTCATACACCAAACGAGCATGTGCATTCAATGTGAAATCACCCTTTCACAAATCTATATGTAACATCAGACTAGTTTCCCTGATCATGTCTCTATCTTTTGCGGATGCACCCTCTCCTAAATCTGAGGCAGTTGGATTAGTGTTGCCTGTTCCCCATTCCTTTCAGCATCGTGAGACCCAACCAAAGATGTAACAATCACCACAGTTATGACAATAAGCACCACAACTATAAGGGTACCGATTATACACTTCTGCCTGCAACTCGAATTTCCAGGCTCCATTTTGAACCACTGTTTTTGAGGTACAAAACAAAATCAACAGTTTCTTTTTCTTCTTTTCTTTGCCTTGTTCTGTGATTTACATTGTCCTTTTATTTTCCTTTTCCCATTCAATTATTGCAGTATTTAGTCCAATAGTACTAACCTATAGTAGAGATGTAGTCAGCCCTAGCCCTAAATTCTTCTTCTATTGAAAGTTCAGAAATTTAAATGTTCTTCCACTTGGGCCGAGGGCATCTTCTTTCTAAAGGCTAATACTATCTTCTTTCACAGTTCAACCTTCATCATTAATAATATTAGATCCAAGCATGGTAAGAACAAGCTGCAGAATTTCTGCCGAATCGCTCTTATTTCCTGTGCGGTGTGCTGTCGACCAAAGGGAGGGAAAGCAACTTGGTTAAGGATCAAAAATCGCAAACCACTCAGTCTTGCTGGATCGGGTACTATCAGAGTTAGGATTCCAAAAGCATCAACTCCAGGGACCAGCAACTGAATATCAATTGTCAGGGTGTTCTCTCCGTGACTCACTGTACCAGTTCCCAACCTACCGGATCTCCCCGGTCCCTGCATCTGAAAACAGGTACGTCTACTCAGGAGATGCGTATTTTTTGAGATGGTACTTTCTCTCTTCTGGATCGTCTTAGACCATCCGGTCTCTCTTTGGTTTCACTTTCATCTGATTCAGATGTTTCACGAATAGGAGTGAGATTCTTCTCAGATGCAAGCCTTATATTCAGCCTCTCTTTTCTTGCTGGCCACGTCTCTGCTTCAGCACCTGCTCTCCTCTCTTCCTCTCGATCTGATCCTTCTTCACTGGGCTGTTCACTCTGATCTGGTTCAAAGTTCACTTCTGCAATCTCATCTATGTCAGAATCTTAACTTATCTCTGGAGCAGCTTGATCTCTTCTTCCTTGCTCTGTTGATTGACCAGCCTCACCAAGAGTTCTTACAACCTGACCTGTTCCTTCCCTTACTGTTGCATTTTCAGTTGCACTTCTCGGAACAAGGGGAGTTGTTTCCTCCATAGGCTCTGGAACTTGGAGGGTATGCGAAGCGTGGAACCAATTTGGCAATCCTCCGTACTTCACAGCTGTATTTGTGACCAAAATCACCTGGTATGGTCCTCGCCAGCAAGCATCAAGGCAGCTCTTCCTCACGGGCTATCGGACAAGCACCCAGTCCCCAGGGTTAAGGTCATGCAGCAGGTCTCTCGAGGTAGGTGCAGTCGCAGCCTCGACCTGGTGAGACACAGAATTAACCACATCAGCCAGTCCCCTACAATAATCCGAAGACTGCCTCCCGGTTGACAAGGGACTGCTCCAACCACCATTCGGCGGGGTGGGCACTCGGCCTCCTCCGCAGACAGGTAAAAATACCCTGCTGTTGGGTCTGCTGAATTGCAGGTCTCTTCCGAGGCATTCAGTGGAACTCAATCTTCTTATACAAGATCAGGATTTAGCTATCCTGTTTCTATCGGAAACTTGGATAACTTCCAGTTCCGACGCCGACATCGTGCAAGCCCTCCCGCCAGGCTTTCTCCTGTTTCATCTGGATAGACCTGAGGGGCGTGGTGGTGGCATTGCTATCCTACATAGAGAGATCTACGTATGTAGGGCCCAGAAGGGACTTGTTGCTGACTGTGAGAGCTGCCATTTCTCATTACAGATATCTCCCACAGTGGCACTTTCAGGCTTATTGATTTACTGGCCCCCGGGCGGTGTGGGCAATTTCGTAAGTTCAGTTATGGAAACTGTGACCTTGCTGGCCTCATCGACAACTAATTTTATCGTGTTGGGAGACCTTAATCTCCATTTTAATGATACTACAGATTTTATAGCCAGAGACCTTCAAGGTGACTTGAATGCATGTGAGCTCCCTTTAATTAATACAGGAGCCACGCATGAGAAGGGTCATTTATTAGACCCAATGTTTTCTAATATCCCCCGTCTCACGGCCAGGCCAGCATATCCTCTACCGTGGTCTGATCACTTTTTGGTTTCGGCGGAATGGCAAGTTAAGCTACCTCCAACACCTGCGCATCAAGCGTTCTTGGTGGACAGAGCCTGGTCCAGA
This sequence comes from Lissotriton helveticus, assembly GCF_964261635.1. Taxonomy (NCBI): domain Eukaryota; kingdom Metazoa; phylum Chordata; class Amphibia; order Caudata; family Salamandridae; genus Lissotriton; species Lissotriton helveticus. The sequence goes on from NC_136067.1 coordinate 1,014,003,189, forward strand.
TTATCGATCAATGACTGGTCCGCTAAACTGGTAGACTCGCTACCCCCGCCTGACTCAGACCCGATTAAAGGAGATGCGAACTTCAACCGATGGTTGAGTGCCTCGCTGGATGCCCTCATTCCAAATAAAAGAGTACAAAAGAGGGAGAAAAGAATGGGTTCCGCTCCATGGTACACGGCTGAGCTTCGCCTGCTTAAGAAAGGATGCAAAAAATTGGAGAGGGCTTGGAGGAAGAAATTAGAGGCAAATAGGCGAAAGGAATATCGTGTAGCGATGAGGGGCTATAAAGCTGCCCTTCGACTGGCAAAAGCCCAATTTTTTGAGGAACGCATAAGATCAGCATCAAATTCCTCTAGGGAAACTTTTAAAGTGGTGCAAGAACTCACTCCTTAAAGTTCCCGAACCGGTAGCTACACATGACAATCAGAAGTGTAAGGAGTTGGCAGACTTCTTTCACACAAAAATAGAGAAGATACTTAGTTCCCTACCTCAGAATACACGACCTCAGCAAACTCAGGAAAAGAATTCCTTAACTCAGCCGAGAGAGCTATCTACCTTTCTAGATACTTTCGGCCCAGTTTCAGAGGCTGAAACACTGAAAGTCCTTGGCTCCATGAAAAGTGGCTCCCCTATGGATCCGGTCCCTTTCAAATTTTTAAAGCAAGTAGCAACTTCTATCATGACTCCCATCACGGATTTGATGAATGCTTCTTTTTCCCAGGGCTTGGTGCCACCAAGCTGGAAAACAGCAGTGGTTAAGGCACTGTTAAAAAAGCCTAACTTGGACATGGCGGAATTGGCAAATTATAGGCCCATATCTCTGCTGCCAGGCCTCAGCAAAATTGCTGAGAGGCTAGCAAATTACCAACTGTCAAGTTTCCTGGAGTCGAATGGTCTGCTCCGAGACTCGCAGACCGGATTTCGTCCAGGCCAGAGTACTGACACGGCCCTCCTGGCAGTCGTAGAAGAATCCAGATGCATCATGGATTCAGGAGGATCAGTGGCAATGATCCTCCTGGACCTTAGTGCGGCGTTTGACACCGTTAATCACCAGGTGCTGATTCAGCGACTGTCAGAGGTAGGTGTGGCAGGGGCCGCCTTGAAGTGGCTTAGATCATTTCTTGACGGTTGCTCATATCAGGTTTGGGAAGGCGGTAATCGGACTACATCTATCCCCCTCCAGTGGGGTGTGCCACAGGGCTTTTCCCTTAGCCCGACATTGTTTAATGTTTACATGGCCCCCCTGGAGGATGTGGTGGCCCCTTATAACATCAAGATCATCAGCTATGCTGATGATACTCAGTTAGTGGTCGCCCTTCCTCAACTGGTAGATAACCCCGATTTGCTGCACTCATGCCTGTTGGAAGTTCATACCTGGATGGACGAATCAGCTCTTAAGCTGAATGGCTCTAAGACAGAGATAATGCTATTAGGGAATAAAGCCCCCTTATTGCCATTGACCAGCTGGCCTAGCTGTTTGGGCGATCTCCCCAGTATGAAAGAGGAGATTAAGAGCTTGGGGGTCTGGCTGGAACAAGATCTTTCTTTCAGGACCCAAGCTAAAAAAACGGCAGGAGTTTGTTTCGCCCTGCTACGTTCAGCTCGTAAAATCTTTCCGCTTCTTCCCTTTCCATCGAGGAAGCTGTTGATTATGGGGCTTATAACATCTCGACTTGATTATAGCAATGCCCTTTTTTTGGGTGCCCCATAATCTACCTTTAATAAACTACAGCAGGTCCAAAATGCGGCGGCCAGACTGCTAATGGGCATTCCTAGAACCGAGTCAGCTAGACCTGCCCTCAAGGCATTGCACTGGCTACCAGTGCGTGAAAGAGTAAAATTTAAGGCACTTTGCACAGCCCACAAAATTCTCCAGGGTACAGGACCACCGATTCTGAGAAATCTAGCAGTGCCATACAAAGCGAACAGAACGCTGCGCTCCGACCAGAAACATCTCCTCCTTGTCCCCAGAGTAAAGAGGGCGCACACGGGCGGGAGAAGATTTTCGGTAAACACAGCGACGCTTTGGAACTCCTTACCTTTAAAACTGCGCGCCGAGACCTGCATTTTGCGTTTTCGCAAATGTTGGAAAACACATCTGTTTCCTGCGTGATTGGTCCTGACTGACCGTTCTATCTGTTGAAGTTCTGTTCAAGCGCTGGGATGCCCTAGGGTAACTGCGCGCTATATAAAATTTTACATAATAATAATAATCCAAAACCAAATCATCTGTGATGTTTATCAATGCGGTAGCTGGCATGGTAGGCAATCGCATTGCTCTTCCCATCAATATCTCTTGGGGAGAGAGCCCTGTCCTCCTATCAGGAGTACTACGCAGACTCATCAATAGCAATGGCAGCGCATCTGGCCAGTTCAAAGAAGTTGACGAGCAAACCTTTGATACCCTCATCTTGATTGTGCCATTTATCTGCTCCACAAGACCAGATGCCTCGGGCCTATAGCTACAGTGCAATCTCTGATCAATTTTCAAAGCTGTACACAACAACTTCATGATTTCGCTGTGGAAATGTGTTCCTCTATCTGTTTCCACTGTAGTCGGAAATCTGAATCACAGAATCAGCTCTCTTAATAGGAGTTTTGCCACTGTAAGACTGTCACATCGTCTAGTTGGATCTGCCTCAACCCAATGTGAAAAGATACACACCACCACCAAAACATATGTCAACCTATTGCACCTCGGCATCTCAATAAAGTTCAAATGTATACTATTGAAAGGACCTCCTGATCTTCCAATGTGACTCATCTCAACCACTGTTCTCTTTCCAACATTCATTTGTTTACACGTAACACAGCTGTGACACAATGCTTTAGCACACACACAAAATCGTGGGTTAAACCAGGTTAGCCTAAACACTCTCACCATGGCATCTCTGCCAAGATGAACTGCTCCGTGAATCTGCCTTGCCATTGGGCTCAGTAAACAGTTAGGTAGCACTGCCCTTTCATCTGTTGACACCCAAATGCCATCTTCTCTCCTTTCCCAGCCTTTTCTAACCCATGATTCAGCTTCCTCCTCTGAGACCTCATCCTGCAGCCCCTTCACCTCATCCCAAGTATCGGCTACAGCTAACATCATGCTGAGCTCGGTCTCTTCTGTGCTCTCTCTTACATATTCTCCATTGAAAACACAAGCATGTATAGCACAAACACGAGCTACTTCATCAGCGTAGCAATTTCCTTTTGTAACTAAGTCCTCTCCCCTCCCATGGGCTGCACATTTTACTACTGCAACCTCCTTGGGTTTCTGCAAAGCTTCCAACAATTTGTACACATATTCTCCATTTCTGATCGGTGATCCTGAGGACGTCAAAAATCCCCTCTGTGACCATAATTGTCCAAAATAATGAACCACTCCAAACCCATAATGGCTGTCCGTAAAGATAGTCGCTCGGACTCCATTCGAGATGGTACAGGCATGTATCAGATCAATTATCTCAGCCACCTGAGCAGCGTATACTCTTCTCAAACAGGCTGCTTCCAACACTCCCAAGATGGTGCACACAGCAAAATCTGGTCTCAAGCACCCTTCCTTGTCTCTTAAGCATGAACCATCAACAAAAAGGACCAAATCAGATTCATACAGTGGTTCATAAACAATGTGTTGTCTGGGTTTGGTAGATAGGTCAGTAACATCTAGGAAGTCATGCTCTTCACAATCTTCTCCTTCCTCTTGCCGAAGTAGCAACAATGTGGCAGGATTCAAGGTGGTACAGTGTTTCAAAGTGACATTTTCAGAAGCCAATATAACTTGCTCATACTTTGTAAGTCTGGTATTCGTTAAATGCTGCGTCTTGGTTCTTGTCATTAACAGCTCTACTGAATATGGCACATAAACGGTAAGTGGATGACCCATCACTAGGCTCTCACATCTCTCAATGCTGACACCTGTTGCAGCAACTGATTTAAGACATCTGGGCAATGCATAAGCTACCGGATCTAATGCAGCTGAAAAGTAAGCCACTAGTCTATGGGCACCCCCATGTGTCTGCACAAGGACTGCTAACGCACACCCCTCCTTTTCATAGCAGAAAAGCGAAAACGCTTTGTTATAGTCTGGCATTCCGAGAGCTAGAGCGCGACATAGGCTCTCTCTCAGCTAATGCAAGGCTCTCACACAATCTTCATCCCATGGTACCGGATCACTAATGTCCTTTCGAGTCAACCCCAATCCTAGTTTTGTTTGCAAGGAAAAATTTGGGATCCACTGTCGACAACAGCCCACCATTCCCAAAAACATGCTGACTTCTTTTTGTGTTGTAGGAATTCCCATTTGCAGAATCGCCTCTATGCGATCTGGTGACACTCTTCGTTTTCCCTTTTCAATCCAATGACCTAGATATTGAACTTCAGTCTGACAATACTGAAGTTTGTTTGGAGACACTTTGTGTTCATTCTCTGCCAAATGATTCAGCAAAGCCACAGTATCGATCCTGCAAGCATCCTCAGTCTCTGAAGCTACCAAAAGGTCGTTTATGTACTGAACCAGAACTGAGCTCTGGGGCATCACCAGCCCTTCAAGATTCTTTTTCAAAATCTGATTAAAGATAGAGAGGCTTTCTGTATACCCTTGAGGGATACGACACTATGTTAACACACGGTTTTCCATCCTAAATGCAAACAAAAATTGGCTGTCTTTATGCAACTGTATGGAGAAAAATGCTTGACATAAATCATTGACTGTAAACCATTCTGCCTCACATGGTATCTGAAATAATATAACAGCTGGATTCGGTACCACAGGACAACATGGAATCACAATCTCATTAACCCTGCGCAAATCCTGTACTATTCTGTACTTGCCACTAGGCTCCTGCAGTCGAATAATAGGTGAGTTGCAGGGACTTGCTCTTATCTCCTTGAGAATGCCTTGTGCAATCATATACTCGATTACAGGTCTTATTCCAGCCACAGTTTCTGGAGTCAATTTATACCGCGGAGTTTGCGGAAATTCAGCATTTGGTTTGACCTTTATCTTAACAGGTTCAATCCCTCGCATCAACCCTATCTCCTCTCCCGTGAAGTCCCACACTATCGGAGAAACTGAGTCCCTCAAATCATGTTGTAACTCCTCTGTCGTGAGAACCACAAATATTTCTGCACAAAAGTTCATATTGGCCATTTAAAAAATCTGCATCGTCATCACAGGTTTGCAGCTCCACACCCCTCGGAGTGCAAGATATGGTACAATTTAGCTTACACAAAAGGTCTCCTCCCAACAGACAGACCGGGCTCTAATTGCACACAACAAATTGATGTCGGTCCCAGTACGTTCCTATTCTCACAGGTAACTCGTATGTCTCTTTATTATCATCTCTTGACCTCACAGGGTCAGATAATATTGTTTTTAAAATGGACACTGACAGTGGATCACTGTTAATTGTCCTCATTTATCGCCCCCCCCAACTTATGCCTATGTTTGCTGCGTCATTGGCAGAACAACTAGCCGCCCTTGTAATTAACTACACGAAAATCGTTTTGTTGGGTGATCTTAACCTTTGGCTCGATGCTACTGCCTTAGACACTCAGGCAGCAGAACTTAAAGATTTACTTTTAGATCTGAATTTAACTCAACAGATCCATCTGCCAACCCATGAAAAAGGGCACAGCCTTGATCAAATATGGTCCCAGAATATTCCCCTTTCTATTCTTTCTATAACCCCTTGCATCTGGTCGGACCATTTTTTGATACACTTTACACTTACCATTGAGAAGAGCAAAAAGCAGTCTTTCCAAACAGGCGGGAAAGTCAGAAAATGGAAGGACATTGATATTCCAGTTTTCTTGGACACCTTGGCTCTGTCTCTTCCCCCCATGGCCAAGGACATTGATGCCATTGAAGAAGCCTATTCTAACTGGCTACGTCAGGCAGCTGACGTTCATGTACCTTGTACAAATATTCCCCGCTCCCGCCCTAATGACGCACATAAGTGGTTTACGCCACACTTGAAGTCTCAAAAACTGGAAGTACGTCAAAAAGAGAGGAAATGGAGAACTGGTTATTCAGTACAAGATAAAACCAACTACTGTAAGGCCCGTAAGGACTATCAAAAACTTGTCCTAAAACAAAAAACTGATTATTTTTCAGAGAAAATATTGAACTCTCGTAATAAATCAAAAGACCTGTTCAATATCGTGAAGGATCTCAGTGGTAGTGACAGAACTACTCCATCGGTCACTCCTACTCAGGATCTTTGCAATTCATTGAACTCTTTTTTCTTTAATAAAATCTGTACTATAAAACAGAGTATCTCTAGTGCTTTGTCCCCCCCTCCTCTGGATGACGCTTATTATAACCCTCTTACGTTGGAAACTTTTCCCCTTATTGATGGTAAGTCCTTGTCCAATCTTTTTACAAGGGTTAAATCGGGCTCGCCTGATGATATCTGCCCCCCGCATATCTTGAGAGAGGTGGGGACAGCTATCCCAGGGGGCGTGCTTCCCTTGTTAAATGGATCACTTTTACAGGGTAAAGTTCCTAACAGCCTTAAGAAGGCCCTGCTTATTCCTCTGATCAAGAAAGTTGGAGCAGATCCGCTTGATCCGTTAAATTACAGGCCCATATCACTGCTGCCTTATAGCTCTAAGTTATTGGAAGCCCACGTCTGTGCAAACGTGTCTAATTTTATAGAACAAACAGAATACCTTGAACCCAACCAGGCTGGCTTCCGTTCGTGCCATTCAACCGAAGCAGTCATATTGGCGGTACAAAATACTTTGAGGCGGAACGCGGATAAGGGAATCCACCAGGCCCTGGTCTTACTTGATCTTTCGGCAGCATTCGACACGGTTGACTATACCATCTTGGTCAACCGTGTCGAACAAGCTGGCCTTAGGGGGCCTGCGTTGAGTTGGATCCGTTCCTTTATCACTGGCCGCACTCAATCAGTAAGACTGGCCCTTTTACCGCTCCCACCATTTCCACCACATGTGGGGTACCTCAGGGCTCATCTTTGTCACCTTTACTTTTCAATTTGTACCTGCGCCCACTACTGTACTCCCTAAGACATGCTAAAGTTACCATCTTTAACTACGCAGATGATCTGCAACTCATCTTCCCTTTGAACACCAAGGACTCGGTAGAGGAATTTCAAAACACCATGTCACACATTCAGGGCTGGATGAGCCGTAACCATCTGAAACTTAACCCAGGCAAGACTGAACTGGTCTTGCCTGGGCAGAGTGAATTAAGCTGGAACCCATGCTTTTGGCCATCTAGCATGGGGGTCCCACCTATTAGATCGTCCTCAGTTAAAAGCTTCGGAGTATTAATTAGTGAGGATCTTTCTTTGAAAAGACAGGTAGGCACGGTAGTGTCGTCCAGTTTTTTTCAACTTAAAAAAATAAGGACAATTGCTCGCTTTCTCACGCAGGCCGCCCTTATCCAGGTCATAATTGCCCTTGTTTTGTCCCGACTGGACTTTTCCAACAGTCTTTACTTGGGGCTCCAAGCAGGAGAGTTAAAGCGACTTCACTTGGCCCAGAATCAGGCCGCTAGACTTATTCTGGGACTCTCTAAATGGCAATCTATCAGACCTGGTCTGAAAAACTACACTGGCTGCCTGTTGCGCAGCGAATTGCATTTAAAACTGGGTGTATTATTTTTCAATCTTTACAAAACTCAGGCCCGAAGTTTATAAAAGAATTGTTCTTTAGATATAACCCATCTTTAAATCTCCGCTCTGCTCAAAAATCTTTATTGATTGTTCCATCTTACAAAAGGAAGCGCCTTGGTGGCAGCTGCTTCGACCACCTTGCAGCCACCTTTTGGAATTCGCTTCCCTTACAATTGAAACTGAGTGGAGATCTTCTTAGCTTCAGACATTCTCTCAAAATCTGGCTGTTCTCGCAGGCCTATTGCTGAGTTGTATCTCACTTTTAACTGTTGTGTTGTGTTCTCTCTATAGCGCCATGAAGCCCCTGGGCGTACGTGCGCTTAATAAATACATATTAACATAACATAACATAACAATGGGTTAGTCATTCTCTGATTGGTAACTCCCACCACTTGAACCGATTGTCCTGAAAGGGATACATTTGGAACCACTTCTGTCCTTACTGTGGAGCGCGCAGCTCTTGTGTCTAACAAGAAGGTAACAGGGTGGCCATTAACCTCTGCATCTACAATAGTCCATTCTGATCTACTTCCAGGGCCGCACCCAAAGTGCATTCCTCCTGCACCCCCTCTGACACTCAAGAGGATCTTGAGTTTGTTCAAACCTGTCTTTTATTTCCAAATAGGGCATCTGTTGGTACATCTGATTATTTGTTGGTATTCTCGGAGGCTGAGGTATCTGCATCTGCAAGCTCATAACCTCCCCCATACATGGACCTAGGTCTAGCCGCGATGTTCAAACCCTCGGACATCTGTCCCTCTTCCACATTCTACATTTGATTTGCCGGATTTAATCAACACTTGCACTTTTAATGCCCAATTTTGTGACAATAATGACAAGCAGTGACCTTCTTTTGATTCACCACCCATTCACCTCCTGTACCTGCATCCATTCCCCTTCCTCTTCCCTGTTCAGGTTGAGCTACCATATTTTGACCAATTCCTCTGCCACTTCCTCTTCCCTGACCCATCGCTCCTCCAAACCCTTGCATCAGAGCAGGCCTTTCAGCATTCCTCAACTGCACCAACACCAACTTGACTTTCATTTTCTTTTGTGCCGACTCCATCTGATCGCTGCAGTATTTTGCATAACGCAGAATTTTGTCCACAGCCTTATTTTGCCAACATATCAAGTGTTGCTGTATCATCAAACTAATATCAGATTTTAATCCCAACACAAACTTCGAGACAAACTGTTCCATATCTTTCTGATCAATAGTGTCCAATCCACTATGCTGTTTAAAAGCCAATAAAAGTCTCTCATAATAGTCATGTACCGACTCCTTAGACTCTTGAGTGGTACGATCGATTTTAAGCCAGTCAACAGTCTGAGGAGCAACTTTGGATTGTAGCCATGTAATCATTTGCTCATATTTCTTCATTACCTGAAGGACCATGATTCACAGGATCCCTAGCTGGTTCTGCAGTGGGCCAATCAATTGCAACTTTATATGCTGCTCACAAATCACCTGGGACCACTATATCAAACAAAGTATTTACATCAATCCGTAACACCTTTGAAATCTTGACAAATCAGTCCATTTGTTTATACCACTCAGCAGGTTTCTCCTTCAGCCGAGGAAAATCATTAGTGAATGCTGCCAAATCACCCCTGCTCCATAGCACATGTACATTCCCACACCATCATACCCACACATAACATTCTGGGTCGGATCCATCACTGGAGGTCTTGGAGAATTGGAGAAATACACACAATATCATCAGGTGTGTCACCTTATCTAGACCTCGACCTTTTATAATCCCAGATGATGAGGCTCCGCCATATGGGTGGGCTGATGGGATTCATTTCCTTTCACTTACACACATAGGGTTTCTGACACTAAGGCTTTTGCTTCTGTTCTCTTACTCAGTCTTCGTTCTTCAATATAGACCACCACCAGTCTTTTGTTGTTTTGCTATACGTTAACTGGGAGTGTAGACTGGTGTCTGTGGTCTCTAAATATATATTTTCCCCTAGGACCCTTCCTAACTTTCTTTGTGTTACACATGTACATACCCCCCATTTTGTACTTCTCTCAGAGGGAAATTTCCTACTTGTCCAGTTCCTTCACCCAGAGGCAGAGTATCTCCTATCACTTTCTTAGCACTTTTCTTTTTGGACCACCTCACTTCCCAGCTGTCTAAATCCCTCCACGCTCGCATCCCTATCACCAATTCTCTAATTTGTGCCTTTAATCCAATCGTTCACTTCTCTTTCAATTCCTTATCAGTATAATTTAATCTGTAAATTCCCTGCATCATTTTTGCCTTTGTCAAATCCACCTGATACCTTCGTGCCAACTGTGGCAATGCTTCATGAACTCACTTTGCCCTTCTAGTAACATATTTGGCTACAAATAGCAACTCACTTGGATCGTATGTTTCAATTCTGTCCAATGGCAGATTCCCTTCAATCACCTCATCCATTTCTGCTTTTAATTTTACCACATCTAACAATGGTGCTTTCATTGCAACTTGTAAAATCTTCTGCCCTCTTTCACTTCACGATTCCTCCCTGTCACAACTTTGTGTTCTCCTTTGACCCCCACTCTCGTCCATTCTCAAAACTGGATGACTTTCTCTCTCACAACTTCGACTTCTCCAATGGTTACCCCCACCCAAATTCTGTGGTTCGAACAGTACCCTAGGTGTTTCTCGTCTCATCCCCATCTCCTCTGTCCATATCATTGACTCCCTCACCGGTGGAACACACATTCTGATGTCTGACCTAGAATTTGCCAGAGCTCCTGTTCATCTTGGTTCCGACCCACTTTCCATTCTCGACGGATCAGCCATAGCTGGCAGTGGAGTGCTAGCTTCCACTGGTCTCCGAGCCATGCCCGTTCCACTTATTGTAAGACTTCCTCCAGATACAGTCTCTTCCCCTTCTCCTGTTTGCTGTTGACTTCCACCTGTTCTCTCTCTGGGGTTATATATCGAAGCCACAGGTCCAATAGTAACTGGTACAGTAAGAGCTTCTGGTAACCGCATTTACATGCAGTTTTTCCTGACTCAGGATCTACTTATCCTGTCCCTCAAGACCCTTCTACAATTCTCGATCCCACTGAAATCCTCCCTCTTAATCCTGCTATCTGATCTTCTGAACCCATTCATTCCACCCCTAAAGTTTCCTCTGTTTGCTGCGTCCTCTTCGTCTCCAACCTAGAGTCACAAGGTGGAGGACGTTCTGCTACCAAGCTATCAAGAAAACTGTCATCTGTATCACTTTCCTCTTCTGTCTTACTCTTTCCTCCAGACCCTCCTTCTAGCAACCGAAAAGGAAACAATCATTCTCTCTCTACTCTCCATCTCTTCAGCTGTGCATACCACCTGGCATTTTGATACGCCTCCATTGCTTTCTTCATTCTTCCCTGTGAAGCTTCTCTTCTCTTCGCTATTGTTGCCCTCATCCATGCATCTAATGCCTCAAATTGTGATGTCTGAGAGGAGGTTTCAGAGAAGACATCACTCTCCTCAGCTGGTACAGCACTTCCATATGAAATGAGCCATAACGAGGGAAAGCCAATTCTCCCTCTTTCTCTGTAATTTAATGCCAATTTTGAAGCCACACTATAGTACGGAGTCCTATATTTGTTGCCATATAATGTGCTGGGGTATCCTCTAGTGGAGCTTCTTTTCCTACCCGAGTCACCACCACTGTGGCGCCTCTACACAAATCTCGCACCACCTTAAAACATCTCATTGTTAAAATCAATTATTTTCAACATAAGTTTCACTCTTCAACTTCGGAAGAACTTCCACCAATCCCAGTGCTGTGTAACACCAGCCGACCTATCACAGCGCAGGGCACACTGACGTCACTGCCCCCTCTTTGCAGCGGCTCACCCTCCTTTACAATTTCACCAGGTACACTCGCTCACACAGTCTTACTAACAAGTAACTGTATCTCCAAAAGGTATTAAACTAAGTAACTGCTCCTAACGCAGTCACAATAACTTACAGTTACATAAAACAAGTAATTGTCCGTTCACTAAAAGATCGAAAGAACACTCTTACAAGAACATTCATCTGCTGTGACCCCCGACATGCGTCGGTCACTCAATCGCGGTAGTCCAACCCCGGTACCTGAGGCTTTCTACCCGCAACGTAATCCTGCATTCACACAAAGCTCCATGTCACAAGTGAATCGTCGATAGCGCTTCACGACACCCACAGTATTGATCAGACAATTACAAATGCAAAACTATCCCGGGATCTTGGGCTTCTCTTGAGTCCGCTCACCAAACTTCCTGATCCACATGTGTCCAGACCAGTAAACCGATAAACCCACACTCACCTGTATCCCAACTTCGCAAGACATCACACAATTAATTCAGCACTGAAATCTAATACACCACATAGTTTCATACTCATACTACCACTGTTTCAGCCGTACCATCAACATCCGTCGACCTCCATTACTCTTCGCCATGATCTACTCCGTATCCAAAGCTCTATTGTTCTTCCGGTCCAACGCCTAATATCGCTTCTTCTCCCTTCACTTCTAGAGGCAACCATCCGTTTCTTCTACCATTGGGGACGCTAAATTTGCTCCTTACCTTCCTTACTAAGTTCAAGGCAGATGGTCTTTTATTGCCTACTAAAAAATGTGGAAGGGAGTAAAACAATTAAAGATTATACTTTCTATTAGACATGCTTTAAAGGACCACAGACTCCGAATTCCAGATTTGTGGACTTATTATAAGGCCAAAAATAATTGAATATAAACACACCTCAATATCAGAGTATATAGGTACATAAAAATCAATACAGAGCCGAGTCTACGTATATAATTCATTCAGAATAAGAGGCATAATATGATGAACTCCAAAATCAATATGCAACAAAGGATAGAACCTGAGTCCAATTCTCCGTTCATTTGAGAGAATAACAAACGTATCTTTCCCGATTCTGCTCTAAATGAGAGTTCTTCCCCAATATCCTATCCCAAAGTGTCAGCACCTGTTGGCTTCCTAATAAGTACTCACGTCAAATGGGTCTGATAGCTTAAAGCTATGGATCTCGCTCTAAGATGCTCCTTCTCCTCCGAAATAAGTAGAAGTCTCTCCTAATCTGTCCCTGCACATCATACAAAAAGACAGTGTTCAACCCACAATACGTCATATTCATTGACACCGTCCTTCAGTAGTTTCCACAGAAGCCTTTAATTAAATTGATTCTTTTCCAGTGGCCTTGGTTCCCAGATAGGCCAGACACGAAAGGCGTCCTCCCTTTTCACCTTCCAGACTTCTTGAAAGACATTTCGAGTATCTCCTTCAATCTAAGAATAACAAGGTTGAATTCTGGCACCTGCAGTAGGATGAGAACATACTGTCTTTGAGCACAAAAAGGATTCATTTAATTATAATTCGTGAGCAACTAAGGAAAAATGAAACTCAAAAATACCTACAGTTTGGCCTACAATTCAGTCAACTTAAACTAAATACAAATTACATAACACAACTATAATTTCATCTAGCACATTACACATGCAGGAATTATAATTTTCTTTAATACATACAGAGGCCTACTTAAATGTGCACACTACATTTCAATGCTAATATAACTCGAATAAATGCATCTTAATAATCATGAAACACTGCAAACAATAAAAATACATGTGAGTGCATTTAAACCATGAGTATAGTGCACCTATACAATTTAGACTGCTATAAGTGCTCTTTCAACAGCAAACCTGTGCTTAAGAGGAATTAAGTTTAATTATTAAAAATTAAAATGTGGTATTTGGGAGCAAATAAGTATATTTTCAGATTATAACAAACTGGTGCTTGAGAGGAAATAGGTTAATACAGCAAAAACAAAAAATGTTGTTTGAGGTTCCAAAAGTGTATATTTTTAGGAAAGGAAAAATCAATGTTTGAGGATGAAAGTAATGCATTTCTTCATTATGAATAAAGTTGATATTTGAGTTCTTGTTCCTGCTGACATGGGTACATTTACTGCTCATGCGATTTCCTTGCTGTCATAGGGCACAAGCCATTACTGCTATTTTATGGCTGTGAAAGTATTTAACCATGTATATTAAAAATGCTTTTTATGACTGTTGTATTATCACTGCTACTTTTTTAACACAATTTTTATTGAAATCAAGGGTATGCATTCAAAGTATACATTCCTACATTTCTTTTGTCTGTAATATATTACAAAAGTCCAGTTTACAACAGTATATATGATATCATGCGAATGGAGTGTTCAAGTAAACAATCATGTTCTATTTATCCCCGATTGTGCTAAGGATGTGCCTATAAATCAATTTGCACGATACAGTATACATGGTTATATCTTTCTATTATCTTTTATCCCGGAGGCCTGTCCTGCGCCTCGGGGGGTCCGCTGAGATTTCAGTTCTGTTGTCTCCAGATGTCTCTCGGACAATACATCAGGGAAGTGTCAGTTCAGCCAATCCCATGCACTGTCAGGGGTATAAAAAAAAAAGAACGCTGGTTGTAATACATTTTTAGTTTGTCTGGTAAAAGCAGTGCAAATGTCAGGTCCTCCGCCCGGACTCTTGCTTTGACTTCCATAAATGAAAAGCGTTTCCACTGAACTGTCATATGGTAATTATTGCATTATCTACTTGTAGTGGGCCATTGTCCCTTGCCGCTGCTCGTCCCCCACCCGATTGATATCGGGACCCTCCGATCACTTGCGCAGGGCACGAACCTCCAGGCTCAGAGCCCGGGCCTTGCGTACATATGCACTCCGCCCACGGGTTCACTCTCGCCGGACTATTCTCAGGAGAGTCTGCGACATCAGTTGGCCACTCCTCGTCACTAGGCCCGCCGCGTTGCCCACATTCACCTTGCACTGAACTCTGACCAGTGACCACAGCAGCCCTTCAGCGCTCCATCGCTGCATTCATTCCGTATTCCGCCATGTCCGGCGATTCCGCCAGCTACACAGCCACGAAGGGGGCCATAACTAATTGCTCGGATCTGGTGGCCCGGTCTGGAGCTCGTCCCTTATGGGACCTCCATCTTGGGCTGCAAGCCACGCCCCCATTTGCACTGTTACTTGACTGTAAAACAAACAAGTTTGATGTGACCTATGGGACATCTCTGCAGTATGAACCTTTAAGGTTTGTCTTCCCTGGTAGCTTGGTGTCTGAATCTCCAAAATATGTTGAATCCACCAATGTAAGGGGCATATTTACAAGCCTCTATAGCCACCACAATGTCACTTTTAGTGATGTTGTGATGGCGACAGGAGCATTGCCTTATCTACAAGGCAGAGTTAAGCCACTTAATGCTGCCTTGTAAATAACGCCCCCTTTCACGCTGCACTTAGAGTGAAAGGGGGTGCAATGAATGTTCTGGTGGGCGTTTCTCCACAACACCCACTGCTTTTGATGCTACCCCCTATTTACAAGAACAGCATAAATAGGAGGCAGATCCAAATTTAAGACCAGTGAAAACTTGGTCTTAAACAGGTGAAATGAGGAGAAATGCTTTAGGCACCCTTGCACCATAGTGCAAGGGTGCCTGCGTTGGTGCTAGGCAGCTTAATTTAGTGCTAGCGCAGGGGGAAACGCAGGGCTGCACCAGCCGCGGTCCGTGCAGGTAACAGCAGTGGAGAGGTGGGGCCGTGAAAGGGGAGATTCCGAGGGACGATGCAGAGGGGAAATTAATTAATTATTTAATTTTCCCTCTGCATTGTCCCTCGGTATCCCCCCTTACACGGCCCCACGGCCCGACCGCTGTTACCTGCACAGACCACAGCTGGGCTGCACCATATTCTAGTAAATATGGTGCAACCCGGCATTTCTAAAGTGGCCAAGCCTGTCCTTAGCCTTATTAGCTTAACGACATGCTTCGCCACTTTCTTGTAAATATGCTCCTCAGATTATGAGACTGGTGTAACTTTTCAGATCTCTAGCCTACCTTTTCAAGAAGATTCCCAGTCATATGTTACAGAGCCAACTAGATTCTCAAAGAATACAAAAAAGAATATACAAGATAGAGGCAGGATTGGGAAAAAACACCCAAAATGAAGTTAAGGACAAAAGTGAAGAAAGATACTACAAGCATTTAAAAAACATGACTGGAGGTCATGTTAAATTGTATCTACACATTATTTGAACTACATTAAAATCCTTTAGTCATTTAGCCAACTTTTATGGACAAGTGCAGAGAAATGCACAATTTTCTAATCCTATTTTCAAAATGTTTTGTAAAGGCGGAATTTTAGGCTGCAGTGTCACATGGAAGCCTGTACTATTTCAAAGGAGAAAATATGTATTTACAGTTTCCTATCAAAATCAGAAATTAGTATTTATGTTTTTAAAACATACAAAGGGACTGGTCCTTGTTAACATGGGTGTAGCTGACATTAATGTAGCCTGTACCTTGGCATCGAAGTGCAGAGATGTGATGGGCCCAGTGAACCAAAACTTAGCTGCATTTTGCTCGTAAAACCCAGACAATGAGGCCCATTTTGTTCTTACTTGTACCAGGGCACAATTATTCCTGGCTACACAAAATTTTGTTACGGCTTACATGCATACACTGACAATGGCATTCATGTTCTTTGCATAAGAGGATGGTATAAGGATGCAATCAATAAATCAGCTGCTCCTGATATCGAGCATTCAAACTGTGCAAAAGGATGCAAACATACACATAGGCAGAAATGCCTGCACACACATAAACTGAAGCAGCCCACAAAAGTCAGGTAGGCAATCTATGTAGGGATAGATTCCTCGGGCAAAATTTATCAACACTTTCGCCGGTGTAAAGTCACCTAAAGTGATGCAAACCGGAGAAAACTGTTGAGTGGTTATTTACTTTGCAGTTTTGTGCTGGAAAGTTGCCTAAAAGTAATATAAGCAGTGCTTGTACTGTTTGCTTTAGTTTGCATCAAAGGAGCTTCCCATGGCTCTTACAGAAGCTCTACCACTGATTGTTTTCGAGACAAAGCGTTATCTTCTGAATTGGTAGACAGGGCTTGGTACCAAAAGATTCCTCTTCCGTGATGCAGGCACAAAGAAGGGGAACATTTTTCTTTTATCTAAAGTTTTCTACTTTGCTTGTGTGCTGTACTGTAGAGCACACATACAAAGAGGGAAACGTTTAAAAGTATGTTTATGCATAGTATTTTGTACGGGAAGGGTATTCTTCCAGTACTAAACCTATGCTAGCCAACACGAAGATACCCTTTTACCATGGTGTCAAGGTCTGTTCATGGCCCTGTGTAGCCAGAAAGGGCACAAGAGCTTTGAAAGAGATCAGCAGCACAGTTTCTTTGTGGATATCATGCTGTCCTGCTTTCTCTTGTTCCCATAACAAGTGCAAAAAAGTAGAAAAATTAGCCCCTATGTTTGCAGAAAGGAGATTTCAATCATGTCTGACATTGGAAACCAGGGCAACATGGTAGTCCATTCCATGCACAGAGAATTTGTAAATAAACTTGGCTTCAAGTGGGCTGGATCCCTCCAGGTTTCAGACCGACATGGTAGTAGTTAAAAAAGGATGTTCAAATGGGTCCTTCTTTGGCCCAATGTTCATGTCCTTAACTTGGCCGGCAAAAACACTGATCGATTTCTGAGCCATGAATGTAAAAACCGTTTATCCATGTCAGCAAATTAGTACCTGTTTATATTTCATGTGTTTTACTTAATCTTACTTAAGAGTGTTAGTTTGTCATGCTGTGTCCTCATGCTGGCTCTCCGTCTGCATGTGAAATGCTCACAGTGATTCCACTCTCCGTGCTCGTGCGGTGTATGTGCCACTTTGGTCAGTTGGATCCTGTCCTGGCGAGATGATGGCTGGGGCTTATGTGTATAAGTAAAAATAAACTTACTTGAGTTTTCTCCACCCTGTGTCAGGAGCATATTTACAACATGGTTGTTTTAGGATTATGTGTTCAACATCCTAAAACAGTTCAGAGGGCCCCAATCCAGCCCTAGGGAAATAAATATCAGTAAAATCAGGGGCCAAACTTCACATTTTGGTAGGGTTGGGGGGCTCCATCAATTTGCTTTACACCACTGCTGGATGCAATAACAGAAAGCTCAGTAACACATCAGAAAACTGACCGGGTGGCATACTATGGGAATCATAGAAATATTGGGGCAAATTTATCGTAGGTTTGCATCATGCTTGCACAACATAACGTGGTACGTGTGTGGCGCAAACCTCTAAGTCAGATTTATCAAGACATGCAAAGCCACTGCGTGGCCGTGGCTTTAAATGGCTTCCATAAATCTGGAATAATACAGCGCAGCGCAAATCATTGCGTTGCAATACTCTGCGCCAGGGAGGTGTTCCACGGCATTAGGTGGGTGTTCCCAGGCAAATCCGATGGCTTTTTGCGTATTCCCTGATTTACCAAACCTGGAAATGTGGCCAGGAGAGGGGAGGAGAAACATCTTTATTTCTCCTCGTTTTTTCCACTTTACATGTGTGCTGCAGAATGGAAAGAGGAAAAAGCCTCTCAGGATTGTTTTTGTGCATGCCCCTTCCTGCACAAAAATAATCCTGTCTATAAGAAAGGCACTCTTCATTGGCGCTAGGCTGCCAAAACAGCACCGGTCCACGTGGAGTGGTGTGGCTCACTGGTTAGAGGCGGCAGACCCGGGAGTAGAGGACGGTCCGGGACCAGGGTTCAATCCCCGACGCGGCAGGGTCTTGGAACAGGGTCAACGGACTCGATAATTCTCGCCTCGGTGCCTACTCTAACTAGGGATCACACTCGGCAACTCTGGGCATGAGCTTGCCTCATCTTCACAACGGCCCCCCACATACGCCGGGGATGCCTGGTTTCACCTTGGAGATACCCAGTAGGGACCATCTCACAGGGAAAGCCAGGACGGGTTCCCCAGCGGTCTACAGTGCAGAGATACTCCTTCGGGAGTCGATTCTAGCGCTTTAAAAAAAGAGAAAAAAAAAAAAAAAAGGAGAAGGAACAGAAATGCGCTGTATTGGATAAATACAGCACATTCTTGCCCTTTCCCGGTGACGCAGGGCTGCACAGCAAGGTGACTTGCTGCGCTGCCCTGGGCCACAAATTTCAACAAGCATTGGAAATGCAATAGGTCTCGCAGCATTAGAGTTAGTGCTTTTAGAATTGTTTATGGGTTTTTGTGTAAATCTTTAGCATTTTTGTTTCCTGTAGCCAATGCTAAAGAATTAAAAAAAAAAGCCATAAACATTTCTAAAAGCTCTAACTCAAATGCTCCGAGACCTATTGCACTGTGTGAGGGTGAGGGGTTGAGGGTGAGTGAGGGTGAGTGAGGGTGAGGGTGGGTGAGGGTGAGTGAGGGTGAGTGAGGGGTTGAGGGTGAGTGAGGGTGAGGGGTTGAGGGTGAGTGAGAGCGAGGGTGAGTGAGGGTGAGTGAGGGTGAGTGAGAGTGAGGGTGAGTGAGGGTGAGAGTGAGTGAGGGTGAGGGTGAGTGAGGGTGAGTGAGGGTGAGGGTGAGGGTGGGTGAGGGTGAGTGAGGGTGAGGGTGAGTGAGGGTGGGTGAGGGTGAGTGAGGGTGAGGGTGAGTGAGGGTGAGGGGTTGATGTTGAGGGGTTGAGGGTGAGAGGGTGAGTGAGGGGTTGAGGGTGAGTGAGGGTGAGGGTGAGTTAGGGTGAGGGGTTGAGGGTGAGTGAGGGTGAGGGGTTGAGGGTGAGTGAGGATGAGTGAGAGTGAGGGTGAGTGAGGGGTTGAGGGTGAGTGAGGGTGAGTGAGGGTGAGTGAGGGTGAGGGCGAGTGAGGGTGAGTGAGGGTGAGGGTGAGTGAGGGTGAGTGAGGGTGAGGGTGAGTGAGGGGTTGAGTGTGAGTGAGGGTGAGTGAGGGTGAGGGGTTGAGGGTGAGTGAGGGTGAGTGAGGGTGAGTGAGGGTGAGGTTGAGGTGTTGAGGGTGAGTGAGGGTGAGTGAGGGTGAGGGCGAGTGAGGGGGAGTGAGGGTGAGGGCGAGTGAGGGTGAGTGAGGTGTTGAGAGTGAGGGTGAGTGAGGGTGAGGGTGAGGGTGGGTGAGGGCGAGTGAGGGTGAGTGAGGTGTTGAGGGTGAGTGAGGGTGAGGGTGAGTGAGGGTGAGGGGTTTTGGGTGAGTGAGGGGGAGTAGTTGAGGCTGAGTGAGAGTGAGGGTGAGTGAGGGGTTGAGGGTGAGTGAGTGAGGATGAGGGGTTGAGGGTGAGTGAGGGTGAGGGTGGGTGAGGGGTTGAGGGTGAGTGAATATGAGTGAGAGTGAGGGTGAGTGAGGGGTTGAGGGTGAGGGTTTGAGGGTGAGGGTTTGAGGGTGAGGGGTTGAGGGTGAGGGGTTGAGGGTGAGTGAGGGTGAGTGAGGGTGAGGGGTTGAGGGTGAGTGAGGGTGAGTGAGGGGTTGAGGGTGGGTGAGGGTGAGTGAGGGGTTGAGGGTGAGGGGTTGAGGGTGAGTGAGTGAGGGTGAGGGGTTGAGGGTGAGTGAGGGTGAGGGTGGGTGAGGGGTTGAGGGTGAGTGAGGATGAGTGAGAGTGAGGGTGAGTGAGGGGTTGAGGGTGAGGGGTTGAGGGTGAGTGAGGGTTTGAGGGTGAGGGTTTGAGGGTGAGGGGTTGAGGGTGAGTGCCACAGATCTGAATGTATGTAAAACAACACCCTTCTATTATTTATTGTTATGTATGTAACTGGGCTGCACAAAGAACACATCCGTCTGACTGTGATTGGTAACGGTGGCAAAAAATGAGCCTGGGCTAGCGAGAACAAATTCGAAAACATACCCAGCTGTAAGCCATTAGAGTCTACAACAATTTAACAATTGCTTTCTCTCAGACAACGATCATCATTTCTCATTAGATGAATATGAGGGGCCCCTCCGCTCTATACTGGGAGCTCCCTTGGCCTGGGTCTTACAGGCGAGGGTGACGTGAGAGGATAAACATGAGGGGCCCCTCCGCTCTACAATGTGAGCTCCCTTGGCCGGGGTCTGTGAGGCGAGGGGGAGGGGAGAGGATGAATTTGAGGGGCCCCTCCGCTCTATACTGGGAGCTCCCTTGGCTGGGGTCTGTGGGGCGAGGGGGACGTGAGAGGGTGAACATGCGCAGCGCCTCGATCACCTCTCCTGCATTAACAAAAGCTGCAAGAACGCGTGGAACCGGCTGCTGCAGCCTCCAGTGCTGACAGCACGCTACATAAATAAAGCATTAGCCGGTGAAAGTGAGAAAGGCCATACAAACGACGCGGCTGGAACACAAGCTCCTGAGAAGGCGGGAGATCGGGTTTCACCAGTGGGCCCAACGCGTTCCATGGGAGCTGCAATCAAACGTGGGAAGCATCGAGCCGAAGGGATAATGAACCTGGCAGCACACGAGCTGCGCGGCGACAGCGGCGGCGCTGGGACTCGAGAGGTGGAAAGTACGGGAGCGCCTTCTATTTAATAAACTTGAAATCTAAACTGAGGAATGGTAACGGCTGGTCACCGACGGGACAGCTGGGCCTGCTCAGGATAGGTGTCAGCTGTTTACTCGAAGCCGGGAACACTCCGACATATATAATAAACAAAGGGACAAAATCATTATCCGACAAGAAAGATGTGTCCGTTCTTAAAGTCGCCAAAGCATAACACCATTAATATTCTCACCGGAAGAGGTCGGGGTATCGAGCAATACTGCTGCTTGCTACCGCTAACATTTTGTTTGCTTTCTAGCGGCAGGCAGGCAGGGGAGGAGAGGAGGAGGGGGGAGGAGAGTAGGGGAGGACAAACGACGCGGCTGGAACACAAGCTCCTGAGAAGGCGGGAGATCGGGTTTCACCAGTGGGCCCAACGCGTTCCATGGGAGCTGCAATCAAACGTGGGAAGCATCGAGCCGAAGGGATAATGAACCTGGCAGCACACGAGCTGCGCGGCGACAGCGGCGGCGCTGGGACTCGAGAGGTGGAAAGTACGGGAGCGCCTTCTATTTAATAAACTTGAAATCTAAACTGAGGAATGGTAACGGCTGGTCACCGACGGGACAGCTGGGCCTGCTCAGGATAGGTGTCAGCTGTTTACTCGAAGCCGGGAACACTCCGACATATATAATAAACAAAGGGACAAAATCATTATCCGACAAGAAAGATGTGTCCGTTCTTAAAGTCGCCAAAGCATAACACCATTAATATTCTCACCGGAAGAGGTCGGGGTATCGAGCAATACTGCTGCTTGCTACCGCTAACATTTTGTTTGCTTTCTAGCGGCAGGCAGGCAGGGGAGGAGAGGAGGAGGGGGGAGGAGAGTAGGGGAGGCACGGCCTAGCGGCCGTGCAATCAAGTAGTGAGGGGGCGGAGCTGGGGGAGGCTGTGGAAGAGAGTAGGCAAGGTGACACGGCGGGAGGGGGCGGAGCGGGTAAACAAAGACGGACATGCACGCGCCCGTGACTTTTAAGGTCAATGCGCATGCGCATAAGCTTAATGCGCATGCGCATTGACCTTAAAAGTCACGGGCACTGCAAGGAATCGCCACGATTCCTTGCAGTGTGGATAAAGAGTGGATAACTCGCAATACTCTCGCCTTGCTCGATGCGCATGCGCATCGACAGGCGAGACCTAAAAATATACTCTTAGCTTTATAGGTTTAAGCCACATCCTTAATTAAATAGGCCTCACCCCTTTTAAAGACCCCCCATCTTTTTTTCAACCCACTTAAAGCCCTGGAAACAATCAATTATTCAGCCATATCTGCTTCAAATCCTATGCATGACAGAAATGTTTGCTCTTCACTAGTTAAACGAGAGATAAGGATAGAAAAATGCAGCAATTCAGAGTGCACAAACGTGATCGACGTGGTGTATGGTGGAATGTTTCACATTGTCCGAATAGTCAGACACGCTGAATGACAACTGAAGTAAGTGTCAAGTAGTTTTTGAACCTATTATGGTCTTAGTGGCCCGTTTTACTCGCTTGGACAGGCTGCAGTCCATTCGAAGTTCACGTGAATGCTCCCCGAGAGTTAACTGCCCCCACCCTGTCGAGTGCATACTGCCCATGGACTGCCTGAATCTCTCACTCTTCAACATTCCAGTCTGAAAATAGAGCGGCCAGCAGACCTCGGCAATTCACACTCATTTGTGTAGCCATCAACTGCTACAAATTACAACTTTGGCAGGGTAGCTGGCGAATTCCACGTGACTAAATTATTGAATGTGGTCAGGCGGCAACAGCTCGGTGCTATTTTTATACCTTTCTGTTAGCTTGAAAGTGTGTCACTATGCTTGACTCTTGAGGTCACTGCGTTTGTGAGTGTAAATTAACAGTTAACAGAGACCTGTTATTTGGTCGCTGCAGTGTAAGCTGTAAAACCAGCCATGCTCTGGCAGCTGTCATTTTTTTACATTATATAGCTAAAGATGCAGAAAGATTTGCAATAAGGTAATGATTCAGAGTTTGACAAAAAAGATACCGCTTCCCGGAGGGAAGCGTTTACTGTGCATGGTAAATATCTGGGATTTAGAGTTTGTCAGAGGAAAAAGTATTAACACGTTTTCTACACATTTTACAGATACATTTTCGAAAGAACAGACCTGCTGAAATTTGAAAGGGAAAAAGTGCAGGATCGAGGTGTTTTATTTGCCAACTTAGAATGTCAGCCCCCTCGCAAATACTTGTTTATGTAGGGAAAGGAATGTGCAACCCCACTCAGAATCAGGGCCTAAGAAAACAGTAAGAATAGTAGATGTGGGCGGAACTTGCGGAGTTGCACTCCGCGGATTTCCGCGGTGTAGGAGGCAGGCTCTATATACTGTACTAAAACGAAGTACACTGTGCAGAAAGTCCAGTGGATCCCTTACTGGTACACAGAGGCAAACGTAGATAATACTAATGCATTTTTTTGTGGTTGTGTGGGCTAATAGTTAGGCTTGTCAGAAGGTAGTGTTAAGCATTTGCTGTTCTCACATAATACATTGATGTGGATCATAACGGTGAGTGTGATTTCATGAGTGAATGATTTTATAAAAAGCTATCAGAATGGACATTTGTGTTGTTCTTCTCAGTATTAGAGCCTAGCCTTACTGATTATGGGCCGAACCTTGTGTAGTTCTACTGACTTTTAGAAAGTGGGCATTTCTCTGTGCTTATGACTCTTTGTGCTCTGCAGCCTGACTCTAATACATGTCTGGGCTGGGACAACCTGTGCATACTTTCTAGACAGTACAAACACAGGAAGGGTTGGCTGTGACAGGGGATACATATGCATTCATCTGCATGCTGATAGTCTTCCTGGGCTGTAAGAGGGAGAGGTAGTTCACACTTAAAATTTGTCTAGGTTGTGTCCTGCCCTCACACAAAGGGCTGATTTACCCCCTACTGATTGTTTGGAGCCAGGGCTGGGCTAAAAGGGATTGTTGCATACTTCTAAGGGTTCCTTTTGAAATCACCCCTTCATCAAAGACATTTTTGAGTAAAAGTACAGGGGCTCTGACCCCATGTTTTTGAGACAATGCGTGGATAAGTAACCAGATGCTGCTGGCTCTACATTCTGTACATTGCCAGAGGACTGCTGTGTTGCCAGGAGAAACCGTCATTTGGGCTACTTGCTTTGTGTACTAGCCAGCTGCCTGCCAGGCTGCTGGAGGGACTGCCACTCTGCAAAATGATATTTTTATGCTGGCCTACCTGCCAGCTATTCGACGTGTGCCCCTATTGTTCTCCAAGCGCATGCTGGCTTGCCTCCTGTTCTACGCAATCTCAGAGGCATAAAAGATTGCCCACAAGCACCTCTGCTGTGGGACTCTATTCCCTGTAAGTCTGGCAGCAGTGTGCTCTGCAAAGGAGTCATGATTGAGTGCTCATTGTGCTCTAAATCAGCTCATGGTGAGCACTGTTTATTGCTCCTTGTGGTTTTAAACTGAGCGTTGTGAGCACTTCATCGTTTCCCTCAAGGACCGGCAAGCCCGTTCGTGTCTCACGTCCTGGGACAAGTACCTGTGCTCTGGCTGCTCTCCGCCTGAGATAACCATCTACCACTGCTGAAGATGTGTGTGGCCTCAGAGGAAACCCAGTGCAGTGCGGCTTTCCTGTCCTGCCCTTGGGTTGCTGGCGCAAGCAGGAGGTCACCGAGGTCCTCACATCATTGTGGATGGCTGGGTGAGTCCAGCTGAGTAGCTCTGGTGAGAAAGAAGCCTCTGGGAGTTGACGTGCCCCTGAGGCACGCCTGTTTTCCTGATGGAGCCATCCCCTTTTTGCCAGGAGGCACTGCCCACCTGCAGTGGCGAAGCACCCAGTTCTGGGTAGCGGAGCCAGAGAGCAGCAGCGCGGTACTGGGAGAGGTCTTCAGCATGCTCCCTGTGATGAGGGGGCAAGGATAGCTACACCGCGCACTTGCAGGCAGTTGGATATATTTTCATGAAAGACAGTGAGGGACAAGCAAGGTCTCTTGTGAGCTCCTCACATTTGGGGCCACCTCCGGAGTGAGAGTAACCTTAGGGGGCATGGTTCTGTCCCCAGCTTGAGGAAGGTTATTGCTTTGGGGGCACTAGATTGGTGTAGGCATGTTCGGGAGTAATCTCGAAGGAGATCCCCGAGCATGATAGGGTACCATTGCTAGGAACTTGCTCTATTGAGGAGAACTGCCAATTACTGAATCACGTTGAGTAGGCGCACAGGTGCTCCTGCATCCTACTCTTTGTTTGCAAAGGCACTCATTTCAGTTAGGCCCAGAGAGATTACCGTATCCCAGCTAGTAGGAGTGCAGGTGTTCCTGTGCCTCTGGTTGCCTACTGTGATATATGTGCTTTTCTGTTCCATTACATGCTCTAAGTATTTGCTGATGTATGTTGTTTTTATTCATTCCTTATACAGGAGAACAAGTACTATCTGAGTAACTGCATACTATGCACAATATTTATGATTTATGTTGATTTGTTCCGGTTTTATGTATAACCTCATAAGTGCTGCGCACGACCAACGGCCGACGGCACCACTACCTCCGTAGTGCTGCCGTCGGCCGTTGAACGTTCAAACTGCACCTGCGCAATGGAACGTCCAGCACTGGAGCTGGACGTTCCATCGCAGCTAAGGTGATACTATACTATATATTTGTATACAATCCATGTGGTGTATTCATTGTGTTGCTGTGTGAGTGTGTTGTACAAACACTTTGCACATTGCCTCAGATGATAATCCTGACTGCTGGGCACCAAGTAACCAGAGGGTGAGCGAAGGTTATCTTTCGTGCGTATCTGACTTGCCCTGACTAGAGTGACTACTTTTCGTGTATGAATCATATTTACAAAGAGGCTTGGATGGGCACCTGTGAATACTGAAAGTTTCAAAAAACACGATACTTGATTGATATGTGGAGCGGATGGAAATATTGAAAAGAATATGTTAAGGTCAAAGCTTGGACGAATTAGTATTTGAAAAGAAATGGACGAATTTAAGGGGGATCTAGAATCCTCTAAATACATTGTTGTGCATCAGGGTGTGGAACGTAAAAGTCGCGTTCCCCACTATTGGATTTTGATTAAATTGCGCGATGGCAAGGCGAAACCCAGGTCGCACACAAAAGGACAAGGATGGTTAAATATATGGATTAGGGATTATTTTGAAAAGCAAGGTGTGCACACCACCACATTCATCATCTGACCAGAGTGGTGGGCTCTGCCTGGCTTAGGTGCATACCATATCCAACCAGAAATCATATTTCTAACAGGCACCCTACCTTGTAGGTAACAAAGTGTACTTACGAGTGACTTAGTAATATTTAAAAGCAGGGTTTCCCATATGTCAAAAAGGGTTATTTTTTAAAGTAGGACTGCAGGTTTAAACTGCAGGAGTCCGGTCTGAAGCCATGTTTTACAATGCAACTCTGTGGATGGCACAGTAGGTGCTGTCGTCTATAGGTGGGTTTTTTACCTCCAGGGCCCAGGTGCACTTTCTACACCAAATACTAGGGATTTATAGGTAAGTTAAAAAAATGTCAATCAGGAGTAAGCCAATTTAACCATATTCAAAGAAGAAGCACAAGCATTTTATTACTTTTTAGTCGGGGTAAAGAACACAGAGGCCTGATTCCAGCAAAAGAAAATAGAACCCAGAAGAAGGCAAAGAAATCTGGGGTGACTATGCAAAAAAGGCTGATTTCCTACAGTGGAACAGATAACTGAATTAGTAATTGAAGCCAGGAAGAATAGTAAACTGTTTATGGTCTTCTACAACAACTTATACTCTAGGGACAGTTAAACAGCAGTTTTAATTAATTACAATGGTAAACATGGCATCTAATGATTTCAACACTGCGTCCTACCTACCCCCAACCTCTTACACAATAGCACATGTGAAATCAGTATTCAGCAGTTTTGTTTCTTTCTTTCTCATTCATCAAGTTGCGGGGTATAGCGGCTGCCCTTGTGTTCTCCTCTCTTTCAGTAGGGAGCATATCTGCACCCCACCACTTATATTATACCTAGGAGCTTGGTTATTCTGGTGACTCTTCTGTCCCTGGGTTCTGTAAGCTTGTTCAGCATATCTCCCCACAATTGTAAATCTTCCTCCAGTTCATCATCAGTGCACACTTCCCTCAATCATCATCTGGAGGACAGTTCTTCTTGTCAAAAAAGTGAGCAAAAAGTGTGTCACATTGCCTTTGCTAGAACTAGACCCAGAGTATGCTTTTAACGGTGGAGCTGGCAAATTTTTGGAGAGGCTGATTGTGAGAAAGTACATGGTGATGCTCTAACAAACACCGACTAAGAGCAAGAAAAATTGTGAATTGAACATTCTGAAATTGCTTTGAGGTTAAAAGGAGCACAAGGCAATGGTGCCTATTTTAGCCATACCTTTGTGCTCTTGCTATAGAGCCACATTCCATGGCAGTAAGACAGATGGTAGAGGTTAATGGACTAAGTTTTGGATACTTGACTTATACACTAGCACTGTTTGTGAATGACGTCATGGTGCACCAGGTAGACCAAACATATTTGATTCCTCCATTTCAAGACCTTCCAATAGGGTTCAATGAGTTCTCCAGCTATAAGAGCAATGTGGATAAGACAGAACACTTACTGATCTAACAAGAAAGTGAAAAAATATATAGAATGAAAAGGACAACTCCAGTCAAAATCTGACTCTTTCCTGAATTATTTCAGGATACATATAACCACACACATCTCAGATCTATATACTGTGAACATTGCACCCTAAATTGACACCATCAATGTTGACTTAAATAGATGGCAGAACCTGTATGTTTCTTGAATGGGTAGGATAATGGCAATTAAAAAGGTTATTGTGCCCAGGCTGCTTTATCTTCTTCAAGCACTCCCAATAAGAATTGAAAACTCAGTATTTTAATCATTGCACAAGTCCCTACTTGACTTGTCTGCCAAGAGAAGGTTGCTTAGGGTCTGTCAGAGGATTCTGAAGGCTCCCAAACTAAAGGAAGGAAAGGGATTTAGGGCCAGATGTAGGTAGCCAAATACCGGTCGGTAACGGCCGATTTCGGCCGTTACCGACTGGTATTTGGCTTTTGACATGTAGGTGGCTCGGAATTTACAGAATCGGTATATTTACCGATTCGGTAAATTTACTGTGTCGGTATTTTTCCGAATAAGTAAATATACCGATTCTGTAAATCCATATGTAGGTGGCACAGTTTGCAGTGCCACAGGCCCTTAGGAATTCTTATTTTATCACCCAATCCTATTGGGTGGTAAAATACCGAATTCCAGTGTACATGCACATCTGTGCATGTACACCTATGCCATGTGACACACAGACATGCCCTTAGGGCATGTATGTGTGCCACATGGCACACAAGCCTGCAATTGGGGTGCTACAGGGTGTCAAAGTGACACCCCGTTCCCCCTGCCAGGATTCGGTATTTACCGATTCTGTAAATACAGAATCGGTATTTCCCATTGATTCCTATGGGCTTCAAGGCCCATAGGAATCAATGGGAAATACCTATTCGGTATTTACAGAATCGGTAAATACCGAATCTTACAGAATCGGTAATTGTGAAATTTATATTACCTACCTCTGCCCACTTCCAATTTACCTACTCTTAAATACCGATTCGGTATGATTCGGTATTTAAGAGTAGGTAAATCGGAATTAACTACATCTGGCCCTTAGACACATGTGGAAATATTGTAGAACAGACCACCTTAGGATGCTGGGTGGGTGGTTGTTTTGGGAATGCTGTAGCTAGACTACTATCCAGCCCAAGACAACTGAGGGGTATATTCTCAAGAACGTGTGATAACTACCGCAGAATTAGCTTAATGCAACTCTTCACATCACAGTCTATCGTGGGAAAATAACGCTGTGTTAACGTTGTATTCTCAACATGGTGGTACCATGCGATAAGCTCAAGATAATGCGTCAAATGTCCAAAATGAAGTCAATGCTATGCCGCAAGATGCGAAACTTGAACGCAAAAAAAATTGTGATGAGGCCAATCGCGGTACAAAAATCAGCGAAAACCAGCAACAGGCCTGCAATTCCCACGCCTGATGCTGGAAAATGCACTATAAAAGCAACAAAAAACACACCAAAACCAAATCAAACTACATAGCACCATGGATGCACCCGTACCCGAATGCAGAGGCCAACGCGAACACCACAAGCCCCACAGACCACCAGCAAGGAACCTTGGGGTCGGGGAAGGACAAGGAGAAGAGGAAGAGGAAGACGGGGTGCAGTCCCCAGGAAACCAAGATCAGCGTCACGGAGGTGACAGAACTCTACCATCAACTGAACGTCAATTAGACAAACGTGAATGCAGTTGGAGTGTCGAGGAGGGCAATGTAGGAGGCCAAGAGGCGCTGGCATGATGTGAAAAGCCAAACCAAGCACAAACCTGCTGCCAAAAGGAAGGCAGCAACGGCGACAGGAGGTGGGAGTCCTGCGCCACAGGAGGAATTGGAAGAAATGGAGGCCACAGTCATCAGTATGGAGACAGTGCAAGGAGTTGGGAGTACTGACGCAGCTCGATAGGACCTGACACAACATCAACTGGGTGAGTAATGACCAGGGACTGGGGGAACGGGGAAGATGGGCATAATGGCACACATGCACAACGATATGTAGCACAGTGCACAATCACAATTACCCAGGAACATGTCCCTGATCCCCGTGGTACACTGCAGCACATACACTTAGCAACAACAGGGCATCCAACGACAATTTGTTACAAAGTGCAACACCAACAATGCAGAATAGAAGACACAACTGGGTCCACTCATGCGCAGAAACAGGCCGATCACATCTTACATAGCAGGAAATTGTGAGATGGAAATGTACGTGTACAACTTCACATCCATCATGTAGTCCAAAAGTACACTGTCCA
This sequence comes from Lissotriton helveticus, assembly GCF_964261635.1. NCBI lineage: Eukaryota > Metazoa > Chordata > Amphibia > Caudata > Salamandridae > Lissotriton > Lissotriton helveticus. The sequence continues at coordinate 1,014,033,067 of NC_136067.1, forward strand.
GCATCAAATGTGCTGCACCTCCCAAATAGTCACAATGTACATTGTCATATAGTCTGCATGTAAACAAGAACAATGCGCCAACATACATGTCAACACAATGCCAACATGCATCTCCCCTTCACATTTCAGAGTGACAAAATCAGACCTCCAGCAGAGCAGACCTGAAAAACTCATCAGTGATGCTGGAGAGGACCACCATACCTTCGACACCGACGCCCGACAACAGCTCATGGACATCTTAGGCAACCCACCGCCAGGAGCAGGGCAGCCAAGCTACATAGAGGAGACCCCCGCCCCTGCACAAACCACAGAGCAGGAAGCACCCGCCACCAGGGCTGGCTCCCAACACTTCACCGAGGCACACATCGCATTCCAATGCCAAGTATTAGAATTAGGCGTGGGCGAAATTTGCATAGTCGCGCTAGGTAAAGCTCAGCAAAAACGGCAATAAATTCCGCGAACATGCAAAATTGCTTGTTCTGCCCATTCGCAAAGCTTTTTTCCTGTTCGCGAACGCTGTTTGCGGGCTCGGGGAAAATATCTTGCGCATTTTGAAAGCGCAAACAAGCAAAAAATTCCGCGAAACCACTGATTGCAGAATTTTTGGCAATTCCGTGTTTTCCGTGGAATGCAAAATTACCCTAATTACCCAAATTCTGCGAGCGGAACGGAATTTATCACCCAGGCCTAGTTAGAATGGCAAAAGGAGGTGGCGGAACAGGTGCGGGTGCGGGTGGGGTCAAAGCTCATAATATCCGAACTACATCACATACGTGGGTGTCTAAGTCCCATCAGGGACCACTTACACTCCACAAAGGATACCCACCCTGCGACAGAGACATATGCATTTGCACATTTCTTGTACTGAACCATGCTCAGAGCCCCGCAACTAGCAATCACACCACCATGCTGGACCGCTGTACGACGGCCCAGTCCACTCCTCTTACGTACTGAGTGTGTGACGACAAAGCAACATGTCCAATGTCTTACCCGCTGCCTACAAGGACATGTTTGCGTTTGCTGTCCAGATGAACTCTGCCATGATGAAATCAAGACACAGTTCCAAATATGTGACCTACTTGTCCGCTGTGTATGCCTGTGGAGTACGTCAATGAGAAAGGAGGACTGTGGGCCTTGCTCGAGGAGGACGTGATGGTCTGAGCAGGCTGCCAAGGTCACTGGCCTCTGGCTTAGAGGTTGCATCGGCACATGGTGGGCCCTCTTTGGCACACGCCGGTGTTGGCAGGTGAGCAGTAGGGCCTGGGTATGCAGGGGCAGGTAGGACAGATTCTGGGACCAGTGGCCTGTGGTGCAGCAGGTGCACAGGATCGCAGGCCACTCGGCTCAGGACGATGGCGTCGGCCTCGTGGCGGTGTGAGAGGTGCCACCCTGGCAGAGACGTTTGGCATTCCGGAAGAGAACCATGCCCAGAGCTACGTGCTTTTTATTCAAACCTCTATGCTGGTGTACGCCGTGCCAGCCCACTCGGTTCACGCTTACAGGGGGGACGTAACAAGCTACATTTGCGCGATCTTCCCCACTGGCTGGGGTGACATGGTTGCGTCCACTGTCCACTACACTCCATACACCAGCGGTGTATGTCGGCATTGATATATGTGTGGTCTGCATACTTGAGTCTGTCCATCACATCCACACAACACTTGGCATTGTGTTCCTTCTCATTCATGGGTCACTTACCCCCTTCGCACATGCCTGGTTCCCACCTCTCCCCACAATATACTATTGTGTGGCTGAGGTACCATGCCGTTGATGGCATATGTACATGGCTGGCACAGGTTCCCACAGTAAGTTGTGTCTGGTGGGTTGCCATGCTGTTGGGCATGTTGTATGTGAGTTTGTAATGTGTGCATACCCAGTGTTGTGAGTTGCATGATTGTCGAGTTGAGGTGTGTCTTGTGTTCATTTAATACTTACCAATGAGCAGTGCATTTCCATGGGTGCCATTCTGGTAGCGCTGGTTGATGATGGACTGTCGGTAGAAGTGGAATGATGCACACTGCCTGGATAGTTGGCAACGACGTTGGTGGTGATTCCTCGGTGGTCAACTGTTGCCTGCACATTGATGGAATGTGTGTGCTTTCCGTTGAGGTAATTGTATGCAGTGTCACCAGGGGGCACAAGTAGGACATGTGTGCAGTCAATTGCCCCCTAACATGTACGGGAAGCCAGCTATGGCGTGGACGTCTTGCTTGGTCTCCAGCTATTCCTGCACAGTGTGGGGGGGGTATAGGTACTGGGGTACCAAGCTGATGAAGGCATCCAAGTCGGTTGTGAGGTACTTGGATAGGGCTGGCTGTGAGACTCCTCCGACTCTGGCAGTTTTTCGTTGAGAGGCCAACAGATGCAGCATAGCCAGCAGCTTTGTCTGAGGTGGGATGCTGGTTGTCCGCTGTGTTAGTACCATCGGCCTGTGGGCAATGATGTTCAGGATGCAGACGATGGTTGTTCTTTTGAGCCTGTAGTGGGCAATGACATTCTCTGGTGTCGGGTCTGTGAGGTTGGTGCGTTTTCTGAGGGTCCACTGTCTTTGTCTGTGCTGCCTATGGGGTGGTCCCAGAGGGGGAGGGTCCAGGGGGGTGGCGCACCTGGGGGTGGTGGCAGTGGGTGTTGTTGCCTCTTGGGGCTCTGGACTGCTTGAGCAGTAGCTCCATAGCATCTGTTGTTCTTCAGATGTGGCTCTGGGCTGTGCTCCCTTTTCTGGTGCTGGTTGTCGTCCGACTTTACACCAGGTAAGAGCAGGCGTTAATTTCCTGCAGCTAACGCGCCTTGTAACATGTTTTGTGGTCTTATCACCGATCTGGCTGGTCATTGAGAATGTTGTAGAGTGGTGTTGTCGCGGGTTTTGGCACGAGAACGCCTACTCTGCATCTCATTAGCTTTGGTTACCGGGGTCATCTGTGGTAATGTTTTTTGTGACTGCTATCGCAGGTAAAATGGCGATATGGGCTGTTTGTACCAACTTGTGAATGGGGCGATAAATGTATCGCCACTTTGGCTGTGATAAAGTGATGATAACTTGGCGATGAATCCTTGAGAATATGCCCATGTGTTGCAATAGTCCACACATATGGATTTTCATCATTCCCATCTCCTCTGTAGTATCTTGAAATATTTTACAACAGAACCTTTTTTGGTTCCTAATGGATTCTATGGAGCACTGACATAGGTGTCAGAGCACAATGCTATGAACGCATGTGTTTAGAATGTTGAGTTTGCAGTTACATGCAGCAGAATAAAGATGTGTAATACTAAGCTCCATCTGTGGCATAGTAATTTGTTGGTACCCAGGCAGGGAGGCCATGTTCTGATGCTAGGTGAGTAGTTGCTCTGGGCATGGCATAGCCAGACTACTAGTACAGCCTTAGACATCTGGGATTCAGCAGTCCACACATATGGACTTGCATGATTCCCATCTCCTCTACAACTTATTCATGTGAATAAAGACATAAAGATATCACACCCAATTAAGTGGATGCTCAATACAAGAGCTGGAGACATGGTAACTGTAGGATATTAGCAGACCTTTAGAAGCTGCAAATTAACTTGTGGGTTGACTAAGAAGACGTGTTCCAGGCACAAACAGTTGAGACACTGGATGCTGCACCCCATATTCCGGGCAGCAGCAAAGAGACAACAGACATACTTTATGAAGGCTGGTGATGTCTCAGAGAGGGACATAGCAACTGTGAAAAAGCAAATGGAAACTAAGTTTACAGATGTTGGTCGCAGACATGATCATAATATCTTGAATGTCGAAGCAAACTACACTGTCCCCTCCATAAATAAATGGTAGATACTATAACCACCAAGAGGGAGGAAAGATAGGGAATTGGGGAAGTGTAAGACATTGACTTATTAGTTGAAAGAGAGACAGTCATTGTCAGGGGGAACCACAAAACTAAAAATGTCATGAAGAATACGGAATAGAAAGAAAGAAAAACATTGACTATTAAAGTATTGAATCACCAGTAATGCCACCGAATGTATTGCTTTTTAGTCACATGTTCTCATTGCATTAGGAGCAATGCTGTCACTCAAAGTTCAAGAAGAGAGCCAGTGGCAGACGTGGACTGGCCCATTCCTCCATGCTGTATGCTGTGTTGGTTGGAAGCACAAAACTGAATACAGTTGACTACACTAAGAGGTCTGACTCTCCTTTTGTATACATCTATGTATTATTTTTTTTCAGAATGTTTAGATTTCAAGAACATGGCAAGACAGATAAACATATAACTAGGTGAGACCTACAAGGAATTAGGAGGATACACACGTCATATTAATCAAGATAATTTTCGTCCCAACAAAACTTTGTATTCTAGGAGCTGCAGTTTTATATTTCTCATCATGGCCATAAAACGATGGCACAGTTGATGGATAAAAAGCCTGGACTGACAAAAGAAGTGACAAGATGTAAGTCACTTGACATCTAGGGCAGTGGCGGCTCCTCCGCTAAGGCAGAAGAGCATCGCCCCACTGCTTTTCAGCAGTGTAAGGAAAAATGAAGTGATAATAACTCAATGTTATTATCATTTTATTTTTTCCAGTTACGGGCACAGCATCTTTGTGAGGCAGGCACGGTGGGGCTGCTCTGCTGACAGAGCAGGGGAGGGGAGGAGTGGTTTTCACTCCCTAAGTGCGCATGAATGTATGGCTGGCCGTCCCGGGCCGGACAAGCTCTCATGCGCACTTAACATGTTCTCCACCCAGGCGGCATTACAGCCTGGGTGGAGAACATGCCTAGGCTTCCAGTCCCCATCTGAGTGCCGAACCACGGTGCTCAGACCAATCACAACGCTGCATTGCAGCGTTGTATTTGGCTCAGGGCAGCCTGGGTGCTTCCTGCTCTGTGTTCCGGCAGGAGGGACGAGGAGGAGGGACGCGAGGAGGACGCGGAGAGGAGGTAAATTTCATTAAATTTTTTATTTACCTCCTTCAACACCCCGCCCTCCCAGGCTCCCCGCATCACCACCCCCAATCCGTGCCAGCCACTGATCTAGCAAAGCAGTCGTCTTATCACTGTCAAACTACTAGATGACTTAAATGGATACAGATTGAAGCACAGCTGACAAGCAGTTGAGTAACACAATAGTGACAGAGCAAGGGATAGGAGGCAGGGAACACCCACAAGTGACATAGAAGACAGGAAGCAAATGGATGAAATAGGATCCACCTATTTGTTACAGTGAAAATGCTTCCATAGAAAAGAAAATGGAGAAAAGTGAGTTGTAGTGTAAGGCAGTGCGAAAGGCACAAAGACACCCCCAGTCCAGAGGTGGAGCAGGCCAGTACTATAGGCAGTGAATCAACAATGTCAAAACTGGGAATTTCAAAAGGGCTGCATTCACTTTGGTAGCTTTGTGAAATTATTTGGTGCTCTCAGACCAGTTCAGTAAATATTTCTGAGCCAAGAAGGCTACAATACACCCAGGATTAACAGAAAATGCCAGCAATGGTTCGGAACCAGGATTGGACACCTTTATGTCATCGTTGATCACTTTACAAACAAAGAACCAGGCCCACAGTTATGCCAGCGTTGGTCACTATGTTAATGCCATGGACTGAAATTCCAGGACCACTATAATTCTATGAGTGGCTACCATAATAATAGCAATACCCACCGCTATAGCTGAGATTGTCTCTATTATATCTTGAGGGGTGGCCACTAGAAGCCATGTGCCTGGGGTACCCACCCACTGACAGGTACACAGCCACATTATGCATACAAGTGGGCACAAAGACAATCTCACTCATACATGCACACAATCATACATAGTATTACATACACAAACACAGACGTACGCACAGAAACATGCACATATGTGCACAAACTATCTTGATTGTTTGTGCATATATGTGCATGTTTCTGTGCTTTACTTCCCTGCTTTACTTTTGGAAGAGCAGCAGCTGCTGGGGCTTCTTCCCTGAGACAACCAAGCACCACCATGCATTATCTGCTCCAGGCGTGTGGTGGGGCTAGGGCTCCACAGAGCTCGAGGATCTAGGGACTGCAGCCCCGAGCTCTATGTCTACTGAGCCCTGTGGAGGTTTGAATACCAAGAGCTACCTTGGCAGACTGGGGCAGGGGACAGGTCAGAGGATACTGGATGTAAGAAGGCATAAACAAGAGCAGGGACATACACATTCATCAATGACGGTCACATGCCCTAACCGTCCCTTCCATATCTCCAAATAGGCCTCACATTGAGGGAGCTATGGTATGTCAATTGCAGAGTTTTTTGCATTCTGAACCTTTGCAAAATTGTTTGTTACATTAGTGGGTTGCTGTCCTTGTGTTGGCCTAAAACACACAGGCAATATTTATCATTATATCACGCAGTGCAGCGCAGCACGTCGCCTTGCTGCTCTGCGTGATAGCGAAAGAGCAAAAATGCGCCGTACTTAACATTGTAGGGTATATTCCTGCCTTTTCCCAGCACTGGCGCACAATGTGTTGCCTAGCACCAATGCAGGCACTCTTGCACCATGGTGCAAGGGTGCCTGCGTTGTTAGCAGGATTATTTTTGCGTGGGAAAAAATAATCCCCTGAGGCATTTTCCTCTTTCAATGTGTGCTGCAGAATGCGGCACACATAGAAAGAGGAAACAACGAGGCGAAGTAAACATTTCTCCTCGTTACGCCTTACCTGGGGTGGTGTAGCAGTTTTGACGCATCTCAGATCTACCATCATTGGTAAGTCTGGCGATGCATAAAAATCCATTGGTTATGTGTGTGTTGAAGGTGAGCAATAAAAATGGTCAGGCGATTTAGTCGATGTTTCTTAAGTAACTTTTGCCCGGCGTTAAACGCCTCTAATACCTTATGAAGATTATCAAATAAAGAGGCAGGCGCTGGAGACAGGAAGACAGGAAACACGTTTATTCCGACGGAGCAGAACACATCAGATCGGACAACAAGGTATCGTCTCGAGGTGCTCTCTGAAAGCCTCTCTGAGGCCCGACCTTTTATACACTGCTTTATGAATGAGACCGTTCTTTATTACAATAAAGACATTGTAAGGTAGCGACAGATGACATCCCCGGTACCCCCCCCCTCCTCCAGTTCCGGCTCTTTCCAACACGTGGCTACAGTAGAGGTCCTCACCCCCCCATACAATAAGAGGAGGCTAATCATGCAGCTGAGTGTTCCGCCGATTCCTTTGGAATGTGTGCGCCTGATCGAATCTCAAGGGGTGGGGAACCCATGATCAATAGTAGCTTCGTTGAAAAGGGTCGAGTGCATACAGTGGAAGGCAATAAACTGTATCCTCAGGCCAAGGGATGACCAGCGGTCCGTACAGACAATCGGGCTCAGAGGAAGGGGTCATCAAAGGAGAGGTATTCATGAAAGAAAGGGTCAGTGTGGATAATCGAGCGTAGAGGGAGGATTTATCGAAAGAGGGGCATTCATGGAAGGAAAGGAGGTGTCGGTCAGGCGCGGGGTGTGATTCCCAGAGGCAGAGTCATGTGGAAGGAGAGGTCATGACTTGTACATGTGAGAGCGGAGGCAGTCAGGGTGCATGGGGGAGGCTTGCAGGGTCAGGGAAGTGTGCTGGTGACCGATCGTAAACAGGGAGACCATGGTACCTAAAATGGCTGCCGTGTATGCTCATACGTGAGTCTGAGGAATGGACAAGATGGCGCAGATGATGTTCAGTTCATAAACTAAAATTCCACAGTCCTCCCTTTTAACATGTCTCGCCAGCTTGTCAATTCGGATCTATCCCCATAAGATCACGTATCTCTATCTCATAGAGAGGACTCATGTGCTCAGGTCTGAAGTCCAAAGTCTTAGGGCACATACAGTTAGAAATGAGTGAACACAAAGGTGGCAGACATTGAATACCTAAGCAGCACCCACACAGTACCACGACTGGTATCAATATAAATGAAAACAACCTCCACCCCCAGTCCTTCAAGGTGTCCCAAAACCAGCCTCCAAGCGACCATCCTTCTTGCTCTTGGTGAACCTCTGAGGATAGTCTGTGGAGGTGTTCAATTGCTTTGTAGACTGAAGGCGAGTTATCTGGCACGTAGGTGCAACAGCTGGAGCCGATGATGCGGCATGCTCCTCCACGGTCGGCCAGAATCACATCTAGGACAAGGCGGTTTTGGAGAGCCACCAGGCGGACTGCCTGAAGCTCAGCCGTGTTGTTAGCGAGGATGCCAGCCGTGATGTTAATGGTTGTTTCTACTGCTTGAGTCAGATGTCGGATAGCGCTGGAACTGCATCCAGGAACTGCGCTCCGGTGGAGTCGGCTTGTCCAACGTCTCCGGCGCGCTTTTGCCGGTGATGGTAGGCTGAGGCCACATACGTGGGAGGAAGAATGAAGGCGATGTAGCACGTACCCCTCCAACCTTTTGGGAGCCAGGTGTAAGCTTTGGTGCCACAAACAAAGTACATATTCGGAGAAGCAACAAAGGAAGGAGGATCAACTGAGACCAATGTTCTGGTGATGCGGCAGGAACTGTGACCCACCAGCTGCGTTCCTTGGCCTTCGAGGCATATGAGTCCTGTGACATTGATGACAGACAGGGCCACGGTCAGGGTGGCAGCCGTTTGCTTCCGCAGGTGGGAGAAGGTGGGTCTGGCTGGATTGTGGAGCACTTGCATTTCGACCCTTTCTTTGGCTGGGATGTTCATAAGGAAGGCGGAACCTGAGGCCATAGGACAAATGGGGGCAGACGTTCTTCCTGTTTTGTTCAGCCAGAACCCATAGTAGAAGTGTGACACTGTCTGACCAGAAGCGGTGTTGTCCTTGTGGCTCTCCTGCAAGAGGATCAACCAAGCGAGGCAGGAGCCGTGAACTGAGAAAGGAGAAGGGATGAAAGGTATGGAGTGTTCAGTGGCATGCGGGAGCAACCCGCAGATCCAGCAGTTTGTGGCATTTGTAGCAAGGTTGTGCTGGTGCAGCAGTTGCACGAAGGAATTGTTCCAGAACTCCCTACGCCTTTCTCGGAGCTGAGGCAAAAGGGAAATCAAGTGATGCTCTTTCATGGTGGTTGGCTGTACAGTGGCTAGCAATATCTGATGAGCGGGTGTGCTGTCCTCCAAGATCCAGAAGGAAGTCATGAGGAGGAGGCAAAAGAGAAAGAGGATGAAGAAGGCGATTGTCTTTGATTTGTGCAAATTGTCAGTCTTTGGGTTCCTGCAGTGGGTATTTCCGGTTGCGTCCATCATCTTCTTATCTGGCGCTTCCATCATCTTCTTGTCTGGCGCTTCCATCATCTTCATCTTCAAGGTGCTCGGTAGTGGGCAGAACCACAGACTTTGTTTAGCTCCTCTCCGGGTGACCCTTGGTTGTTTTAGGCCACCGTTCTGAGATTTCAACTTAGTCCGTGGTCTACTTAGCCGAAGCTCCCTCCTTTCGACGCAGGAAATACCCTTCCCGGGATGGCACAGTGGGATCAGAGAATTTTGCAAGTTCAAGTGCCTCGGTATCAGGATAGCAGTCCAGTGATGGCCGGTCTTTGTTCAGGAGCTCTTCTTGGGTGTCGACGTTTTCTGTCGTGGCCAGGGTCGAGGAGACCTTCTTGCAGTGATGGCCGTGCAGCCAGTGCCTCTTTCCCTCCACTCGAAGAGCCGTCCGAGTGGTGATCAGTACTTGCCAGGGGCCCGTCCACCGGGGTTCCAGACTCTTAGCTCGTTGAAAGTTCCGGACTAGAACATAATCTCCCGGTTGGATATCGTGACCGGGGCCCCTGGAAGCATCGGGGATGGCCTGCTGCACCTGTTGATGAATGACAGACAACGTTTTAGTTAATTTGCACAAATAATCTGACAGCATGACGTCGGGGACGTCGTGAATGGAGGTTGGTTTGGGGGCAGTCCAGAGGTTCATTGGTCACCCAAACACCACCTCGTAGGGGGTCAAGTGGTGCTTAGTGGGAGTGGAGCGCATCGATAGCAATGCCAGTGGGAGGGCATCTGGCCACTTAAGTCCTGTGGTGGCCACTATTTTTGACAGTTTCAGTTTCAGTGTAGCATTGTGTCGCTCAACCAGGCCAGCGGATTGGGGGTGGAAGACCGCATGGAACCTTTGTTTTACCCCCAGCCCCTTCAGGATTAGTTGGATAACTTCAGCTATGAAGTGGGGGCCATTGTCGCTCCATAAAATTCGGCAAAGGCCGTAGCGAGGGAAAAACTCTTTCAGTAGTACTTTGGCAGTAGTCATGGCAGTGTTATCTCGGGTTGGATAGGCTTCCACCCATTTGCTGAAAGCGCATACAATGACTAGTACATACTTCAAGCCTTGGCATCTTTCCAGCTGGATGTAATCCATCTGAAGGACTTCAAAGGGGTGGTCGGGGGTCCCAAACCCTCCCCGGGGTACCACAGTTCCTTTCCCGGGGTTGTGTTGTAGGCAGATAAGGCACTGTTGAACCAGGCGTTTGGCTGAGTCGGGGATTTTGTTGTTGTGCCAGACTTTGGAAATGAGTTCAATCATGGGGGCAGAACCTATGTGTGCAGGGGAGTGTGCCATAGTCAGTGTGGGGATCAAGTATGAGTCAGGCAACAACCACTTGTTTGTGTCTTGTGTCCGCCAGCAGCCTTCGTCGTCCTTTAAACCCACCCGTGCCCACTCAGTTAGTTCGTGAGGTGTGCTGGCCGACTGGATGTCCTTGATCGTTTTCCTTGCGTCAGTCCATTTTTCTGCTTGTGACCTGGTCACATACATGCGTGTCGTCGTCCTATTCTCAGCTGTGGTTCGGGCAGTGATGTCGGCCAGTGCGTTTCCCTGTCCAACTAAGTCCGTCACCTTCTTGTGTGCCTGGCATCTGATCACTGCTAATCGTTCGGGGAGGAGAACTGCTTCGATCAGGGCGGAGACTAGATCTCCATGGAGAATGGGTGTGCCATGGGACGTCAGGAATCCCCTTTCCCTCCACAAGAGCCCAAAATGATGAACCACCCCGAAGGCATACTGGCTGTCCGTGTAAATGTTTGCCGTGGTTCCTGCTGCTATGATACATGCTCGTGTGAGGGCAATTAGTTCTGCCGCCTGTGCGGATCGTTGCGTGATACGGGCTGTTTCAACTACTGTTCGGGCGGTCGTCACCGCATAGGCAGCTGAGGTGGTGCCGTCTAGGAGTTTGATACAAGAACCGTCTACCCATAGTTCTCCATCAGGGTCTGTAAAAGCAGTGTCTCTAAGGTCAATTCTACTTCTGGTCTGTTCGTCCGTGAGGGTCACACAGTCGTGTATAGGGGGCACATCGGGGTCATTTTCAGGCAAGGGCAGCAGTGTAGCAGGATTCAAAGTCGTGCATCTCTTAAGAGTGATGTGGGGTGCAAGTAGAGTCAATTCGTATCCCGTCAGTCGTGCACTAGTCAGGTGTTGGGTCTTGGTCTGGTTCAAAAGGGTGTCAACTGCGTGGGGTACTAACACCGTGAGAGAGTTTGAAAGTACAATTCCCTCACTCTGACGGGTAGAGACAGCAGCGGCGGCTACCGCTCGAAGGCAGGCAGGTAAAGCTCTGGCGACTGGGTCAAGAGTGGCAGAGAAATAGGCACAAGGGCGTTGTTTGGAGCCGATGGGCTGAGTTAGAACAGACAATGCGCATCCCTCCCTTTCGTGAGTGAAGAGAGAGAAGGGCTTGGAGTAATCTGGTGTTCCTAGGACGGGTGCCGAGCAAAGGGCGTCTCGCAACTCCTTAAAGGATGCTTGGCATTCGGGGGTCCATGGGAGTGGGAAGGGAACATCTTTGGCCAACAGGGAAAGTAGGGGTTTTATGACGAGACTGAAATTTGGTAACCATTGTCGGCAAAAAGAGGTAAGGCCCACCAATGAGCGGACTTGCTTTTGCGTTCTTGGGATGGGGGTATCTAGGATGGTTTGGATTCGGTCGGGTGTAAGTTTCCTCCCTTCTTTGGACAGGAGATGACCTAGGTATGTCACTTGAGGTTGACAGAACTGCAGTTTCTTTTTGGAGACTTTGTGGCCATTCTCCGCAAGAAAGTGCAAGAGTTGGATAGTGGCGATGATTGCAAGAGGAGTGGTGTCGGCCGCCAAAAGGATATCATCGACATATTGGATCAACACCACTCCATCTGGTAGCTGGACGGCGTCCAGCTGTCTTTTGAGGGCCTGGCTGTAAATGCTGGGACTTTCAGTGTAGCCCTGAGGAGCTCTACAAAATCGGTACGAACGGTTTCTTAATGTGAAGCCGAAGAGATAACGGCTGTCTGGATGGATGGGGATAGAGAAAAATGCATTTTTGAGATCAATAACGGTGAAGGTGGTGGCAGTGGACGGAATGAGGGTCAGAATGGTGGCGATGTCTGAGACTACGGGGTACTGTGGCACCACCACTTTGTTGACTTCTCGCAGGTCGATGATAAAGCGGTACGCTTTCTCATCTCCCTCACCTTGCTTCTTAACAATGGGTAGGATAGGGCTGTTGCAAACATTACTAACCACTTCCTCTACCACTCCTGCATCTACCAGGGACTGAATAATCGCTACCAATGCCTTCTCGCCTTCGGGCGATATCCGGTACTGTGGGAGTTTCGGGAGTATTGCGTCTGGTCGAACAGTTATGTGTACAGGGTCGATCATCATTTGTCCTACATCCGAGTAGTTTCTGGCCCATAGGTACAGGGGTAGGTTGTCGAGCAAGGATCGGTCAGCATCGGTTATAGAGTCCATATGTCGTGCGGGGCAGGATCTGGACATGCTCGGGTTGTCGTACAGGATGACTCGGACTCCATCTGGGGAACATCTAATAGTAGCTCGGAAATGTTTTAGCAAGTCAATACCCATAATGGCGTCAGGGGAGTTGGAGGAGAGCAGAAATGTTGTGTCCGTGGGGTTGTTTCCTAGGTCAAAGGAGATAGGTACAGACAGGGGATTGGTGGAGGGCGTTCCATCGAAACCTATCGATGTAATGTGTGAGCCAGACAAGGGTGCCCTTGGAATCAGTCGCTTTGATAATACACTACGTGTCGCTCCAGTGTCTACCAAAAATGGAGACTTTGTACCTAGGACCTTAGCGGTGACGTAAGGACCTTGCTGGTCAACACAGAGCTCGACTGGATCCCTCCCTCGCCCCTGGCAGTCTTATGCAGAGTCGTGGGCATTGTTGCAATCAGACTGTTGGCACTGATTCTGTCGGGGGCGGTCAAATGTGTTCGGTCTGCCAGGCCTGTCATTGCTGGTGTCGTGGGTGTGCCCTCGTCCCTGCCCTCTAGTCCTGGGGCCATTTGTCATTTCCCTTGTCTCTTTATTCTTAAGCACTTCTCGGAGGGCTGGGCATTGAGACTTCCAGTGGCCAAATCCTTTGCAAAACGCACACTGGTTCTCATCGAGGTCTGTTCGTGGAGCGCCGGGTGTGGGTGTGCGCTCTCTAGGGCGTGGATTTCTAGGGGCATTCGACTGGTAGTTTCCCCTATACTGTTCCCTACCTCTAGTCACTCCCTGTAATTGTGCAATCATCACTCGTTCTTTTAAGTCCTTTTTCTTTCTCTCAGTCGCCCTCTCGTTCTCGTTCTTTTGGTGTTCGTAATACTGAGCCATCTGAAGGATAGCTGCAGGTTTGGAGGCACCCCAACTACTCTCGCTCGTCTGTAACTTCTGGGAGACCTCTTGTAATAGCCCTTTTACGTAGTTTTGCACGAATAGGTGTTGTCCGGTTGCGGTGGTCATGTCTTGGCCACTGTAGTCGGAGAACACTGTCTCAAATCGGGAGAAATATTCTGATACGTCTTCCTGGGGTTTCTGGCGGCAAGCCGTGACTATCGACCAGTCTACCTTTTTCTCTGGGATCAATGTCTTCAGCTTCTGCACTATTTTGTCCGGGAGTTCCAGTATGTCTTTTACAGGTTTCTTGCCGGGCTCTCGCTGCCTATCTAGTTCACTGAGTTGATTCCAGGTATGTCCGAACAGATCCGTGTGGTTGGCCTTCCGGATTTGCTTCCACACGTCAGCCGGCAGACATAACCCAAAAAACAAATCAATGTCCGCTAGAGTCATTATGGTTGAGCCCAGGGCTGTACTTAGTTCGGTATAAAATGCTGTCGGGTTCTTTCTTAAATCGGGCAGGGTTTGCCTAAAGGTTAAAATATCTTGTCGATCCCATGGTTGATAAACCCAGTTGTACACAACCCTCCCTTTTGCATCTGCGTGGTTAATATCGTCGTTTGTTCCCTGACCTCTTGGGGGAACCCAGTAGGGGGCGGCTTCTCTGATAGGCATCATAGTGTTGGCTACTTCTAATGGGGGCTTAACCGTTTCAGAGACTGCGATCTTAACCTCTGGTTTCTGTTCAGTGAGGTGGCGGAAGACTTCAAGCATTTGCATGAAGAGGTCCGTCACATCATGTTCAGTCCCATCTCCAACATCGATCTTTCTATATAGAGCCGTCAGTTTAGCAGGACCCTTATTCTGATACCTATCCTCATATGCGTTCAGCGTGTGGTAACTGAACCGCAAAATAAAATGCCGTCTGTGGCTACCGGCATGTGAATTGTGCATATTCATCGCATACTCTTCGCTCTCTTTCCGTTCTACCAGTGTCTTTGCTATCTTATCAATCCCATCCCGCTCATCTTTGCTCAACCTATTTGGTCTTGCCGTTAGCTGCTTGCTAGTCTCGAGTTCATCTGATGTTCCCGATGTGGCTGGTGCGAAGGCCGTAAGAGCCGGGGCACTAGCGCTAGGGTCACCCTCGCCCGCACTCAGGACTGGTAGGTGCTGTGCCAGTGGCTGGCAGGGAGCATAAGGAGGGGGCATGTAGATGATCGGAGGACCTAGCAGTAACTCGTTGTTTGCCCGGTTTTTGGAGGGCATTTCTGGGTAGAGCGTAGAGGGGGTCCTAACAGGGCATTGGCCTGTCGACCCCGATTCCTGCGTTTGTCTAACTTCCTCTCTCCTTTTTATCTCTTCATCTAGTTCCTTTGCTGCCAGGTGGGCTGCCTTTCGTAATTCTTTCCCTATTTTTGTTTCTTCTCTTTTCCTTCATTGCTCTGCTTCTTTGCGCCACATGCCGATATAATCGAGCATAGTGGGTGTTGCCTTATTTATTCTAACAGCTGCTTCTAGCGCCTCGATTTTATGAATATCAAAGGAACCTATCAGTGGCCACTGACTTTTGGGGTCCCTTTTCGTATATTTATGCCATAACTTACTATAAGCTATAGCGACTAGTCCTTGTTTAGTGAACATGTCCTTATTAGGGGTGCCTTCCAATGGAGCTGGATGGTTCATCTCTAATAAACGGTACGGGCTGATCCAACTACTGACCAATGGGGAGAAGATAGGCATGACGGGTTACAACGGGGACAAAAGTCTGCACTACCTATCCTTCACTACCTCGCGAAGACTAGACAGAATATATCTATTCTACAGTATTCGCAAATAGGGAATACCCAAAGAGAGAACCAATATCGAACAAGTAATGTTCGTTCAATCAAACAATCAATGGCGAGAAAGAAATAGGCACGACGGGTTACAACGGGGGCAAAAGCCTGCGTTACCTATTCTTCACTATCTGCAAAGGAGGACAGAATACCTTTTACCCTTCCCCGTTTGTAGACAGAGAATTCTCGAGAAAAACAATCCTCGAACAAACAATGTTCGGCAAACAATCAATCAGTGGGGGAGAAAAGATAGGCACGACGGATTACAACGGGGGCAAAGGCCTGCGTTACCTACCCTTCGCTGCATGCAAAGGAAGAGAGAATATTTTTATCCCTCTCAGTTTGCAGACAGAGAATCTCCAAGAGAACCAACAATTCGGAGAGTAATACTAGTATTTTCCAATCAAACAATCAAATATTTCTTAGTTTGTCGTGTTACACGACCTTACCCGGACCGTATGGACAGTTTCTCGTCTTCCGCTTCCAGCGCCCGATCGTCCTCCACTCTCTGTTACTACCGTGGCACTCCTGATGGTTCCCAGTCAGGACCGAAGATCACTCGGGGAGAGGTCTGCTCGGAACCAGTGAAGTTCAGATGATCGACTGTCAGACGAGGGTCTATCGGACAGGAGCTCTTCCGATCGTTGCAGTCGTTCACTCTGTCATTGGGACCTCTCCCACCGGATCCACGTGTCGCTGATGGGCCCCACGTTGGGCGCCAATTGTTGAAGGTGAGCAATAAAAATGGTCAGGCGATTTAGTCGATGTTTCTTAAGTAACTTTTGCCCGGCGTTAAACGCCTCTAATACCTTATGAAGATTATCAAATAAAGAGGCAGGCGCTGGAGACAGGAAGACAGGAAACACGTTTATTCCGACGGAGCAGAACACATCAGATCGGACAACAAGGTATCGTCTCGAGGTGCTCTCTGAAAGCCTCTCTGAGGCCCGACCTTTTATACACTGCTTTATGAATGAGACCGTTCTTTATTACAATAAAGACATTGTAAGGTAGCGACAGATGACATCCCCGGTACCCCCCCCCCTCCTCCAGTTCCGGCTCTTTCAACACGTGGCTACAGTAGAGGTCCTCACCCCCCATACAATAAGAGGAGGCTAATCATGCAGCTGAGTGTTCCGCCGATTCCTTTGGAATGTGTGCGCCTGATCGAATCTCAAGGGGTGGGGAACCCATGATCAATAGTAGCTTCGTTGAAAAGGGTCGAGTGCATACAGTGGAAGGCAATAAACTGTATCCTCAGGCCAAGGGATGACCAGCGGTCCGTACAGACAATCGGGCTCAGAGGAAGGGGTCATCAAAGGAGAGGTATTCATGAAAGAAAGGGTCAGTGTGGATAATCGAGCGTAGAGGGAGGATTTATCGAAAGAGGGGCATTCATGGAAGGAAAGGAGGTGTCGGTCAGGCGCGGGGTGTGATTCCCAGAGACAGAGTCATGTGGAAGGAGAGGTCATGACTTGTACATGTGAGAGCGGAGACAGTCAGGATGCATGGGGGAGGCTTGCAGGGTCAGGGAAGTGTGCTGGTGACCGATCGTAAACAGGGAGACCATGGTACCTAAAATGGCTGCCGTGTATGCTCATACGTGAGTCTGAGGAATGGACAAGATGGCGCAGATGATGTTCAGTTCATAAACTAAAATTCCACATGTGGTAGCACCCAAGCACCACCTATGGTAATGCAACACAGTGATTTAAGCTACGTTGCATTGTTCTGGATTTTATCAAGCCACTCAAGGTCACGCAAGGGGGCATTAAGTGGCTTGATAAATCGCATCTTAAGGGTTCCATCGCTTATGCACCCCGTTGCCTGGTGCAAAAACAGCACAACCCTTAGATAAATATGTCCCACACTGTTTATGTGACTGTTGGGCAAAATGGAAGCTGTGCCACTGTTGCACACACCGGCCCAGATTTGTTAACATTTTACGGAATGGCTGCACCACTGCACAAAATGGTTGTTGGAATTTACTAAGCCATGCAAGGCCCAAGCATTGCGCTGCCTTGCATTACTTTTTGTCGGGTAGGAGTTACATGGGTGGAGCATGGGTGTTCCCATTCATCCATCCATGGATTTTGAGGCAAACCCCAGATGTACTAAGGTCAAGGAACCTGGCTTTGTTCCAAAATTGTGCGCCGACCCCAGGCTGGTGTAATGAGTGGTATTATCTTTATTTCTCCTCCTTACAATATGGAGCACAAATGCAAAGAGGAAGACACCTCTAAGAATAGTTTTTGTTTTACAGGAGTGAATCCCTTGATGCACAAAACTATTCGGACTGCAGTCGGGCAGCCCTCTGTTGTGGCACAGGGGTACCTGTGTTAGAGCTAGGTAGCCACAAGTGCGTGAGCAAGAAAACAGCTGAATATCTTTTGAAATAATGAATGAATGAACGAATATAAGACTTGTAAAGCGCTGACTTAGCCCAAATATTGCGCTCTTCAGCTCCCTCCTATTCGCTCAACCCAATGCAGCAACTTGCCTTGCTGTCAGCGGCGTAACAAAGGCCCCTGCAGGACCCGCAGTGCGGGAGGGGGATCCAGGGGTCCCCCTAAGCACAGCACCCTGGCCTGGGAGCTCCTGATAGAGTCGGAGGGGCCCCCCCGGCATGTACTTTGCGGAGGCCTCCCATCAGCTGTTCTATTTAGCAAATCTGTCCCACAGGGTGTCTGCTTGTCTGAGTAGTACTCTTTTTCACACCTACTGTCAGACTCGGCCTAGGGAGTGCAGTAGAGCTGTCTTCTAACCGAAATTCTCCTCTCTCTCTCCTCTGCTGCTGGTGTTTTGTCTCATCTGTCTTGACATTAGGCAAAAGCTCCTTTATTGATGTCAGAAAATGATACCAAGCTGGTCTCATTAAGGACCTGATTGCAAGTGGGCTAAAGAAGTGCAAACACTTTTTTGCTTAGGGATCAGAATTATAAGTTGTTCACGTTTACCACACCTGGTAATTTTCAGGTGCAATAAAGACTGCACCCCCCGAATTTTCCTTAAGTACACATCAGCACGAACATTACTAATAAAAAGGGGATATACACTATTAGTATTACAAGCACCAAAATGTGCATGTTATGCCCCATTTTTAAGGCACATTTGTATTTGGAGATAATTAGTGCACCAAATGAATTCCAAATCCTGGGGTAACGGATTTGACAAGTGCGATAATTCTCTCTTCCCCTTCTGAGGAACACACAACCAAGGCTTAAACATATTTTCGACAGTTCTAAACAGCCCCTTCCTTGCTGTATTTGTCTCATTCCCTTCCCCCTTCTCTTGCAAGTATATCTTTCACAAACACAGACATCATTATTTTTTATTTCATTTGTTTGTCAGTCAGGATAAAACAGCCGAAATATGCTTCCGCAGACACAAACTTGAGAAGCAGCAGAATCACTCAGCTTAATGCACTTCAAGGGTGTTGTTTTATGAAGATATAGTAAAAGCTGCTGACGGATGGCACGAGCTAATTAATCAGCATGCGGCAGTATCCATAACAGATAGCACTTTCAAATGGCTGGAGTGCGCCTCTGATCTCCCATTTCTCAATATCTGGTTTGTAGATATTTGCTCATTACACCCAAGGGAGGGTGATATTTATTCCCCTCTTTGAAACAAGAGGGGGATTTTCAACTTTAAAAGCACAATTGTTAATGACATTTGTGAGAGGCTCTTAGAAAATAAAAAATAAAACATGGATTTCTTTCTTGTCTGGTGTCTTTACTTACACTGCAATCACCGAGCGATTAATATAGGGTGATATTATGAATACTGTACAATATGTAGTGTGGCTCAATGGTTATAGTGGCAGACCCTGATGCCGAGGTCTAACCCGGGACCAGGGTTCAACTCCCTGCCTCGGCGGGTCTTGGGCTCAAAATTCCCCGGACCTGATAATTCTCGCCTCGGTGCCTATTCCAATCATAGAGTCCCACTCTGCAACTCTGGGTAATAGCTTGCATAATCTCCACAACGGCCCCCACAACGCTAATGATGCCTGGCCTCCACCTTGGGGGTGCCCAGGAGTGGACACCTCTCAGGGAAAGCCAGGATGGGTTCCACAGCGGTATTCGTACAAGCGCCTTGAGACCCTTGCGGGTGAGTAGTGCGCTATACAAGTATCAATTTACATTTATGTACATACCTCCCGCATCTTCGCAGAACAGTTTCTGAACTAGAATGTATAGCTACTTTTAAGCAGGGTAGCTGATATGAAACAAAAATAATACATTTATGCTTTTGAATAGGTTTCTATTCAAAGTATTTCTGGGAAAAAGGATAAAGGCAAAAGCGAAATGAGCAATAGTAATGACACACCTCTCTCACGTATCACGTTACTCCCTTTTTCAATATCTCTGCCTTTCTTTTCTAGTCCATCATCTTCACCTGTACCCAAATTGATTTCAAGGGCAGGGCAGGATGCGACCCAGTGACAACAGAAGTGTGGGGATTCACAGAAACTTTTCCGGGAGCCCCATCAAAGCAACAAGCAATGCCAACTCATCCAGCAACATCTAGCATCCACATATATCCACACAACCACCATCATAGCCCCAAACTCCCACCACCACACATCCACACTAGTGATATCATATGCCAACACAATCACCACCATACACTAGCACAAGGACGCCATTGTGACAGTATCCCAAACTAAATATCCACATAAACAACATCATGCCCCAAAATATTCACCATCATACACAATACGCCCACACTCATAAGTACACACAATCAATATCACATGCTAACATTGCCACCATCTTACGCCACCATGCCCAGCATCATACTAAATGCATTCACCATCATACCTTAACATACCCATCATTGCACACAGACACAACCAATATCAGTCACCCACAAAACCAACATCATAAGCCAACATATCCAACATATACACAAACACCCATCATCATACATTCACAGAAATCAACACAGTACACCAATACGCCTACTGTCATATGTCACTGCATTGACCATTATATGCCAATGTACCAACCTTCCTACATCCCTACAAGCAGTGTGTTTAGCCAACTCATATACCATAATATGCAAACACAACCAACATCATAAATCCATACAATCCATTGCACGCCAACACACACACGCCTTCATACTTGAACACATCCATCACCATAAATCCACAAAAACTAACATCATATTCTAACACCTCAACTCATTCACACAGTTATCATCACGAATCCACACGCCCACCATCATAGGCTAACACACCCACTAACATTCTTCATTGTAACCAACATCATTCACCAGCAAATCCACCATCATATACAAACATAACCACCTTCATTAGTATGTCCATCCTCCATCACATGGCAACACACCTACCATCATAGAGCTTTCCACCCAACATCATAAATGACTGTACACCCACCAATACCAGTCAGCATAGCCATCAGTATACACCCAGACTCCCTCTATCAGACAACCACCTATTGTTCTTCAAAAGCCAAGACCCCTGCCATCATGTATGTAAACAACCAACTTTGTACACTCACACTTCCAACATCATAAACCCACACACATACACCGTCATATGCCAACACACCAACAACCATGGCACCAAACTGCCATCGCCAACCGTGCCCTTTTGTGACTGTCTGCACTACGTCCGCTGTATCTTTTAATGTTTAATAAGCAGCACATTAGAGCTCTGCAAATGACATGTTGTAATTATGAACATTTCTCTCTGAGATAATTTGTCTCCTTTTCCCTCCCTCTTTTATCCTCCTATGTTTAATATCACAGGCTTGTTTTAAAATATACCCAGGCAAAATGTTTACTGTAGTCCTGAAGATGATCCCAATTTAATTTGTGGAGACTGGGATCGAAACGTAACGTCGACAGTTTGTGCAGTTCTGCTTCCCATTTCAATTTTGTAACACGTGTCGCAGTTACTGTCGGTTTTGAGCTTATGAAAAATGTCACTGTACTATAAGCCACTGTTTTTCTCCATTTTTGTTTGCCTGCTATTCTGTCTTCCTTTCCCCCATGTATTGTCTCTCCTCTTCCTCTGACTCGGTACAGGCTTGTGCCCAGTTAATTGTGGCTTGTTCCACTCCCCAAATTTTGTATATATTCACTAAATCTTGGAAATAAAAATCTCCTTGTCCGGCTGGACATTGGAGAGAAGATACATAGCTTTTACTTTAAAGTCTGTGTCTATCATTTGATGTTGTATTCACTAAAGCCTAGGACCTTTGTCTGCTCTAAAACATATAAACTACCCGAGGTCCCTCGCTATCCTTACGGGTCCCCTTGTTTTGTATACTAAAACCAAACTACCAGTGTTCACCAATTATCTTGTGTGTCATTTAAAAAAAGTAGTGGTACAAAAGGGGGTGGTGATGGACGGAGCATCTGAACCAATCAAACACTCACACCCAGTCAACAGATCTGGGTTTAATCCATCACCGTTCTTTAGCCCACTCTCCCACTCCAGTTCAGGCATGGCCATATGCAAATCAGTTTGACCCTGTGCCTCATGGGAACAGTCCGGCTCGAACCGCCAAACCATGCCTTCCCTGGACCGGAAACAAGCTTCCTAGGACCGGTTTCTGGCATTACAGCCGTCTTCAGCCAGGCTTGCTTGAATCCAGTGGCAAAGTGAGCAAGGGACTCACGTCTGAGCATACCCTGCCAATTTATGGCAAACAAAGTGGTACAAAAGGGGGTGGTGATGGATGGAGCATCTGAACCAATCAAACACTCACACCCAGTCAACAGATCTGGGTTTAATCCATCACCGTTCTTTAGCCCACTCTGCCACCTCAGTTCAGACATAGCCATATGCAAATCAATATAACCCTGTGCCTCATGGGAACAGTCCAGCCCGAACCGCCAAGCCATGCCTTCCCAGGACCAGAAACAAGCTTCCTAGGAACGGTTTCTGGCATTACAGCCGTCTTCAGCCAGGCTTGCTTGAATCCAGTGGCAAAGTGAGCAAGGGACTCACGTCTGAGCATACCCTGCCAACTTATGGTGAACAAAGTGGTACAAAAGGGGGTTGTTGATGGACGGAGCATCTGAACCAATCAAACACTCACACCCAGTCAACAGATCTGGGTTTAATCCATCACTGTTCTTTAGCCCACTCTGCCACCCCAGTTCAGACATGGCCATAGGCAAATCAGTCTGACCCTGTGCCTCATGGGAACAGTCCAGCAGTTCGGGCTGGGCTGTTACCATGAGGTACAGGGTCAAGGCTGATTTGCATATGGCCATGTCTGAACTGGGGTGATGAGGAGTCCAAAAAAATGATGGATTTAGGCCCAGATCTCTGTATTGGGGTGAATGTATGACATTGTTCTGCATTCTGTCCATCAACTGTTGTTTTTGCATTTGTCACCCCGAGTGGGATGGGTATGCTCAGACGTGAGTCCCATGCTCTCCACACCACTGGAGTCAAGCTATCCTGTCCGAAGACAGCTGATAGCCAGAAACCGGTCCTAGGATGCTTGATTCCGGTCCAGGAAAGACATGGCTTGGCAGTTCGGGCAGGACTGTTCCCGTGAGACACAGGGTCAAGGCTGATTTGCATATGGCCATGTCTGAACTGGGGTGGTGTGGAGTGCAAAAAACCGATGGATTTAGGCCCAGATCTCTGTACTGGGGTGAATGTATGACATTGTTCTGCATTCTGTCCATCAACTGTTGGTTTTGCATTTGTCACCCAGAGTGGGATGGGTATGCTCAGACGTGAGTCCCATGCTCTCCACACCACTGGAGTCAAGCTATCCTGGCTGAAGACGGCTGATAGCCAGAAACCGGTCCTAGGATGCTTGATTCCGGTCCAGGAAAGACATGGCTTGGCAGTTCGGGCAGGACTGTTCCCATGAGGCACAGGGTCAAGGCTGATTTGCATATGGCCATGTCTGAACTGGGGTGGTGTGGAGTGCAAATAAACGATGAATTTAGGCCCAGATCTCTGTACTGGGGTGAATGTCTGACATTGTTCTGCATTCTGTCCATCAAGTGTTGTTTTTGCATTTAAAAAATGTAGTCACACTATCATGCATCCTTTTAAAGACTTGGAAAGAAAATCAATGATTCTCTCAAACACATCCCAGCTTTGCTTTATGCAAAAATAACAGGGTTGGAAAATAAGGATGAAATACTACCACATTGCTGTTACACCAGTAGAAGATAGAGTGGCAGCTGGCACAGAAAGGGGCGTAAAAAATAAATAAACACATTTACATGCGTGCCACATACCTTGTCGCCTCTCCTGGCCAGAAAAAGAAGAAGGAAGCACCAGGCTTCCCCATAGCCAATTACAACGCTGCAATGTAGCGTTGTGATTGGTCTGAGCGCTCAGACAGGCAGTGGGAGCCTGGGCATCTTCTCCTCTCAGGCTGTAATGCCTGGGTGGAGAAGATGCAAAGTGCCCATGAATGTTTGGCCGGCCATGAATGTTTGGCCAGTCATTCATGTGCACTTGTAGTGGACAATCCACTCATCCCCCTGCTCCTGTGTGAGCAGCCCAGCCCGCCCAACCCACAAAGGTGCTACAGCAGGAGAATATAGCCTCACGGCTAGAGCGTTAGACCTCGAAGCTGGGGAAGCAGGTTCGAGCCTCAGATACGATCAACATCCTGTGATTTTGGACAAATCACTTAATTTTACCGTGCCTAACAAGAATAAATATGTCCTTCTGTAACGAAACTGGTGCTCATGTAAAGCGCTCTGATACCCGATGTCTCGGGTCTAGTTCACGCCATATAAACCTCAAAGTTTGCTTTGAAAAACATAAAATGATAGTTATTATCAGTTTATGTTTCCTTTTATTTGATTGCTGAGTTGCAGTGGGGCGACGCTCCTCCACCTTAGAGGAGGAGCCGCCACTGAGAAGCTATTGTTTTAAAAACGTTACACAAAAAAAAGAAAAGAACATACGAGTTAAAGTTGATGAATATGTTATGGGTGGCTTCACCATAAACAACAGGTAAAACATTCCAATACAAAGGAGTTACTTAGCAGCACAGAGGGCGTTTAACAGAAGGACCCGGAGACTGGTAATGATCTTGAGGCCCCCAGCAGCTGTCCAAGAGGTCTTGTGTGTGGCCTGGAATACTTCGAATCAGTCATTAATAGCCTGGTTAAAGTGACTCCGTATCTCTGATTCCTCTTTGAGGGTCATTTTGAATCCTGCAATGTCTTGTGTTGGTCTGGGACTGGTCCTTGTTCTCGCCTAGTTGTTATGCCCAGGCAGAACGACATGTCAGGTTATCATGTGCAAGCAGCAGCATGCTGGGAAAATCTCGCTCTTCCCAGGAAACTCCAGAATCTCATCAAAGAAGACCAGGAGCATTAAGGCTTTACTTCAAGGACTTTGTGAAACATATTTTTAAACATACCTTTTGAATAGAGGCTTCACACAGGGATTGGCCTAATTAAATAAGGATTAATAATGCACATTTTGTAAATTCTAAAGATTATTGAAGGCCTCAGACTATTATTGATAGAGAGAAGGCTCTTTACCTTGGCCCCTCTTAGAGAATTACTTGATAAAATATTCAAAAGTAAAGACTATTGTACCAGAGAGAAAGAGCTCTTTTCCTTGGCACATTATTAGGAAATCTGTATCTACATAGTAGCTCATTGCTGTAGGTGAGTGTTATATTCTTCCCACTTGGTACTTTCCCCGCACCCCCCTCCTCGTTCCCCTTTTGGTTCATCCTTAGAACCTTCAGGTGAAGACAGCTTTGGAATGTTGACAGGCTGTGCTTCGTGGGGATATTCTGGCACTGGCAAGCTAATGGTACAGATTTTCTTGACCAAATAAAGAACTTCTCACCTACCTTCTGCGTGGATCCTACTTCATTTTGCAACGAGTGAAGGGATGCTGTGACAGGGACAGTGCTGTACCTTCCCCTGTTGAAATTCATCTTGCTGGTCGCTTGTAGGAACGGGTGCTGGTCTGGTTCAAGTCTACAGCAGTTTTCAAAGGACCTTTCAATTCCAATTTCCCTCCATGAGGTGAGGTGTTGCATCAGCATTTCTTTTCTGACGTACTTTATCCCCTTCTGTCTCATCACGGGAGTGGCTTGTGTTTATGCCCGCCGCCTAGCCCATTTGATTTAATACGGGCGGTTTCCAGTCTCTTTTCAGCAGCTAGGGAGACTCAGAGTTCATTTTAAGCTCCCGAAGACTTTGGGTCTGCCATCTGGGGTGAAGCCGGGGGGGGAGGACTCTCCTCCCTCTATTTACCGTGGCACAGAGGCTGATGGCTGTCTTCACCAGCTAGGAAGCCGTCTGGTCTCCAGTTTTCCCACGGGTGTCCACGAAGTTTGTTTTTCAGGCACCTTTGCCACTTTGCCGCAGTCTCCATTGAAACCGTTTACCTCTTTTTAACTGGTGGTGTTCATGGTGCACCGGCGCGCGTGTTAACCAGCTTTCCTTGCATTTACCTCAAGCTGCAATTTTGGTGGCAAGGGTGTGTCAGCGCGCCAGCGTGTATGCTCCGCTCCAGCAGGAGAAGATTCCTCCGTGCCTCTTGGTCTTTCCACCTGTTGCGCGGGCGTAGTCACCTCACGGCGGATCCCTTTCTAGCTGCAGGGCGGGTTATCATAAGATTAGACACTTTTCTAAAAGGAAAATTAAACGAGGTCAACTGGACAGTTTTTCAATTCACTTTTGGTGGGTTTCCGTGTGAGAGGAATTCAGCACCAGTAACCTCACTTTGGGCCCGATGTAGGTAAATCTCATTTACCGACTCTAGAATACCGAATGTTACCGATTCGGTAGTCTAGATTCGGTAAATGAGATTTAGGTAAAAATTTGGTAATTTTTACCGAATCGGTATGATTCGGTAATTACCGAATCGGTATTTACCGATTCGGTAATTGCCATTGATTACTATGGGCGTTGAGGCCCATAGGAATCAATGTCAATTACCAAATCGGTATATACCGATTCGGTAAAATTACTGAATTGTCAAGGGGGACAGGGTGTCACTTTGACACCCTGTTGCACCCCTGATTCTGGCTTGTGTGCCATGTGGCACACATACATGCCCTAAGGGCATGTATGTGTGTCACATGGCACAGGTGTACATGCACAGATGTGCATGTATACAGGAATTCGTTATTTACCATGAAATAGTATTTCATGGTAAATAACGAATTCTTAATGGCCTGTTGCACTGTTTTCAGTGCCACCTACATCTAGATTTACCGATTCGGTAAATTTACCGATTTGGTATTTTACCGGATCGGTAAATTTAAGGCCCCTACATTTCAAAAGCCAAATACCGGTCGGTAACGGCCGATTTCGGCCGTTACCGACCGGTATTTGGTGTCCTACATCGGGCCCTTTGTCTCCTCACAGGAAGTTCCCACCTTCTCTTCAACACTTCCTATGGCATAAGGGAGCATTCTTAGACATAAAAAGAGAGCTACCGTACTAGTTAGATGTTCAGTGAAGTTTTACCTATTTGTTTCATTTTTCAACTGTAAATGTTAATTAATGTGATGTATTAACTCTCGCTTTATTGTCAGAATCTTTACAGGATTGAAGTACTCAGTTAAAAGTAATTTATTCATTTTAGGTATTGTTTCATTTTTTAATAGCCATGGCAGGTGCAGGAATGAGTCAGCCACCCCCTTTTTTGAATGAGTTAGGAGAGCCTGACATACCTTGGAGGAGGTGGGAAGGAATCTTTAAATCATACCTAATAGCTATTGAGGGTGGTAACTTTTAAAATGTAAGAAAGCAACATATACTACTGCACAATCTTGGTATTCAGGTGAGGAAAGTTTTTGAGGACATCACAGGAAGGTTAGTAGAGGATGAACCCAATGAGGAGGAAGCAGGTGTAGAAGTTTATGAATACACGTTGAGGAAATTGGAGTCACATTTCAAAGTTAAAATACATGTGGCTCTAGAAAGGCACAAGTTCTTCAAAAGAAGCCAAAAGAAGGATGAGAATGTCTCGTCTTATGTTGCGGTTTTGAGGGGCATGTCTGCCACTTGTGAATTTGGTGCTCTGACAGACTCTCTTATCAGGGACCAACTAGTCAGATGCACCAATGATGTGAAGGTTCAGGAGGGTTGCTGACTAGAAATCCTGACTTGGAAGAAGCTATTAGCATAGCCAGGGGTCTGGAACTTACAGCTCTGTGTATGAAAGAGATGAACATTTCAGAAGGGTTGTTTAAAGGGAAAAGTGAATCTAAGGTCTCTACTAATGAGGAGGCACTATGTAAGATAGGCGATAAAATTAGAGAAGTACCACATAATAAATCTGAGAGATTTCTGTGTTTTAGATGTTGTAGCACAAACCATTTGACAAACAATTGGAAATGCCCTGCTAGGAACGTAATGTGTAGAAAGTGCAATAAGAGGGGGCATTTTTCAAAGGTATGCAAAGTATTCAGTCCCAAAATACGTGTCATTGTATATCCTGAGGTTCACAAGGATGAGGAAAAAACTTTTGTTTTTCAAATTCATGATGGGAATATGGAAGAAAAGACACATTAACCAACTTGAGAGATATGTCTTGATGGTGAAAAATTCAAGGTCTATGCAGACTCATGTTCCCTGTTTACCCTTGTGGAGAAGAATATTTTTGATGAGAGGTTTGCTAAACACAATATCAAGTTAGAAGGTGCAGATTTATGTCTGTCAGGTTAAAATAGAGAATCCATTCCTTTGGCAGGAATGGCAAGAATGAGAATTTAATTTAAAAACATACACACTGTGGGGAAAGTTTATCTAACAAAACAAGGGTCAAGTTGGGGCGGAAACACCAGAAAGAATTAGATATTACCCTAGATCCCAATATTCGTGAGCAAGTCTTACTGGTTGAACCCCCGGTGGTCGGTGTTAATCTCACCAAAGAATTTCCAGATGTGTTCAATGAAAAATTAGGAAATCCAGTCATTTTTGGTTTGGCGGAATATATGGCAAAGTATATTAGGAATTTTGGTTTGATGTCACAACCTCTTAGAGATCTGATAAAAAAGGACTCCACATTCGTCTGGGGCAAAGATCAAGATGAGGCGTTGGAGAGCATAAAGGATGCTATCATTTCAGCCCCATTCATCGGCAACTTAAATGTAGACAAAGACACCATAATTTCCACGGATGCCAGCAGTAGAGGCATCTGAGCCACTCTTTCACAAAGGATTGACAACAAAGTGAAGGTGGTGGCCTTCGCCTCCAGAACCCTGACATGGGCTGAATCCAATTATTCAATTGTGGAAAAGGAGGGGTTGGCTTTTTTTTGGGCAGTAAAACATTTCAGATTCTATGTTTGGGGTTTGCCATTCAAAGTATGCACAGATCACAAACCCTTATTGTCTTTGTTCACTAAAAAGGACATGGAAAACATGAACCCCGCATTGGAAAATGGGTACTGTTAAAAGTTAGGCTGCAAATGTCAACATTATCGGCACCATCTTGCTCTCCTTGAACCCATTCGTGCGCGTAAACGGCAGCCATTTTGAGCACCATGGCCTCCCTGCCCCTCGCTGATAGCCAGCGCGTCTCTCTCTCTCCCTCGACCTCGCAGGCATCCCCCCGCGCGCTGACAACCCCCCCGCTCTCACATGTCTTGGGTCATAAACCCCTCTTCAGCGCAGCTCTGCCTCGGAACCCCATCCTGTTCCCAGCGCGACACCTCCCTTCATTCCTTTCATGGTCCCAGGCCCTTTGATACAAACCCCCCTTTCCTGTGTGCCCGTTTGTCTTCCTCGTTCCCAGGCCGCCACCTGGCTCTGCGGATACTGTTTATTGCCCCCCCCCCCGTACAGTAGGAAGCTTCCCTCATCAAAGGACCCCCGAGTTGATCAAAGCCCCCACCCTATGAGATCCGATCAAACCCCCACATTCCGTGAATCGGCGGAATGTCCAGCTGCGCGATAATCATCACCTGTTGTGACCGGGGTGGGGACTTCAACTGTAAATGTGTGTGGGAACGGGCCTGAAGGGGAGATTCAGAGGATGTCCTTTCATACTTCAAAGCATTACAAAGATGTGTTACCTGCAATAAAGACGATGAAAATATGTATAAGAGGCCAGGCCTCAGAGATGCGGGTAGAGCACCTCGTGACGATACTTGCTGTCCGAACTGATGTGTTCTCCTCCGGAGAGAATAAAAACCCTTGTTTCCTGCCTTCCAGTCTCCAGCGCCTGCCTCTTCATTGGTTAATATCTTGTGGGTTTAAGAGGCGACACCGCCGGGCAATACTTTAGGATCTTTTATTCTGGTTGGTAGCCTGACCTTTTACAATTGGCGCCCAACGTGGGGCCCATCAGCGACTCGTGGATCCAGTGGGAGAGGTCCTGACGACAGAGTGAATGACTGCAACGATCGGGAGTGCACCTGTCCGAAAGACCCTCGTCTGACAGCCGATCATCCGAACTTCACTGGTTCCGAACAGACCTCTCTCGAGTGATCTACGGTCCTGACTGGGAACCATCAGGAGTGCCACGAGGATTACGAAGAAAAGAGGACAATCGGGCGCTGGATTCGGAAGACAAGAAACTGTCCATGCGGTCCGGGTAAGATCGTGTAAACACGACGAATTGCAAAATGGTTATTTGAATTGTTTAGAAAATACTAGTATTACTCTTTGTTAATTTATTTGGAGATCCTCTGTCTGCAAACGGAGAAACAACAGGCTCTCTCTTTGCAAACAGTGGAGGATAGGTAACGCAGCCAGCGTGCCTATCTTTCTCCCCCACTGATTAATTATTTGAAACTGAACTATTGTTCGCGGACCGTTTTCTGGAGATTCTCTGTCTGCAAACAGGAAAGAGCTCCCCTCCCCCTTTTTACAGATAGTGAAAGGGTAGGTAACGCAGACCTTTGCGGGCCTACTTATTCTCCCCACTGAATTGTTTTTATTGACCGAACGTTGACTATTTGATATTGGTCCATGAGGTGTTCACTGCCTGCAAACAACGTAGAATAGGAATATTCTGTCTAGTCTTTGCACGCAGTGATAAGATAGGCAGTGCTGACTTTTGTCCCCGTTGTGCTCCGTCATGTCTGTCTTCTCCCCACTGATTAGTAGCCTGTTTAGCCCGGACCGCTTATTAGAGATGGACCATCCGGCTCCACCGGAAGGCACCCCTAATAAGGACATGGTTATGAAGCATGGATTGATCGCTATAGCCTATAACAAGCTGTGGCATAAATATACGAAAAAGAATGGAGATAGTCAGTGGCCACTGATAGGATCCTTCGATGATGACAAAATAAATGCGCTAGAAACAGCCCTTGGTAAAAACAAGACAACGCCCACTATGCTTGATAGTTTCGGCATGTGGCGAAAAGAAACTGAACAACGTAAAAAGAAAATTGAGAGTAGGTTGGGAAAAGAGCTGCGAAAAGCAGCCCACCTAGCTGCTCAGAAACTAGAAGGAAAGATAAAGGAAAGAGAGAAAGCCAAACAGAAACTAGAAAGGGAAACATCAAGCCAGTGTCCGGTTAGAACGTCCTCCATGCTATACCCTGATTTACCCTTGAGACAGCGAGTCAACGATGATCTGCTGTTAGGTCCTCCGACCATCTACATGCCCCCTCCATATGCCCCTTCCCAACCCTTAGCACAGCACTCGCCACCCCCAGGTACAAACGAGGGTAGCGCCACAGCTTCGGCCCCCTTGGCCTCTGTGCCGGCCGAACCCCTTGTACCAAATACTACGCAAACGACAACGTTAGGCGACCCTGAGACCCGAAGAGCTGGTTCTGCAAGAACAAACAGACTAAGCAAAGATGAGCGAACAGGGATCGACAAGATAGCAAGGACACTGGTAGAAAGGAAGGAAGATGAAGGGTACATCACGGATATGTTTAAATCGTATACAGGGAGTCACAGACGACACTTTACCGTACGACTGTGTTACCATGTCTTGAACGCATACGAGGACCGATATCGAGACAAAGGTCCCGAGAGCCTAACGACTCTGTACCGGAAGGTCGATATCGGGGATGAGGGCGAGTGTGATGTGACGGACCTCCTTACGCGTACGCTTGAGGTTTTCCGCCACCTCACTGAACGAGAATCGGGAACTAAACCCACGACATCCGTGGCGACCGAACCACAAACTGAGCAATCTAACACCATGATGCCAATACGAGAGGCTGCCCCTTACTGGGTTCCTCCACGAGGTGCAGGGACTCACGATGATGCAAACCACCAAGATGCAAAAGGAAGGGTAGTGTACAACTGGGTCTACCAGCCATGGGACCGGCAAGAGATTCTGACATTCCGGAAATCTCTGCCTGACCTACGTAAAAACCCCACGGCCTTCTATACTGAATTGGGTACAGCCCTAGGTTCAACGATTATGACCCTGGCCGACATCGACTTGTTTTTCGGGTTATGTCTACCAGCTGATGTGTGGAAGCAAATCCGGAAAGTCGACCACCATGAGCTGTTCGGACATACCTGGACACAACTCGATGACATTGATAAACAACGAGGACCAGGACAAAAGCCTTTGAAATCCATTCTAGACCTTCCAGATAAAATCGTACAGAAATTAAAAACCCTGATTCCAGAAAAGAAAGTGGACTGGTCGATAGTAACGGCCTGTCGCCAGAAACCCCAGGAGGATGTATCGGAATACTTCTCCCGGTTCGAAACGGTGTTCTCCGATTACAGCGGCCAGGACATGACCACTGCAACCGGACACCATCTGTTTGTCCAGAATTATGTTAAGGGTCTTTCATCGGAGGTCTCCCAGAAACTGCAGGCTAGCGAGAGTAGTTGGGCAGCCTCCAAACCTACGGCTATCCTCCAGATGGCCCAATATTATGAACATCAGAAAAATGAAAACGATAGGGCAACAGAGAAAAAGAAGAAGGACTTGAAAGAGAGGGTGATGATGGCCCAACTGCAAGGGGTGACTATAGGACGAGACCAATACCGGGGAAACTATCAGACGAACGCCCCTAAGTCCCAGGACCGTACTTCGACTCCCCACAGTGGACGTACAGACCTTAGAGAGGACCAGTGCGCTTTCTGCAAAGGAACTGGCCACTGGAAATCCCAGTGCCCAGTTCTTCTGGAAATAATCAGAAACAAAGACCCCAAGGACATAGCAAATGGACAGAGAAATAAGGGACAACAGCGAGGGCCCCCAAATGACACGACTAACGACAGATCAGGCAGACCAAATACATTTGATCGACCCAGACAGAACCAATACCAGCAATCTGACTATGATGACGCCCACAACTTTGCATAGGACTGCCAAGGGCAAGGGAGGGATCCAGTCGAGCTCTATGTTGACCAGCAAGGCCCTTACGTCACTGCTAAGGTCCTGGGTACCAAGTCTCCATTTCTGGTAGACACTGGCGCAACACGTAGTGCGTTATCTAAACGACTGATTCCGGGGGCACCCTTGTCTGGCTCACTTATAACATCGACAGGTTTCGATGGAACGCCCTCCACTAACCCTTTGTCCGCCCCGATCCTCTTTGACGTAGAAAATAACACCACTGACACCACGTTTTTGCTTTCCTCCAATAGCCCTGACGCCATTATGGGACTTGACTTATTGAAACACTTCCGAGCGACGATCAGATGTTCTCAAGACGGAGTTCGAGTTTTCCTTTACGACAACCCCGTTCTGCTTAGACATTGCCCTCCCCGACGCATGTTTTCCATCTCCGACGCTGACACATCCCTGCTTGACACTCTGCCTCCGTATCTGTGGGCCAAGGCGGATTCGGACGTAGGGCGCATGTTGATTGACCCAGTGCACATTACTGTCCGACCAGACGCAACTCTCCCAAAACTTCCACAATATCGGATATCGCCCAAAGGCGAGAAGGCATTAGTTAAGATTATCCAGTCACTGATAGACGCAGGAGTGGTAGAGGAAGTGGTTAGCAACATTTGCAACAGCCCTATCTTGCCTATCATCAAGAAACAGGGAGAGGGAGATGAGAAAGCATACCGTTTTATCATTGACCTTCGAGAGATCAACAAAGTGGTGGTACCCCAGTACCCTGTGGTCTCGGACATCACCACCATCCTGACTTTGATTCCTTCTACTGCCACCACCTTCACTGTCATTGACCTCAAAAACGCATTCTTTTCCATCCCCATCCACCCAGACAGCCGATATCTCTTCGGCTTCACCCTAAAAAACCGCTCATATAGGTTCTGCCGAGCACCCCAGGGCTACACAGAAAGCCCTAGCATCTACAGCCAGGCCCTCAAGAGACAACTGGATCAAGTCCAGTTACCCGATGGAGTGGTGTTAGTGCAATACGTCGATGACATCCTTTTGGCAGCCGACACCACTCCATTAGCAGTTACAGCCACCATTCAACTCCTGCACTTCCTTGCGGAAAATGGCCACAAGGTCTCCAAGAAGAAATTGCAATTCTGCCAACCCCAGGTCACTTACCTAGGCCACCTTTTGTCCAAAGAAGGAAGGAAACTCACTCCTGATCGAATCCAAACCATTCTCGAAACTCCTGTCCCTAAGACCCAGAAGCAGGTTCGCTCCCTATTAGGCCTCACCTCCTTCTGCCGACAGTGGTTACCAAACTTTAGCCTCGTTGTGAAACCGCTGCTTTCTCTGCTAGGTAAAGACGTCCCCTTCCCACTCCCTTGGACCCCTGAGTGTCAAACCTCCTTCACGGAACTACGAGATGCCCTTTGTTCGGCCCCTGTCCTAGGTACCCCATATTACAAAAAGCCCTTCTCCCTTTACACTCACGAAAGGGAGGGGTGCGCTTTATCTGTCCTGACCCAGGCCATTGGCCCTAAGCAACGACCGTGCGCTTACTTCTCTGCCACTCTTGACCCTGTAGCCAGAGCCTTGCCTGCCTGCCTTCGAGCTGTAGCTGCTGCTGCAATCTCTATCCGACAGAGTGAGGGGATCGTACTCTCGAATTCCCTCACGGTACTGGTACCCCATGCAGTTGACACCCTCCTGAACCAAACCAAGACGCAACACCTGACGAGTGCACGACTGACTGGATACGAACTGACTTTGCTTGCACCCCATATCGCCCTGAAAAGATGCACCACACTGAACCCGGCAACTCTGTTACCCTTGCCAGAGAACGATCCCAATGTGCACCCTGTACATGACTGCGTGACTCTTACGGACGAACAGACTAGAAGTAGG
The DNA here is from genome assembly GCF_964261635.1 of Lissotriton helveticus. Classification (NCBI taxonomy): domain Eukaryota; kingdom Metazoa; phylum Chordata; class Amphibia; order Caudata; family Salamandridae; genus Lissotriton; species Lissotriton helveticus. The sequence continues at coordinate 1,014,067,576 of NC_136067.1, forward strand.
GTTGACCTCAGAGACACGGCTTTCCCTGACCCTGACGGGGAGCTGTGGGTGGACGGTTCTTGCATCAAACTCCCTGATGGCACCACTTCCGCCGCCTATGCAGTCACCACGGCTCGAACTGTAGTCGAGACAGCCCGCATCACGCAACGATCTGCCCAGGCAGCGGAACTGATTGCCCTGACACGAGCCTGCATTCTGGCAGCAGGAACCACAGCGAACATTTACACCGACAGCCAGTATGCCTTCGGGGTGGTTCACCATTTTGGGCTCCTTTGGAGGGAAAGGGGATTCTTGACCTCACACAGCACCCCCATTTTGCACGGGGATCTAGTCTCCGCCTTGATCGAAGCTGTCCTTCTCCCCAACAAGCTTGCAGTCGTCAAATGCCAGGCACACAAAAAGGTGACAGACATCATTGGGCAGGGAAATGCACTAGCCGACATCACAGCCCGAACGACAGCTGAAAATAGGACGACAACACATATGTACGTGACCAGGTCACAAGCAGAAAAATGGACTGACGCTAGGGACACTATTATAGACATTCAAACGGCTAGCACACAACACGAGTTGACTGAATGGACACGGGTGGGATTAAAAGATGATGAAGGCTGCTGGCGGACAAGAGACACAAACAAATGGTTGCTACCTGACTCGTACCTGATTCCCATACTGGCTATGGCACACTCCCCTGCCCACATAGGATCAGCCCCCATGATTGAACTTGTCTCCAGAGTTTGGCACAATGATAAAATCACAGATTCCGCCAAACGTCTGGTCCAACAATGCTTGATATGCCTGCAACACAACCCCGGGAAAGGAACTGTAGTACCCCGGGGAGGATTTGGGGTCCCAAACCACCCATTTGAGGTTCTGCAAATGGACTACATCCAGCTAGATAGGTGCCAAGGCCTGAAATATGTACTTGTCGTGGTGTGCGCATTTAGCAAGTGGGTGGAAGCATACCCAACCCGTGACAACACTGCTATGGCCACTGCAAAAGTACTGTTAAAGGAGTTTTTCCCCCGTTACGGCCTTTGTCGTATTTTATGGAGCGATAATGGCCCCCACTTCATAGCCGAAGTCATCCAGTTCATCTTGAAGGGGTTGGGCATTAAGCAGATATTTCACGCAGTCTTCCACCCCCAGTCTGCTGGACTAGTTGAGCGACACAATGCCACACTAAAGCTTAAACTGGCCAAGATAGTGGCTACCACGGGTCTGAAATGGCCAGACGCCCTCCCACTGGCATTGCTATCGATGCGTTCCACCCCCACCAGGCATCACTTAACACCTTATGAAGTTGTTTTCGGTCGACCCATGAGTATCTGGTCTGCACCGAAACCAACTTCCATTCATGACGTCCCGGACGTCCTAATGTCTGATTATCTGTATAAATTGACTGAAACTCTGTCTGTCATTCATCAGCAGGTGCAGCAGGCCATCCCCGATGCTTCCAGGGGTACGGGTCACGCCATCCAACCTGGGGATTTCGTACTGATCCGGAACTTTCAGCGGTCGAAGAGTTTGGAACCCCGGTGGACGGGCCCCTGGCAAGTGTTGATCACCACCCGGACGGCTCTTCGTGTAGAGGGGAAACGGCACTGGCTGCACGCACACCACTGTAAGAAGGTCTCCTCGACCCTGGCCACGACAGAAAACATCGACGACCAAGAAGAGCTCCTGAACAAGGACCGACCGTCGCTAACCTGCTATCCTGATACCGAAGCACTTGAACTTTCAAAATTCTCTGATCCCACTGTGCCATCCAGAGAAGGGTATTTCCTGCGTCGAAAGGAGGGAGCTTCGGCTAAGTAGACCACGAACTAAGTTGAATCTCAGAACGGTGACCCAAAGCAATCAAGGGTTGCTTGGAGAGAAGCTAACTAAGTCTGTGGTTCTGACCACTACCGAGCACCTTGAAGATGAAGATGATGGAAGCGCCAGATAAGAAGATGATGGAAGCGCCAAATAAGAAGATGATGGAGACAACAGGAAATACCCACTACAGAAACCCAGGAACAGACAGACTCCACAGCTCAAAGACGATTGCACTCTTCATCACAATTCTTTTCTGCTTTCTCCTCATGACCACACTCTGGATTGTGGAAGAAAATGCACCTGCTCACGAAACATTCCTGACCACTGCTCAGCCTACCACCATGAAGGAACATTATCTGATTTCGCTCTCTCCTCAACTCAGAGAGAGGCGAAAGGAGTTTTGGAATAACTCTTTCGTACAGCTCCTTCACCAGCACAATCTCGCCACCAATGCCACCAACTGTTGGATCTGTGGGTTGCTACCCCACGCCGCTGGACACTCAATACCATTCATCCCCTCACCCTTCTCAGTTCATGGCTCCTGCCTTGCTTGGCTGATCCTCCTGCAAGAAAGCTATAAGGACAATGCCACCTCCGGCAAAACCGTAACGCACTTCTTCCACGGGGTCTGGCGAAACAAAACAAAGGTACACTTCTGCCCGCAGACCTCCAACGACTCAATCCACATGGACATCCCTGCTAAAGAACGAATTGAAATGCAGGTGTTCAACAATCCAACCAGACCCACCTTCTCCTACCTGCGGAAACGAACGGCTGCCACTCTGACTGTGGCCCTGTCAGTCATCAACGTCACAGGCCACAGTGCATAGAAGGGCATGGGACACAGCTGGTGGGCCGCAGTGTTTGCCGTTTTACCAGAACTTTGGACACCACGGATCCACCTTCCTTTGTGTCGTCCCCAAACATGTATTTCGTCTGCGGCACAAAGGCCTACACCTGGCTCCCCAAAGGCTGGGGGGGCACTTGTTTCATCTCCTTCGTCCTTCCTCCGACTTATGTGGCCCCAGCGAATCATCACAGGCAAAAACGAGCCAAGGACATTGAGCAAGCCGACTCAACAGGAGCGCAGTTCCTCGATGCTATGAAGGGACTTGTTCCTCTCTGGGGCCTGATGGCAAACAGCCGTGCCATCCGACATCTGACTCAGGCGGTTGAGACAACAATGAACATCACAGCTGGTATCTTTGCTAACAACACCGCCGAACTCCAAGCGGTCCGCTTGGTGGCGCTTCAGAACCGCCTTGTCCTGGATGTGGTTCTTGCGGACCGTGGTGGAGCATGCCGCATTATTGGGTCCAGCTGCTGTACATACATACCGGACAACTCACCTTCAGTGTACAAAGCCATCGAACATCTTCACAGACTCTCTTCAGAAGTCCACCAGGATCAGGAAGAATGGTCGCTTGGTGGTTGGTTCTGGAACACGGTTAAGAACTGGGGCTGGAGACTGTTCACCATTATCCTGATTCCTGTAGTTGTAATATGCGGTCTATGCTTAGGAATTCAATGTCTGCCACCCCTGTGTTCATTATGTGCAAACTGTATTTGCCCTAAGACTGTGGACTTTGGAAACGAACACATGGGAGCATTATATGATGCCGAGGTTAGGAATTTGATGAAGATTGACATTGAGTAGGCAAGTTGGCTAGATATGTTGAAAAGGGAGGACTGTTAAAAGTTAGGCTGCAAATGTCAACATTATCGGCACCATCTTGCTCTCCTTGAACCCATTCGTGCGCGTAAACGGCAGCCATTTTGAGCACCATGGCCTCCCTGCCCCTCGCTGATAGCCAGCGCGTCTCTCTCTCTCCCTCGACCTCGCAGGCATCCCCCCCGCGCGCTGACAACCCCCCCGCTCTCACATGTCTTGGGTCATAAACCCCTCTTCAGCGCAGCTCTGCCTCGGAACCCCATCCTGTTCCCAGCGCGACACCTCCCTTCATTCCTTTCATGGTCCCAGGCCCTTTGATACAAACCCCCCTTTCCTGTGTGCCCGTTTGTCTTCCTCGTTCCCAGGCCGCCACCTGGCTCTGCGGATACTGTTTATTGCCCCCCCCGTACAGTAGGAAGCTTCCCTCATCAAAGGACCCCCGAGTTGATCAAAGCCCCCACCCTATGAGATCCGATCAAACCCCCACATTCCGTGAATCGGCGGAATGTCCAGCTGCGCGATAATCATCACCTGTTGTGACCGGGGTGGGGACTTCAACTGTAAATGTGTGTGGGAACGGGCCTGAAGGGGAGATTCAGAGGATGTCCTTTCATACTTCAAAGCATTACAAAGATGTGTTACCTGCAATAAAGACGATGAAAATATGTATAAGAGGCCAGGCCTCAGAGATGCGGGTAGAGCACCTCGTGACGATACTTGCTGTCCGAACTGATGTGTTCTCCTCCGGAGAGAATAAAAACCCTTGTTTCCTGCCTTCCAGTCTCCAGCGCCTGCCTCTTCATTGGTTAATATCTTGTGGGTTTAAGAGGCGACACCGCCGGGCAATACTTTAGGATCTTTTATTCTGGTTGGTAGCCTGACCTTTTACAGTACTTGGCCTGCAAGGCTTCAATTTCAAAATGGTTTATATTCCGGGGCAACAGAACAAGATAGCTGACTTTTTATCCAGGGCTCCGGTTGAGTTGGGAGATGTTGAAACCATAGGCAATGAGGCTATTCTAGAGGTAACGCTTCCAGCTGTAACAAAAGATCAATGGGACTCCCATATGGAGCATGATGGTATCATCAAGAGAGTCAAATCTTATGTAATCAAGGGATGGCCCAGCAAATGCAAGGACCTCCCCAGGGACATTCAACCATATTGGAATGTAAAAGATGATTTGTCAGTTGAGGGGAGGTTTCTTCTCAAGTCAGGGAAGATAGTTCCGCCGGATAGGCTAAGGAACCATATAATTGCGCTTACACATGAAGGGCATTTGGGGCAAAGTCTCAGCAAAGCAAGGTTAAGATCTGAATATTGGTTTCCTTGTATGGATCAGTTTATGGAAAAAAAGGTGCGGGATTGTTATGCTTGCAGCATAAGTGATAAATCTAAAAGTACCAGGCACACACCCCTCATACCAGTTAAAGTTCCCAGAGTCCCATGGGACAAGCTGGGATTCGATATTGCCGGCCCCATACATGTTAGGGGACCTCAGGAATGGTACCTCTTAGTGCTCATTGACTACTACTCAAACTGGATCACACACTAATTTGTGAACAGCAACAACACGAAATCTGTAATTGTTTTCTTAAGTGATGTGTTCTTGAAGGAAGGCATTCCCTCCACCATAGTCAGGGATAATGGTGTACAGTTTGTGTCGGAGGAAATGAAGGAGTATCTTAAGGACATGTCCATAGCCCACTTACGCATACCATTGTATGGTCCAAAGGCAAACGGGAAAGTAGAAAGAGCTAATCGCATGTTAAAAGAGTACATTCAACTGGCAGTCAAGTTAGGTAAGCCTATGGAGTCAGCACCTAATCTTACCACTGATCATACACTCTTTGAATTGTTGAGGGGAAGAAGGCTGGCTCTAAGTTGTCCCCCAGCTGGTTGAGCCCGAAGGATGCGGTTATGGTCAATCCGGAAGAGCTCAGTAAGAGGGTGGAATCCAGACATAAGAAATACAAAGAGTGGTATGACAAGAAATGGGGTACCAAGGACCGGTAACTCAGACAAGGGCAAAGAGTTTATATCAGGAAACCCTATGGGATAAGTGGCAAAGGAGACAAATATTATGCTCCAGAGAAAATTAGAGAGGTTAAAAAGAATGTAGTAATTCTGGAAGATGTCAAAATGTGGAGCATGGATCGCGTTGCCATAGGCCAGGACGATGTGGTGGCACCGGGATGCTGCGGTTCCTCTCACACATGCTACCCCGTCGGATGAGGTTCCTGTGAGAAGAGGGCAAAGATCCAAAAACTCTCCGGGCTGGCTCAAAGATTATAGGGGCATATTACCAACGATTAGCGATATTTATCGCTAACGATGCTTAGCAACTAATTTTTTAACGCTAAGCATCGCTGGAAATTATCGCAGAGATAACTTGCTATTAGTAAGGTTTATCTCAGAAGTGATCAAAATCCTCGCGCTAACTGCCAAATGAGAGATTATCGCTGGAAAACCAACGATAATCTCTCGAAGTTTGGCGTTAGCTTGATGATAGGGACTCACAAACTTAGCCATGATATTCACCTTCCATAGGATATGATGGCTAAGTCAGGAAAATACCATGTGTAAAAAAAAGCAGTGCTAACCGTGGTTAGCGCTGCTTTTTTTATCACTAACAGGTTTAGCGAAATCCTTGATAATAGGAGAAATGTCGCTTAACAACATTTCTGCTATTATTTTTCTCTGGAACGCCCCCTTTGCATCTCATTAGAGATGCAAGGGGAAGCGTAGAGAAAAAGGGTGCTAACATGCGAATTTGCGTGTTAGCACCCTGTTGCTGATAGGGAGATAATTTTATCTCCGCTTTCTTGGCTTTTAATGACAAAAAAGCAGAAATAAATCCTTTGATAATATGCCCCATAGAATGGTGTGACTATCTTTACTCCTATGGTTATATCTAATGTCTTTGGTTCTTCTGCGCTAAATCCCTGTTAAAATGTTTGTCTTTCTATGCCTCCCCTAATTCTCCCTCTGCCTATTCTTACTCTCTGCCTGGCATTCCAGCTTTATTCTCTCCTTCGCTTCCTCCCCTTTGGCTTCCTTTTTCTACCTTTCTCTCTCTCTTGCTCGCCTTGCCTCTCCTTCTTCTCCTCCCCTCCTACTTCATTCCTCAGGGAGGAAGATGTGTTATATTCTTCCCACTTGGTACTTTCCCCCCACCCCCTCCTCGTTCCCTTTTGGTTCATGCTTAGAACCTTCAGGTGAAGGCAGTTTGGAATGTTGACAGGCTGTGCTTCGCGGGGATATTCTGGCACTGGCAAGCTGAGGGTACAGATTTTCTTGACCAAATAAAGAACTTCTCACTTACCTTCTGCATGAATCCTTACTTCAGTGAGCTTTGTTGGCACCTTTCTCACTAGGCAGAGACTGTGAGTGAGAGACCTTGACAGTGAATATTTGAAGAGGTAGATTGTGTAAGGTCTGTAAAATTGTGCAGTTCACAAAGAACTTCTAAATCTACCTAATCCGGTGTGTCCTAAAACATTTAGGGAACTATAAGGATTGTCTGTGATTTTTGTGATAAATGTTTGATGCTAGTCTTGCTGTCTGTCTAATCCTCAGTGATCCTCAACTCCTACCCATTCCAAAATGCGACCTCGACATCTGAATACAACTAGTCAGCCATGGGTTAATACATCGCATTTTACAGGTAGGGAGATTCTTATTGGTGACTTGAAGAACCATAAGACCTCAATTGCCAGATATCCCATAGTGACAAACTAGTTTGTCTTTACAGGAGCTATTCCCCTGTGCCCATTCCCTAACTCCCTCTGCCACTCAGTATTGTGCCAATTCTCCTTGCACCTGACATACTTCTGCCGGATCTTGATGCAACCCAAGGTGCATTAAAGGCATTTGCGAGTCCCCGCTGCATGGGACCCGCTTTCTTTGCCGCAATTCATGAGCCAGAGGGAACAGACTTCATTACCCAGGCTCCCTTACACCTGCCATACTTGAGCGGGATCTTGACATGCCCGGAGGCACATAAAGGGATCTGTGAGCCCCCGCTGCGCGGTACGCGCCAGGCCCAAGGGCAGGCCCGTCCTTGCCCATCATAGGCAGGAAGAGGCAGGGCCACCCCGTGTGTATGGGAATCTGGAGGTGAGCTGGGGCTAGTTGCCACAACTTTATGTATAGTGTCTTCCTACCTTGTACCCAAAATCAGGATGACGCTTTGCCTATATTACCTTCAACATGTAATACCAAACCGGATTATCTGCAACCCCATACCTACGAAATGACACCCACCTTGACGCGTAGATTGCAGTACTCCTCATTAACGGTACTAAAGCCTAGCAATCCTTTAACAACTGTTAGCATCGACATAGGACATTTTTTGTGGACTTTGGTGGACTCCTAAACCTGTCGCCTCCCATTGTTTTTATTTCTCGGGAGAGACGAGGACCCCTAGCGGGATAAGAGTGTGGGGGAGTCTGCCCCTCGTCGAACCGGGTTACGTTAATCATGGGGAAAAGGAATGCAGTGGAGGGCACAGCAGGTGTGGCAGAGGGAAAAGGGAACAAATCTAAGAAAATTACTAAACAAATGTGAAGGCATTCTAGACATTAAAGCACTAGCTCCATCAAGCATATCGGGTAGCCAAGCCTGTTCTAGCAACAGCACCAGTTCTAGCACTAGGCCGGCCATCCGAAGAACGTTTAGTAGAGTAAAGAGTAAGAACTCCTTTCCTAGCAAAAAGAGAGACAAGGGCCACACTGCGAGAACTCATCCACCGCCAATTGATATTTGTACCACAAGCCAACCTGACTTAGGGATCCAATGTAGCAACAGATATTCTCCTGCCTCAGATTTAAATACCTACCCAAAAGATGGCAACACACAATTGGATTTAGAGGCATTAAGGACACCAGTGTGAAACTCTCAAGATCATAACCAGAACACCTACCAGCTTATTAGTGACTTGAGAGCTGAAGTGGGGGTTGTAAGATCTATGATAGGTGGCCTTACAGGGCTACAGAAGCAATTGTTGGAGATTAGCTTAACATCTGCTCCTCTCATTGAGACCTTATTGAGAGAAACAAGTCAAATCTCCAATGTGCCCCCCTTACCAAGCATAGAAGCGCTCTTTCTACACAAAGCTATTCACGCTCTTCCAGTAGTTGCCTTGTCCAAGGGGCACCAAACATAAACCTCCCCAAAATTGATTCCCCCCCTTAATCCATTGACAGGGAGCGAACATCCCAACCACCTTGGTGTGATCAGAAACAGCACATATTGGGGGCAGCTCCTGTGAGAACTGGCTGAATACAGCCAACATCACTAGCTCAAGCACTTCCAGAACTAATATCTACCCAGAAGATCAACATGACAAAAGTCCCCAAATTGGGTGCAGGGAAGGGACATGAGGGCGGAGACTAACTGACAAATAAAGCAGCCCATTTGATTCGCCATGTCAGAGGATTCTTCTTAGTGATTTGCGACAATATCGTAGGGGTAAGAAGATGTGCAGTCCCAAATCAGCTTACTGATTGCATAGAACTAACTCTTAAAGGGAACGAGCTAGCTAAGAATCTTCTAGCCTTAGAATTTAGAAGCTGCCCATCCTATTCATCCTATATTTAACTCAAACATCATATTCCCATTGATCAGTTATATTCACATCCAGACCCTTCTACTATGTTTGATCGGACAGTCTCCAAATCAACCCTAGAGACCATTGATTGACTCATCTGGGTTAATTGCTGTCTGGACAGAAACTCTTGCATAAATACGATGATACTTACCCCTGGTTTCCAACCAGAAGGCACTCTGTTACCAATCAGGGAGGCGCGAAAATGAAGGTGGTACAATAGTGAACCAAAATTGGGGGGTTTGTTCTGGTATGATTTCCGGAAACAATCCTAACAATATGATCCCAGCCACTACAGATAGATGTTATGTTAGATCAAGCTGCGCAAAGCATGCAAGCCCTGGCTCTGATCTCCAACTTACAATAGTATCCTGGAATGTGGCAGGACTAAGTATTAAAATGTTCCTCTCCCATTGGATTGGTTTGGTTCAAGATTGCCCTGGGCTGCAAGATTACATTACTTAACTCGGATAGCCCAGATATTCTTGGGTTACGTATTATGGACCCTTCAGGTAAACCTATTGAGCTATACAATATATATGTAAGAGGAACAAAGGGAGGAATTATTGGACAAGCGCCAGCACTTTCCAGATTAATGATAGCAAGTAATTTTAACATCGCATTTGAAACTTTAGTATTAAATGTTTTTATTGACCAAAAAGGAAGAGAGCTGGAAAAAGGACCGCTGTCCACTACGCCTACAACGCAACTGGCCGGCATGGAGGGGACAGTGCACATACAGTTCGCAAAGCAGGGGTAACCATTGTTAAACACAGCAAGCCGCCTACAACCCAGCATGGGCCGGCCGCGTCATAAGCAAGCTGAATACACTAGAAGTCCCCACAGGTGTGTCGTCGGTCCAGCATCCCTGGGCAGGTGCAGGCCAATCACCCCCACCAAACCCCAAGGGGCTATCCAGCCGCCCCTCGGAACAGCACTGCTGCTGCACCACCCTCCAACCAGCCTGAGCTAAGTTGCACCTCCGCCTGTTGAAGTGAATGAAGAAAAGGAACCCCCAATTTATTTATTTATTTATTTTATTTTAAACACTTTTAGAGCGCGAACGAAGGCCCGTGGGCATCTAGGCGCTAAGTATCTGCTGAATTCACCCCAAATGGAAGATGGGATCATTGATCAAAAAGCCAGGTTTTAAGGTGCTTTCGAAAGGACCAGAGGGATGGGCTGCTTTTTATGGATGGTGGCAGAGTATTCCAGAGCTTGGGTGCTGATACGAGAAATCTTCTATCGCCCCATGAGACCAGTTTGGTACGGGGTACCACCAACTGATGTAGATCGGAGGATCGCAGGGACCGGGTGGGCCGGTAGGGAGTAAGTTGTTGAATAAGAAAGGCTGGTCCCTGGTTATGCAGTGCCTTATAGACAATGCAAAGAGCCTTAAATTTAATTCTGTTCCTAATGGAGAGCCAGTGGAGTTCTCTAATAGTTCCTGACACTGATGAAAATTTGGGTACATCACCCAGCAGTCTAGCAGCAGCGTTTTGAATAACTTGCAGTTTATTAAGGACTCTTTCTTGAGTATTCAGGAAAAGAGCATTGCAATAGTCCAAGGTGGACAAAACCAGGGACGTGATCAAAGTTTTGCCTGCTGAAGCAGGAAGGAAGGGGAGAATTTTCTTAATGAGTCGCAACTTATAGAATGCCGATGAGGTAATCTGATTGGCGTGAGGGAAGAAAGTGAGACGGTCGTCAAACATGACTCCCAGGTTCCTCACCTTGCTAACGGGAGTGGGGGGAGGACCCATGGACTGTGGCCACCAGCGGGAGGACCATTCTGGGGTTAGGTTTCCGAAGATAACCACCTCGGACTTATCCAAGTTCAATTTAAGGCAATTGGAGGCCATCCAGTTCCCTATGGCTTGCATGCCCCGATTGAAGTCATCGGCGATTTTTTGGCCGTCGTTTTTGATGGCTAGGACCAGCTGGGTGTCATCAGCGTAGGATGTAAGGCTCATCCCATGAGCTCGGATGATGTTGGCAAGGTCCGACACATATATATTAAAGAGTGTCGGACTCAGGGATGAGCCTTGTGGTATTCCGCACGGCAGAGATAGGGTGGTGGACTGAAAAGGCCCTATGGTGACCACCTGGGTTCTTTCGGCCAGGAAGGAGGCCAAAAGGGTCTTGGCCCTATGCTGAATGCCCATGCCTTCGACACGGTCGATCAAGATGGTGTGATCGACCGTGTCGAAGGCTGCCGACAGATCCAGCAGTATCAAGACTGCTGTTCCCCCAGCATCGCGAATGGCTCTAATATCCTCCGTAGCCTTGATCAGGGCCGCCTCCGTCCCATGGTGTTGGCGAAAACCAAACTGGGAGTCATCCAGTAGATGGTGAGTTTCTATGAAGGCTGACAGTTGGACATTCAAAGCCTTTTCGACGATTTTTGCCAAAACTGGGAGACTGGCGATAGGTCGGTAGCTCTTGAGTTCGTCCCTATCTAGGTTTGGTTTTTTCAACAAAGGTTTTAGTAGCGTTTTTTTAAAGTCTGATCAAACCCCCATCCCGCCCGGAACCCAACAAACCCCCACCCGCACCCTTAGCCCTCGCCCTCCCCCCTCCTCTCTCCCTTCCCCATGGTCCATGGTCCTCGCCTACCCCCCCTAATGTCTTTACCCATCCTTCGGAGCTGCACCTGTCCCCCTCCCTTCCTCCCCCACTTCCGTCAACCTCAATAATCGGAGGTATTTAGGATATGTCACCTCAATGAACTCAGACGCCAGCAAGGACAAGAAGGGTCTCCACAATTCTGCATATTTAGCTCCCTCTCCCACTCTAGACAATGAAAGCTTTTCCATGCCAAGTATCATCCAAAGGCGATGAAGCCAGCCCTGGTAGGTGGGAATCTTCGCCGAGCGCCAATGTGCCAGTATGTTCTGCATTGCGGACCCCAACGCGATAGCAAGCAGGCGAACCCTCCGAGACCTCAATGGGTAGGTTAGTGCATTAGGAAGCCCCAGGAGGACATAGGAGGGAAAGCGTGGGATCTCCATGTCGAAGTGGGTGTCTATATCCGTTCGAATCTGACTCCAGTATTCCTGTAGGAACTTACACTCCCAGAGTATATGAACTAGCGTGCCAACTTGACCGCAGCCGCGCCACCACAGGGGGTCCTTAGCACGGTCCATCTCATACAGGTGCCCAGGGGTATAGTACCAGTAGGTACTATATAGTATAGTACTTCGTGAGGGTGTCAGTGAGTCCCATGTGGTATGCCGAATGTCGTGCCCTATAGTATATCCCCTCCTATTCCTTGTGTGTAAGGGACCTCCCCAGCTCCCGCTCCCATCGCACCCTGCCTGCATTATAGGTGTATGTGTGTTTGTGCATGAGCATTTTATAAAGATTCAAGAACAGCTGTCTATCTGTGGTGCGGGCAATCAACCACCGTTCGAATGGTGTCAAGCATCTATCCGCCGAGGACCTCAACCCGCCATTGAGTGCCCAGTGTCTCACCTGCAGATATCTGAGTCTTTCGGATTCCGGCAGTCCGAACTCCTGACGGAACTGCAGGAAGGGGATGACGCCCTCCGGGCCATAGATGTGGTAGAGAGCTCGGCAGCCAGCAGGCTTCCAGCGTGCAAAGGCCCGTCCGTCCATTCCCGGCTGGAAGTCCGGGTTCCCCACAATGGGGGTAAGGGGCGATGGGAGAGTAGTGAGGTCCTGGCTAACCCCCACTCGGTCTCAGACCTCCAATGGCACCCGTGTAATAAAGGAAGCATAGAGATTAGGGGGCCTGTGTTCCCGACGCATGAAAGGAATCTCCTGCAAGGTTCTCCCGGCGATTGCTTGGTCCTAGAACAACCAGCGTTTCCCGGACTCCCACCTAGTCCACTCCACCAGGAAGCGCAGTTGGGTCGCTTGAAAATATGTAGCCAGATCCGGGATCCCTATCCCGCCCTGCTCCGGGGCCAACATTGCTATCCGCATCTTCAGGCGCGGCTTCCTCCCATTCCATATAAACTGCGACAACTCAGATTGTATCAGTTTTATCCAGCCCCGCGGGGGCCTAAGGGGAATCGTGCGGAAGAGGTATAAAATTTGAGGGAGGACGTCATCTTGACAGCCGCAACCCTACCCAGCCGGGACAGCAGGTAATATTTCCACTGCCCCAACTCGCGCCTAATTTTCTGTCGCAATTGGGAATAGTTGATATCTACCGAGGTCGCGAGGGAAGGAGCCAGTTGTATCCCAAGGTACGGTACCGCCTCTGAGGCCCACTGAATGGGAAACGCCGCCTGCAGACCGGCGCGAGTGGTCGCCTCTAGTGACAAGTCAAGGGCCACCGATTTGGTCATGTTAACTTTGAAGCCCGAGACCCGTCCAAACTTCGCGAGGTCTTCAAAGCACGCAGGGAAGGAGTCCCTGGGGTTGGAAAGCGAGATCAGTACGTCATCAGCATACAGACTTATGGTATGGACATCGCCCCCAAACCTGATTCCCTGCACATTCAAGTCCAACCTCAGTAGCTGTGCAAGGGGTTCCATATAGAGGGCGAACAGTAGGGGGGACAACGGGGATCCCTGTCTGGTACCCCGTTCGATCGTAAATCGGGGCGACGTACATCCGTTGACCCGGACCGTGGCCGAGGGGGACTTATAGCAGTTCATCACCCGGGTCCGAAATTTCGGGCCCACACCCGCCTTCTCTAGAACCCTCTCCAGGTAGGGCCAGTGTACCCTATCGAATGCCTTCTCAGCATCGATGGCCAGCATCATATATTCGCCCTCTGTACGAGCGGCCTTTTCGAGGAGGTGGAAGGCTCTTTTGGTATTATCAGAGGTTTGGCATTCCGGGATGAATCCGGACTGGTCCGGGTCAACCAGCCCCCCCATGTACGGGCCCAAACGTGATGCGAGTATCCCGGTATAAAGCTTAAGATTCACGTTTAGGAGAGAGATAGGTCTGTACGCTCCACACTCGGTATGATCCTTGCCCGGTTTGGCTATCACGGCGATAGATGCCTCTAGCAGGTCTCCCGTTATCGCTCCCTCCTCCGAAAAGGTGGTGAAAAGTCGAGCAAGCAGCGGGGCTACCTGGGCACAGAAGGTCTTGTAGAAGCTTGCCGGAAAGCCGTCTGGCCCAGGAGCTTTAGCTATCTTGAGGCGAGAAATGGCAGAGATAACCTCCTCCGTTCGAATGTCTCTCTCCAGACACTCCATCTGGTCCTGTGACAGTGCTGGCAGGAGAACAGAAGCCAGAAAGTCCGCCTCTGCCTCGGGCGGCGGGGGGTCGGCAGAGTATAGCTCTGGATAAAATGAGCTAAAGGCACTTGCTATAGCATGATCTGCAGTAACCGGAGAGCCATCTTTTCTGCCGATCCCCTGAACCCCCTGTCCGCGTGTGACTTCACGTAGTTTACGCGCCAATAGGCGCCCGCATCTGTCCCCGCCGGTATAGTATGCATGACGCAACCGCAAGGCCGCAAAGTCTGCCCGGTCTAAGTCTAACGCCGCGAGTTGCTGGTGCACCGCTTTCAGTTGCCTCCATATCCTCGGGCCCCTGTCCTCCTATGTATTTGTTCCAGCTCCCTGGTCTGTTGTGTAAGCTCGTCTCGTTTAGCCCGACGTTCCACATTCACCACCGTCGAGATGGAGATGAACTCCCCCCTAAGAACTGCCTTCAGATCGGCCCACTGCGTAGCCAGCGTAGTTTCAGCATTGCTATTATGGGAAAGGTGGTCCGCCATTGCGCGCTGAATTGTAGAGACCACCTCCTTCCAGTACAGCAATGACTCATGTAACCGCCAGACCCTACGTGAGCGCTGCGCTGGGCTGCAGGCACAGAGAGGACCGCCGTAACTGGTGCATGGTCGGAAAGCGAGGCCATGCCTATGTCAACACTAATGACGTGTGCCTGAGTGGGTGTAGAGACAAGCAGGTAGTCCAAGCGTGCGTACGTTTTATGTGCAGCAGAAAAGTACGTGTAGTCCCTCTCCCCTGGGTGGAACATGCGCCACAAATTCATGAGGCCCAGGTCCGTCAAGCAGGCCAAGCCCTCCGGTGTGAGAGCCCCCTCCTGCGAGGTACGCTGACAAGATCTGTCCAGTACATTGTCAAAAACTAAGTTCAAATCTCCACCCAGCAGGATGTAGCGGTCAGTCGTGTCTGTGATTTCAGTGAGAGCCCTGTACAGAAACTTTTCTTGACCTTCATTGGGCCCATATATTGTGCCAATCGTGTAAGTAGTGTCTCCCACTGCAAACCTGTACACCAGCAGCCTTCCCTTAATTTCAGCAGCTTTACCTAATACCTTGCCCCTGAACTTTTGAGCCACCAAAATTGCCACCCCTGCCTTTTTAGTGGGGCACGAGGAGAAAAATTGAAAGGAGAACTTACAGGAACGAAGCCGCTGACAATCTTTAGTGAGGAGATGTGTCTCCTGGAGGAGGCAAATGTCTGCTTGAGACTGCTCTAAGCTAAGCAGGATCGCTTTACGTTTGACTGGATTATTCAGTCCCCTTACGTTTAGTGTGAGGACAATCAAATCATCTGGCGTCATCTAACTGGTGTAACCATGTTCCATCCATCGCAGCATCCCAAAGGACCCCTGACCCAGCATACCCTAACCCAACCACCCCCAAGAGCTACGAATCACAGGGCCAAACACAATCCCACACAACGAGTGAACCATGGACCATACCTACCCCCCCGCCCAACCCCCAAGCCCCCCCTGAACTTCACACACAAGTAGTCCTTCATCCAGAGACGAAAGGAAAAAAGTAGCACGGGTTAATACAACGAGTCTATCCGGGAGCTCCCTCCCGCCGACCGCCTCGCATCCAAACCGGGCAATCAGGCCCACCTTGAAGCTCCCGGCCCCTCACCCCGTAGGATCCGCACCACCATCTATGGCTACAGCTTCCACCGCCGCCCGTTGGCCCGCTGCTATCTCCGTCGCTGGGGGTTTCTTCCCCCGCCGCCGCCTCCATTGCTGTCGCCATTGGGGCCTGGGCTCTTCCGTCTCTGTCGTAGCCCTCTGGTCTGCCACTTCCTCCTCAGGTGACTCAATTCCCAGCAAACGGCAGGCCTCCAAGACCGACCGAAGCTGGTACTGTTTGTTCTCCATCTTAAAGATCAGTCGGAAGGGGTGTCCCTAACTGTAGGGAATGTTCTTCTGTTGCAGATGAGACGTGACAGGCTTGAAGAGGCGACGCTTGCGCAACGTGAGAGCCGCCAGATCCTGGAACAGCAGCGGCGACGTTCCCTGAAACGTGAATGGGTGCATCTGCCTTGCCTTCTGCAGGATATCCTCCTTAGTGCGGTAGTCTTGGACGCAGACCAGGATGTGCGGGGGGGCGCTGGCGATGCTCTCGGGGGACCCGCCCGATGCGCCCTATCCAGACAGAGGTCCGAGTCCAGCGGGCGCCCCAGCACATGATTAAAAAGCTCCCTGGCATATCGAAACGTGCCCCTGGTGGCCTCGGACATAGCGACGTTTCAAATATGTGTGTTATGTCTTCTAGAGTGGTTCTCTAGATCCTCCATGTGCAGCTTAAGATCCACCTGTTGATCATGGAGGCGGATGATTTCCTGCTGCAGGGCCGCCAGCTCAGTGTCTTTGTTATCACTTTTGGACTCCAGGTCCGCCACTCGCTCCCCTATCCCGTCCATCTCTCGCCGCACCTTCTTGATTTCGCTAGCAAAATCAGCCTTTAAGGTTTGAATGTCTTCCCTTAAGGATGTGAAGAGGGACTCCAAAAACACCTTCGTAATAGACTCTGAGCCCCCCTCTGCTTCCGGCCCCATCTTCCTCGAGCTTGGCGTCGCAGTGTCCTTGGTCTGGGCGGCCTGCGCGTTCGCAAAAAGTTCCTTCACTGTCTTGCCTCGGGGGCCTCTGGTAGTGGACATCCCCCGTGGCGATTATCCGCTCTGACTCCGGCAGACCACTCCGTTCCCCCCGCCAGCCAGACATGGGCAGACTGTGTACTCTAGGCCAGGGACCCCTTCCTGCTGTCTGTGTGGTGCTGATCAGGACTACAGCGGCGTCGCGAGCTCTGTCCCACTTATGCTGGCACAGCCTCTTCCCGGCCACCTATGCCACCAAGCCGGCACAGTCCTCTAGTGAGTGGCCTCCTCCGCTCCCCGTGCTGCAAGCAGCCCTCCGGTTGCCTCCGTTGGGTCCAGCAGACGGCCTCGTCTCCCCGCTGCCGTGGTTGCCCGCCTTCCCATCCCCGGCCGCTAGTCCAGTGGTGTCCCCCTCACCTCATCATAGCCTCCGGGCTCGGCCTCGCGCTCCTGTCTCTCGTTTCCGCCGGTCGTCCGGCTCCCTCTCTGCCGGATCGCGGCTCACAGGCTCCGTTCGCTAGGCCGGGCAGCAGCGTGGTGACCCACAGGCGCCGTCAAGATGGCGTCGCGGCCCTCACCAGGCGGCCGGGTCGCAGTCCCCGGTCTCCTTCACCAGCTCGTTGTTCTCAGACAGTTCTTGTACACCGGAGAGGCTCTCCTTCGCCAGACACTCTGCCACCAAGCCCGTAGACCGCTGCTCCACCGGCCGGCCCCGGGGAACCGCAACGCCGCAGCCGGTCACCACTCAGCTGCCATCGCTCCGCCGCACAGCTCCTCCGCTCACCAGGCCTCACGCCGCTGCCCTTTCCTCCGTTGCCAAACTCCGGCTGTCCGCGGCTGCAGGACCGCCCGTCGACTTCTCTCGACCGCCGGGGCCTCCACTCAACGCCCGGTGCGCCGTGCCTCGCCGTGCCTCTGTCCTGGCGGCACACAATCGTCGTCTGCTGGGAGAGCCCGCTCCGGGGAGTCCCGGGGCCCCAGGAGCGCACACTCACCCCGGGTCAGTCAGCCGTGACCGCCAGAGGCCCCTCTCCAATCCACCTTGTCATACAAGTCCCTTTCGGCCACCTCAAAATTGGAGACTACAATGGGCTGTCATTCACTGCCCCCTCAGTGTCCCAGCTGTCCGCACCTGCCACCGCCAAAGCACTGCACCAGGCACTTGTCCCGCAAGTCTCCAAGCCCGGGCGGTCTTCGCTATGTACTCCCCACCACCGCGCCACTCAAAGTCTGCCAACAGGGCCCCCTTACTCCTCACCGTGCCTCAGGCACTCATCTAACCTGGCGGGGTGGCCCCAGCCGACTCCTCGCTATCGCCACAAGCTCCAGCCGGTCCAGAAGGGCAGCCAGTGGTCACTCCGGCGTCCGCCGGCTGCCAAGGGTCTCCAGCCGTCCTCGCAGTGCAGTGGTGGGCACCGCCACCGCCTCCTCTCCTGTGTCCCCGCGCCTGGGGGGGTCAGGCCGGCCTGGGCCCGTGGATGCCGCCCTGCTCCCTCATAGGCCTTGCACTGCTCTCCGCACCACGTGGTGTAGCCCCGAAGCAGGTCTCTGCAGCACTGCTCCCAGCTCCGCTTCCCTTCGGCACCCCAAAGCCTCCGTGGCCCCCAGGGCCCATCCCGGCTGCTAGAGGACTCCCCGAGTCCACTGGGTCACCCAGATCCAAGATGGCGGCTGGCACTTTCCTCGCGGTCCCCGGGCCCGTACACCTCCGTCCTCCACCTCGCAGCGGCGCCGGCACCCACCGACAATGGCTTCCGCCGAGCGCCGCAATCGAGGGCACACACTGGATTTGGCTTCTGGGCGCTACGGCGCCTCTCAACGGCTTCGTCCGCCGCCTCGCTCTCCTCTCTGATTGCCCCAGACAGGCCGCAGTACCGCCGCACCGCACTCTGCCATCTAGCGACTCTGGAACGTCGCGCCGGCAGCAGCGGAGGCACCACCAGACCTCCGGACCCCCTGCGGCTCCTGGGCACCCAAGCTAGGCACCCCGGGTAGACCGGGGTTAGCTGCTTTCACGGCCGTCGGCGGGAGCACGGAAAAACTCCGGCTGCTCACGTCGCCATCTTGGCCACGCCCCTCTCATTTGAACCTTTAGACACAAATGATGTAACGGTTATGAGCGAAGGAGATCAGATGTGGGCAGTCCCCTCCTTAGACCTTCCTCCACCAGGTAAGAGATGGCTGCAACTGGTTCGCCAAGTAAATGCCCTAAATCTAGGGTATGGACTCAGGGCAGCGAACGGGAGAACAAAATCAGACATCTTTGGAGCAAATACTTTTAATAGGGCAAACAGTCCATTTCGAATTGATTATATTTTCATAGGTCTGAGGTTATGGAGGAGTGTCATTAATATGACTGTGGGAGACACAACTGATAGCGACCACATCCCGCTCTGCTTAAATATGAAGCCCGTGTGAGGTGGCTATACTAATGAGACCCCATCCCACAATATCTCAAAAGAGGTCTTCCCATCAAATGATGACCGTAGATTAAAATGGCTTAAGGTTATTGTCTGTGAAGATAAGCTTCGGGCCTACAGCAGGATCTGATGGCTGGCACTTTAGAATGACAGTCCCTGGAGTGCTGGGTGAAATAGGTGCTGTCCATTCTTACTTTTCGAGCAAATGGGCTACTATTTCACTCTATCAGGGCACAAATCAAGGGCCAACAAATCGAAAGGGGGCTCAATATCTTGGTAAAATAAGGAATGTAAGATCCAACGATTAAATCTAGCTTTGTCTCTAAAACCCAAAGACATCAATCAAATTAGAGCCTCTAGAAATAGCTGCAAGGCTGCCCTTCACCACGCAAAGAAGTGGTGGGATGAATCCCCCTGGCAGTCACTTAAGGAAGCTTTTACCGCTAAAGATCCAAAAACATTCTGGTCCCTATTTGTCTGGGGCAACGAAACAAGAGGCTCTTCACCCCCAAATTATATTGAAGCTGAAGCCTGACATGATCATTTTAAAATGCTTTATACTGATGCTGATGTCCCACCCTTTTCAGGGGACACCTTCTGCCCTCCCTTGCTACTGAATGATGATTTCTTCTTCTTGAACGAGATCGAGGGATCAATTAGGCGAATAGTTCAGGCCAAAGCCTCAGGGCCAGATGGTGTTGCGGGAGACCTTTTTTATCAGACATCCCAAACTTATCTCATTATATATTACTCCTTTCAAACACCATTGCCAGCGGTGCTCCTGTCCCAGTATCCTGGCTGGGGGCGGAGGTGGTCCCAATCTACAATAAAGGGGACAGAGGTCAGCCCTGTAACTATAGGCCTATAGCCTGATCGATGCACTACAAAATGTTTTCAGCAAAGCCCTACTTCAGAAGATCCAGGTTTGGCCAGATGACAATGCAATTCTAAAGCAAAATCAAGCAGGCTTCAGAGAAAAGACAGGGACTATCGACCAGGTTTTTTGCCTTTTATTGCTTTATTGTAAAGTTGTAGTTACTGGGACAGGGCAGCCTGTACTTAGCTTTTATTGATCTGAAGACTGTCTTTGAATTAGTCCCCAGAACAAAGCTTTGGCAAGTGTTGAACGATATGGGAATCCCTCCTCCAATTCTCAATTTGGTCATCCAACTTCACGAAAACAATTCTGCTTGTAAAAGATGTGGCTCGCAGGGGCAATTTACAGACCGCATTCCAGTTAGTAGGGGCGTCTGCCAAAGTTGTGTTTTGGCACCAACTCTGTTTTCCCTCTACATGAATGAAGTCGTAAGTTTTTTATTACAAGAGCCTGGCGATGCCCTGTCTTTAGGTGGGGAGAAGTTAGTGACTCTTTTATTTGCAGACGATACCCTGCTGGTGTCTAAAACTCCGGCAGGGCTGCAGTCATTCTTAAACAGATTAAGGGGTCGATTATGATGGCGGACGGAAACGGGATCCGTCCGCCATGAACGCGGCCAAGATACTCCCGACCGCGCCGCGGAAAACCCGCCGTTGCGATTAGGATAACAATGCCATTAAACTCCATCCGCGGCGGACGGAGTACAGCAAACCCCGTCCGCGGCGGACGGAGTACACCTGAGACCGCCGCAAGCGGACGGAACCCAAGAAACTCCGTCCACCGCGGACGAACATGACCGCGGGAACAGGCACAGCCACCGCAATACCTGCGGATGCTCCGTTCCCGCGATTAGGATAACGCCGCCAGTCCCACGGAACTCACCCCCATCCACGACCGCTGCGGAAACAATGCTACGAGAAATCCAGCATCCCAGCGGAAGGACTACACGGACACCATCTCTACCGCCAAACCAATTCACAAATGGGTGACGGAAGTAAATACAAAACACACTACACAGGACACCCACCCACCTGAAACACCACCAATTACAAGCCACAATGACAACCCCCCAAGCACCTACTAATCCACTCAAGTCAACACACCCACCTAGCACCTGACTGCCATCAACCATTGGGACACAACCACGACACAGACTATAAAATTACTCTCACCCACTACCACAGTCCTTTGCATCACAGCATAGCTGCTAGCAAGAGGCCCGAGACGACGAACAGCAGAGACAAATTGCACACATACAACCACCACCCAAACACACCCACCATATAAACACTCACCACACCATTCCTACACACCACACACCTTCACCTCCCAAAACAACCAACCCACACCTTGAGCACCACACACCATGGCACCCAAAAAAATAAAAAAATTCACGGAGACAGAGTTGAAGGTCATGGTGGATGAAATCATCCGTGTTGAACCCCACCTATTCGGGACACTAGTCCAGCAGACCACCGTGGCCCAGAAAAATCACATGTGGGACAGAATTGTAACTCGGGTGAATGCGTCAGGGACCGTGCCAAGGACAAAGCACGAAATCCAGAGGCGGTGGCATGACCTAAAAACCAGGGTCAAAGGCATCCGTGCCAAAAACAATCTACGAGCAAATCACACTGGCGGCGGCACACCCCCGGAGCCCATACCCTACACTGATTGGGAGGAAAAGGTGCTGGGCATACTGCACCCAGAGAGCCTGGAAGGAATTGAAGAAGGAGAAGAGGCTGGTAAGTAAAAACCAAGCATCACGAGCAAATAGACATGGCCTGCCACACACAACTGAGAAGAAAAGGCTCCCAGGCCCTAACCTATGCATGTGGGCTACATACTCACCAAAATGTTAACGACTCCCAACAGGCCCCCATGTCCACAGGGAGGGTGGTGGAGGGTGGGGTGTGTGTGAGAGGTGGGTGGGGTGTGTGAGAGACCAGCACTACAACTCCTAACAGGCCCCCATGTCCACAGGGAGGGTGGTGGTGGGTCGGTGTGTGTGAGAGGTGGGTGGGGTGTGTGAGAGACCAGCACTACAACTCCCAACAGGCCCCCATGTCCACAGGGAGGGTGGTGGTGGGTCGGGTGTGTATGAGAGCTGTGTGGGGTGTGTGAGAGACCAGCACTACAACTCCCAACAGGCCCCCATGTCCACAGGGAGGGTGGTGGTGATTCGGGTGTGTGTGAGAGGTTGGTGGGGTGTGTGAGAGACCAGCACTATAACTCCCAACAGGCCCCCATGTCCACAGGGAGGGTGGTGATGGGTTGGGTGTGTGTGAGAGGTGGGTGGGGTGTGTGAGAGACCAGCACTACAACTCCCAACAGGCCCCCATGTCCACAGGGAGGGTGGTGGTGGGTCGGGTGTGTGTGAGAGGTGGGTGGGGTGTGTGAGAGACCAGCACTACAACTCCCAACAGGCCCCATGTCCACAGGGAGGGTGGTGGTGGGTGGGGGGGTGAGTGTGAGAGGTGTGTGGGGTGTGTGGGAGACCAGCACTACAACTCCCAACAGGCCCCCATGTCCACAGGGAGGGATGGCGGTGGGGGGGCGAGAGAGACCAGCACTACAACTCCCAACAGGCCCCCATGTCCACAGGGAGGGATGGCGGTGGGGGGGGTGAGAGAGACCAGCACCACAACTCCCAACAGGCCCCCATGTCCACAGGGAGGGATGGCGGTGGGTGGGGGTGTGAGAGAGGTGTGTGGGGTGTGTGGGAGACCAGCACTACAACTCCCAACAGGTCCCCATGTCCACAGGGAGGGTGGTGGTGGGTTGGGTGTGTGTGAGAGGTGGGTGGGGTGTGTGGGAGACCAGCACTACAACTCCCAACAGGCCCCCATGTCCACAGGGAGGGTGGTGGTGGGTGGGGGGGTGAGTGCGAGAGGTGTGTGCGGTGTGTGGGGTGTGTGGGAGACCAGCACTACAACTCCCAACAGGCCCCCATGTCCACAGGAAGGGTGGTGGTGGGTCGGGTGTGTGTGAGAGGTGGGTGGGGTGTGTGAGAGACCAGCACTACAACTCCCAACAGGCCCCCATGTCCACAGGGAGGGTGGTGGGTGGGGGGGTGAGTGGGAGAGGTGTGTGGGGTGTGTGGGAGACCAGCACTACAACTCCCAACAGGCCTCCATGTCCACAGGGAGGGTGGTGGTGGGTGGGGGGGTGAGTGCGAGAGGTGTGTGGGGTGTGTGGGAGACCAGCACTACAACTCCCAACAGGCCCCCATGTCCACAGGGAGGGTGGTGGTGGGTCGGGTGTGTGTGAGAGGTGGGTGAGGTGTGTGAGAGACCAGCACTACAACTCCCAACAGGCCCCCATGTCCACAGGGAGGGTGGTGGGGTGTGTGGTGTGTGAGAGAGGTCACTGAAAAGTAATGTATGCCAATCAAAACATGTCATGTCCAAAGTATTGATCATCAAAACTTTTCCCCCACAGGTGATCGCAATTTGACTGGTGGAACCAGAAACCCGCCGCCACATTCTCCTCACTCACATCCGGGACTCTCTGGGGACGATGCCACAGCCAGCTCCGGTGCGGAGGAGGAAGCGGGGCAAAGCACACTGCCAGGGTCATCTGGCACACGGGAAATCCCTGCCTCCACAACCGTGGCCTGTGTCACTCCTGCAACACCTGCCACAGTGAGCTGTAGAACCACCACCACAACCTCCACCACCACCATTACCACCACTCCTGCCTGTGCCACCCTGCCTGACCCACTGCTAGACGCAGGGCCATCAACATCCCAGGCAAGCAGGGAGAGTGGACGGGAAAGCAGAGAGCCGAGGCAACATCCCCCAAGCAGGAGTACCTCACACCGGTGAGCTGGGGAAGGACACCCACCCCATCCTGCCGCTGAGACACTGGAAGCCCTAGGCAGAGTCCAGGCTTCCTATGAGCGTGGGCAGGGACATGCTGATCGTGCACACCAGGACATGGTTGATAACACCAATGTGTTGCGGGCCATTGACAGCCGCATTGGCCAATTAGTGGACCTCGTGGCCCAGCACACATCACTGTGGAGGGTATGGTTAGAATGCAACACCCCCCCTCAACCAAGTGTCCAGCCGCCACGGTCAGCAACACCACCGGCACCGCCACCTGTGCCCCTGGAGACGGATGTGGCCCCTGAGCAACCTGCCCCACAAGCTGACTCCCCACCGCTTCCAAGACGGAGGGGCCGTCCGAGGCTGGATGAAGGGGAGAGCAGTGGGGATGCTCCATCTACACGCTCGAAGAGGGGCCGACAATGACTCTAACACTGCCTGAGGCTGCCATCCACCCGCAAACTATCCTGTCCCACCACGCCAAGTCTTGGCACAGGTCTGCTGGACTAGCCGGACAACACGCAATGTGGTGTCAGCACGGACATTTCATCTACCATGACCTTCAACTCACACTCCCCCACCCAACACTTACTTGTATATATCCACCAGCACCAATGCACAACCTGTAAATAAATTTCACTTACACACTCAATGATGTGTTGACTCCATGTTTATTCACATGATTGTCTCAGCAACAGACCTGACCAGGTGCAGGGAACCATGTCGTACAGAATCCTGCCGCTGTGGGAGTGACCTAGGGAAAATCAGAGACAGCAAACACACGTCAGGTAAGTGAATCACAACCATCACAACACACAGCAGTGTAAAATTCCACAAATCACACCCATCACAAAATCAGTGGATGAGAGGACACACATGATGGAGACTTGCATGTCCAGAGAAATAAACACACACACATGCAAACATAACATACCAGAACAGGCAGCTGATGAACACCACATCCACACACCACCAGCAAACATACAAAACGCATTGTCAACCGGCACATGAGGTAGTCACTCACATTCAAGGGAAATAGCGATCAATGAGCTGACGCCTCTGGTCCACACCTTCCTCCTCAGCACTATCCTCATCAGTTGACATGGGTGGGATGGGAGGCCGAGGAACTTCTTGGTCTTCAGGGTCCAAGATCAGTTCAATGTTATTGCGCACTGCCAGGTTGTGGAGCATGCAGCAGGCAATCACGATCCTGCTTACTTTGCCTGGTGAGTAAGGCAGGGCCCCTCCGGTCTTATCCAGGCACCGAAACCTGGACTTTAGCAGTCCAAAAGTACGTTCCACCACTCTACGTGTCCTTCCATGGGCATCATTGTAGCGCATTTCACCCGCTGTAGTAGGATTACGTATGGGACTCAGGAGCCAGGGCCGGTTTGGGTACGCCGAGTCGCCTATGTAGGGGGATGACAGACACAAATATCACAACCAGAATTGGTGGGTACCCCATGCCACACAGAAGTCACAGATGTCCCCACAGCATACTCACCAACAAGCCACGCGTGTCCTGGACGCAGATTAGCCATCAGTCGGGGGACAATGCTGCTCCGCATGATGTGGGAGTCATGTGCGGAGCCTGGGAATCTTGCACACTCATGGGAGATGATGTTGTCGGCCAGGCACACCACCTGCACGTTCAGCGAATGAAAGTGCTTCCTATTCCTATATACCGGCTCACGTGCCCGAGGTGGAATCAGAGCGATATGTGTGCCATCAATGGAACCCACTACGTGTGATATCTGGCCCAGTGCATAGAAGTCTGCTTTGACTGCTGCCAACTCTGCCGGCCGGCGGAAATGTATGTAGTCATCCGTGTACAGCATCATGGCTTTTAGAACATCCCGAAGTACCATGCTGAACATGGACTGTGACATCCCGCCGGCATGTCCAACTGTGTACTGAAAGGTGCCAGTAGCAAAAAAGTGTAGTGCCGCCATCACCTTAGCTGTGGGTGTAATGGAACCAGGATACGTCCTTCGTGGCTGCAGATGAGGAGACAATTGGGCTACAAGCTCCATCAATCTACGTCGATCTAGCCGGAATTTCCTGATCACCTCCTCGTCAACCATATCCTCCAGCACAGTGTATGGGCGATGGATATTTGGAGCCCTCCTGTGTGGGAGTAGACGTGATATAAGTCAACTTACAAACAACGCATGGCTGTGCAACTCCATCACATGTAAGGCAACACTAGCAAGAAGATAAATGTTGTGGACAATAGTCATATGTGTGACATGTCAGAAAGTTAAGACAATACGGAGTGCCCTATGAACAATGTGCTGCCACTAGCAACATGAAGTGCGTCAACTTGTTAGGACCCAATTTTGTAGAAGCCACATCACAGACGCACATGCACGTGCAAACACAACACAATAATGCTACACACACTCCGTGTCATCATGCACCAATGACAACACAGACAATGGTGAGCATCCGCTCATTACATGCATGGTCAAACAGGCAACACACATACGCATACACAGAATGCATGTGGACCCCCACCATTGTTATTAGCACACATTAACTACACACTGACACCAGATTCAGAATGTGGCGAGACAGGCCTGATGTACTGTGTAGATGTGAAGTATTTGAAACGTGTGTAGGGAAATACAAGACGTCAACACGTCGACATGCACATGTGTAGCACATTGTGTGCACATCAATGGGCATAGTATGAACACACATGGCATAGTGCATGACATATGCAGTTTTGCCAGCACGGTCACAACCCTCATAACGCAAGAGCGGACTATACAGCACGGTGCAGCGGTCCAAATAATAACAACATTGGCGCCGCCATGGCGGTGCACAGCTTCCGCGATTTCCAAATGGGCATACGCGCCCCCCGTTCACTCTTCCCATTGGCTGCCTGTGCACGGACCGTCACGGTCACACATCGTCAACCGCATGTGCAAGCTTCCGGGACGGATGCTTCTCTTGCAACAATGTTCAATCAGTGGCGCCACCATGGCTGCGCAAGCCTTACGCGGGGGAGGTGCCGGCCAACACATCCTTCTGATGAAGTCAATGGAGATGGCAGTTCATGACCCCCCCTTACAGTCACGTAGCATCATCCACCGTACACCGTCCGTGCCCGGCCCGGTCACCCACCGCCGGCCCAGGCCGGTCACCCACCGCCGGGCCAGGCTGGCCACCCGCCATGGGTGACCGGGCCGGCCCGGCGGTTGTGCACCGGGCCTGGCACGGCGGTGGGTGACCGGGTGTAGTTAACTTGTATAGATGAATCACGCAGGTGGAACTTGTACATGTTAGGTTCATTCGCAGCACCGAAATAAACAAGCAGATCACCATCTGGCCAGGCACCAACTGCCAGCATAACAATTCCTAAGTAGAATCATGACTTTAGGAACACACTAAAGTTCCACATAAGAAACAGAGAAAACAGACGAAATGGACAACGCTATTTACAACACCGGGCCGTCACGGGGGTGGCTGACAGGGCCGGGCCGGCGGTGGGTGACATGCCTGGCAGGGACGGTGTACGGTGGATGATGCAACGTGACTGTAAGGGGGGCCATTAACTGCCATCTCCATTGACAACATCAGACGGATGTGTTGGCCTGCACCTCCCCCGCGGAAGGCGTGCACCGCTGATTGAACATTGTTGCAAAAGATGCAACCGTCGCGGAAGTGCGCACTTGCGGTTGCCGATGTGTGTCCGTGACGGCACGTGCACAGGCAGCCAATGGGAAGGGGTCACGCGGGGTGCGTATGCGCCATCGACAATGGCGGAAACAGTGCACCTCCACACCAGGGCCTGTCATTGGGCCTTTTCGAATGAGGCATCCAGGGGGAACCAATAGCTGGCCACGTGTGCCACTGACATGGGCTCTGGTCTCTATATATGTGTGACTTTCAGAAGCACACATTCACTGCTTCGACCCAGTGCTGCCTGTGACCATCACCTCGACCTGCTGCTGCTGAGCTGACCTACGGCTGCTGCCTGTGACCATCACCTCGACCTGCTGCTGCTGAGCTGACCTACGGCTGCTGCTGTTGGGCCACAGTCCAGGACCTTGCCATGGAGGGTGCGAGAGAGCCGGTCGCGTCCCTTCACCGCAGCGGAGCTGGATAACCTTGTGGACGGTGTGCTCAGCCACTACCAACGGCTCTACGGTGCACCCGGACAGGTGGTAAGTACAGTGGTGTACATATTGTTGGTCATGAGGTGTTCAGTGGCTCCTGTCTTATGCAGGCCTGCCGGTGTGCTGTGGGACCTTTACATGTGTAGTGCTGAGCATGGCTGAATCGTGTTCCTGCGATGTTTGTGCATGTCATACTGTCCACTTACGTTCTCCCATCATGGCAGGTAAAGCTGCACGTTCGCAAGGCCGTGTGGAGGACGATAGCACGTGATGTACGGGCAGTGGAGGGGTTCAATAGACGACACACACACTGCCACAAGCGCTGGGACGACATCTCCAGGCTTAGCAAGAATGTGGCGGAGATGACACTGGGGATGATTCCAAGATCTACACGTCTGGCCCGCCGCACCATGACCCCTCTTATGCACCGTATCATTGCTGTGACGCATCCTGACCTGTCCGCCCAGCTGAGTGGGGAATCACAGCAAAGTAGCAATAAGCAGATTGTATGTGTATGTTACTTGGGCCTGCAATGCATGTATTGCTGCTCGGACACAGTAGTGGCTTCCGTGGTGCGTATGTTTAGCTGAAATACCATGCTGGTGCCATTAGCGGAGTAGGCGTTGGCATCCATGTCCGGCAGGTGGACAGCCCACTTGCTTGGTAGTTGAGGGTTCCAGGACATGCCGTTGAGGTCTGTGGTCCCATGGCATGACATGTGTGCAGATAGTAGGGGTGGGACGTGTGCAGGATGTGTGCTACATGTACAATGTATGTAATTCAATCCTAGGTCTGTTGTCCTTCAGTATGTGTGTGTGGCACTTACTCACACCGCGTTTCTCTCTATTTCAGCTTTGGCAGAGGGCACTGACCCGCAGACGAAGGAGATGAGTGGTGGCAATGCTTCCGAATCAGAGGTCGCACACACGCAGACTGACACTGAAGAGGGCAGCCCCGGAGAGGGGGACAGGACCGTCCCTGAGGACTCGCATATGGAAACACCATCGCCCTCAACCTCAGAAAGTGTTGGTGGGTCCGCACTGTTGGCACAGACAGGGAGTGGGCAATCGACACCTTCAGTCGGGACACAGCACACAGGGCCCACACTGCCATCCACTGCAACATTTGCTGCTCGTGCTCGCCAGAGGAGGGGGAGCAGAGTTGCCTTCGGTGCAGGAACCGCCGCCACTGCCCCAGTGACACAAAGTGCACTTTGTGCAGAGGCTGTTGATCTGCTGCGACAGCTGTGTGTAGGGCAGACCAACATGATCAATGCATTCCAAGACCACGATAGGAAGTTGGGGCAGGTGGTGGCATTCATGGAGGGGATGCATGGCGATGTTACTGGTCTCCACAGAACAGTTCAGTCATTGGCAAACACTGTGTCCTCAGCCATTGTACAGTCGCATAGACAGGGTGCTACTTCTGTACAACCATCCACACCACTTGATGTTACAGGGGAGAGTGAGTCTTCAGACCAGGCCTCTTATTCTGGTTATTACACTAGGAGCAGCCACAGGCAGCAAGGCAGGGCACGGAGGGCACAGACACCATCCCATAAGCCTGTGATCTCTTTATCCGAAGAAGACGTGTCAAACACTGGAGTTGACAGACATGATCATGGAGGGGTGTGTATGGAAATGGATTCACATGCTACACAGCCATCCCCCACCAACGTGACTCCCAAGCCAAGGCCACCTCCCAAGAGCAGGGACACTCCCAAGGACAGGGACAGTAGCAAGGAAAGGCCACCTCCCAAGAGCAGGGAGACTCCCAGGGACAAGGACAGTAGCAAGGAAAGGCCACCTCCCAAGAGCAGGGAGACTCCCAGGGACAAGGACAGTAGCAAGGAAAGGCTACCTCCCAAGAGCAGGGAGACTCCCAGGGCCAAGGACAGTAGCAAGGAAAGGCCATCTCCCAAGAGCAGGGAGACTCCCAGGGACAAGGACAGTAGCAAGGAAAGGCCACCTCCCAAGAGCAGGGTGACTCCCAGGGACAAGGACAGTAGCAAGGAAAGGCCACCTCCCAAAAGCAGGGAGACTCCCAGGGACAAGGACAGTAGCAAGGAAAGGCCACCTCCCAAGAGCAGGGACACTCCCAAGGACAAGGACAGTACCAAGGTGAGGGCACCTCCCAAGAGCAGGGTAGCTTCAAAGGAGAGGGACACTACAATGGACATGTCTGCACCCAGGGACAGAGCACCGGAAAGGGATCAGGGCCATTCCAGGGACAGGACACCTCCGACGTCCAAGGCACATCCCATGGCCAAGGGTTCTCCCATGGACACGAGCACCATCAAGGACAGGCATATTTCACCCCTGGCTGCACTGAGGATGTTGTTTAAGGAACGTACAACACATGTATCAGCGGTCGAGTCCCCCCATACCTCTACTCCCATCCACGGCCCACTAAAGCAGAGGAAGGAGTACACTGTTGTTGCATCACCCATTACACATGATGCAGAGGGCAGAAGGCGGGCCCACAGCAAACGGCAGGCAGGGTCCAGCACGTCCCCAGAGAGCAGACCACCACAAGCACATGATACACCTTTGATGTCTGGTGATGCCACTCCACTTACCAGTCCAGGCATGTCCGGGGTACCCCTACGTTTCACAAAGAAACCGAGACACACACCAGTGAGACCTGAACACCCCAATGTCGCTCCAGTACAGCTGTCCCCAGCTCCCAGAGCCACCCTGCCTCCTGGCCCATACAGTCCTGTGGCTCACCATTTCAGTGGTCCTAGTGGCTCAGCTGCTGTTCACTCACATGTGTCAGGTGCAGGCATGGTATTTCTTGCTCAGTGTACAGGGACATGTCTGGCAAGTGTGTCTGGGTCTAGGGCTCATGTGTCAGTGTGTAGATCGGTGGCTGTGTCTCACACTCCTGGTGCTGGTGCTGGCGGTGTGTCTGGGTCTATGCACATGTGTCAGTGAGTAGATCGGTGGCTGTGTCTCACACTCCTGGTGCTGGTGCTGGCGGTGTGCCTGGGTCTATGGCACATGTGTCAGTGAGTAGATCGGTGGCTGTGTCTCACACTCCTGGTGCTGGTGCTGGTGGTGTGTCTGGGTCTATGGCACATGTATCAGTCACCACAGCTGTGGCTGTGTCTCACACTCCTGGTGCTGGTGCTGGCGGTGTGTCTGGGTCTATGGCACATGTGTCAGTGAGTAGATCGGTGGCTGTGTCTCACACTCCTGGTGCTGGTGCTGGTGTTGTGTCTGGGTCTATGGCACATGAGTCAGTGAGTAGATCGGTGGCTGTGTCTCACACTCCTGGTGCTGGTGCTGGCGGTGTGTCCGAGGCGCGATGTTCAAGCAGTCCACCAGATTCTGAGGTGTGAGGTCTAGTTGCCATCAGTCACATGTCATTTAAGTTTGTGTGTAGATTGACGAATGTAACCACCTAAGTTTTGTTAATCTCCTTGTGACAGGTCGCTTGACACACGTTCTTGGCTAGCCAATGATGTACCTGCTCTGTTGTCCACAATGCCCTGTTGCTGTTATGATACTGCATTCTGCCCTCCCACGTGCTGCCAATGATGTACCTGCTCTGTTGTCCACAATGCCCTGTTGCTGTTATGATGCTGCATTCTGCCCTCTCGTTTACTGCCTCTGATGTACCTGCTCTGTTGTCCACAATGCCCTGTTGCTGTTATGATACTGCATTCTGCCCTCTCGTTTACTGCCTCTGATGTACCTGCTCTGTTGTCCACAATGCCCTGTTGCTGTTATGATACTGCATTCTGCCCTCTCACGTGCTGCCAATGATGTACCTGCTCTGTTGTCCACAATGCCCTGTTGCTGTTATGATACTACATTCTGCCCTCTCACGTGCTGCCTCTGATGGACCTGTCCAGTGCAATGGACTTTTGATGCACTTAGCCCCTCTCACGTGCTGCCTCTGATGTACCTGCTCTGTTGTCCACAATGCCCTGTTGCTGTTATGATACTGCATTCTGCCCTCTCACGTGCTGCCAATGATGTACCTGCTCTGTTGTCCACAATGCCCTGTTGCTGTTATGATACTGCATTCTGCCCTCTCACGTGCTGCCTCTGATGGACCTGTCCAGTGCAACGGACTGTTGATGCACTTAGCCCCTCTCACGTGCTGACTCTGATGGACCTGTCCAGTGCAATGGACTGTTGATGCACTTAGCTCCTCTCACGTGCTGACTCTGATGGACCTGTCCAGTGTAATGGACTGTTGATGCACTTAGCCCCTCTCACGTGCTGACTCTGGTGTACCTGCTCTGTTGTCCACAATGCCCTGTTGCTGTTATGATACTGCATTCTGCCCTCTCACGTGTTGCCTCTGATGGACCTGTCCAGTGCAATGGACTGCTGATGCACTTAGCCCCTCTCACGTGCTGCCTCTGATGTACCTGCTCTGTTGTCCACAATGCCCTGTTGCTGTTATGATACTGCATTCTGCCCTCTCACATGCTGCCTCTGATGTACCTGCTCTGTTGTCCACAATGCCCTGTTGCTGTTATGATACTGCATTCTGCCCTCTCACGTGCTGCCTCTGATGTACCTGCTCTGTTGTCCACAATGCCCTGTTCCTGTTATGATACTGCATTCTGCCCTCTCACATGCTGCCAATGATGTACCTGCTCTGTTGTCCACAATGCCCTGTTGCTGTTATGATACTGCATTCTGCCCTCTCACGTGCTGCCAATGATGTACCTGCTCTGTTGTCCACAATGCCCTGTTGCTGTTATGATACTGCATTCTGCCCTCTCGTTTACTGCCTCTGATGTACCTGCTCTGTTGTCCACAATGCCCTGTTGCTGTTATGATACTGCATTCTGCCCTCTCACGTGCTGCCTCTGAATCACCTGTCCAGTGCAATGGACTGTTGATGCACCCAGCCCCTCTCACGTGCTGACTCTGATGGACCTGTCCAGTGCAATGGACTGTTGATGCACTTAGCCCCTCTCACGTGCTGACTCTGATGGACCTGTCAAGTGCAATGGACTGTTGATGCACTTAGCCCCTCTCACGTGTTGACTCTGGTGTACCTGCTCTGTTGTCCACAATGCGCTGTTGCTGTTATGATACTGCATTCTGCCCTCTCACGTGCTGCCTCTGATGGACCTGTCCAGTGCAATGGACTGTTGATGCACTTAGCCCCTCTCACGTCCCGTCGCTGATGTACCTGCTCTGTTGTCCACAATGCCCTGTTGCTGTTATGATACTGCATTCTGCCCTCTCACGTGCTGCCTCTGATGTACCTGCTCTGTTGTCCACAATGCCCTGTTGCTGTTATGATACTGCATTCTGCCCTCTCACGTGCTGCCAATGATGTACCTGCTCTGTTGTCCACAATGCCCTGTTGCTGTTATGATACTGCATTCTGCCCTCTCACGTGCTGCCAATGATGTACCTGCTCTGTTGTCCACAATGCCCTGTTGCTGTTATGATACTGCATTCTGCCCTCTCGTTTACTGCATCTGATGTACCTGCTCTGTTGTCCACAATGCCCTGTTGCTGTTATGATACTGCATTCTGCCCTCTCATGTGCTGCCTCTGATGGACCTGTCCAGTGCAATGGACTGTTGATGCACCCAGCCCCTCTCATGTGCTGACTCTGATGGACCTGTCCAGTGCAATGGACTGTTGATGCACTTAGCCCCTCTCACGTGCTGACTCTGATGGACCTGTCCAGTGCAATGGACTGTTGATGCACCTAGCCCCTCTCACGTGCTGACTCTGGTGTACCTGCTCTGTTGTCCACAATGCCCTGTTGCTGTTATGATACTGCATTCTGCCCTCTCACGTGCTGACTCTGATGGACCTGTCCAGTGCAATGGACTGTTGATGCACTTTGCCCCTCTCATGTCCCGTCTCTGATGTACCTGCTCTGTTGTCCACAATGCCCTGTTGCTGTTATGATACTGCATTCTGCCCTCTCACGTGCTGCCTATGATGTACCTGCTCTGTTGTCCACAATGCCCTGTTGCTGTTATGATACTGCATTCTGCCCTCTCACGTGCTGCCAATGATGTACCTGCTCTGTTGTCCACAATGCCCTGTTGCTGTTATGATACTGCATTCTGCCCTCTCGTTTACTGCCTCTGATGTACCAGCTCTGTTGTCCACAATGCCCTGTTGCTGTTATGATACTGCATTCTGCCCTCTTACGTGCTGCCAATGATGTACCTGCTCTGTTGTCCACAATGCCCTGTTGCTGTTATGATACTGCATTCTGCCCTCTCACGTGCTGCCTCTGATGGACCTGTCCAGTGCAATGGACTGTTGATGCACTTAGCCCCTCTCACCTGCTGACTCTGATGGACCTGTCCAGTGCAATGGACTGTTGATACACTTAGCCCCTCTCACGTGCTGACTCTGGTGTACCTGCTCTGTTGTCCACAATGCCCTGTTGCTGTTATGATACTGCATTCTGCCCTCTCACGTGCTGCCAATGATGTACCTGCTCTGTTGTCCACAATGCCCCGTTGCTGTTATGATACTGCATTCTGCCCTCTCACGTGCTGCCAATGATGTACCTGCTCTGTTGTCCACAATGCCCTGTTGCTGTTATGATACTGCATTCTGCCCTCTCGTTTACTGCCTCTGATGTACCTGCTCTGTTGTCCACAATGCCCTGTTGCTGTTATGATACTGCATTCTGCCCTCTCACGTGCTGCCAATGATGTACCTGCTCTGTTGTCCACAATGCCCTGTTGCTGTTATGATACTGCATTCTGCCCTCTCACGTGCTGCCAATGATGTACCTGCTCTGTTGTCCACAATGCCCTGTTGCTGTTATGATACTACATTCTGCCCTCTCACGTGCTGCCTCTGATGGACCTGTCCAGTGCAATGGACTTTTGATGCACTTAGCCCCTCTCACGTGCTGCCTCTGATGTACCTGCTCTGTTGTCCACAATGCCCTGTTGCTGTTATGATACTGCATTCTGCCCTCTCACGTGCTGCCAATGATGTACCTGCTCTGTTGTCCACAATGCCCTGTTGCTGTTATGATACTGCATTCTGCCCTCTCACGTGCTGCCTCTGATGGACCTGTCCAGTGCAATGGACTGTTGATGCACTTAGCTCCTCTCACGTGCTGACTCTGATGGACCTGTCCAGTGCAATGGACTGTTGATGCACTTAGCCCCTCTCACGTGCTGACTCTGGTGTACCTGCTCTGTTGTCCACAATGCCCTGTTGCTGTTATGATACTGCATTCTGCCCTCTCACGTGCTGCCAATGATGTACCTGCTCTGTTGTCCACAATGCCCTGTTGCTGTTATGATACTGTATTCTGCCCTCTCACGTGCTGCCAATGATGTACCTGCTCTGTTGTCCACAATGCCCTGTTGCTGTTATGATACTGCATTCTGCCCTCTCACGTGCTGCCAATGATGTACCTGCTCTGTTGTCCACAATGCCCTGTTGCTGTTATGATACTGCATTCTGCCCTCTCACGTGCTGCCAATGATGTACCTGCTCTGTTGTCCACAATGCCCTGTTGCTGTTATGATACTGCATTCTGCCCTCTCGTTTACTGCCTCTGATGTACCTGCTCTGTTGTCCACAATGCCCTGTTGCTGTTATGATACTGCATTCTGCCCTCTCACGTGCTGCCTCTGAATCACCTGTCCAGTGCAATGGACTGTTGATGCACCCAGCCCCTCTCACGTGCTGACTCTGATGGACCTGTCCAGTGCAATGGACTGTTGATGTACTTAGCTCCTCTCACGTCCCGTCTCTGATGTACCTCCTCTGTTGTCCACAATGCCCTGTTGCTGTTATGATACTGCATTCTGCTCTCTCACGTGCTGCCTCTGATGTACCTGCTCTGTTGTCCACAATGCCCTGTTTCTGTTATGATACTGCATTCTGCCCTCTCACGTGCTGCCAATGATGTACCTGCTCTGTTGTCCACAATGCCCTGTTGCTGTTATGATACTGTATTCTGCCCTCTCACGTGCTGCCAATGATGTACCTGCTCTGTTGTCCACAATGCCCTGTTGCTGTTATGATACTGCATTCTGCCCTCTCGTTTACTGCATCTGATGTACCTGCTCTGTTGTCCACAATGCCCTGTTGCTGTTATGATACTGCATTCTGCCCTCTCACGTGCTGCCTCTGATGGACCTGTCCAGTGCAATGGACTGTTGATGCACTTAGCCCCTCTCACGTGCTGACTCTGGTGTACCTGCTCTGTTGTCCACAATGCCCTGTTGCTGTTATGATACTGCATTCTGCCCTCTCACGTGCTGCCTCTGATGGACCTGTCCAGTGCAATGGACTATTGATGCACTTTGCCCCTCTCATGTCCCGTCTCTGATCTACCTGCTCTGTTGTCCACAATGCCCTGTTGCTGTTATGATACTGCATTCTGCCCTCTCACGTGCTGTCAATGATGTACCTTCTCTGTTGTCCACAATGCCCTGTTGCTTTTATGATACTGCATTCTGCCCTCTCGTTTACTGCCTCTGATGTACCTGTTCTGTTGTCCACAATGCCCTGTTGCTGTTATGATACTGCATTCTGCCCTCTTACGTGCTGCCAATGATGTACCTGCTCTGTTGTCCACAATGCCCTGTTGCTGTTATGATACTGCATTCTGCCCTCTCACGTGCTGCCTCTGATGGACCTGTCCAGTGCAATGGACTGTTGATGCACTTAGCCCCTCTCACGTGCTGACTCTGATGGACCTGTCCAGTGCAATGGACTGTTGATGCACTTAGCTCCTCTCACGTGCTGACTCTGATGGACCTGTCCAGTGCAATGGACTGTTGATGCACTTAGCCCCTCTCGCGTGCTGACTCTGGTGTACCTGCTCTGTTGTCCACAATGCCCTGTTGCTGTTATGATACTGCATTCTGCCCTCTCACGTGCTGCCAATGATGTACCTGCTCTGTTGTCCACAATGCCCCGTTGCTGTTATGATACTGCATTCTGCCCTCTCACGTGCTGCCAATGATGTACCTGCTCTGTTGCCCACAATGCCCTGTTGCTGTTATGATACTGCATTCTGCCCTCTCGTTTACAGCCTCTGATGTACCTGCTCTGTTGTCCACAATGCCCTGTTGCTGTTATGATACTGCATTCTGCCCTCTCACGTGCTGCCAATGATGTACCTGCTCTGTTGTCCACAATGCCCTGTTGCTGTTATGATACTGCATTCTGCCCTCTCACGTGCTGCCTCTGATGGACCTGTCCAGTGCAATGGACTGTTGATGCACTTAGCCCCTCTCACGTGCTGACTGTGATGGACCTGTCCAGTGCAATGGACTGTTGATTCACTTAGCCCCTCTCACGTGCTGACTCTGATGGACCTGTCCAGTGCAATGGACTGTTGATGCACTTAGCCCCTCTCACGTGCTGACTCTGGTGTACCTGCTCTGTTGTCCACAATGCCCTGTTGCTGTTATGATACTGCATTCTGCCCTCTCACGTGCTGCCAGTGATGTACCTGCTCTGTTGTCCACAATGCCCTGTTGCTGTTATGATACTGCATTCTGCCCTCACACGTGCTGCCAATGATGTACCTGCTCTGTTGTCCACAATGCCCTGTTGCGATACTGCATTCTGCCCTCTCGTTTATTGCCTCTGATGTACCTGCTCTGTTGGGCACAATGCCCATGCTCTTGGATTTTCTGATATGCAACTATTATGTTGAATAAAGCTAATAAATCATGTTTTGTGGTTTGTCGCTGTCATTCCTGGTTGTGTACTTCAATTGTGTATATTTTGGTGCGTTCGTCAATGTATTTCCTGTGACATGACCCTCCCCCTCCCAACGTCACAGCTCTGCCAGGTACTCCCCTTCCGACAGTGAATGGTGTGTAGCGTACCTGCGTCG
This sequence comes from Lissotriton helveticus, assembly GCF_964261635.1. Lineage (NCBI taxonomy): Eukaryota > Metazoa > Chordata > Amphibia > Caudata > Salamandridae > Lissotriton > Lissotriton helveticus. The sequence continues at coordinate 1,014,105,556 of NC_136067.1, forward strand.
TCGTCGATGATGGTCCATGACTTGCTGGTGGAGGATCGCGAAGAGTATCGGAAATGCGTGTCGCGCTGGGTCCATGTGGGCGAGCTGCTTGTGGTGGGTATCTCTGCAATGTGTTGTATCTTCGCTGTGGGGAATCCGCCGTGTTCAGGCAGGTTGTTTTATGTGTGTTTTCCGCCATCGTGATTTGGGGCACGGTCGGAGACGTCATTCCGTACGGCGGTGTCTCAGGATTGGTCACGTCCGCCGCGGGGTCAGGTGTAGTTCCACGGCGGTGCGTTCTCTTCCGCCGCGTACGGAGTTTTCACAGTTTTTCCCATCCTAATATGGCGGTCGGACTGTCCGCGGCAGGCGGACGGAAAAGGGAATTTTCCGCCTACTCCAGGACGGCGGACGTCCTTCCGTCCGCCATCCTAATGAGCCCCTAAGTCTTTTTTTAAATGCTCAGGGCCTTGAAATTAATAACTCCAAGACAAAATGTATGGCTTACAATCCACACACGTCATATAAGGGCAAGCCAACTCTAGGTGGGATACCCCTGGAAAGAGTAAGCACCTTTGAATATCTAGGGGTTAAACTCTCGGAGGAAATGTCTTGGATCCCCATATAATAAAAATGACATTGAATCATAAATGTGTAACATGGGCACTACTGAAAGAACACAGCTCCTCCCACGCCAGACCAGTTGCAGCTGCCCTGCAGGTCTATGATCTGAAAGCTGTTAGCTCCTCCCTGTACGGATCTGAATTGTGGGGCTTCGAAAAGACATTGGAGTTCACTAGTTCAGAGCATACATTTTTAAGGAATCTAGTGATGCTGCCCCAAAGTACCCCACTCCATCCCCTAATGCTAGACATGGACCGACACTCCGTTAGTGACATTGCCAAGCTTAGTCCATTGTTATTCTGGGCCAGAGTCCAGAGGACTCCGGAGCTATTGCCTTATGCCGAAGCCATGGCAGAGGTCATCCTCCTAGGTGTTTCTAATAAGGTTGGGTGGCTGAGCAATATGAAAAGGCTTGTATTTGACAGAGGACTCAGAGAAGCCTGGGAAAATCCTGACTCACCCCTGCTCCAAAAAGATGTAGTAAAGAAGCATTAATGGGAATTTAATTTTATTTATTTATTGAAAAAAGTTTTGTATAGCGCGAACAAGACCCCAAAGGGTATCAGAGCGCTTCACAGTAGTGGAAGGGTCACACAAGCAGATTCCATCAGGACTGACTGGGGAAAACTAACCACAGAATTCCTACTTCTCTAACAGACCAGACTTAATACAAGTAACCCAAGACAGAAAGATCTAAATCCAATTCAGGCTTGGTACTCTCCCAGTGAACGAGGTAAAAGCCAAATGGCATGCTAACGACCTGTGCCCTAGCAGCTGCCCAGGATGCAAGGCTCCCATGGAGTTCATAGCCCATGTGCTGTTTGCTTGCCCTGCTTATGCACGAATGAGACTGAAATGGATTAAGCCCACCTGTCAGCAACTGGGTTCGCAGCACTTCCGGGAAGCCTTACGTATCTTAAAATCCGACACAAGGCCTGTCTTTGTCTGCGTAGTTGCTAAGAAGCTCAACCACATGTGAAGTATCAGGTCAAAGGTGCATGGAAGAAGCACAGAACATAGTGGGCTGGCCAACAGTAGTTACATGGCTTATGCTACGATGCACTATTGATGTGGAACAACATCATTAACCGAGATGCTATTTGAGTCCCTGCTTGGCTAACTGTATATTTATTGATTTTAGTATTTTTGTCAACAAGCCATTAGAGCTTTTTATTGTGTAATTACTGTTAACGCGATTCTGGGCTCCCTAACTCCTTTTATATACGATTATTCCTTTTATATCTCTTGTAGAGCCTCTTAATTCTAGCAACACTTCAAAAGTTGCACTATTTCAAATTTTTATGAATTTAATAGGAATCGATGTATGTTTAAATATGACTCGTTTTTCTTTGGATGTTGTATGTGAAACTTTTTAAGGTGTTATGCCAAAATAAAGTAAGTGATTGACATATGTTTATTTTCCCATTTATGTATTGTCACATTGGATAATAAAAATCCATCAACAATAATACAAACACTGCTATATAAATTTACAATTCATGTATTCGGCAGCATTTTAAACACACATAGATTCTGAGTTATTGTCCAGCTTCTTTAGCTAAAGAAAATCTATCAGCAAGAGAATTGATTCAAAATACAAATTTTCAGAATACATGCCCCAAAATATATAAAATACAGAGGGTAAAATTAATTAAAAAAAGACAGCCACCCATAGTTTTCGGGCATCCATTAAAGTGCAAGATAGGCTGATTTTAGTCAATAATAATTTGCATCCTCCTGTAACAAACCGATTCCAAGGTTCTTACTTACAAGAAAGTGATGCAGCACAGCAACACAAGCCATTTTGCTCTGCTGCACAGCGTTACTTTCAAAGCACAGAAATGCGTCATATTTTCAACAATCTGTTGCATATTTGTGCTTTCCCCTGCGCTGGGGCACGATTGACTGCATTGCGCCAACGCAGGCCCTCTTGCGCCATGATGCAAGGGTGTCTGTTTTTTTAGGGGGTGATTGTTTTCATGCAGGAAGGGACACCTTCCTGGACATAAACGAACATGTGAGGTGTTTTCCTATTTCTCTGTGTGCTGCAGAATGCAAAGGAAGTACTTCTCCTCGTTGTGCCTCCTTGCGCCTCCCCTGGGGAGGCGTAGCATTCTGACGCATTCCCAGGTTTACACAATGTTGTAAATCTGGGAATACGGAAGAATCCATGGGTGTTGCGTGGGAACACCCACAGCAACAGCCTGGGCCCGCCTCTTTCATGCAAAGTGCTGCCTGAAAAGGGGCCGTATTTACAAGACCACGAAAAGCCATGCAGGGTGGCTTCACATGGCCTTGTAAATATGGAGCAAAACACTGCGCTGCCTGTGCATCAAAAAGAGTGCCCTACCGGTGATGCAAGGGGCTTGTAAATATGCCCCATAATAATTTGCCACGGAAAAAACAACATAACGTAAATATCATATTTACAGATCTTGTAGGTATCTTACTAAGATTTTATTCCCAGCACTCGGCAAAGGGAGGCAATCCATTTCAATCTTTGCTTTTGGTAGACAGGACAGAATAACAAACATTGATTTCACCTTTCTTCATTAAACTGAAGATGGGGCAATCCTTTGCTGTGTCCACTTCAAGCCTCTAGTTGTTAGTAAAGTTTGCCAATGGTCCCAGCCTCAGTTTCATGTACAAAGTCCCTGTTTTTCCTGGAATAATACAATCCATAAATTCTTCAAACACATTGTAGTTTCATCAACACTAAAGGGCTTGTCAGCCTGCCCATCATTGAAGAACTTTGCCAACCCTCCCGCCTACAGTACCAGAATCTTTTTCTAACACTAATCAGTGAAGAGGTGGTGATATCACCAGTGTTCTGCCAGAGTTCACTCAAGCCTAATGATGTCAAAATAAGCAAAGATGGTCAAGCAAGGGAATCTTAGATGCGCATGGTCTATTTTGGAAATCTCTTAAGAATGCCCTGTAAGTCTTTCGTGGACCAGATACAAAATCAGTGGAGGATTGGTTTAACCAATTGGCTTCAATGGCAGATCCAATCGCAGTGGCATCAGGGATGTGGTTTTAGGTGTGCCCAGCAGAGATCTCATAAAATTGGTTTCTGCAGCCCCCCAATGTGTCTTTGTTGGAATGACCCCCAAAGTTCCAACCCATATAGGGCTGCAGACACCGCTTGAGCGCTACAGATTTCTATTGCAGGAGAAGCAGGTCGTACTTTCGATCTTGCAGCAAAGATGCAAAGCAGTAAGATCGCAGCTGCCCTGTGTGCCACGAATGCTCAAAATGCAAAGAAATTACAAATAAAATATCATAGAACACAGATTCAAAGCCTATGACGAATACATTTAGTGCACAGGGTGACCAATGTGCAAAAGGTAATCTTACTGTTTTGAAAGTGCATTCAACCTAATATACCATATTGCCGATGGATATCTCGTAATTGAGTACAAGACACGGGGGCATATTACCAAGCAATAGCGATAATTATCGCTATTGCTTGGTTAGAGACAAAAATTTACCGCTGAGCTGGGGCGATTTTTATCGCAGATAAACCTTGATATTACCAAGGTTTATCGCAAATGCAATAAGAAACGGCCGCAATGCATGAATATCGCTGAAAAGTCAGCGATATTCATGCATTACCGAGCTAATGCTCTTAGCCATGTTATCCACCTCCCATTGGATAACATGGCTAAGAACTGCTCAGGGCAGGTGTTAGCTTTTGGAGATATTCGCGCTTAGCGCCAATATCTCCAAAAGTTGGTAATAGGAGATAGTGATGTTAGCAACTGTTTCCAGTCGCTAACATCTTGGCACGCCCACTTTGCATGTCATTAGTGATAAATATCACTGACATGCAAAGTGGGGCCCAAGATGGTCGCTATCTCCTGCTAGCTGTCGCTAACTGGTGTTAGCGACAGCTAGGTAATAGGGAGATGATTTTATCTCCGCTTTCTTGGCTTTTAAAGCCAAAAAAGCGGAGATAAACCCCCTTAATAATATGCCCCACAGTCTCTGGTGTTGGTTTTGCATACCCTGGGAGACCTGTGAGGCAATACCTAATACCGAAGAGTTTACAAAGAGTAATAATCCAGCATTATCGTTGTTTAGCATAGACCTTGCAAAAAAATAACACATGTTCAATGTTCTCAGATACCCGACAGCCCATCTTGCACAGAAGAGATATGTCGCCCTTCTCCGTTCAGGAGAAATTAAATGTGGGCAATGGTAAAATACCTAATCTAAATTTTACATAAATGCACGTTCAATAGGGTTAATAACCATATTCAGGTAAGGCTCATACTCATGTACACAGGCAAACAACAAAAAATAGTCTACCAGGGTACCTGGGGATACTGAGTAAAGTTTGGCTCCTAGAACATGGTTCCAAAAGGATGTTTTTAGCTTGTCCCGAGTACCTTGGGGTAGTAGCAGCGGCCTTGATGTAACTTATTGATAAGTAGAACAAAAGAATAAAAAGTGTAGCTGAGACTCAGTAGAGATATTATCTCAGGTTCTGTGTCTAGGTGTGGCTGATAAGAGTAAAATATCAATTAGGGCACATTTATGACCTCCTTTAAAACGGCAAAGTATCCCCCCTTGAATAATGATACTGAACATTACAGTGCCTAATTTGTAAAAAATAAAGAAATGCCAGTGGCCAAAGGCCTAGTTATGGCAAGTTCACATATTAGTTCAATGGTGCACATTCAACCACAAATGAATGGATACTTTCTGTATGTATGAATTTTTGTCTTTTATGATTTTAACTAATCGAATAAAGTGTTTTTGACTGACTGAATGGATAATGTCAGCACATTAGATCCATGTTACATACAGATGAAATAACTGAGTGCATGTATATATATGTGACTAAGAACTACATTAGAAATGCAAATATGAAACATTAGTGCACACATTACATAAATATTTCTCATTTCTAAAGTAAATACATTTTATAGTGTGAGGATGGTTTTTATTCCACCACCTAAACAATACATGTTGTTTAATACCGTTAAGGTATACAGGGGCTTATTTACAAACAAACACAAGGGGATGATGGATGGAGCACTGAAACTTTTCAGACACTCACCCAGAGTCACTGATTTGGGTTGAATCCATCATCATTTTTTAGCTCACTTCACCACCCCAGTTCAGCCACAGCTATATGCAAATTCGTCTTGACCCTGTGCCTCATGGGAACAGTCAAGCCCGAACTGCCAAGCCATGTCTACCCTGGACCGGAAAAAAGCATTTGGGACCGGTTTCGGGCTAACAGCCTTCATCAGCCAGGCTAGCTTGAATCTAGTGGCAAAGTGAGCAAGGGACCCACATCTCTGCATACCCTGCCAACTTAGGGTGAATAAAGCAAACACAAGGTGATGATGGACGGGCGCTGAAACTTTTCAGACACTCACCCCCAGTCACAGATCTGGGTTGAATCCATCATCGTTTTTTAGCTAACTTCGTCACCGCAGTTCAGACACAGCTATATGCAAATCCGTCTAGACCCTGTGCCTCATGGGAACAGTCTAGCTGGAACTGCCAAAGCCATGTCTTCCCTGGACCAGAAACAAGCATCCTGGGACCAGTTTCGGGCTAAGAGCCCTCATCAGCCAGGCTAGCTTGATTTCAGTTGCAAAGTGAGCAAGGGACCCACATCTGGGCATACCCTGCCAACTTGCACCGCCGGTGTGTCACTTTTTGTGACGCACCGGCAGCGCAACCTGCTGCCCCATATATACAAGGACACGTAAAGCCACCCTGCATTGCTTTTCATGTCCTTGTAAATATGGGCCCTTTACACACAACACTTTGCGTGAAAGGGGCATGCCATGGGTGTTGCTGTGGGCGTTCCAACGCAACACCCATGGCTTCTGCCGGATTTCCAGATTTACGACAAATCGTAAACCTGGAAATGCATCACAATGCTACACCTCCTCAGAGGAGGCATAGGGAGGCGCAACGAGGAGAGATTTTTAATTTTTCCTAATTTGTTTCCTCTATCTATGCGTGCTGCATTCTGCAGCACACGTAGGATGAGGAAATGACCTCTTCTGTTTGTTTTTGTGCAGGAAGCTGTACCTACCTGCACAAAAACAATCATCCCAGTGATGCAGGCACCCTTGCACTATGGTGCAAGGGTGCCTGCGTAGATGCATGGCAGCTAATTAGGTACCAGCACAGGGGAGAGCAAATGGAGCTGTTGTATCATTGTAGATATGACGCATCCCTTTGCTTCGGAATTAGCTCAGCGCAGTGCAGCCAAATAGCTTGAGGCACCGCTCTGTATTGATTCCTTCTAAAATAAGGCCCACATTGTCTATAGGAGTCTCTAATCCTCAAGTGAATTGCCTTCAATAGTCATGTAAATTGCAGCATTTTATTTTAATATCGTTAGGACACACATAGTACATGTGCTAAGTGCACATATATATTTCATATTTATGATATGTAAGGATGAAGCCAAAATGATGATGGTCCACTGCATGTGACAGGAACATACACTGTTCCCAAATGCTCCACAATGTGTGTGTGTGTACACACAGTCTTGGACTTCTGCAGCAGATGCTGTCCTTGTTCTGTGCATGTGAGTGAAGATTGCACTGTTTCTTACCAGATAGGTATGTATTCTATGGGTGTGAGGGTAGCTTGTAGTCCTGCCTGGCACTGCTACTGTTTTGTGTATGGAAATCTTGCAATGCATGTGAGTCAAGTTTGCACTCATACAACTCAGTGGTATTCCTTATACTTGTACCAAATCTGAAATCCTGCTTTTTTGTTGTATCTAAGAGAAGCATTAAATGATGCTGCACAGTGCAACACTTGTTCCATGTCTTCAAAGGATCCTACATTGGTCTTGCAATATCAAACTGTGTTTGAAGGAAACTTGGACTGGCCATCCCTGTGGTACCACATTTGTTGTATGCCTTCGAAGCAGGGCCTAAGTATCACACTTGTCCATGTATTTGAAGGAAGCGTGCACTGACTGGCCCTGCAGCAGCGTACTTGTTCAATGTCTCTGAAGGGAATTTGCACAAGTTAGGAAAATTAACAATAGCAAACATACATTATACAACTTAACTAAATGGGTGCAAAAAGGGTAAGTCCACAATTAGATATTTTAGAAAAATATATCTTTATTCTATTCTTTTTTTTGGGAAGAATTAAACATTTTTCAGAATGTCTGATGCATTTTAACATATTATTTACATTTACTGATTACATTTATGATTCAAAACACAGAGAGCGGATGCATATGATGATGGCTAGCGGCAGAATATGAACTACGCACGTTTCGGCACTGCTGCCTTCATCAGGACACCGTCTTTTAGCATCATTTGTATTCCATAAATATGTTGTATTAGCTATGATAGCAGACAAGAGCTGGAGTGGCGCATATGCTGATTTATAATGTAGCTGAATACTCAGTAATATTTTTCGATCGTTTTTTGGGGAGTTTATCGACAGTCCCGTGTTTTTAGGTCGACTTCAGTTTTGTCCATACAGATTGATTTATATGGTCTGAAAATATAGATGAAATTTTCATATATAATCGCTTGGTGTGAAATCAGCGAGTATCTCTATATCGATGATTCTAATACCAATTTTTGTGTTAAAAAACAGATCTTGTCGGCTAACTCTGGGACGCCTAGTGATGTTTTCGTATTATGCCCACACCGGATATGTCGTGAGATATGTCACTCTTCCAAAAAGTAGTTACAGCGTTTTAACGGGTAGCCATCGTTTTCGTATCTAGTTTTCTCCACGTATCTCGGGCTCGAAAAACGCCAGGGAATTTGCACTGGTCCTGCAGTACCACACTTGTTCAGTGTCTTTCAGGGAAAATTGTGATACACTTGCCACTGATGTAAGCCTTATCATGTGAGCCAAGGACCCCCTTTACTCCTGCTCCCTGTGCTCTATCTCTTTCTGTGTGCTTTTGGTCTGACCAAAAGACTGTCTTAGCTGTATCACTAGCCTCATATATTCACGAACATATATTATATTCTTTGGGCTTTGGTTAACCCCACTTCACTTAGTTATCAGACAGCGTGTCATTCACTATTAGTTCAATTCTTCAGAGTATCATATAATTGGGCAGAGGATAAGCCCTTTTCAGCCACTGGCTTTATCGCCAATGTTTAGATCTAGCTAGTAGACAACGGCTGGTCTTTACGATGTCAGGCAGTCTGAGTAATAGTACTTTGCCTACTTACTGTGGGTTACTCTGCTTTCAGAGGAGTCCAAATTCCAGAGACATTTCCTTTAGATGCATCCCCCAACAGCACATCCAAATGAAGACTAGCGCTAATTGAGTAATGAGAGTAACAGCAGCTGTGCTGCCATTGCTACTGGGACACAACCTTCTTATTCAGAGCACCAGGCATGCACTGGATACATGTTTTACTGTTTCAAGGTGGCAGTCGAGTGTGAAGTTTTAATTTTTAATTTTTTATTGAAGCACATGCCCTCCACATTTAGGGCCTCATTAGGATGGAGGATTTTCCGCATCCCCCGGGCCGGCGGAAGCCACCGCCGGCTCGGAGGATGCGGAAAATCCTCTGCGGACCCACCAAAGACCCACCGCCACATTAGGATGGCTGGTGGGTCCCGGTTTCCGTCCGCAGCTTTTCCGCCGCGGTTGGCTCACAACCGCGGCGGAAAAGCACTAATATGGTGACGGTGTCTCTCAGACACCGTCAGCCAGATTAGGATGGGCTCTGACACATGCTTTTCCGCGGCGGCTTTTCCGCCGTGGAAAAGCATGTGTAACTTCACTGCGGGGGCCCGTTGCGGGCCCCCTAGGTGAATGGGGGGTGCACATGGGTGCATTTGTATGCAGAAAGCGGCAGGCACCGCGCGGTGCCTGCCACTTTCTACATACAAATGCAATGCGTGCATTTTTAACATTGCTGCGGGTGCAGATTGAAGCCGCACCCGCCGCAATGTTAAAAATAGAGGATGTGACCGCCAGGGTGGTGGTCACATCCTAATTGTACTGGAGGGACCTCCGCAGGCCATGCAGAGGTTCCCTCCTACTCTATGGTGGCGGACGGACTCAGGTCCGTCCGCCATCATAATGTGCCCCTTAGTGAGCAGTTTTCATATTTTTTAAAATTTATTTTAGCATATGCTTGGGCTATAAAGAAAAACTAATTTTTTAGAAGGCGAGTGTGACTTTTTTGATGCCTAGACTCTTCCCAGCAAAACATCTGCAAAGATCAAACCCACATAGTCAGAAGTGATGGTCCAAGTGTGGCTAATGGGAGATTATATAACCTCAGTGGACAATCAGGCTTCGGTGTAGCTTACATCAACAGCTTTACATTGTACTAGGGGCCTGATGCACTAGATACTCAACGTGTTCCTCCTATGCAACCATCTATCCAAACTCTGCTCCTTCCTAGTGAGAGATGTACCTATGTTTGAGCAGTGTACTTGTGTGAGTCCAGGATAACCGCCATGTTTAGTGAGTGCATTGTGGGGTAATACCTGTGAGTATGCAGGACTAACATTGTCAGTGCAGGATAAGTGGTCTACAGTTTGAAAGTTATGCCTGTATGAGTGCAGAGTGAGACAAATACTTGTGTACATGAAGTGTGAGGGGTGTGCCTATGTGAGGGTAGCAGTATGAATTTTGAGTATCTGCATGTTGTGTCTTTGTGTGCATGGACTTTACAAGAGCCAAGCCAACTTGCTTTGGGAATGCTTTTAGGGATTTGGCTTTGCTTTGCAGAAATACAGTGCAGAGACATCAAATACAACAATTTGTGTATGAGAATGGAAGTGAGTTTTGATATAGCAGATGCAGACTCCATCAAAGAAGGTTAAGGAGTGTCAGGGTAGATTACCAACGAGATGTGACCCTAGTGAGGAGACCCAGTTACTTTTCATGCACTAGGGCCCATGGCAACCTAGGTACGCCACTGCCATGCACACAGCCACTAGACCAATATGGTGGGGGATATCCTTGGGGGGCTGGCATTCCCCAGTCCTGCGGTTAATGTCAACCCCTCAGCTGAGTAGCTGAAGGGGTGACACTAACAGCAGGACTTGGGGCGGGTGGTCTACAATACACTAAGGATGGAAGACATGTCTCACATAGACTGATAGGGTTTTTGACATCAATGGAAGGAGATGTTCTGTAAATCACTTAGCCAAAAAACCCTCTAATAAGGGGTCAGGGCTTGCACCCACTGAGGTACTGGCTGCCATCTGCTAATGAATGGAGTCTGTTAAAAAGCGGAAGGAATGCTGCTTCCACTGAATCATCAACTATGGGAGGAGCTGATATTCACTGAAAGGGGGCTTGGAGTATAGCATCTGCTTTCCATATCGAAGCCCTTTTCTACAGACACAGACACCCTTTCCCTCCTCTCTACCCATGCAGGTCTGCATTGGGTCCTCTATGGACATACTGCAGCATTGGAGAAAGGTGTGACACCACTCACACTTCAAGCACTCATGCCTTAATTTGCAAGGATAGCAAATATGCATGCCATTATTGGTCAGCAGAGAGTTACACTGGACAAAGTGACTCTTTGTATATATACATCCACCTCCTTGAGGTGAACATACTGAATAAGGGGGCAATACATTGCTGGGAGCTAATTGATTGAGTAAGATGCAAGATCCAGCCAGTCTTATGAGACTGATCCATTCCAGTGTCAGCCCTTGTGCAGTTCCTCACAACAGCAGCCTATACACCGGGCCACAAAATTCTATGTATTCGAATTTTGCCATCCTTCTGCCCGAGATGTTTTTACAGGGTCTACTGGCATTTACTATAAATAATGATATATTTTTGGAACACAGGACATGCGTAGTAGCTCCTCTGCTCTTTTTAACCTGTTGTTGCACATCACCTTCACATGATTTGTCTTGAATACACCCATGTATTGCCACACCCAAAACTTCTCTTTAGTAGACATCTTTAAATCTACTTCTGGTGGCTTTCTAATACTCAGGTTGGGGAATCTGCCCTACTATTTAATTTCAGTTCTTTATATCCCCATGTCCTTCTCACAACTGTCAAATAACTTCTTCTCTGCAATCTTGCTGACTGCATCTCTGCTGCCTCTGTAATGACTTCTCTACCCTCACTGATGTTTTATTCCTCCAGATTTCTGCCTTTGCAATGGATCCTTCATTCCAACTTCCCCTGTAAACCAAGGCCTAGGTTTACCAAACTTTGCGTTCAATTTTTTTTTTGCATTTACTAAGCTACGCAGCGCCCAATTTGCGTGGCATTGTAAAAATAAGTAACACAACATAGTTAATAGCACTGCCTTGTGCATACCTGCCAACGAATAAATACATTTGACCACGTGAGGAGGAGGCGGGCCTTGCAGGATTGGGGCCTTGTGCCGTGAGCTTCCTAACAGGCACTTTGCCCCTCACCGAACGCCTCACCCCACAAAAAAACAAGCTGAAATACTTCTTCAAACAACTGGTGCCCAGCTCGTCTTTCTTGCCAGTTCTCACTGGGTGAACGTGTGAAGGGTGCCGAAATCCCGTGACACACGGTGGCACAGTGTGAGTTGGTAGGCCTGATTGCCTTACTTTGCATCAGTGAGATGTTCCCTGAGTGGAACTTGGGCGTTCTTATGCATCCACCCTTGGATTTTGATGCGAACCTGGATTTACAGAAGACAGTAAATCTGGGATTAAATCAAAATGGTGTGCCTACCTGAGGCTGACGTAATAAGGAGAAATATCTTCATTGCTCCTCGTTACTTCCTCTTACTATGTATGCTGTTATCTGCTGCACACACAGAAATAGGAATATTCCTCTAAGGATTGTTTCTGTGGAGTAAGGTATCCCTTCCTGCACAAAAACAATCCTGCCCGTAAAGCAGACTCCTTTGAACTATGGTGCAAGAGTGCCTGCATTGGTGCTAGGAAGCAAACAGTGATCCAGCGCTTAAAAGGAGCAGAAGTTCAGCATATCTAAGTAGATATAGCACATTTGTGCTTTTGATCTTTCCCACAATACACCTCAGCATGTTACCTTGCTTCCTTGTGGTGTGTGAAAGTTTAGTAAATCTGCCCCTCAAGTATTTGTCCTGGTGTCCACCTTGTCTTTTGGTATGTCATCTTACTGGCTTCTACTTTGCTGCTCTCCAAGTGTTTGCGTGCTCTCTTTTATTATCAGTTTTGACTCGTTTCGGAACTTCATTTCCTCTCCTGATTCTCCCTGTTTGTGCCTTTATGTAGTAATGCAACAAAGTCCCCTTCCTGTCTGCTGGTGTGTAAGGACATCACACTCATGTTGCAGCTCTTTTCTTTCCTTCTCCTAGGGGATAACGATTTCCTCTGCTACCAACTCACTTCCTCTCCTATTCTCCTTTGATGGGATACTTTCATTATTTTTTCATTACAAAGTAGTCAAGTGGAAACTGATATCTGTCCCTGTCATTTCTCTTTTGTGCATTTTTTAATACAGCTCTGCTCTTATCACTAAAGTAATGTGCCAGACTTTCTTCCCAGGGATCCTATCCCCAAACAAATGCATCAAAACAAACAAAGACCACGCTTGTGCACACCTTGGGCTGCCTCTCATAGCCTCACATAGAACTTACACCACATAATTCAATGCTCATGACTCTCTCCAGGAAAGTAGTTCCCCAGCTCTGGTTAACGTATCTTCTGAGAAACAATATGCTGCCCTCTGCCAAGAACCTTTCAGGCTTCAACTAAGTCCTCTACCAATGGTAGACTCTTTCCCTCTCCTGCCACTTTGTGCTGAGAGTGTGGCACCCCAGTCTTCTCTTTCCTTCTCTCCAACAAGTAGATCTCATCTGAAGCCTCTTGCTTCCTTCTCTAAAAACACTAACAATCCCTTCACAGGGTGTGACTTTTCATTTTCTCACTTTTCTTCCTTCCTTGCTCCCCACTCTGTTTTTTCCCTTGTTTTCAGCACTTCCCTGAATATCATAGAGCTTCTCTCCTTCATTTGCCTTTCCTCTCTGGTACCTCACTGCATTTCCTCTTTGTGGCATCCCAAATCCTCGTTCACCTCTTGCAGAACCTCTGTGCTGGTGGTCCATCTTGTCTACACTTTCTCCTTTGGTATTGTTGTCTATATTTTAGCACCTATTTTCCTTTTCACTCCTCCTTTGTTATCTCTGCCCCCTCTGCTGCCCCTCAGCTTCTTCTTACGGAGGGGAGGGGGTGAGTAATGTGAAAGGGCTGCTGTCTGAACCTGTTGACACAGCCTGCCTTGCAGGGTGCGGGGAAGTGCCGGAGGCTCACAGTCCTGTTCAGGGCTGCTATATGTCTTGATGGATGATCTCAGCCTCAGTTGCCGTGGTTGATTTGTAAAACAAATATAAGTGCTGGGGCTCTCTTCAGGAGGCAGCTTGCAACAGCCCATTTATCCTGCTGGTGCCGCCTAAAACAAAACCAACTGCTAACCATGAAAGTGGGAAGAGGATGTGGCGTAATGGCCAGAATCATCAACTTCGGCACAGGGAAACCAGGTTTGAGTCTTGGCCTCGGCTCAACATCTTGTGATTATGGGCAAAATCACTTAATCTCCTCATAAATGAATTTGTCCTTAATTGGTGCTTCTGAAAAGCGCAGGTGTTGCTGATCAAGTGCCAGTGCTGAGCACCGGAAACCACCGGCTCAAATTAAGCACTGCTCTGATGAGCACCAATCCATACTGCCATGACATTTTTTTAAAGTGTTGCTTCCTTACTACTGGATTTAACGGTCGGCTCTTAGGAGCTGGACTATTGGGTGGCACATCTTTCCTGATCAGCCGCGGGCCGCGGAGGGAGTTACGGTGGGGCAGGGAGGCGGGGAGGGAGAGGGGCGGGGTGGAGGGTGCTAAAAACAGGCATATGGATCATTGCAGGTAAGTACACAATTTAATTAATAAAACGAAATTCGTAGCGCGCACTGCATGGCAAAAAGCAATGCTGTGTGCGCTACGAATTTCGTTTTATTAATTAAATTGTGTACTTACCTGCAATGATCCATATGCCTGTTTTTAGCACCCTCCACCCCGCCCCTTCCCCTCCCCGCCTCCCTGCCCCACCGTAACTCCCTCCACGGCCCGCGGCTGTTCCTGATACAAATCGCGTGTACCTATCCCGCCTCCTAAGGTTTCTGCATACAGAGGGACACTGCCCCATTCCACCAAATGGGACCCACTTTCACTATAGCCCTGAGCACAAAATATGGACAATGCCAACTTTTGTTGAAAACATATGGTAAACCTTTGATGCACTCCCTCCTTCAAACACCTGGAGAGCAGCAAAGTAGAAGCCAGTAAGATGAAATACCAAAAGACAAGGTGGACACCAGGACAAATACTTGAGGGGCAGATTTACTAAACTTTCACACACCACAAGGAAGCAAGGTAACATGCTGAGGTGTATTGTGGGAAAGATCAAAAGCACAAATGTGCTATATCTACTTAGATATGCTGAACTTCTGCTCCTTTTAAGCGCTGGATCACTGTTTGCTTCCTAGCACCAATGCAGGCACTCTCGCACCATAGTTCAAAGGAGCCAGCTTTACGGGCAGGAATGTTTTTGTGCAGGAAGGGATACCTTACTCCACAAAAACATTCCTTAGAGGAATATTCCTATTTCTGTGTGTGCAGCAGATAACAGCATACATAGTAAGAGGAAGTAACGAGGAGCAATGAAGATATTTCTCCTTATTACGTCAGCCTCAGGTAGGCACACCATTTTGATGTAATCCCAGATTTACTGTCTTCTGTAAATCCAGGTTTGCATCAAAATCCAAGGGTGGATGCATACGAACGCCCCAGTTCCGCTCAGGGAACACCTCACTGATGCAAAGTAAGGCAATCAGGCCTACCAACTCACACTGTGTCACGGGATTTTGGCACCCTTCACACGTTCACCCAGTGAGAACTGGCAAGAAAGACGAGCTGGGCACCAGTTGTTTGAAGAAGCTTTTCAGCTTGTTTTTTTGTGGGGTGACGCGTTCGGTGAGGGGCAAAGTGCCTGTTAGGAAGCTCTCGGCACAAGGCCTCAATCCTGCAAGGCCCGCCTCCTCCTCATGTGGTCAAATGTATTTATTCGTTGGCAGGTATGCACAAGGCAGTGCTATGCACTGTGTTGTGTTACTTATTTTTACAATGCCACGCAAATTGGGCGCTGCGTAGCTTAGTAAATACAAAAAACATTTAACGCAACCTCAACACAAAATTTTTGCTCACTGGTTGGAGGCGGCAGACCCGAGAGCAGAGAACGGCCTGGGACCAGGGTTTGATTCCCGTCGTGGCAGGGTCTTGGACCAGGATCAGCGGACTCGATAATTCTCGCCTCGGTGCCTACTCTAACCAGGGATCACACTCGGCAACTCTGGGCATTAAGCTTGCCTCATCTCCACAACGGCCCCTCACAAACGCCGGGGATGCCTGGTTTCACCTTGGAGACTCCCAGGAGGGACTATCTCACAGGGAAAGCCAGGACGGGTTCCCCAGCGGTCTATAGCGTTACAAGGCCTGCGGTGCGGGTAGCAGTGCGCTTTACAAGACACACAATTTCAATTTCTTATTTATCATCGAGTAGGGCAGTCCATGCCACCAAGAGCATAGCCATAGATGGTCCGGGGCGTAGCTTGGTCAGTAAGATGGTGTGGTGTGAGCTTCAGATTTCCCAACAATTACGCTGGTTAAAATACATTAGGGCAGATTTACAAGCTTCTTGCGACAACTTTACGAAGCTGTTGCGTCACTTCTGTGATGCAGTGGTCTCGTAAACAATGCGCCACATTGCGACATATTTACAATGTGACGCATCTAGGGGAATGGGGCAAGTTGTAAAGCCCTAAACTACATTATACCTGCGTCAGGTATAATGTATGCAGGGTGGGCGTTCCCACAGAGGAAAGCCTCGTAAAAGTGACGCAGTGAAATCTACAAGATTTCACTGAGTCACTTTTACGTTGCCACTACGTTAAAACCTTGCACCTGCTGAGGCAGGCGTAAGGAGTGACGCAGCATGTTAGGAATAGGCATTCCTAACCATGGCTGGAGTTGCGTCGTACTTGCGACACGACTCCAGCAATGCGCTGCCCTGTCACCGAAAAGATGCGTCACACATTTATCTATCCTTGCGCCACCGTGTGCCGCATTGTAAATGCGACGCATCCATGGTGGCGCAAGTGTTTTTTTACGTGTCACAATTTAACTGGCACATCCCTGCTAATATGCAGGTATGCACCAGTTCTTGTAAATCTGCTCCATTTTACGAGAAGCAGGGGGACCTTATGAAGCAGTAGGAAGAGAGATGAGTGTGGATTGTGAGGGGCTCCTACAACTCAAAATGTTGTAAAATATATATATTTTTTAAGATCTTAACAGCAGACAAGAGTGTGTGTCTGTGTTTGTTTTTGTTTGCATATATAGGTAAAAATGTCATGTGAAATCACCAGCTCCGACCTAAAGCACCTGTGCCCAACTATTTACTACAGAACACATTAATTAGGGGGGTGTAACACCCCAAACACCCCCCCTTAAAGCGTCCCACTGAACTATGATTATTGCTGTATTTTACTACCCAACCAGCAATCAAGTGGCATTTCATCCTGTTTGTATTGGGACCAGGGCACCCTTGGGAGGGAAGGGGGGCAAGCCACACTGACAACCATTTGTGTGTGTAAAAGGCTGCTTTATTGAAACAGGTGCATATCACAATTTTATTAACATTGGTACTTTGCCTTACAAAAATAAAAACTCGCTATACATCAAATTACCTGACCCCTTGTCTTTCCTCCCCCCACCCCTACGATCCCCACATCATAAACCCCTACCCTGCAACATACAATAAATCATTTTCAATAACAATACATATAACACTGTCTTAAAACACATCATTTACAACTCCTACCCTCCCATGACCTACAATCCTGCCTGCCTTCCTGCAACTGTAACTACCGAACCTCTAATGTAAACTTCCAACCTGCTTAACCTTTCCCTGCTCCTGTTCACAAACTCCCCAAACTTAACCAGAAACTACAAAACTCCAGCCAAACTTGGCCAACTTCCAAACAACCCCGCCACCCAGGAAAACTCGGGAGGGTAGGTGAGTACACTGCCGCCACCTTTTTCTGTCCCCCAGCCCACTAGTCCTAACTCCCTGCCCCCATGCACCCCTAGCTAGCCTATCCTCCTCACAGGCCCCCAGAAGATGCCTGCTCAGTCTCTGCGCACGCCCAACATCCTGTCCAGCACTTCCCTCAATTTCAATAGATACAAGTCCATACCCAGCCGTGAAAGGTGGACCCGTCGCTCCCAAAAATTCTGGCGTGTTATAACGTATATCCTTATGCCTGATTTTATAAAAGCCCAGATGGCGGCAAAACATCTCCACGTTCACCTTTCTCCTGGCCTTGTCAACTGCACCGGGGTTCACAACACCCCTCGACACCTGACATGGGACAAATTCTGTCCACACCACTGTTTACCTTGCCCATTGCCGCTTAAGCACCTCCAAGTCCTGCTTCATGCACCATATCAGAGCTTTTCCCCCAGGTGGATAACCAGGACATCCGGGCACCTACCAGCCACCAACATCTTATTCAGTACTTCCAACCGCTCTCTCCAGAGCATACCCCCCTTTCCTTTCCAACAAACATTAAACAATTCTCGATTGAATCCAAGGTTCTCCCCAAAATAACTGGAGCGGGCCTGAATTTGGGCCCATTTTACAAATGAATGGCCCATGATCCATATGGACATTTCCCTGGCGAGGGGACGCATCACCGAACCTGAAAGGAGAAACAGGAATAAGGACAGGGAAAACATTCACAACCGTGCTACAGTTGGCTGGGAGTGCTGCAAACATAACGCAGATAGCAGTCAGACGACCACCTGCCCAATCTCATGATGTGCCCTCGCCCCCAACCCCTATTGTTTGCCTCTGACGCCGCACCAATCGTAAAGAATGCGTGCCATAAAGTTTGCCGTCCAGACCCAGAAGGGACAAGGCCTTCCTCAATATGGCCAAGAGCTGCGAGCCTTTTGCCGCCCGCCCATCTCCATGCTTAAACACCACGCCCTCTATGCCTGAGGCTAACGCTCCCAATCTCAACCCCCACCCAAAAGGACAGATCAATGCAGAATCCGCCGTCTGTAAAGAGACCCATCAGCCCCCACTCCTCTGGTCCGTTTTATGTTTTTGCAGCCACAGACTCACCTTGTACCCCGGAGGGAAACCTCTGACCACAACACCGCATCACCTTCTTTGGACCCTAACAATTCCGAGACCCGGAAAGCCCCCACAAACATCCACAACATCAGTGTGGAACACAGGCAAAGCTCCCAGTCATCCCTACAAACCCGTGGCAAGCTCCGCAGCACTAGAAGATCCCACGTCAAGGGGTCCCGGACCCGATTCGCCTGCCCACACTCCCGGGCCCACCCTTCCAACATGTGCGAACCGAGTTCCCCCGCCGACGGCGCATAACCCCACAGGAGCTTACCCATTAAGGCGATCCCTGCCAATTTACCCGCTATTGTGACCCGCGTGAGCCCCTTCTCGATTAAGGACAGGATAAACTGAATTACATCTTCCAGCCCCCTCACTGTTGAAACCCACCGCCTTGCCCCTGAAGCCACAAACTCCTCCCATGCCGTCAAGTACGTCACTTTAGTAGAGTGCGCCAGGGACCCTAAAACCAGCTGCAACATCCTGTGTTGCCAAAGTACCACAAATGCGGCGGCATGCTGGTTGGGTTCTGGCCCACGTCCTTGGATAACCCATGGAATCTCCCCCATTGCAAATGAGACAAAGCATCGCCAATGTCATTGTCCTCTTCTGGCACATGCACTGTGCGAAATGCAATATCATGTCGCAAGCAGCCCAACACAAACACTCTCAGCAGCTTCAGCACTTGCGCGTCCCTTGCAGACTGCCGATTCACCACCTCCACCACTGCCATGTTGTCTATCCTAAAAGTCACCCTCCTGTGGGCCAGCAAGTCCCCCCACGGCGAGATCACCACCACTAGCTGGAACAATTCCAGGAACGCAATACTCCGCTCACCCCCCGCCCATTCGGAGGGCCACCATTCCGTGCACCATTTCCCTTGCCAGTACAGTCCAAAGCCCTCACTCCCCACTGAGTCCGAAAAGATCTGTACATCCCAGACCATGTTGTTGCCCTGCATCATTGGGATCCCATTGAAGTTCCTTAAAAAGAACTGCCACATCCTCAGGTCTTCCTGCAGTCCTGCTGACAGCCGCACATGATGATGCGGTGGCTTCCTCCCCGCCAACGCCCTGCCCAGTCACCTACAGAAAGTACGGCCCACTCGCACCACCCTGCATACAAAATACAGGTGACCCAACAACACCTGTATTTCCAACACCGTGACTTTTTGCCATCCCAACATATTCTCTAGCAGCTCCAACATCTGCTGCTGTTTCTCCACTGGTAAACATCCGAGTCCAGTTCAATTCCCAAGAATGACAGCGCCGTACACGTCCCGACTGTCTTCTCTGGTGCCAACGGCACGCCCAAATCGCCCATGAACTCTTGCAACCTGTCCAGCGCATCTTGGCAGTCCGTGGAGCCTGGGGTGCCCACAAAGAAAAAGTCATCCAGGTAGTCCGTTACTCCTTGGTGACCATTCCATTCTGTGAACAACCATTGTAGGAACGAACTAAACCTTTCAAAAAGTGCGCAAGACATTGAGCAGCCTATCGGCAGTGCTTTGTCGACGTACCAGCGGCTGTTAAACTGAAAGCCTACTAGATGTCGCACTTTGCCATCCTTGCCGTTTCGCCTGCGGACACCACAAGGGCCATGGCGGTGTCAACTGAGGAATATGACACCGTGGTCTCCCGCTCATCAATGCAATCATTTACAGAGCCACCTTCGGGCCACGATAAATATCGTATGAGGAGAAACTGCCCCTTCTCCTTCTTTGGCACTACCCCAATGGGGGACACTATCAAATCCACTAGCGGCCAATCCTCAAAGAGTCCGACCATGCGGCCCTAACCGACTTCCTTGTCCAACTTTTCTTGCACCACCTCAGGGTGCTCCTTTGCCGACTTCAGTTTGTTAGCCCACCTCCACAACCTTGGTCTGTTGTACCCCAGCCTAAACCCTTCCAGAAACCCTACCCTTAAACGGTCTGCAGCCCCCGTATCCAGATATACCTGTAGGGCTGCCACCAACCTGTCAACCCTAACTGGTGTACGAGCCCTTCGGGCCAGGCCCTTTGGCCCCTCTACCACTCGCTGGCTGTTGTTGATTTGCGGCCCTAAACCCACCTGTCTGTCCCTGCTGACTCCCCTGCTGCTGACCCTGAGCTCCTCAGCATTTAGCCAAGGCATGCCCACTCTTCCCACAGCCCGAACACTCATGGTGAAACCTGCAATACTCGAGTGCACGCCCCTTTGTTGTAGCCCCAACAGGTACCTTTAAAACCTGACTGTCCCCTACCCGCGGCCCCCACCCTGCCTCGGGTGGGGTGGCCATGAAAAGGCTGATAAACAATGGGTAACCCGCTGGCCGTGAATATGGTCTTCCCCGATCCAGCTAGGCCCATCGTATGCTGCCACAAATCCGTGTCCAGCTCACCCCATTTGGCTTCAGGGTCCCATGCCATTTGGGCCCTAAACTCCTTATCGTACTGGGCCCACGCATCCCCCCCCTCAGTGATCTGGGCCTTCCTAATAACATCCATGTACTTGAACATGGCGACCGACCTCTCTGGGAACTTCTCGCAAAACACGCTGGCATAAATGAGAAAGGCCGCCATCCAGTTTTCTATTGTGAGAGGCACCTTTGGCCTCTTCTGGAGCTCATACTCCTCCTCCTTTGACCCTTGCTTCGCCCTCACTTCCCTGTGCAGGAGTTTCAGTGTCTCCACATACTCCCCCTTCCATATACGCTCCTTAGTGGTCAACATCAAATGCGCTCCCAACGGCTTTGTGACCCCCATATATGGTAAACGCTTGACCTTTAACTCCTTACTCTCCACTGTTGTGTCGCCTCCTACTGCGTTAGCCCCAGACCCCTTGCTCTCTGAGTCCCCTTGACCCTTGTTCCCGGAGTCCCCCTTCCCCGAGTGGTCCGCACCCGTGCCGTCCTTGTCTCCTGACACCTTAACCGCAGACCCGGGCACCCCTTCCACCACCTCGTCAGTGCCCATCCCAATGTCAGCCACATACGTCCCCCTCCGAAACCTGTCCCCCGCCCCCCACCCCCACTCCCACTGAGATCATAAGTGTGGCCGCACCAGCCACTTTTTTACCTGGGGCCAGGGAAGCCGCACGTTGCTCTCTACTCCTCCCCTACTGGGGGGCGGACCTCTCCTCCCAGCGTGATGTCCGACCCACATGCTCCGCTTGGCGCAGTGACACCTGAAACACACTAGCGACAACATTACTCGGCCCACCCTCACCCTCTCCATCTCTCAACTCCCCTTCTTCCATGCTATCATCATCATAAATCAATTCCACATCTCTAGAACACCCAGCACTTCCGGCCGGCGGCGCCGACTGCACTCTTTGAACAACATTAAACACAACTTTCGCGTCGCACCTCCTCCGGTGTTGATCCCCAAGCTGTGTCAACCCGCTGGGTGTAGGGGCCGGTGAGCCCGCTGTGGGCCTACTTCTGCTGGCCTCTACGGGATCCCCCGCCGATACCGGGCATGCTGCCCGAGGCTCAGCCCTCCCTTCGCCTTGGCGTGAGTGGGCCGTCCCCAGCCCGGCCAAGTCAGGAACCCCGCGATGCTCCGCCTTCTGGAAAACAAACGGAAGGTCTGGTGTGCTGGGCCCCACAAACCTACCCCCGCCTAACCCCCACTCCCATAGTGCTGGCTGCCCATGCCCTACCCACCACGCTAAGGTCCACCTCCTCTCCCCCGGCCTCCTCGTCCTCGCTCCACACCAAAGAGTCTGCCCCCGCCCCTCCGTTGTTAGAGTACCCCCCTCCTCACCCCAAACTCCCTTGCTTGCTCCCGCTCCCCCGTCGCCTCACACCCCGCCCTCCCCGCCACAGGGACCTCGTCACCTCCCCCCGTGTCCCTGTGCCCCCCTCCACCCCCTGGGCATATCTAATTCCTTCTGCCCATTACTCAAATACATCCAGCCCCCCCAGTCCTTCTCGCCACCGTCTGACTCTATCAGCAACGGGGACATGCCCCCCATCTCTGATCTCCAGCCCACACTCCCCGCATCCAAGGCCTCCCTCTGCCCCGCCTGTCCCAAGCCCCCTGCTCCCCCTCCCACCGGTGCCCCATCCAAGCCCCTGCCCATCCACCTGTGCCCCTGCGCCGAGAACCTCCATCAGGGCTGCCACTAAACCCCCGACTCCCCCCACTGCGCTCCCACCACCTGCCTCACCCCCTGCACTCCCGCCATCTGAGCAGAGGCAGCCCTTTTCCCCCGTGGGCGGCCCCTGTCTGAGCCAGTACGGGCCGAGGATGAGCCCTCCTTCCTCCCCGCCCACTCCCCCCTCGCTGCCTACTTCTCTGCCACCCCGGGGGCCCGGGCCTCCCCATACGCAGTACCAGGCCCTGCCCATGCCTCCCCAACACCTGCGGACGCTCCCACTCCTCCGGAGCGGCCAGCTAACCCCACCAAGTGCCCCTTCCTAGGCCCCACGCCCGCCTCCCCAACGATCTCGGCCGCTCCCGCACCGGGGCGGCCAGATAAACCCAATGGGCTCTGCGGCGAGATGCGCCGAGCCTTCCTCCCGCCTTTCAGCCTCGCCCCTCCCCCTTGCCCGACAAACCCTCATTCAGGGTCGCGCTCCTGGCGTACGAGTGGCCCTGCGAGCTCACCTGCCTCCTCCAAGTCTTGTGGGGTGGCGAGCCACACCCCCCGGCGCGTGCCTCACGGGCGCGTGCACTCCGCCGGGCCCACCAGCAGATCCATGCGTCCTGCTTCACTAAGCAGGCGGATGTCCTCCAAAACACAAATGTCCTCTGCAGCTATGACGCAAAACCAATGCTCCAAAACTGCCGCAAATAGCTGGACTAAACCTGCTACAATCTATGAAACACCAACTAGGCCTCAGACAAAAAAGACTGCAGCTACCCCGCTCCCAGCCACCAGGTCACCAGAACCTAAAATGGTGGCTGGGATAACACATACCACCCTTAAATATGGTTTGGGCTACCTTTCAAACTTTGGGCTACTTTTCGGCTAGTCCCAAAGTAGCCCAAGGCCACAAAATGGCCACGTCCGTCTGGCCCCACCCCCTCCCAATCTGCCTGGGGGGCAGACCTCGCAGTGCTCGGCTGCCCACCAAACCCCCTTTGCTACGCCACTGCATGCTGCACACAGAATGTCACCGCTATCACACCTATAATATTCTAAAACAATTTAGGCTTGAATTGAGTGCCACAAACATACACAACAATTGTACTGGTTGGAATTTAAAGACTTCTTATAGTGGCACAAAATATTGTTAGTGCTAATGCCGGGACTCCTGGTCTGTCTGGTGCCAACGGTCTGCTGCACTGAAAGAAAAATAGACAGGCAGCTGCATATTACAAGGCTATAATTCCACAGAGGAGCCATGGCGACACGCAATACTTTGTTTTCATGGCTCATGGAATGGCACCATAACTATGGGACGGATTATGGCCTCGAAGCAGCTGCATGTTCTGCAGTTTGTGTTTAATTTAAGTGCTCTTGTCTAATGCCCTTCAAAGTATGCTGGCCTCAGATCTTCCTGCGGGATAAAGACCGTGTGTCTCTGGTCCGCCATCTTAATTTGACACAGCAGCTGCCTTCCGCACACGTGTTAATCAGGCTGTGTCACAGAGGGGTGAGGCTGGGATTTTATTTGCTTGTCTCGAGTAAAGCGGAGACCTACAATCAAAGTGCGAACACAAATCACCAGTCGAAAGAAAGTCTGTCTGCCTGCACTGCATACTGCATTGCTGTACTGCCTGCACTACCTTTGCACTGCATTGCTGCTTCATGTAGGATTTTATGAATCGCAATACTCAAACATTCCTTGTATTGGTATGTTGTTTGTCCAACACTCCTAAACTAAGGAAGACTGAAGCACAAGAGGAGAAGATAACAAGGAGAAATAAATATACATGACGTCAGCCTTGGGTAGGCACACCATTTTTGGGGCAAACCCATGTTTACAAGTCTTCGTAAGTATGGGTTTGCATCAAAATACCTAGTTTGAGGCGTGGGAATGCCAATGCTCTACCCATGTAGCATCCACCAGACTCAATGTAAGGAGAGGTAGTGCTATGCGTTGTCTTTCTTTAAAAATAGGAAAATCCCACAAAGCCACACAAATCAGGCTTTGCGTAGTTTTGTAAATTCCAGAATATATTTTGCACCAGAGCAGTGCCATAAAAGTGACGCAACCCATACGCAAATGATAGTAAGTTTGGGCTTTATATACTGGCATATACTCTCAACCAAGGTATTCAATTTGCCTGCATGCTGTGCAAATCGCAATACGATCTATGTGCTATTAGGCTGCAATACAAATTGTCCATTGGCAGAGGGTTGCAAAACGACCTAACCAGTAGATAGTAATCTATTTTAATGTATTCCTCTCTGTGATTGGCTAAAAATGCAAGGATGGAGGCCTGCAGAGGAAAGCACACTTCTGTCCCCGCATTTGCACTGTATAAAGGGAGACTTTTAAAAAACAAAATCGCATGCCTAATAAAGGGATAAGTGGTGCTTTTAAAAAAACAAAATCTGAGTCAGAAAGTGATTTTATACATTGTAAAAAGCATTTTGCCGTCGCAAAGCCTGTGATTTCCCAAATCATAGGTTACCGACAAAAAGCATATGAACTTCAGGCTCTCCCTTCTTTATTTTCTTGGCACTTTCAACCCCCCCTGGTCTTGTTTGCGCTTTCCATTTCCAACCAAAGCATCACAAATAGGCAAGCAGGCTTGCTAAGTCATAATTATGAGTTTTCATTCTGACGCTTTTCTACGATCCATAAATTATTTTTTAGAGCTAGAATGTAAAAATTATAAACTGAGCAACCTTTGCCAGGCCATTAAGCCCTTTATGACCTGGATTTCTGCGCCTTACAGGCAGCAGGTGCCTTAGTTATTTCGTTTCTCCAGCCTGCTGGGGAGCACTTTTGAAATGAAAGCCGTGGGAGAGAAAGGGAGAAGCATTGCTGACTGGGCAATGGTGATATTCCAAAGCCCTCTCCCCTTCTCCAGGGTATTCCACTCCCTCGCTATCTTCTACAAATGCACACTCCCTTGCAGCCCATAACTGACCCACCTTGTTCAGGACTAATACTTTCCTCATGTCCTCCAGGCTTTCTCCCAAGAGCAGCATCCCTTCCCTATTTGTATCTGGTTACATTTTCACATATATAGCTTTACATACTGGGTGGTGCTTCTGCATTTTACAAGCTGTGCAGATGAAAAATATGCTGTTCTCAATGTTCTGTGTGGTAAGAGTGTTGGGAGGAGGAGAGAGAGTCTCAGGCAATGCAGTCTTAACGCCTGGACATGCTGGGCAGTTGCCAGAGGGCCCCACAAGCATTGGGCCCCATGCAGACCACAATTTAACACTCATTTTCCGTTAAACATTTTTATTCCTGTGAGTGGTTGTGTAGGCAGGGCCCAGTGCACTGCTTTGCCCGGGGGCCTACAATGCTGTTAAGGCGTCCCTGGTCTTGGGAGTATAGCAGCGGGGGCTGGGAGGGGCGCATTGGGTGGACAGGTAGGAGTCTGACTGAGTAGACTAAGTGTATGTTGCAAGTACCTACGTCTTCATGGGATGGGGATATTTTATATGTAGTTGTGGAGCTAAGAATAGTAAATCGTTGACTCCATCTTTGCACCTGTTTGATATTATGTGCCTTGGTATTAAAGATAGGGCTTCTACAGAACATTAAACAATTAATTCCCAGTACTGCAGAGGGCTATGAGGAGTCTGGCACCCACCCATGGTATTGAGGAGAGTGAGCTCTAATATATATTTGAGTAACATTCTGGGAAAAGAAGACTGGGTGCATATCCTGTATTAGCATATTGTGTCAGGTGGGTGGTCTGCTTGAGATTATCAGGGACATTAAAAAGAAGGATGGGAAGGGCCTCAGTTGGGGGTTTGTTGCATTATTGTGCATCAAAATACTCCTGCCTTTTGCCATTACCTGAATGCCTTCAATTAACAGATGGGGCCACATTCTTCTAAATTATAGAGGCTAGAGGATTTCTCTCTGTTTGTTCCTGTCTGTTGGTCAGAGAGGGTGACAGCAGAGCTGCTGAGCCTTTGAAGATAAACTCCTGGGTACGTGCAGCAGATACAGGGGCAGATTTACAATAACTTGCGCATCCCTGCATATCAGCAGGGATGCAGTCGCATAAAGAATGGGACCCCCTCTATTAATAATTTAATGACCAGGGAAAAGAGAGGACAATATCAACAGAACAAGTAAGATTCCCCCGTTGTCAATGCATACTTTCTCATGTGATAAGATTAATCAGATCAATCAGTTAGCCTTCTTATTCATGTAGGTACAACACAATTTATATTATCATTATATATATTTTATTTCTTTTTTATTTTCTTGTAGTATATCAAAAATATTTTTTCATCCCTTTTTTATTTTTTATTTTTTTATTTTTTAAAATAATTTCTTACATGTACATCAAATTCATAACTATTAATTCTAATACAATCAATTTTAAAATACAGTGAGATATACCATAAACTAGATGGCAATTTTATAATTCAAATTTATACAATACAAAACATGACCCTGACTCCCACACATCAACCATCAAACACACTACCTCATCCATACAATATCACACTTATTCCACTCCCAACAGAAACAATTCCTAAGGTTGAGGTGACACAGATGTTTGTTTGTGTAGTTTTCCACGCCAGGTCTACGCACGTTTCGGTGGGACAAGACCACCTTCCTCAGGACCAAGATAGAAATAGTTTTATTCTCTCCTCAGGGTGTGTGTGCAGGGTACCTGAAATTACAAAAAAAGTATAATGTACCTATAACTTAAAAGAAGGGCACTTGACTTACTCTAGGGTGCTAAGTCTAATAATTACTTAATATATTTGCTGAGAAACACCACATTACAACAGGGACAGTTAAGTGTGAGGTGTTGAATAATTAAGAAAGGGAAAATTCATGAAAGGTCTGACAAGTACAATCAGTGACTCAATCACTGGATGTATCGGTATATCCTGTAAATTTGAGACTATGTGTTAAAGCACATGGGTACAGTTCCATCTATATTCTAATACCCCATATACTTTTAACAAAAGATTCAAGTCAGGAGAGATTTGTAAAATAGTCTCACCCACGTTGCGTTGTTTAGCAGAGGTATCTGCATTCCTTTATAGGTAGATGTTAGCTTCTCACTGTCATTAGTAAACGAATAGGCAAACCCTGAAAAAAGGGGGTGGAAGAGGGGGGAAGCATATATTTTATGAACTTCCTTTTCGGGTTCCACATATTTGGTGGGTCGTAGTATTTACATAGAAAAGCAACTCTTACCCTAGGTTGTCATAAAGACATCACTCGGGGAGTATTCCTTATTTGATTTGTATAGCAGAGCAGGAGGTTCTCCAATGAAGTCCTCGTGATCAAACGTCCTGAATAGATTGGGTTCAAATTATATCATTTCATCCTACATAGTTTATTATAAAAAATCATCGCGCAAGAAAACATTGTCCACACCTTCTTTTAGGAGCAAGAAAGGCCACTTTTATTTTAGGACAGGTGCATCATAAATATCATAAACACATTCATTATTTATTTATTATTTACATAATTCAACTCTACAGTGAGCCTACGAAACCAAAATCCCAAAACCCCGAACAAACTCCTGCCTACTACCCCTAGCCTACCCAATGCTACCCTTCAGGATGGCCAACCCGCTCCAGGCTGCCCACCCCCACTAACAAAAACCCGCCTACAACAGACAAAGGCACCCATCCTAACAGTGGCAAACCTACCTAAACTAAACAGTGCCTAGAGCACCGCAAGATAAAAAACCCAGAAATAAATAAAGAAAAAGAGAGGGAGGGTGGGTGGGGCAAAACAACCTCCCTTCCCTTCTCCCGCCCACGCAGTTCCTAACCGCCCGCCTGACTTCCCCTTTTAATCCCTCTGCTAATCATCCCCCACCTGTGATGTTCCTCGCGCGAACCTGCCCAGGGAGAGACCGGCTCGCGCCTGGCTCTCCCTGGGTCCCCCCTCGCGCAAGAAAACATTGTCCACACCTTCTTTTAGGAGCAAGAAAGGCCACTTTTATTTTAGGACAGGTGCATCATAAATATCATAAACACATTCATTATTTATTTATTATTTACATAATTCAACTCTACAGTGAGCCTACGAAACCAAAATCCCAAAACCCCGAACAAACTCCTGCCTACTACCCCTAGCCTACCCAATGCAACCCTTCAGGATGGCCAACCCGCTCCAGGCTGCCCACCCCCACTAACAAAAACCCGCCACCCAGGAAAACCTTTAGCGTTTTCCTGCCCCACCTAAAGGAAAGGAAGGAGCACACCACAACTGTACCTGAAGAACCTTGCTAATCAAGTCCCTGAGTTCAAGGAGGTAAAAAGAGAGGCCCAAAGCTGAGAGATGCACACCGTCCTCACAAAATAAATGATGTTCAGATACTTTTAAATGATAATGGTCCAAACTGTAGATACCCCAATGTTGACAAAAGGGGCGCATGGTCCTGTTCACTTTCCGTCTAGCCTTTTCCAGGGCAGAGTGGTTCCTTGCCCCACGCCATTGCACACGAGGCACAAACTCAGTCCATATAAGCATGGTGCTCACCCATGTGGTTCTGATGATTTCCAGGTCCTGCTTCATTAATTTTAACAAGGTCAACCCAGATAGAGAAACCAAGTCATTCTCTCCCAAGTGTAGCACCAGGAGATCCGGAGGGCCCCCCAAACACTGCGAAACCAGAGCAGCCAAGGCGGGAAAAAGCCCACCCCAGCGCATTCCCCCTGTTCCATGCCAGGATACTTCGTGTGTCATACTGTTCAGACCAAGTGATCTCCCACAGAGCTGACTGGCAGCGGCTAAAGCTGCCCTTTTAACAAAAGAGTGCCCCAGTATCCACACCCTTCGTTTGCGTCCGGCGACTGATGGCCATGGACCTAGGAGAGAAAGAAATGTTAGACAAGCCAAAATGCCTTATTTCCTCACATACTTTTCACAGCACTTAGAACGCCAACGACCAATTCGTCGGATCTGGGACCAGTCCCACCCCAACCGAGCGGCCTCCGTCGCCGCACCAATTCGGAAAGAATGAGTACCAAATTGAACAGGATCCTTCCCCAAGCGCAACAAAACCTTGCGTAAAACAGCCAACAATTGAGATGCAACTATGGGACTACCATCCGCATGACAAAATATGGACCCCTGGAGAAAATGCGGAGAGGACACAAACACTTCCCATTCCCCAACCGGGCAACATGCAGAGACACCACTCCTACCAAGGAACACCCACTTACCCCTCCCCATCTGGTCGGTTTTGGATGCCCGCAGCCAAAGTCGCACTCTGTCACTTTCCAACACCACCTCACAGCTGGTCATACCTACCCTGCCCCGCAACCCCAGCAACTCAGATGCCCGAAATGCCCCAAAAAACAACCACACAAAACACAAACGAAATTTGGCACACTCAAAAGCATCATGACAACACACCTCCAGTTCAGGCAACATCAACTGGAGCAATTCAAACGTCACAGGCTGCCGGAGCTGCTGACCCCCAGCCCGGAGCCTGGCCAAACCTTTCAACAATTTACGAACCAACACCCCCCCAACCGGATCCCTCCCCCACCAAAGCTGTCCATAAAAAGAAACCCCAGCCAATTTGCCCGAAATGGTCGTGGGCGACAGGCCTTTGTCCGCCAAATGTAAAACAAACTGCAAGATGCATTGTTCATCAGACCAACCAGCCCTGAACGGCCCCATCGAAACCTTACCAAACTGCAGAAACTCAGACCAGGCTTTCACATAACCCCGCCTGGTGGATTCAGCCACAGAATTTTCCACCAAGTGGTGAACCCTCAATCCCCCAGGTCCCATACGTACTGTGGGATCGCTGTTGGTGCCAGGTCCGCCCCAGGAGCTAACTTGCGGAACTCGGACCACTGAAAGCGAGACAAAGAGTCAGCGATGCAATTAGAAGTACCAGGAACATGCCGCGCTTTAAAGACAATATTCAGTTGCAGACACCGCAGCATGAATGCGCGCAGGAGCCGCAAAACCCGCAAATCGCGAGCCTTTTGGTGATTGACAAGATGTACTACAGCCAAATTGTCCACGTGAAACAAGACGGAACGATTCTGAAACTCATCCCCCCACAGGTGCAAAGCAACCAGCAGCGGGAAGAGCTCCAGAAACGCAATGCTGCGACCCTGATCCTTCCAGTGCGCCGGCCAGCCGGCCGCGCACCATCGACCTTCCCAAAATATTCCGAATCCGTGAGCCCCTGACGCATCAGTGAACAACTGTACTTGCCACACCATGTCCTCATCCGCAAAAAACAAGGACACGCCATTAAACTCTTGCAGAAAACGAAGCCAGACAGTCAAATCAGCACGCACAGCGGTGGTAATGCGCACCCTATGATGGGGAAGGCTTGCTCCGGACATGGACAGACCTAGACGCCTGCAGAACGTCCTGCCCGCCCGAACAACCCGGCAAGCAAAATTGAGATAACCCAACAACTTCTGAACAGTTTTCAAAACCACTTTCCGCTCCCCCAAAACCAGATGTATGAAAGCAGACATTTCCTTCACTTTAGCCACAGGCAGTCTCGCCACCATAGACAGAGTATCAATTTCGATCCCCAAAAAAGTCAAGGACGTACAGGGACCCTCTGTCTTGTCCGGCGCCAAGGGGACACCCAATTCCTCCGCTAGAGCCTGGAAGATGTTCAAAGCCGACTGACACTGCCCAGAGCAACCCTCCCCAATGAAAAGAAAATCATCGAGGTAATGACAGACCAACGCGTGGCCACTGACAAAAGTGAATCGCCACTGTAGGAAGGTACTGAAGGTTTCAAACAGGGAGCATGACACTGAACAGCCCATGGGCAACACCCGATCCACGTAGAAACTACCATCAAAATGCATGCCTAACAGACCGAAATCCCAAGGATGAATGGGCAATAGCCGGAAAGCCGACTGAATGTCGCTCTTCGCCAGCAAAGCCCCAACACCAGCCGTGCGCACGAGCCGTAAGGCATCGTCCACCGAAGCATAAGTGACAGTTGAGTCAGCTGGATCAATAAAGTCATTGATTGAGGAACCCTCGGGCCAGGACAGGTGATGGATAAGACGAAACTCCCCTTCCGCCTTCTTGGGCACCACACCCAGGGGTGATACAATCAAGTCAGGCAGGGGACAATGCACAAAAGGACCAGCAATCCTACCAGCCGCAAGCTCTGCATCCAGTTTCTTCCGCACCACATGTGGACTCTCCTTCGCAGACTTCAAATTATCCGACCACCTGCCCACCCTGGGTCCCTGATACCCAATCCGAAACCCAATTTTGAAACCCCAAGACAAAATCTTAGCGGCCTCAAAATCCGGATAATCCACCAGCCAGAGATCGAGAACCTCCTGCCTAATAGGAGTAGGGGCCCTTGTAAACAGACTGATGGTGCTGCCCCCTGCCCCCAGAACCCCGTCCCTGATCACCCCATCTCTGGCCGGGAAAACACTGGGTGAGGGCATGCTTCCCTCCACACTGTGAACACTCATGTTTATACCTGCAAGCGGGTCTGTTACAGGAACCTCTGTTAAAATGCCAGCAAGTGCCAGAAGCGGCGGATTGACCTCTGCCCCAAACCCCCGCCCCAGACTGAGCGGGGCGAGCTGAAAAGGGCCGATAAAACACAGGTTGCCCGCTAGCTGTGTGGGTCGTAGCAGGAGGGTTCGCCGATGCCATCCATTGCAACCATAACTCAGAGTCAACCGTACCCCACGAACGCTCAGGAAAAGCGGCCATGCGCGCCCTAAATTCGTCATCGTAGGACAACCAAGCAAAGCCTCCAAAATAACTGTGAGCCTTGCGGATGACATCTGCATATTTAAACATGTCTATCGCTTTCTCAGGATGACGTTGACAATAAACGCTGGCATAAATGAGAAAGGCCGAAGTCCAATTCTCTATGGATTTCGGAACACGAGGCCTCCGAGCCAATTCTAATTCCTCCTCTTTCGACCCTTCTTTTGCCTGAACATCCCTATGGAGAAGCCGAAAAACATCCACAAATGCCCCAGACCATATCAAATTCTTCGTTTTTTCAGATAAATGAGACCCCAAAGGCATTCCCACCCCAGAATAAGGCAACTTTTTCGGTAGGATACTATCCTCCGTGACACTTGTGGCATCCACCCCGCCCACCCCCGCTGTAGAAACTGCATTTGCAACTTGCACATTAGAAACATTCGAAAGTACAGGCCGCTCAAGCCTCGGTGCCAGAGCGACTCGCTCAATCACAACCCCATCCCCCGTACCAATAGATCTCGTACTCTTAACAGGGAGACTCTCCCTAGGTTGCCACACGGACCACCACCCATCCTTACCTCTCGGTAACTGCTCCGGCTGCTGTGCGACAGCCCCACGATCCCTCTGAGAAGGTCCAGACCACACTGCCCCTCGTACACCTGCATGGTCCGCTCGAGACTCCTGCAAAACACGAGAAACAGTGGGTTGCCCCAACCCACCCCCCTGGGCCCGTGCTGCCAAAAGCCCAACATCTTTGTCTCTCAATTCCCCCTCTTCCAACTCATCATCATGAAAACTCCCACCGAAAGCTTCATCAGAAAATTCAACTTGATTACTTCCACTGGGCATAGCCCCATCACCAATACCCCCATCATAAAACTGCCAATCAATGTTCTGAAAGCTTTGTGGACAGAAAACTGTAGAAGAGTTATCCGCTCCAGATAACCCCCCTGAAAGCCCACCACTGGAAACAGCCGTGGGGACAGTTCCCGGGCCCGTAGAAACTGCCAACAGCCGCCCAGCCGAAGGCGCAGATTGAAAACTGCGGCCGCTCAAGCCAGACGATGAAGGGTGCGCGACAACATGGTCCCTGAAAGCTGAACCGCAATTTCCCCCCAAGGGACGGCCCACCGACGCCAGACCATGGACACCTCCCAACCCAGTCGAATGACCCCCCATGTGGCCACCTGGCCGCCCCCTGGGGACCGGGAACAAGGCTTGCCCCGGGTACGGGGGCGCCCCCTTGTTGAACAAACCCTTCTCACCAGGAGCCGGGGGCGTGGGGATGGCAGCCCGAGGGCCAGGCACACCGGCTGCCACAGCCTCAGTGGCCGGGGGGGGCAGCAATCTAGGGACAGTGCCCATTGGAACCACAGCAGGGGCAGGAGTGGGGACCACAGGAGGGGTTTGAGCCGGCAACGCAGCAGTGAGTGGCCCAGCACCGGCGTCACCCGTGTGCGGGGGGCCAACATCGCGGGGGGGGGCAGGGCCAGGCCCCAGCATGGCAGGAGAGAGCATGAAGCACTGGCCATTAAGCCACAGGAGTGGGGAAACCCCCCCCGGTGAATGGGGCACCGTAATGGCAGGGTCTACAGGCATACCGGCAGGGGAAGGGGTCGGCGTGTGCCCAAGGAAGTCCAGGCTCCGCCCCCGCTTCGGTTTAGGGCCCGCCTGCAGCCTCCCCGTCTTCCCCGAGGCCAAGCCGCCTGAACGCGGAGCTTGACGGCCCGCAGAACGCCCCCGCCTCCCCCCGGGCGCCCCGCGGGAACCAGCACTAAGTAACTGGAATTCACATACCTGCTGGGGGGCGCCCGGGTCACCCGGCGGGGGCTCCACTGCAGCGACCGGCAAAACGAGCATGTGCCCGTCCGCAGGCATGGCCGCCTCGCCGTCTGCCTCCTCCTCCGGGCCCGGGTATAAACAAGCCTCCACGGCCCTGGAAACGCCCTCTGAAGCCTTGCGAGGTGGGCGGGCCAGTCCGACCCACGCCTCCGCTGGGACACCCGGCCGCAGCAGGTCCTCGCGCCCGGCATCGCAGATTAACCGCACGGCCCTCCTGACCTCCTCCACGTCCTCCATGTGGCCAGAGAAAAACCAAGGTACGACAAATACACGCCGCAAAACAACCTCCCTTCCCTTCTCCCGCCCACGCAGTTCCTAACCGCCCGCCTGACTTCCCCTTTTAATCCCTCTGCTAATCATCCCCCACCTGTGATGTTCCTCGCGCGAACCTGCCCAGGGAGAGACCGGCTCGCGCCTGGCTCTCCCTGGGTCCCCCCTTCTGCCCGAAGTTGCATATATCAACTAACATTTTGATGTTAGATGCCAGAATCTGGTTTTTGATCTTCGTTTATTTTCGTGGTGCATAGTCCATGCCGTGTTACTTTTGTATCATTTCCTCACTCTCGCAGTTAGAATGATCTAAAATTCAAGAGTGTCATGTCAATATCTTAACTCTATGTTTTTAGCTATATAAGCCAATTATTTTAAAAACACGTTGTTTCTAGTCTTGGTCCCTCTCCCATTCCCCATATAGTAAAAAGGTTTTCTGTCACAGCTATATTTTGCATCGTATTTAAATAGCTGCGCCTAACACAACAATAGTTACGATATGTATGTAATTAGCACACCCGGTTAGACCGCTTGTTGGAAAAACAGATCAATATGTCACTCAGTTACCTGCTCACTTCAAATGCAGTGAGCAGACTTTGCTTTCACTGACGAATGATTCTTACATATAGGGTCCCGTGCACACATGACCCAAGAATTCGGGTCATTGTTATTGTTCGGTTTACTACTCGTTACTGGTGTAATGGGTGAGCTAAGTTTAAGCTAACGAGTGATTCTTACATATATTAGGTCCTTTACGAGTAAGATTAAGAAGTACATTTCGAGCTCTAGAAGTAATATATTTATGGAGAATCGCAATCATACCTATTCTTGTTAGTGTGAGCCGGGGTGCACGGTCGTCTTGCCACGTCTCTCCTACTCCGACAGGTGAAACTGACGTGCCTTTACATCAGATGATTAAGTAGGAACGGCGCATACGTAGGGTTTGAATTTACGGCGTCTCACGAACCGGATGCAATCTGATCGTATACTTCATGTTTGTCAAAACGGGTGCCATTTTGGAATAGGTTGATGGGTTTATTATTAAATAGCCCGAGTACGATATTATTATCAATATGCTCTGATCACCAAACAAAGACCCTCCAATCATTGCTGTCAAAAATGTAGAGCGTTATCTTTAGTTTCAGATTGATAAAGTATTGAATTTCTAGCAATTCTTAATTCAAGTTACCTTAGGGCTCTAAAGTACTTTGCTTATGGTATGTATGTATCAGCCAACTAATTTAGACATCCTACATTCTGGATATATTCAGAACAAGACTGATTGTTGTGGTAGACCCTATATAAGTAAACCAGTGTATTGTATGTATCCGTGGTTGTATATAGGTAAAGTAATTGGTAATCTTTATTTGCAGAACACTGCCCCCGAGGAAGGAACAAGCGTTCCGAAATGCATTGGGCCAGACACTAAATATGGTTCACCAGCAATTATGGAATCATCGTAGAAATTAGAGAGTTTTCATGTAATGTAATAAGACGTAGGATGTCTAAATTAGTTGGATTGATATAATATGTGATGAAATAACATATAAATGAAACATGAATATGTAAATGTAAATAATCTATGCAATGAGTGAACAAAATGAGTAAACATTGATATGAAGTATATCAATATCGTGGTATTATGTTTATGTGTGTTAGTAATTAATGTTTGAAAATTGTGAACATTGAGTTCAATAGGTACAGTGCACACTAGAGTAGGTTCATCCTGCTCATTGTTTGAATAGTAGTTCTTAATGTGGAACCAACACATGATTATAGTGTAGCACCCTTGTATAAGTATAGATATAGTGAATATAGTGTTAAGATTGAGTACACCTCTCACCCATTTGTGGATATTTTTCTTGATGTATGTATCAGCGCCATCTTTGAATAACTCGATGGTATAGTTATCAAATAGCATCGGTACGATGTAGGTACCTATCAAGATGAAACTGATCCGTTACAGGACAATAGATTTGTTTTGAACAAAGCAAAATGTTAAAGTAGACAGGGCTCTTGTCAAAAACACCGTCATGAAAAAAATGATAAAACAATCAAAAGTTCAATCATAATATTAACCACATAATGCAATAGATTTTACTTAAGTGGTTTGTAAATAGCAGGGATGCGCCCGTTATTGTGAGTCATGGCTGCGCCGCAAAAATGGACAGATGCGTGATGCATCTGCTGCCGTAAAGGCGGCACATTGCTGGAGTTGCATCGCTAGCGCAACGCTGCTCCAGCAAGGCTCGGGAGTGCCCTATCCTGAAAATGCTGCATCAATCCTTACGCCTGCTTCAAACAGGTGCAGGGTTTTGACGCAGCATAGCCTTAAAAGTGACTGAGTGAAATCTTGTAGATTTCACTCAGCCACTTTTAGGAGGCGTTCCTGAGCCGGAACGCCCCCCCTGCGCCGGAGCACCTACATATGTTGCAGGGCTTTACATCGTGATGCATCTCCCAGATGCGTCATGGTGTAAATACCCCACAGCATGGCGCTGGATTTGCGCCGCTGCTGCGTCACAAAAGTGACGCAATGGCGGCATAAAAGAGGCGCAAGGGGCTTGTAAATCTGCCCCACAGTTGGGAGAAGAAGCCTATAAGTTATTCGTGCTCATGAGTGTGTATCCCACACATCTGCAATTATCACTAGAGCCTGACCGACTTCTATAATGTAGTAAATCCGTGGTCTACCAGGGTCACCACAGGACTGTGGATCCATGCAGCACACACTGTTGAATGGTAGACTATCTTTGGCAAATATAGCATCTGACAGAAATATTGTGTCCTAAGTGGCGTTTACAAGAATATCATCTCATCTGGTGTAGATTTTCCATTATTAACTGTCATAGTGAGCTAATTTTGTAAATGATATTTAGGACACAATAATTCTGATGTTTGGGGTTTGATATGTGGAACCATACCACACAGACTGTCCCTGCACCAATAGACACATTTTCAATTACATCTCCACTGCAAAGGTGGTATTGGATTAGGCTGTTATCAGAGGAGTAGAATACCAATACATCCACAACTTTGGACTGAGGATTCTTAAGCTCATTCTTTTAACTTTGTGCTTCACATCTCCTCAAAACGTATTTCTAACCTTGCCAGGCATACTATGTCACCCCAGGTACACCTGAGCTGCACCAAACCATTCTTGACCCACTCCTTGCGAAGGATTTTAATTTTATCAATGCGACCGAACTTGTGTACACACTATGCTGATAGAAAGGGAGTGATCTGTTTAGGGCGGAGAACCCACACAGCACCAAGGGCAAACGCATACTGGTTTTATGTAGTTGCATTTTTTGCCCAACCAATATTTCTTCCTATTCCAGAAGGAATGAAACCTGTTTATCTGTTAATACATTGTAATGGTTGTTTTGTTGAACCAGGGACTGCTTTATAGAGTCTCTTTTAACCCTAATCATTGGACCAATGAATAAAATTGCATTAGGATCCCCTGCTACAGATTGTTGTCCAACAAATGAAGCATTGGCATAAACTACCAATTAGTATTATAGGGAGGTGCAACAATATTAAAATGAATATTTTGCCTACATTTCTTTATTTCGAGCAATGCCATTAAGCGTCCCAAACTATTTTTTCAAAAAAACTGGAAGTTGCAATTAACAGTTTTAATTGGGGCTACAAGCAAACACGTCGGCCAATAAAAAAGATTACATTTCCATATATACAAGGGGGGCTTTAGCTCCCTTATTTCAAATTATACCAATGGGCTTCCTTTGCAAGATGGTTTAGAAGTCTTCTCTCTATGGGCAGACATGATTACTGCTATACTTTTGCAATAGGTTCTGTCAGTAGAATGTTTTTGTATAAAATAAATAACCCCAACTATTACAAAAGAGTATGTTTTAAGACTTTTCTAGATATTGTTTATATATGGCAAGAAATAGTATCTAAATGCCCCCTTCCTTCTATGCATACAAGCTTTCCACTATGTGGAAACCCTTTGCCTCCAGATATATTTCATGACAGTCAAGGTAAATCATGGGCTAATTATGGGGTTTAAAGACTTATGTATGTCATTTGGCCTTCGCAAGCAGATGTTTTAATAAATATTTACAGGTTGAAGATTGCCTATGGGGGCGGAAGTGTATAAGAACACCTGAGAAATCTGATATGATGATATGCTTACACTCTGCCTCTCAGAAGCCAACTATTAGTAACGTCTATCGGGTACTTTGCCAGTGTAGATACCACAATATCACAAAGCTAGCATCAAAATAGAGTGATTTACTTGCCAAGAATATCACTTCTTCAGATATTGTAGATGCAATAAGTATTCTAGATGAGGCTGTATACTCTATTAGCTTAAAACAGCAGCAATTATGAACTAGATGTATGCTATATTACACCCCGACCGAATAACTTGCTGGTCAGTGAACAAGGGAAGAGACATAGGGGATAAGGGTACATGCCCCAAATGTGGGCTACTTGCTGCAGATAGTTTACATATGTTTGACACCTGCCCTGGATAGATATCTTTCTGGAAAGAGCTGGGTCAGATAACTGCAAATCTTCTAGGCCTAGATTTTGAACTTACGGAGGGGGGAATCATGCTAGGATATAAATTAGTGCCAGGTTTAGGTTTAAGATCTCTTTTCTCCATTATTATAGTCACTGCCCAACTTTGCTTTGCGCGGGCATGGATATCCACACCACCTACCAGGGCATTAGATTGGTGGGCAATTTTGACAGAAATATATACGAAAGGGAGATGGGACAAAAATTCTTATGAATATGGGGGCCCATGGATAAAGGTGATTAGTAAGACCTAAAGATTACTACTCTATGCTTAGGGTTTTTGCTTATGATTAGACTTGTTATTTTTATGTCTGGTGCTAACGGCGATTATGTATTTTTTTATTTTGTCTACCATTTGTATACATATTTGTCTTGTACTCTCAAGACATTCAGTGTTTATATTGTCATATATTTATGTATATATTTATATATATTTTCTATATTGTTATATCTCTTGTTCATTCCCTGAGATAAATAAAAAAAATAAAAAAATAAAAAATAGCAATTGGAGAGGCATTGGTAAACCCAGGGGCAAAGTAGACAAGGATTGCCAGCTGGACCATATGGTTCCTTTCGTAAATGAGGAATTACTTGGGGGGATGGTAATTATGCTTAAGTTTCCTCTGGTAAGTACTTATTTTCCTCCAGCATTTTTCAGCCTTTATAGTTTTTGGGTGTAGCATTGAGATCTGCAGAGTGAACCTGGATCTCTCAGTCGTTAGTAGACTGGCAACGCTCCATTACTGGCTGAGTCAGGATCACAGGGACTCTCACGGTGAGGTCCCAAGTTTCAATTGTGTGAAACACTTTTTCCATAGATCTTAGAAGAAGGTGATAGCTATTATCACGTCACAGGTCCTTCAATGATGTGAGGTTTTAGTACACTCATCTCTTGAACAAATTCCTCTGGAATTTTCTGATCCCTTTTTCCTAACACCTTTAGAACACAGATCTTTCTTTTGGTCCTCTATTTTTTCCAACAGGAAGGTAGATGAAGCCTCCGGTCTACACAGGCCCTCTCCATCAATTGCCAAGTACTGTAACAGAAGTGAGTTAACTTCCACTTAATTGTAAATCTTCGTATTAAGAGGGATACTGAAGAATTATATATTGGTCTAGTGGAGTTTTGAGATTCTTTACCTGGAAAAGAGGGCTTGTCTGAAGGATATGCCAAATTAGAAGTAATCAAAGTGAACTAAGGAGCTGCATTATTGCTTCAAATATTATTATCTGATGTTGTTCACGGATGAATAAAAAAAAGGGCAGGTGCAAGTTGCAGCTATGTGGAAGTCTCATTAGCGTAAGTCAGTATGGCCCAAATTTGGTAAAAAATCAGGCAGCACAGGGCAGCACGTAAAGTTGCTGCTCTGCGCTGTGGGAACAGGAAAGAGCAAAGCAGCGCCACATCTACTAAGTTGTGGCAATGTTCTGTTCTCTCCCTTCACTGATGCACAAAAGTGTGTCAGTGCAGGGAGAGAGCAGAACATTCCCAAAATGCTGCCATGCACCAATGCAGACACCATAGCGCCATAGGGCAAGGGAATCTGCATTGTAGTAAGCATTGTTTTTGTACAAGAAGGGGTTACCCCTTGTGTATGTGCTGTAGAATGCAGCACATATGCAAAGTGAGACAAACAAGGAGAAATAAAAACATTTCTCTTCGTTATGCCTGCCTCAAGAAGGCACATGATTTTGGTACAAATCCTTGTCTACAATTCTTTGTAGAAAAAGATCTACATCAAAACCCATGGGTGGTCTCATGGGACGTCCACGCATTACTCACTGAATGCCTCCCTGACACAAAGAAACACAAGGCAGCTCAACTTTGTAATACTTTGGTTTACAACAATCCAGCGCAAATCACAATTTGTGTTGAATTGCTAATCCCACTCTATAATTTGTGTTGAGCTTGCGTTAAAAAAGTAACGTAAATCCGATGCAACGTGTATGTAATTCTGGGCCTAAATGTATTGGAGATCCTTCATCCTACCAGTGTCAATCACTGAATCAAAGCCACAGAACTTCTAAGTAGGTGGGTAGAGGTGTGCAAGAGTAATGCAATGACTCTCACGAGGAATAGGACTATTAGTAACTAGTACTATGAAAATTTAATTGTGACATTACCGTTATTTTTCTAATTATTAATTGGTTGGAGAGTTTAGTGAAGAAATGTGTGGTACCATTTGATTACTTCAAAGGAGTAGAGAACCATAAGTACATTGTTTGATTAAGAGAGATAGGTCACTGTGTAGTCAGATGTGTGAATATGCTTCTCTGTTCTTCTTTCGCGACACCTGAACTTTGAGTCAAGCTTGCACGTCTAGTTTAGATTTTAGGAAAGTAAGTATTTGGATTTGGATTTGAATGAGGGGTTGAGGGTGCTTTTCATTTTGGGGCCTGTACTCAGAGGGATCTGTCCCTGTGTTTTAGTGGACAGGGAAGGCTTTTATTTTTATATGAAGAACTTATGAAGAATGTGAT
Organism: Lissotriton helveticus; assembly: GCF_964261635.1. NCBI lineage: Eukaryota > Metazoa > Chordata > Amphibia > Caudata > Salamandridae > Lissotriton > Lissotriton helveticus. Next base: position 1,014,147,252 of record NC_136067.1, read on the forward strand.
CACGATAATGTAAATATGTGAGATGATTTTTAGATTATACTTTGATTTACATTTTGTATGGATATTTTGATTGCAGCCCTTAGAAAACTCTTCATAAAATGAAATGCGTTGGCTGTAGGCTGCGAGTAATTGTGTGGTGAAAAAGAAATTCGTATGCAATTGATACAGGATTTGTGTGCATTGCCTATAATTGAAATGGATTATAATTATAGACGTATATACTACTTTTGTATAGAGTGGTGAGTAGATACCCATTGATATGGAATAGAAATCTTCTCTTCGGCCACCACTAAATGTATTAACGTTGGCGAGGAACTATCAAAAAAGTTCAGCATCCCTCCTTCCAAAGTCCTGCCAGCCCCTTGAAGTAAAACCTAGACAGTCGAGTGGAATGATTCAAGGGTTTCCACTGCAGAAGACAAAGCTTGTCACCAATAAACCTCTGTTTTGATCAAGGTTGATATGTGCTGTGACATCCTGACCACTCAGAATGCAGACAAAATAGAACAACTTAAGTCTAAAGGGATGGATGATACTTTTTAAACAAGTGTTAAACAAATTAGGCCACCCTGAGACATCATAAGTGCTACAGGCTCCTCAAACTTCTGGACAAGCTCAGGAGTCAATTCAATGAAAGCACTTGACCTGTCAAAGCCCCCAAACAAGCTGGGATCAGTGCAACATGCTTACTAGCATCACATGAACCTCATATGCACTGCAGGCCAGAAGATATCCAGAAAAATCCTTTTAGAAGCTATCTCTGCTCCAGACAAACCAATAACCCTTCTCCACACACTTCCTCAATACCTAACCAACAACTTCCACAAAACAAGTTTAGAGATGTTCAGCTTTCTTTCCTAGCTCGCTGTCTCTTCAATGTGAGTTCCCGACCTCAATGCTCTGGCAAGGCCACTCATTTACGCTCATCTTGAGGTCATCCTGACACAGGATCCAAGGTAGCCATGTTTAAGGTTCAAACTGCCACCAGGTCATTACTCCCCTCCCTGCCTTGGAAGGACGTACTTCCTGTGGCAGCCCCGGTTAGGATTCAGGAAATGGAAGAAAGCTGCAGTAGGTATTGGTAGTTCAGCTGTTTTATGCCTTCTGGGGTAGTGGGCAAGACTAACCATAAAAACGGGTTCAATGAGACTCCTGTCTCAGTGGTGGGACCCACAGCAAGGACTGTGTGACCAGGATGGGCACATGGAGACAATGTTCCTTATCTTTCCTCACTCACAGCAAATGTTCGAAATATCATTGTACTTCCAAGCTCCTGGTGGGATTTACAGAATGAAAGAAGAGTGACTCATATGACAGGCCCCATCAGTATTTCAGTCCCTTTCCATTGAATTTATAAACAAGATGTGAGCCTGCTGTACTGTGCAAGGGTACAGCCATTACTTTCTAGAGTCTATCACGTCCCATCCAGGAATAGAACGAAAAACAGACGTTTTAAAATAAAAGAAAATGCAATACCACCTACAGCTATGTAATAAAGGGCCATATGTAGGTAAATACTATTTACCGATTCTAAAATACCGAATTTTATCGATTCGGAATTTCAGAATCGGTAAATGGTATGTAGGTATTGATTCGGTAAATTTTACAGAATCGGTAAAATTCGGTAATTACCGATTCGGTAATTCCCATTCATTCCTATGGGCTTGGAGGCCCATAGGAATGAATGAGAATTACCGATTTGGTAAATACCGAATCGGTAATAGAGGGGAAGACTTACAAGGGTGGCAGGGTGGCACATTGACACCCTATTGCACCCCTGAATAGTGCATGGGTGCACATGTGGCACACATACATGCCCTAAGGGCATGTATGTCTGCCACATGGCATTTTTGGAAAAGCACAAATTTGCTTTTTCAAAGGTTTAAGATATTTACCACCAACTTTTAGTTGGTGGTAAATACTGAATCCTTAACTCAGAAATGCACTCACTTGAGTGCTCCCTACATTAAGGATTCAGTAATTTACCGAATCGGTCTTTTAAGGAATCGGTAATTTACCGATTCCTTAAATTACTGATTCGGTAAATTTCCGAATCCTCAAATTTAGCCCCTACATCTCAAATGCCCAATACCGGTCGGTAACGGCCGAAATTCGGTATTTTCGGCCGTTACCGACCGGTATTGGGCTACCTACATCTGGCCCAAAGTGTTTAACACATCAGATGGAAACAAGTTAAGGGACAGAAATCCAAGTCAGGTGATATTCATAAAAAAGCACGCATAAAGTTAAAAAAAATGGCAGGAATGCGACTTTTTTTCTTGGAATTGATTCAAGGGCTTGCGGTTTCTTTTTAAAACATAAGTGGAGAATACAGGAAAAAGGAATAAAACAAAGTGCTATGAAAGCCGGCTGGTTTGGAACAGCCTCTCTGCGCCGAGGTGAAGAGTATATTTTCAAAGGCGGGTAAGAGGGGAAAAAAATCTCGATACTCTCACTTCGTAGCTGCTGCTCTAATGAAATTCTAACCTGCTACGTCTGCCGAACCACACTGTTAATTAGTTTTCTATTTGTTTAGCAGATCTAGAAGTGGAAAGCAATCTATTGCCACAGAATTGTTTGACTCCTATGCTAAGTAGCCGGCATTCCAATCCTGTGATGTTGAAAATAGCGCGAGTCCCTCTTTCATCTCGCTGCCACGTCAAATTAGCACCCAGCAGACACTACATAGACACAAAGAATTATTTTCCAACGTGTGGAAAACACTAGCGTTTTTTTTTTTGCACAATGAAGCTTCGCTAGAGAGAGAGAGCAGACTGTGCTTTCATTTCAATGTGTGAGAAAGGCAAGACCTTATTTTCAATATTCCATGAGCAGAAGAGAAGTCACTCACCTACGAAAACAGAAGCACGGCCTATACCACGCACTGGCAGATACTATTGGTTTGGGTTTCATACAGTGCTTTAAATGGGCACGTACTGCCCGGTACTGGGTACCAGCACTTCTTTAATTTGAAATGGAGAATACTTTTACTTCTCAGCACTACTGCAATATATTTAATGAGTGAGTACCGGCACCTCTCAGGAGCTAATAGGTACTCTAAACAGTAACGGCCAGATTCATCAATGTCCCGTTTTGCGAGTCCTTAATAGCGATTATTAAGGAATCGCTATTAAAGACTCGCAAGACGGGATTCATGTAGAAATCGCAAAAAAATGCGATTTCTACAGCTTCCTCATTTGCGATTAGCAAATTGCTAATCGCAAATAAGGAATAACTCCCCATTCATTCCTATGGACCTAAAGGCCCATAGGAATGAATGGGGAGTCATTCCTTATTTGCGATTAACAATTTGCTAATCGCAAATAAGGATGCGATTTCAAGGGTGCCAGGGGTGTCCAAAGGACACCCTGTAGCACCCCTGAAATGAAAATGTAGACTGATGTTGCGCACACACATGTCCAAAGGACATGTGTGTGTGTAACATACAACTTAGAAAAATGCACTAAAGTGCATTTTTCTAAGTTTTCGCTATTTACCACGAAGTCAGACTTCGCGGTAAATAGCGGCCAAGAATTGCGAATTCGCAATTCTAAAATGGTTCATGAATTGCATTAAAAAAATCTCAAATAGAGATTCCTTAAATGCAATTCCTCGCAATTTAGCGATTTTAAAATTAGCGATTTTTGCATTTGGGTTGATGAATCCCAAATGCAAAAAAAGCGCTTGCAAAGGGCCAGATTCCCAGAATCTGGCCCTTTGCGAGCCGATTCTTGCTTCATGAATCTGGCTGAAAGTACCTGCACTTTTACATTTCCATCTAAAGCCTTGTCTTACACACACTGCATGGTGGGGGCTTTACATGGATGGAATGTGAGTGTTCCACTAATGCAATCTGACGCCTTCCCAGATTTACCAACACTGGTTGACCTGGGAATGTGTCTGAAACGTACTCCTTCCCACCAGAGGCACAGCAAGGAGAAATATCTTTATTTCCCGTTGTTGATTCCTCTTTCTAAGTGTACTGCATTCTGCAGCATACTTAGAAAGAAGAAAATGCCTCTGACTATTGTTTGTTTTGTGCAGGACGCAGGCACCCTGGCACCACTGGGCAAGAGTGCCTATGTTGGCAAAAGGAGACAACAGAAATGAGCCATATAATGGTCAATATTGCACATTCCTGCTCTCTCCCGCTGATGCATAACAGCAAGGTGTATTGCTGCATTAAATTGCATGAAACCTCGATAAATCGACCCCTTAGTTTCTTGGGGCAAAATTTATCAAGGGATTGCGTTGTCCTTGCGACCTGCAGGGTATTGCAAGGGCAACACAATGCCTAAGTCTGATTTACCAAGCAACACAAAGCCACCTTCCGTGGCCCTGCACTGCTTGGCAAATCTGGAGTAAAACAAAGTAGCGCAAGAGGCTGCCTTGCATGACTCTGCTCTGGGAAGGTGTTCCGTGTGTGGGGCATCGGTTTTCTCAATCATCCACCCATGGATTTTGACACATTCCCAGATTTACCAACACTTGTAAACCTGGGAATGCGTCAAAATGCTATGCCTTCCCAGGTGTTGGCCTTGGTCCTTTCTCCAGGGCCATCCCCAAAGATTTTGCCTTCACTCCTCCCATCTATGCTGATTTATTTTTTGTTGGTCTTAGGACTCTGCACACTTTACCACTGCTAACTAGTGCCACAGTGCTTGTGTTCTCATCTCTAAACATGGTAAAATTGGCTCATACTCAATTAACATATTTAATTTACTTGAAAGTCCCTAGTAAAGTGGTACTACCTGTACCCAGGGCCTGTAAATTAAATGCTGGTAGTGGACCTGCAGCACTGATTGTGCCACCCACTTAAGTAGCCTTTAAACCTATCTCAGGTCTGCCATTGCAGCTTTTGTGTGCAGTTTTAGACCGCCATGTCAACCTTTTGCCTGGCCCGAACCTTCCTTTGTGATACATGTACGTCACCCCTTGGGTAGGCCCTGAACAGGCCAAAGGGCAGGGTGCAGTGTATTTAAAAAGCTGGGCCCTGCCAGATCCCCTACTGGGTGCAGCAGGAGCTGGATTTGCTCCTGCTTGGCGGGAAGACATATTTTTCTCTGCTCCCCCCTGATGGAAGCAATCTCTAAATCCTGGCCCACACCCACCAGTTGTGTAGAAAAGGAGCTTGGATGACGTCATCAGCGAATGTGGTTTTTTGAGTTCAAAACTTTAATGTTGTCTCCGAAATATTAACTAACTATAGCATTACTTTAACCTTCAGTATTTTCAGTGAAATTCTAAGGTTTAAAAAAAACATATTTTTATCACACCTAACTATAATGTTATTTTAACCTTCTTTTGTGAATTTTCTAGTTTTTGTGTGCAAAAAGTAATATTTTATTACCGTACTTAAAGCCAACCCCCTCCACGTACATCCTTCCCACCCAGAGGCAGCCAACCCCACGCTGCGCATGGCCTTTTGTCGCACGTCGCACGCAGTGTGGTTGGCCACTGGAACTGGTTTACAGCAATGCCCTGTGTCCAACTTCCTGCAGGCATTCACCCAGAGACAGTCGATCCCATGCCACACACAGCCTTTGGTCTTGCATGGTGTGGGTTAGTCTTGCAGCCAGGCCCTGTTTCCAAATCCCCACAGGTAACGGAACCCATGCTGCATATAGTGTTTGGCCAAGCACAGCAGGGTTGGCCCCAGGGTCTGGCCTGCCCCATGCCCTGTGGCCCAACAGGCTGCCAACCATGGACCGCTCAGAGCCTTTTGTGTGACCAGCTTAGGGTTGGGCTTCAGGCCCCAGGGAACTCATCCCCTGGGGCCAAACCATATATATTAAGGGGAGAGACCATGCAGTCACCTTCCCAACCGTTAATTGGCCCCAAATACCCATCCCTCAAGGGGCCAGTTCTGATAAAAGCCAGGAGGGGCATGCAACACCCTTCAGCAAGCCACATTAGACTCTGGGGACCACATCTTCCATGACTGAGTAATCAATAAAGGTGATGGGGCACAGCCCCTTCCCTAAACCTAACTAGGCCCTGGGGACCCCACCCCCCCAGGCCAAAATGTAAATAAAAGGTGATATGGCATGCATCCCCCATCCCAGAGTCATTTTGGGCCCTGTGAACCTCATCCCCTGGGTCAAATGTAATAAGAATAGAGAAGGGGACATGCAGCTGGCTTTCCTGACCCTTATTTAGCCCTGGGCTCCCCATCCCCCTGGGTAGAGTAATTAGAATGGAGGGGGCTATGTACCCGCCTCTCTAAGCCTAATAAGACAACGTGTACTCCATTCCCCCCAGCTGCTCCTCCCTAACACTTGACCTCATATGGAGGCCGCGCAGCAAAGGTGAGTGTGACCTGACCCCAGGTCACCCCCACGCCACATGGCTCCTCGTGCTGACCGAGTCTCTGTCCTCTGGCCCGCCGCTGCCAAGGGCTCGCCCCTGGTAGACGGTAACCGTGTTTTTCTGCCTTCCCCCACTGTACTGTGTATCTGATTTTTGTATCCCTGTATTGTATTGCTTGTATTTTTTAAGCGCTCCCTGCAGCCCTCTGTGCCCCCCCTGCTCCCCGTTTCCCGCCGCTGCTCCCCCGTGGCCCCGCCCCCTTTCCCTTCTGATTCCCCTGCCCTCGCCCATTGGCCGACCCGCTCCCGCCTCCCAGCTGCTCCTCCCTCCCACTTGGCCTCATATGGAGGCCGCGCGGAGAAGGTGAGTGTGACCTGACCCCAGGTCACCCCCACGCCGCACGGCTCCTCGTGCTGACCGAGTCTCTGTCCTCTGGCCCGCCGCTGCCGAGTATCGCCCCTGGTAGACGGTAACTGTGTTTTTCTGCCTTCCCCCACTGTACTGTGTATCTGATTTTTGTATCCCTGTATTGTATTGCTTGTATTTTTTGAGCGCTCCCTTCAGCCCTCTGTGCCCCCCCCGCTTCACGTTTACCACCGCTGCTCCCCCGCGGCCCCATCCCTTTCCCTCTGATTCCCCTGCCCTTGCCCATTGGCCGCCCCGCTCCTGCCTCCCAGCTGCTCCTCCCTCCCACTTCGCCTCATATGGAGGCCGCGCAGCGGCCGCGCCACTGGCGCGCCAAAGGCAAACCTGTCTGCGCCGGTCCGCGCCTGGACCACGCCGCCAAAACCTTAAACACCCTCCCTACCAGCCTACAACAGACTCAGGACCTGCTGGCCTTCAGAAGACTCCTCAAGACCTGGATCTTTGACCAGTAGTGCCCCCTCCCCCCCAACGCCCTGAGACCCTCACGGGTATGTAGCACGCTTTAGAAATGCAGTGATTGATTGATTGATTGATTGATTGATTCCCCAGGTTGAAATATAAATAAAAGGGCTACCCAACTGGAGTACTTTCTACTGGTTAATTAGTAAGTGCTACCTTTTTGGGTAAATGCCTAGTGCATAATTTATTTATTTATTTATTTACGCAACTTTTATAGCGCAACAAATACCCGAAGGTGTCTCGGCGCTGTGGAGCAACTGGAGTCCGCCATCCTGCCATCCTCTCACTGATTAAACAGCCATGTTTTCAGAAGCCTGCGAAAGCTCATCAGATTCGGGGCGGTTTTAATGGCCAATGGCAAGAGGTTCCAAAGTTTTGGGGTGGCCACAAGAAAACGCCTGTCTCCCCAGGTGACCGATCTTGTGCGTGGCACAGGGAGGAGACTGGTATTGGCCGATCTTAATTGCCTTCTGGGAGTATACAGCTGGAAGGCTTCGATCAGGAACCTAGGTCCTATGCCATGTACAGCCTTGTAAGCAATACAGAGGGCCTTGAATTTAACGCGGCTCTCAACTCTCAGCCAGTGAAGCTGACGAATACCAAGAGTGGTAGATTTGCGGCGAGGGATGTTGAGAAGAATCCTAGCAGCCGCATTCTGAATGGATTGCAGCTTCGTTATGACACGCTTCTGGGTATTAAGAAAGAGAGCGTTCCCATAATATATTTTAGAGAAGACTAAGGTAGAGACCAGAGTCTTCCCAGCTGACGACGGGAGATAAGGTAACAGCTTCTTGATTTTTTTCAAAATGAAAAATGACGACGACACAACCTTATTAGTGTGGAGGTCGAAAGCCAGCTTGTTGTCAAAAATCACTCCCAGATTTCTGGCTTTTTCCACTGGGACAGGTGGAAGACCAAGCTTTTCTGGCCACCAACCAAGAGACCATTCAGGGGAGAGTCTTCCGAAGGTCATAATCTCGGTCTTGTCCGAGTTGAGCCTAAGACAATTCAAGGCCATCCAGGTACTGACCTCAAGCATAGCTTTCTGGAAGTTAGCTGCTACAGTAAGGCCATCCTTATGGATACCCAGCACCAGCTGGGTATCATCTGCATACGATGTAAGCTGTATCCCATAGACCTTTATTATCCTCGCTAAGTCCGCTACATAGATGTTGAAAAGCATAGGACTTAGCGAGGAGCCTTGTGGGACTCCACAAGGGAGTGCAGAGATGGGAGAATAAAAATCTCCCAGCCTTACTGTCTGGGTACGGTTTGCCAGGAAAGATGAAATAAGATCCTTGGCCAGACCGTTGATCCCCAAGGCTGTGACACGGTCGACTAGAGTGGCATGGTCGACCGTGTCAAAGGCTGCTGACAAATCCAAAAGGATAAGAACAGCCGCCCCTCCCTGATCCATAATCGCCCTGATCTCATCAGAGGCCTTTATCAAGGCAGTCTCTGTTCCATGCCCTTTCCTAAAACCAAACTGCGTTTCGTCGAGAAGTTGGTGAGTCTCGACGAACTCTGAGAGCTGTCTGTTCATCAGGTATTCGCATACTTTGGCAGGAAAGGGCAGGCACGCAATCTGTCTATAGCTTGCGACGGCTGTGGGATCTAAGGAAGGTTTTTTTAAAAGGGGTTTTATAACAGCCTTCTTCCATATACTAGGAAATTGGCCTGTCAGAAATGCATTATTGCAGATCTCCATAAGAGGACGGGAAATCACTTCTGAGAGTTTTAACATCACAGATGGGGGGCAAGGGTCCAAGGGAGAGCCCGATTTAATGGTAGAGATGATTTTAATCACATCCTCATGTGAGGCGGGTAAGAAGCATGGAAAAGAATCATGATTGTAGTGAGACAGTACTTCTTTCCCGCTACCACCTCTGCATTCAGTTCTGGTGTCATCATCAAATGAGGCATATATATCTGCAACCTTTGTAGTAAAGAAGGTGGCTAATTCATTACAGAAAATCTGTGAGGGCTCCACTTCAGGCCCAGAGGGGGGGGTGGACAAGGTGGTAACAACAGAAAACAGTTCTCTGGCAGAATTAGCGGCGGTCTTAATTTGTGCTGAGAAAAAAACTGTTTTTCGGGCCAAAATCGCCTTTTTATAAATCATAAGGGCATCTTTATAAGTTTGTCTGGCTGTGGGACAATAGGCTTTCCTCCAGCGCCTTTCTAGATTCCTGCAGTGTTGGCGATGTAGTCGGAGATCTTCATTGTACCAGGGGGCCGAGGGAGATACTCTATTGGGTTTCGTGAATTTCTCTGGGGCCACTAGATCAGCGGCACTTCGGATCCAGTACTGAAAAACTGAAGCCGATAGTGCCGGAGTATTTCCTCCCTGAGGACAGGAGGAAACCAGGGAGTGTAGCATCTGAGGCAAGTCTGCAGTTTTCCAGGCGCGGGTACCCATCCTAGTTCGAGGCCTAGGGAGTGAAGAGGCGACGGACCGTATATCTAATTGAAAGATAATAGCCATGTGGTCTGACCATGTGATTGGAATGATGTCTAACACAGAGATGTCAGGATCATTAGTAAACAAACCATCAAGGGAGTGTCCAGCTTGATGTGTAATACCCTTGACTAATTGGTGCAGTCCTAAGTTGGAAAAGTCAGCCGTAAGTTGGGCAGTATCAGAGTTATCCTGCTCTTCCAAATGAAAATTAAAATCTCCCAATATAGTATATTTATCTGAACATATGACATTGTCACTCTGGTCAGAAAGGGTGGAGAGAAAAGAGTTACGGGGGCCAGGGGGTCGATAAACTATTATACCCTTTAGAGCCTGCTTGGGGTTGATGCTAATAGCAAAGGCAGCTGATTCACAGTTAACCGAGTTTATAGGATCGAGTGTGGTGCGATATTTATCCTTGTAAATAATTGCAAGGCCCCCACCTCTTCCTACAGGCCTATCATGTCTGGCGACACTATATCCATCCGGGGTAGCATCGCAAAAATCCGGACCTGACCTGGCGTCTGCCCAGGTCTCAGTAGCAAATAATAGATCCAGATCATGGGTGACAATGAACTCATTAATGTGAAAGCTATGACATGGGAGTGAGCGCGTATTGATAAGCGCAGCTCGACAACCATGCGGAGAAGTGTTCTCTACAGCATGTGGCATGCCATCATTTAATTCACGGTGGGCTAGTAGACAAGGTTGGGGAAGTTGATAGCCACAACCTGGGCACAGAAAGGGTCGATTGCCCGTCGCAACATTCAAAGAGGCGGTAGTGCAGGTCTGACAGATCTTACCGGAATTCAGCTCTTTTAAATACCGGGTTGAGTACAGCAGTCGGGGACCAGGGGTTATGGCCCTGGGCCGTGTCCGGTCGCGGACGGGCGCAGACGGGCTTGGCTTTGGCGCGGCTTCGGCGCGCGCCCGCTGCGCCAGCCCGCTGCGCCGTCTAGACATGGTACTCAATATATAGAGCGTGAGGAGGGCGGTAGGCCGGCGCGACTAGAGCGCAGCCCCAGCCCACACCCAAGATGGCGCCCGCCGCCGCCTTCTGCGAAAACAGAAGTGGCTAGGCGAGGCAAAGAGAAGAAGAATGCAGCGTGAAAAGGTGTCAGTGTGCCTCGTCTCAATTCCCTGTTAAATCACTTTGATTAAAAGCCCCCAAGATAGTTTTGCACATAAAATTTTAAATGATTAAAAACGCTATTTCAGCTCAGTAAAACAACAGAATTGAATGAGTAAACACAAGTTGGCTCGCAGCCCTAGTACTCCCGACTAGGGAGAGCTCTGAAGGCAGCGAGCGGCGAGAATTTCACAGCTAAATAGTCCGGGAGGGCGGGAGGCCGGCGCGACTAGAGCGCAGCCCCAGCCCACACCCAAGATGGCGCCCGCCGCCGCCTTCCGCGAAAACAGAAGCGGCTAGGCGAGGCAAAGAGAAGAAGAATGCAGCGTGAAAAGGTGTCAGTGTGCCTCGTCTCAATCTACACTGCAGCTGTATAAAGGACCATCAGGTTATATCTTCAGTGACCTTGTGTATGTGTAATTTTGGCAGTGATTGTTCCTCGAGCATCTTCATCCAAAAATCAGTGACAAAATAAATCCTTGTATGGAGAAGAAGTCAATCTTAAGACAAATAACTGGGGGGCGCTAGGTGGCGCACATCCAAGATGGTCGCACAACCGTGAGCCTCTGGAGGCTTGGCACCAATATCCGGCATTTATCCTTATCTCTACTCCAGCGAGATAAGCTTTGTTACAAACCCAGTTCATTGTTGTGCCCTTCGCTACCAGCGGTAAAGGAATCGATGCTCTAGCCCTGCCGTGGATCCAGCTGTGGTGAACTTTCGGCTGCGGGGGCTGGCCTACTCGCTCCCGCTGGAGGACTGTCTGGCGGCTGAGGCGACCTTACCCCGGGGCGTTGCACGTGATACCAGGCCCTACCAGAGGGTGGCTGGTGCTTCAATGCGGCTTTGCTGATCTTTGACATCCCGGCATTTTATGCTCCTAACCGGAGATCAGAGATTGTAATTTTGACAAGGTCAGACTGCATACGGGGCTGTGGATCTGCATTGCGGACCCGGGTATGGAGTGCGGCAATGTCTGAGGGATGGCCTGAGGGGTACCGCCATTTTCCCAGCCCCGCACCTCTATCACTCTGTGGCCCCAAAATGCGCCTTGAGCGCTACTTAATTTACCCCCACTGGATGCTATCATACCTGTGCTGCCTGTCTGGATTCTGCGGGACCGCTCAGCGGCGCTGGGCCCTGCTGTTGTCTTTTCCGTGCTCTGTGCTCCAGTCCGGGGGATCTGGCTGCGGGAGAGGCTGTGTGTCTATGGAGCGTGCCCGCGCCTGAGACGGTGCGTCATCCAGGGCCTGCGCCGCGGGGATCCTCCCTTACCCGCCTCTGATAAAACACGGCTCAGCAGTACTGCCACACACCTTTAGGCATTATCTCGACACCCTCCACTTAGCACCTGATTTACCTGCAGGGCATGGGAAACCCCCCGGAGGCCTCACGTCACCGTCGGGACCCGCCACGTTTGTCATGCAGTTGGCAGCCCTGCTGTGATTCTCCACAACCTGCCGTCTGTATCCTGGCTGGAGTACTGCATGATATAGGGCCTGCCCGCCGCTGCTTTGATGAACTTGGCCCCCGCTTGTTGCTGGGGCAGTGACTTACCTCTGAGAGTGCGGCAAGGCCTTAATACCCTCCTACGGTACGGCAGTGATTTATTGGGAACTGTGCAGATGCTTTGTCTTCAATTTATTGTGCCCACTAGGTGCTGAGTGCCCTGACTGCTTCAAGCTGCACCTCCCTTCTACAACAGCTGGCTGCCATCATAGTGGAGTTGAAGATGCTCTTTGTGCAGACGCCTGGGGCCTATTGCAGCTGAACCCGTGACCTCCTCAACCATAGTATATTTTTTTAAGTTGTCGAGCACTGAGAATATAGCCATCTCCTGCTGTGCATTGTGCCATTGTGTCACCACTGTGCACTTGCCCACCCCTGGTGCTTTAGCATAAACAGCCCTTCACTGCTGAGACCTTAAAACAGGCAGCACATCCTTCTTTATAGTGCGGAGGGGCATATATGTCTCTCGTGGTGGGAAAGCTTGACGGTCGCCAACCCCGCCTAATATTCGAGAGGCAAAAAAGGTGACGACACAATCTAATTCAGCGGACCCCACTCCTACTAATATGGAACTAACGCAATCCTTGTCACAGGCCACTGAGGACGATGTAAAGTCTATAAAGTCTATACTCCTTGCTGTTCAGCACAGTCTATCGGACTTATCAGGCAAAATGGACACTATGAACAATCGCTTAGATTTTCTAGTGCAAGAAGATGATAGGCATGACGGCCAGCTGAAGGAGGCAGAACGACGTATCTCTGAAAATGAGGACACAACTACCCAAATGCAAACACAAGTGACGCAAACCGACAAATTGTTGAAGGTGATCGCGGCAAAAAATGAGGACATCGAAGCCAGGGGTCGACGCAATAATGTCCGCATTTTAGGCATACCAGAGAGCACAAATATTGGACGTATGGAGTACTATGTTGAACGTCTCCTAAAAAGCACCTTTGGCACAGACTCGTTTTCGCCACACCTGGTAGTTGAACAAGCACATCGCTCTCTGGGCCCGCGACTCCTCCCTGGAGAAACCCCCTGGACCATAATTGTGCGCCTTTTTAATTACCGAGATCGAGACGTTGCCCTCCAGAAAGCCCGTGAGGTGAAGCCACTACAATTCGAGGGAAACGCCTTCACAATCTACCCTGACTCTACAATTGCGGTACAGGAGGCACGTCGGAAATTCCTCGCAGTAAAACAGAAACTCTGCAAAGCCCACCTGGAATATGCCCTACTGTATCCTGTGAAGCTACGCATTACGCACAATGGTAGACACATCTTCTGCACTAATCCACAACAAGTTGAGGACTTCCTGAACACTATTGCAAGACGCTCACTCCGTCTGGATCGTGACTCTAGCCCGTCTTCATCGGCCAACGACTAGTCCAGCCTTCAATACGGCCACATGCTGCTGGCTAACCACGGATGGCTAACTTCGAAGTCCACGCTTCTGTGGGCTGCAAGACGTCACCCTCTGCAGACTTACTTCAGCTATGGAACAATTGCTACTTTAACTTGTAGCCTAGTTCACGTCATCGCGTCTGGACTGACCTCGGAGCCAGATAAGTGACAGATAGACAATGCCTTTTGCACAGTGGCATGTATTTTTTTATTTTTCTTCTTTTATTGTATGTTCATGACCTATGATGTTTGTTTAAGGAGTAGAACCTTGATACTATGCCGAGCACCCTTCCCCCTTAGGCAGTTTCATTCCCCTTATGGGTTATAACCTGGGGTCTGCATCGCAGTTTTTGGAAACCGGTTATGGGAAGGGAAGACTGCCATCTGGTACCCCCTCTATGGGAAATCCCCCTCTGCAACTTTTCCCTCTTTTATTGTATTTACTAGAACACTCCTTGCTACCTAAATCTAGTCCTGTTAGAATGGGCTGGCCTGTTTTCCTATTTGGGGAATTGGGTGGGACAAAGTATCCCGGAGCGATTGAGGTGCCGATGTGGGTGGGAGAGGGTAGGGGAGTGTTACTTGTTATTGGAGACAATGCACCTATGTCTTTCTTATTTGCATGGACTAATTGGGACATATGCTGGTTATGCCACTTCCAGCTACACCGGACTTACACTACTCACCATCAACAGTATACCAAAATGGGGTGGTATGATGTACTGCATCACCAGTTTTTATTGTAAATCATCGTTTTCCCTGCTCCTACAATACAGATAGACCCCCCTAGTATTAACTTGCTCACCTGGAATGGCAGGGTCCTCCGCGAACCTCGTAAAGGCCGGCAAATATTGTCATACTTAGACAGACACCACATACAAATTGCTATGCTCCAGGAGACACACCTTGACCATACGCGACCTTCATGTTTCGGCTCCCGCTGGACCTCTGTGAGAGCCTTTTCCTCTTACTCCTCATATTGTTTTGTTTGTTTGTTTGTTTGCAGAGTTTTATATAGCGCGAACTAGAACCGAACCGAATCAGTTATCAGAGCGCTTTACATAGCAACAGTTACGTTACATGAGGACACACTCATTATTTTTTTTTTTATTTTTTTTTTAGGCACGGGGAGATTAAGTGATTTGCCCAGAATCACAGGGGGTTTTTGGTTTTTCATGAGGCACGCTTATCTTAATAAAGAAAAACACACCATTCAAATTGGGAGGCACATACAGCGATTCCCTGGGCCGCAGCTGTCTCGTCTTGGGTACCCTAGCCACACAATCTGTTACTCTTGTCTGTAGCTATGGCCCTAACTTGGATGATCCCGACTACTTCACAACACTTTGGGGGCATGTACTGAAGATAGGCTCCACACATGTTATATGTGGCGGGGATCTCAACACACCCCTCTGCCCTTCCATGGATCGCTCTAATCCTCTCTCGCACCACTACACAAAAATGTGCAAAGTCCTCACAGGGTTGCTAACAGAGCACGGTCTTGTCGATGCTTGGTGACACATACACCCTACCACCAAAGATGGTACTTATTATGCAGCTGGGTATGCTACATGGTCTAGATTAGATTATTGGTTATGCACCCGTGGTGTTGTCCCATGGATCAAAATGGTCACTCACATGGCACGTACACACTCAGACCACGCACCAGTGCGCCTTGAATTAGTACCTCCCAACTCCGTGGCCGTTCACCGGTCCTGGCGGCTTGTACCAGAGGCACTTTTGGACACTGTGTTCCAGGCGGAATTAGACGATGAGATAGACAACTTCTTTCTCAGGAATAAGGGCACTGTAGACAGCGCTGGCCTGCTCTGGGAAGCCTTCAAAGTTACAGTTAGGGGTGCCTATATGTCCAAAAGCTTTGGAGCGCTCAGGGACATTAGGTGGGAACTGCACCGTCTTGAACGTGAAATTAAACGGTTAGAAATAGACATGTGGGCGACTGGCTCAGGTGACGGACGTGAGGCTCTTCGTGAGTTGCTAACAGAATATACTGACACCGGGACCCGGGAGGTGAAATTCAGGGGTAAATAATTTACTGCCCGCTGCTATGGCGAAGGGGAGAAACCACATACTAGACGTGGTGGATGATAGTGCTACACGTTATAGGGATAGCTTAGATATCCTCAGGATATTTACTACATACTACTCGGAATTATATAGCTTGCACGACACGTCCCTTCCTGACTTCCCATCCTACTTTTGTGACATAACCCTTGGGTGGCTGGGCGAAACCCAGTGCTTAAAGAGGTGTTCCTCGAGGCCCATGAGACACAAACTCTACCTGGCACCATGAGAGGGGCACTCATCATGTCACTCTTGAAACTCGGCAAACCCGCAGACTGTTGCGTGTCCTACAGGCCTCTCTCACTAATCAACACTGATGCGAAAATCTTGGCTAAATTAGTGGCTAACCGGCTTAGTTTACTTATGGAAAAGTTAATTCTACCAGACCAGGCCGGGTTCATACCGTGGAGAGCCACGTCACAAAACCTCAGGACTTTATTCTCCATCTTGCAAGCCGTAGACCCAAAATTACAATTGATGGCTGTGTTTCTAGACGCCTCAAAAGCTTTCGATTCAGTGGAATGGGGCTACTTATTCACAGTCCTAAAGTGCATGGGCCTTCCCATTGGCTTCCTTACGTGGATTATGCTTCTGCATTCCTCACCAACTGTGAGGGTTCTTGATCAATTGCCACACCTCACACTCTATCCCCCTATCCCACGGCACACGTCAGGGGTGTCCCCTTTCTCCCCTACTCTTCGCCCCGATTATGGAACCCCTTGCAGCAAGGGGTAGGCAACATCACAATCACATCGGTCTGCGCTGCCTCCTTCACCCTGTACTCATTTCCTTATATGCAGATGACGTGACTCTCTATATTAAAGATCCTCAACATAATCTCAATACATTGCTGCAGGAGTTTGTCAGGTACGGTGGCCTCTCCGGGGTACACATTAATTGGTCCAAATCGCAAATCTTTCCTTTGACTAGCTCAGTCATCCCCTTTACAACTGCTTATCCACTAGTGTGGTGCGAAGATGATGCTAAATATTTGGGTATTCGAGTAACCTCAGACAGGGACGAATTGATGCGCATCAATTATGGATACACAATGGAACATGTCATGAACTGCATTACCCGATTGATTGCCCTCCTCCTGACTAAGGCTGGTCGCATCTCCCTTATAAAAATGGTAATCCTTCCAAAATGTTTATACCTTTTCTTGAACATTCCTTACGACCTTGGCCAGCATTTATTTGCAATGCTTCGATCGGAATTGATTCGCCTTGTATTGGGAGGAAAACAACCACGTATACAATGGAGTGTGATGATGCGGCCTTACTCTCACGGAGGGTTCGACGTCCCCAACTTTGAGCTTTATTACCTCTGTGCGCAAGCACATTATGCCCACTACTGGTTCCATCCGCCCCGATCTACGGCCCACGTCGACACAGAGCATTGGCTGGCAGACCCCATTCCTTTGGACGGAAACATTTTAGCTCCTGTGATACCCCGTGGCAGCAACCTCTCCTCTGTGGAATGCACGATAGCGGTATGGTCCCACATCTTGGACTACATGCATGCACCTGGTCTATATTCTCCTCTTCTTCCGCTTACATACCATACCAAACTAACTCTACTACAAGAGGGACTCTTCAAAAACATTGCGTGTCAACGCAACATTCGCTGCTGGGGAGATCTCTATAGTAATGGCACGTTCCGTTCTCTCCAACAAATATGCCCAGACCCCCCGCCATCCACTATGGAAATGTTTATATATGCTCATCTTCGCCATGTTATACTGGCTGGCATAGGCACATACCCATCCGAACCCGCCATATTTGCCCCGCTACATAGTGTCCTGCGCGCCCCCACCGCTTCTCATTTAGTATCCACACTATATCATGTCCTTTATCATGACATTGAATATCCCACATGCCCGGTGCGCGCCAAATGGTCAGTGGAATTGGGCCAGTACATTACGGATGCACAGTGGTTGTATTGCTGTGGACAGACCGAGCAGGTATCAGCCAATAGCAGACTACGCATCATTCATTATAGGTTCGTACACCGCAGTTACTACACCCCAGCTACACTCCATAGATTTGGCTTGAGAGACACGCACAGATGCGATAGATGTAAAATGGAACATGCTGACTTCCTGCATCTTGCTTGGGAATGCATTGATGTTCACCTTTATTGGGACAATGTTCTTGCAGCTCTCAACTCCATGGTCTCTACACCTCTGTCACAGTCTCCACTGCTAGCTCTATTAGGCTATACTGAGCAACTCCCCGTTAAGCATCGGCATGTTGGCTAAGAGGCGCATAGCATGCCGGTGGGGTAGAGGGCGGGCGCCCAAATTTAAAGACTGGTTATCGGATTTGATACTTTGGCAAACTCAACTCAACACATATGCTGAACTTCTCCCCTGCTCCTCCAACCTCGGGACATCTGGGACCCGCTGCAGACATATTTATTAGAACACCCCCATGTAGATGCCGCTACACCCTAAAGCCAGATGACAACTGCTCCCACACGCCCCCCTTTTTCGATACGAAGACCCCTCCTGACTGCCTTGCATGGCACCCTAAATATATTGTCATTAACCCTCACGTTCCTATGTCAATCCCAACTGTAATAGCAAATGTATGACACCTGTGTTCGCTTTCAGATTGCCAATCCCCATTGGAGTTGTGAACTGGCTGGTAACACTGTTTTAAGTACATGACTAATTACTGCTATATGTCCGGATATCTCCCTGATATATATATATTTTTTAATATGTGTAATCTGTCTCCCCTATGACTACTGCACTTGACTGTCTGTATATTGTCTATAATTACAATAAATAAAGATTAAAAAATAAATAAATGTTAAGACAAATAGTTGATTCTCTACCAAACACAGGTACTTCCTCAAAATTATATTGAGTAAGTGCTTCTTTGTTAGATGTAGATGTCCTCATATGCCCCTGCATCAAGAACGCAACATCAAAATCTGCAAGAAATGCGCTCGGGTCTCTTTGGTAAGCTGAGATGTCCATCAGCCTGGAAATAGTGAGGACACTGTTGCATACTACTAACATGGGAAGGGGTGGGGCCCAACAAGTGGAGCGTGTAGGTGATTTGGTGCCTTTGCATACATAGCAGCAGTTAAAAGGGAGAACCATGGACTCTGCTTTCAGAAAAGGAGATAACAAGAAAGAATCCACTCACTCGTATTAGACAGTCACTACAGAAGAGATTGCAACAATGCATTCATCTCCATCAAGGATTTCAGATCGTTTTTCAATGAAGAGAAGACACACACAGGAGGCGCCCTCCCTGATTCTCATTATGCCCCGGGGACCCCATCCCCTAGGGATGTATCTATACTAATATAATAAAGAGAGAGCCCAAACCTTTGAGGCGGGTAATCTCAGGAACCACAGCACCAATCACAACACCCAATACAGCATTGGAAAGGGCAGTTGCAGCAGAAGGACATAGGCTATGCAGACGCCCACCATATACATTTAAAAGGTAAAAGAACCGTGCCAGCAAAGTAGTCCCTTGTGGGCGTGTCTGCGTTGTGCTGTGGGCGTGTGCTGGGGGCGTGACAAACACTGGGGGCGTGTGGTACGTTTCCGCCCTTCATGCCATGTCTCATATTGTGTGCTAATCCCACCCTGCTCCCTTTAAATACCCCTGCACCCCATAATCATAACCCACCCGTACTCCTTAAAATACCCCAACACCCTTAAACACTAACCCATCTTAACCCTATAAATATACTCTGTACCCCAAAACCCAAACCTAATCCTAAACCCTAAAAATACCCCTGTACCCCCAAACCCAAACCTAGCCCTGAACCCTATAAATACCCCTGTACCTCAAAACCCAAACCTACCCCTGAACCCTAAAATTACCCCTGTACCCCGAAACCCAAACCTAGCCCTGAACCCTAAAAATACCACTGTACCCCAAAACCACCCCTGAACCCTAAAATACCCCTGTGCCCCAAAACCCAAACCTAGCTCTGAACCCGTAAAATACCCCTTTACCCCAAACCCCAAACCTACCCCTGAACCCTAAAAATACTCCTATACCCCAAAACCCAAACCTAGCCCTGAACCCTAAAAATACCACTGTACCTCAAAACCCATACCTATCCCTAAACCCTAAAACTAACCCTGTACCCCATAACCCAAAACTATATCTGAACCCTTAAATACCCAAACACCCAAACATAACCTAGCCCTGAATCCTAAAAATACCACTGTACCCCAAAACCACACCTGAACCCTAAAATACCCCTGTACCTCAAAACCCAAACCTAGCCCTGAACCCTAAAAATAACCCTGTACCCCAAAACCCAAATCTACCCCTGAACCCTAAAATACTACTGTACCCCAAAACCCAAACCTAGTCCTGAAACCTAAAAATACCCCTGTACCCCAAAACCCAAACCTAGACCTGAACCCTTAAAATACCCCTATACCCCAAAACACAAACCTAGCCCTGAACCCTAAAAATACCACTGTACCTCAAAACCCATTCATATCCCTAAACCCTAAAACTACCCCTGTACCCATAACCCAAAACTATATCTGAACCATTAAAATACCCAAACACCCCAAAACATATACCTCAGTACCCCAAAACATATACCCCTATGCCCATACTTACCATATCCAAACATTGAAAAAACCATGCTTTTACCATTCATGCATTTACAACGAATTTCGTTGTAAATGTATGTGTGTGTGGTAAAAGCATATAAAATGTAATGCCATGCGTTATAATGGCATTGCTGAGTCATGGTACTTTCGTAATGAAAGTATGCGGAGTGTTGGTATGCGGAAAGAAAGTTGCAGAATAATGGGTGTTTACCCTCCCCCGGTAAGTACATTGGTGGCACGGCGGCCCACATCTCCAACAACATACTCATATTTTTTCACCACCCATTTGAAAAATGCACAGGTCTCTCTCATTGATGGCCAGCACCGACATACACTTTTAGACACACCTCCCGCCCCAAGTTCTGGAATTGCGAACTTTAGAGCTGGGGAGCTACGTTCGAATCTCGGCATCAGCTCAACATCCTGTGATTCCAGGCAAATCGCTTTGTCTCCCCGTGCCTACCACAAATGAATGTGTTCTTCTGTAATGTAAATTGTGTTCATGCCATGTTGTCGAGTTTGCGCTATATAACATTGCAAGGAAAAATAAAGTAGGGAAACTCGAGTTCACACATTACTGAACGCGCACTCTTAAGTGCATCAGCAGTGCACTGTGAATCGGAGCGTTTCACAGGCCTGTCACAGATAAGAAATGCCATCAAAATGAAATCGTACAAAACAATATACTACTAGCCGGCAGCAATTCATACCCGGACAACGTCGGGATGGGCAGCTAGTTTTTATTAAAGGGGATAGGCCCCCCTTTCTGACGCTGTTGTGGCCCCATCCCTTGGGGACTGGATTGTTTGCAGGTGGGTGCCGCTGTATCCACCCAGGGGACCTATCATACACATGCCGGGGTCCGCAGGGGTTGCCCCAGGACCCTTGTGGCCTCAGCTGGCTCCCTGCATGCTGTGGGTGCCGGCATTGATCCCACCTGCTGGGAGCAGCTGTTTATACTGCTCCCTCTGGGCAGGAACAATCTGTTGATTTGTTTTGCTGCTCGCATCATTGTGGATAAAGAAGCAGATCACAAGTCTCCTCCAAGCTGGCAGGAGCATTTGTAAAGCTTTTGCCCACTGGGAGCAGACTTTGTGTTTGCTCCCATGTAGTGGCAGATTAAAAAAAGGTCCTGCCAGGTGGGAGCATACACAAGTTTTCCTGCCCCTGCAGACAGGAAAACCACTGTGTTCCAGGGGTTGGCCCCCTGGTACACAGTATGTGTTCCGGTTCCCCTCCCCTTAACTAGAGTAATCGGCCCTGGGGGATGGAGGATGGGGTTCCCAGGGCTTTTGAAAGCACGGGGAGGGTGGCCGTGCGACTCCCCATCTTTTTGGAACCTTTTGTCCCCCCGAGGTGGAGTACCAGGGGCTGGTAATAGCTCCGGGAGGGGGCCTATGTGCCTCCCTCTCCTGAATGGAAGAATGCAGCACAGGCCACCATTTTGTTTTTTTTAATGAATTTTTGGGAATTTTGTCCTGGGGGTCCCTATGGATCTCCCTCACAGACCCCATGAGGCAGGGTATTCCTACCCTACCCTCTTAGGTTATTTTATTTTTAACTTCAGGGCAAGGGACTAAGGTCCCAAGTCCTGTATTGGCTGCCAGCAAAATTTTTCTCATGTTGCTGGTAGCCAATCAGAGCACTCTTTCCCACTGGAGTCTGACTGCCAGAGGATCGAGATGGGCCAAGGGGAAAAAAGCTCCCTGGGCCAAGCAGAACACTCTAATTTTAAATTGGTGCTCGTATGAGCCTCTTGCAAGCCTCTCCAAACCCAACTGTCCAGATATACAATTATTTTTTAACTTTAATTTCTCAAAAACTGTTGAACAATTCACATCAAATCGCAGCAAGCACAATCAGTGAACCAAGATCTGCCTTCCTACCAAATTTGGTGTAATTCCGTGAGGCAGTTTTTCCTGTAGCCCTGCCTAAACAAGTCTATGGAAAATGCATGGATATTTTGCATTTTGGGAACCCCCTTGTTTCTTGGCCCCCACTTGACAGATCTACAAGCAGTCGCCAGTAGGCAGTTATGGTAAGGACCTAGTTTCCATAGATGAAGCATGTTTTGCGAAAAACTTTGGTGCTGTTTGACGAAACTTTACAAAATTTTCAAAACAAGTATGCCAATCACCGCAACCGCTGTTTGGAAGGTTTTGGGGTAATTCATCAAGCTGGGGGAGAGGAAAAGGGGTGGGGGCAAAACACATTTTCCCCATGCAATTTCCCAAAGGGATTTTGAAAACAACTACAGCCTGCACTGCTGAACAGAATGACACTAAATTTGGCAGAAAGCTAGATCTTGGTCCAGAAATAGTGCTTTTTGCAATTTGGTGTAAATCTGTTCAGTAGTTTTGGTAATATTAAAGGAACAAGAAATTAGATATCAAAGGACTCTGAACCAACACATCTCATGGTGAGATCTGATTGGCTGCCAATGCTTTAACCAGCAGACTAGGGACTATGGGGCTGAGCACAGTCCCATAAAAGATGCACAAAACACAAAAGGGGCAGTGTAGGAATCCCCTGACCCCCTAGGCCTGTGGGTGGGGAACAACAGGGACCACTCAGGGGTCTCAAAAAGTTTTATTTTAAAATGTAATGTGAATTCACAGCAAATCAGAGGGGGAAAAAACAAGTGTGGTCTATCGCACATGCTTTATATATATGCCCCTCGAATGAGGTCCCAGGGGATGGATTAATAATTATAATGAGGCAGAGGGGCAAGCATGGCCCCCCTCCGTAGGCAGATTTCAGCCACTAAGACCCAGGCAAATAGAAGAAGGGGAAGAGGGGCTGTGTGTTCCCCCTCCAGGGCCACTACTCCCTTGGGCAGAGCCATATACATATTTGGGGGGGTGGCTGCTGGAGGCAGGTAGCCGGGTGGGGCTGCGAAGGCATGAGCGCTTCCCCATGGTATCCAACAAAATGGCAGTGGGTGCCCTGGGTAGGTTCCAGGGCACCCAATATTTAGTGGAGAGGCACAAGAGTTAGGGTCCCTGGGGCCAATATTGGCCTGTGGGGGGTGGCTGCATGCCCCCTTCCACCTTTACATACTGGCATGGCCGAGTGGATGGAGTCCCTGGTACCAATATTGGCGAGGGAAGGTGGGCTGCATGCCCCTTTTCCACTTAAGAATAAGGCCAGGCCCTGGCGAGATGGAGTCCCAGGGGCCAATACTGTCCCTGAAGGGTGACAGAATGCCCTGCTTCCTCTTTTAAATATGACGTGGTTGCCCTGGGTGTGTTCCAGGGTACCCACTTTTTACCGGGTGGGCACAAGGAGATGGGGTCCCAGGCAAAATATGACCATGGGAGGGGGGCCACATACCTCTCTCACATAAAAAAGGTGTGTGGCCTAGGGGAATGGGGTCTCCAGGGCCGAAATTGGCTCGAGGAGGGGAGCTGTGTTCACTCCACCCGGGTTGACTGCCTTTAGGGGGTTGGCCACAGGGCCTGGACATAGCCCAGGCCCTGTAGCAAACTCCCTGCTGTGCACAGCTGAAGGCCATGCACGGCTTGTATTTGGTGTCATTCACTGGGCTGGCCCAAAGGCAGTCAATTTCAGCTGTGTGCTGGGGATTTTGGATTAACGTATGGTAATTAAATATTAATTTGCATTAAAACAAATGAGAAATTTGCTGAGACAAAGTTTACATGGATGTTATAGTTAGGTTCACATTGTACAAGCACAAAACCATGGAAATTCAGCAGTTTTAGTTAGAGTTATCTCAAATAACTATAACTCGTGCAGTAAGGTGATTTTGACTTGCTCCCTTGCCATGCACTGCTAATTAACTCACATATTACAACACTAATAAGATCTTCTATGACGACCCTCAGACCCTGGATACCCTTAGAGGTGATAAGTCGTGCTTTACAAATCTGGAACTATTATTATTATATCATGAAACATTTGCTATAAAATTATTGATGCGAAAGCTGTGCATGGAGAGGGAGCGAGTTATAGCTACCTCAGGGCACAATTTATAGTTTCTTCTAACAACTCTAACTATAACTGCTGATTTTCTATATTTTGGTTGCGCAAAATGTGAATCTAACTATAAAGTCCCTGTAACCTTTGGTTTTGCAGTGAATAATATATATATGCCCTCCGACCACATCCACCTCACGGAGTGGGTATTCAAGGAAGTGGGAGCAGGACCCACTAACAATGAAACAGAAGCTCATGTATCCAAAGAAACAGACAGGAAAAAAGTCAGGCACTTCGGAAGATTAAAGCCATGCAAAGTTTTATTAGCTAAACATGTTTCGACTAGAACGGTCTTTGTCAAAAGCAATATATTTATATAACCTAATGGCAGTCGCCTGTAGGTAGTTACAGTTAGGATCTAGTTTCCATAGGAGAAGCGTTTTTGACTTGATTATAACTTTGGTGCCATTTGACAACTCTTCACAAAATGTTCCAAAAAAGTGACCTCCTGATTCTAGTTGTGCATGGAAAGATCTGTCAAGAGGCGGCTGAGAAAATATGTTAATTACTATAGAGATTTTAGACAGGACAACATGCTGAACTGCTGAACGGAATTACACCAAATTTGGCAGAAAGGTATGTCTTGGTTCAGAAAGGGATCATTTTGTTTTTTGGTATAAATCTGTTTAGTAGTTTTGGAGATATTAAAGGGGAAAAATGTGTATATCTGGGTGGAGCCTAAGCACAGATCTCATGGTGAGATCTGATTGGCTGTCAACACTTCAACCAGGAAGTGCTGGCAGCCATTTTGGGATCAATATACAAGATAGCACACCATTGAAATTTATGATAGTGAATGGCCGGCCTTGAGCCTCACAAAAATGAGAACGTATAAAGATTTTAGTCTTCTATATATATAAAAACGAAAGTATGGCTGTCTGTCTGTTTGTCTTTTATGCATTACCACACCATTCATCTGATCACCATGAAACTTTGGGAAGTTGTTGAGTACACTCCCGCGAAGGTTTCTGGCATATGCATTACTACACCATTCATCTGATCGCCATGAAACTTTGGGAAGTTGTTGAGTACACTCCCGTGAAGGTTTCTGGCATATGCATTACTACACCATTCATCCGATCGCCATGACCTTTGGGAAGTTGTTGAGTACACTCCCGTGAAGGTTTCTGGCACAAAAATATTTTAAATATCGGACCCCAGGGCCCTCATAATCTTTCAAATACTGATGTACGCACCAGACGGAAAAACTAAAAATCGTGTATCCACAAGCACTCGAATAAGTAAATAGAATTAAAACACCATTCATCCGATCGCCATGAAACTTTGGGAAGTTGTTGAGTACACTCCCGCGAAGGTTTCTGCCATAATTTGTTTTTAAATATCGGCCCCCCAGGGCCCTCATAATCTTTCGAATACTGATGTAGGCACCAGATGGAAAAACAACAAATCGTGTATCCACAAGCACTCCAATAAATAAATAGAATTAAAACACCATTCATCCGATCGCGATGCAAGTTTGGGAAGTTGTTGAGAACACTCCCGCAAAGGTTTCTGCCATAATTTATTTTTTTAATATCGGCCCCCCAGGGCCCTCATAAGCTTTCGAATGCAGAAGACGGAGAAACAAAAAATCGTGTATCCACAAGCACTCGAATAAATAAATAGAATTAAAACACCATTCATCCGATCACCAGGAAACTTTGGGAAGTTGTTCAGTACACTCTCGCGAAGGTTTCTGGCATAAAAGTTTTTAAAATATCGACCCCCCCAGGGCCCTCATAATCTTTCGAGTACTGATGTACGCACCAGACGGAAAAACAAAAAATCGTGTATCCACAAGCACTCGAATAAATAAATAGAATTAAAACAACACTTTGAAATGTTTTTCATATTAAAATGCATACGTTTCAATAAAAATGACACCATGTAAATTGAATGTTATCATGACGAGTTTGCACTGATGTTAGGTGCCGCATCCGATGTTGTCACGTCTAGAAAAAACATGTCATATTTTCAGATGCCATACACCACCTCCTATGTCGTCTCGTAATGAAAGACATTTTTTATACATAACCAATTTTTAATTATTGGGAATGAAAAAAAGTGACGGTTTTGGGGAGTGTGATAACCTTTTATGTGGTTAGCCATTAAATGCTACACTTTTTGGCACAACTGATGAATGCTTGTTTTTTAACGTGCACCATTTTTATAATTACAGACAGAAGATTCCATTGCCCTTCTGCCAACAGGACAATTCACCACCTACTCCTCATCACCAGCAGTACTTTAAGTACTTTAAAGAAGGTGGGGGCTCACGCACAGTTATTCTAATATTTGATGTGTTAAGTTATATTGATTCAAGGGAATGTTGTTTAAACTTTAACGTCATCTGTCTCATCACCAGTGCTCGCTTGCAATACTGCGCTATTAAAAATGAAGAAATCGGTTTTTTATTTCTTATTTGAAAATAAAACTTTAAAACTAACAAACAATGTGTGGTTTTTGTTCACGACTGAGTGAGCGGAAGGGTTTGAACTTTGAACTGCTGCACTGTGCAGGCATGTTTCCGTGACTCTGATAGGTCGGGACTCGGCGGTAGTCTTCTTCTGTTCTTCTGGGTCGTAACGTAATCATTGGTCAGACACACTAGTTAGTCGGTCAGGGGATTGGGGGTTCAACTTCTGTTCGGAGGTATGTGGAAAGTCGAACTGCACCTATCATCAACAATGTCCTATTTCTCTTGTCCATACTTCTGTATGTGCAGAATAGTCCCTGAAACACTAGCGGTATGGTATGTGCTCCTATTAAATCAAAAAAGCCAACTACTAGCTTATTCTTGTTGGACACATTGACATTTTGTTGTTGGAAATTGTCAAAGCACTTACATTAAGAAGACTGGAATAGACAGCAAGGGCAACCCAGAGAACTGCACTCAATGCCTGGATCAGAGTTTTGTTTAACACCGTTTACCGACTGGGCAAGCTTAGCTACCTACACAGACCGACTCATAATAATAGTAAATAATAGTAGTAGCACAGAGAGTGATGGTAGAGGCAGGATAAGAATGTAGAAACAGTCTACAAGAAGATCAAAGACTATTTTGTAAAAAATAGAATTAGGAAACAATTTTGAATGAATAGGACCTGTAAAAGTTAGGGAAGTATAATTATTAATATTAACAACAGAAGAACTTACTGGGGCCAGCAGAAGAGCCTGCAGAGGACCGTTCCTGCCCACTCTGTTCCGCCGGAGACTGGGGTGTTGCTGTCTTCTTGCCCCTGGGAGGTGCTGATGATCATGAAATAAACACAAACATGGATGATTGTTTTTTTGGAAATATTTGATTTCTTTGACCACAATCTAAAATTATCTCGGGGAAACAAATTAGCAACAATTGCACTACATGTATTGACCTATCTGATCTGGTCAACTAGGAGGATACTAGTACAGTATTGCTGGATTCGCAGACCGTCTACATGGAAAGTTATGTAAATCACTAACTAAACCAACAACAAAAAGGTTCTACTACAACTGCCAGAATTCAGCAGCACGCGACGTGACAGACACAGTCCGTCATCATGATTGCAGAGCACTAATAAATGTCCTACTGCTAATAACAAGTCATAATATACTCAACCTATCAATCTATCACTATCTCTTCTTCTTAGTGGCAGCAGGAGTACAAAGGAAGGACTAGACTTGAGTCTCTAGTCTCTCTAGCATTACGCAGTTCTGTAAAGTACTACACTCATACATATTCTAAGGCCAAATGAGCACAATGTTGTAAACAAGTAAGCATAGTAGCAACGCCACTGAGGAGGCGAGCACCTGCAATCACAGAAGCTATTTAAACACTATTTTACCTGCTAAGTAATCGAATAGGCAGCATTCTTGCTCTTCGGGAAAAACATATATTAGCAATATAACACAGAGCAGAAGAATACAAAGTAGTTCAGTCAGTCAGTCAGTCAAAGAGGTCTTTATTTCGATTTGCATCATAAAAGACATAAAAGACATACTATACAAATACATTTACAACAAGGGGTGGTGAGGGACAGAGTCTCTGAATTAAGCAGAATACTCTCACCCAGTCAAGAGATCAGGGCTAGATCCAACACCGTTTTTTAGCTCATTGCACCATCCCAGTTTCAGAACCTGGCTGTATGCAAATTAGTCTGTCCCTGGCCCAGTGCATCATGGGAACAGGGCAGACCAGACTACAAAAAACGGTGTTGGATCTAGCCCTGATCTCTTGACTGGGTGAGAGTACTCTGCTTAATTCAGAGACTCTGTCCATCACCACCCCTTGTTGTAAATTATTTTGTCCACCCTAAGCGTGGAAGGGTATACTCAGATGTGAGTCCCTTGCTCATTGCACCATCAGGATTCAAGCAAGCCGGGCCGAAGACGCCTGAAATGGCAGAAACCGGTCCCCGGAAGCTTGTTTCCTTCCCAGTGTAAGAATTGGCTTTTGTAGTCTGGTCTGCCCTGTTCCCATGATGCACTGGGCCAGGGACAGACTAATTTGCATACAGCCAGGTTCTGAAACTGGGATGGTGCAATGAGCTAAAAAACGGTGTTGGATCTAGCCCTGATCTCTTGACTGGGTGAGAGTACTCTGCTTAATTCAGAGACTCTGTCCATCACCACCCCTTGTTGTAAAATACTATACAAATACAGCACAAACCTTAGTAAAATATCCTGATATATACAAAGCACACTAAAAACAAGAATAAAAAGTTATTAAATGTATATACAAAGACTCACAACTGAAGCAATCAGTAAACCAAATTCATATGGAGTAGACAATCATGCTAACCCGCCAACTTCATAGTGTACACAATATATTAAGATCTCATATTCCGAATCCGAATTGTCCACGCCCAACTGACAAATTTAGATACGCATATAACAATACGTTTTGAGGTGTCAGATTGCAAAATTCTTGTAGTGGCCTGTGCGGATTTGGTGCCCAACGAGCGACATACAGTCCTCAACCATGCTCGTCTGGGTTGTGTGTACATTGGACAGCAAAAGAAGAAGTGGTCAACTGTTTCCACCTCCTCCATACAAAAGGGACATTTGTCAGTACTAACAATATTCCAAGAGCAAGTTAACCCTCTGAGCGGGAGGGAACCTACTCTTAGCTGATGATAAAGTTTGCGATCTAACGATTTTGTAATAATGTCCCAATATTCCTCATAATGGGGAGCATCCTTAATAACAAGGAATAAAGCAGTCATACAACAGATGCCACCCTCTTTTCCCTGATCCTACTCCAATAAATTTCCTTAAGAAGTTTCTTAGAGGGGAAGACGGCAGTAACTGGATCAACCCATAAGGACCCCAACCCCATATCCATCAGGCACGCCTTTAGACCTGATAACCAGGGAATCCTGGATGCGCCCGAAGCCCTTTTACTTCCAAAAGGGCCTCAGCGTACATGGACAGTTCCGGTGTCATCCACAGGTGCCGCCAAAATGCCAGTGGTCTATACCGAATCACATCTTCAATGGGGTTACATCCTAGGTCATATAATAAGGGAATACGGGGTGTTAATTGGGGTAACCCTATTGCCGATCTGAGAAATTTGTTCTGTGCGACCTTAAGTTGAGATGTGTCGCTAAACCTCCACAGTTCTGCTCCATACATAATGGCCGGTAATATTTTAGAACCATACATTTTTATCAAGGGAGCCAGAGGTTTGGTTAGGTAGTTTCTGTGCTCCTTCAGCAAAGCACCACCAAGTTGGGCATGCTTAAAAGTGAGGAGGTCTAACTGCGGTTTCCAACTTAGATTGTCACTAAAAGTGACTCCCAAGTACGTGAAGATAGCTGTCTGGTCTAGGATGACCCCACCCATTTTAACCCTAGCTTTGACTGGTCTTGGGCCTGGGAGGACCATAAATTTGGTCTTCCCTACGTTGACTTCCAGCTCATGTTCGCGGCAGAAAAGCTCAAAGCGAGACAGTGCAAGCTGTAGCCCCTGTCTCGTTTTAGAAATTAAGAGCGTGTCGTCCGCGAACATGAGCAGTGGTACTTTCTTTCCAGCAAGGGAGGGTGCATCAGTCGGGTGGTTAGAAAAATAGTTCATAACCCCATTGGTAAACAGGAAAAACAGGGTAGATGCTAACACACACCCTTGTCTAACCCCTTTAGAGACCTCAAACCTGTCGGTCACCTCCCCAGGCTTGCCCCATCGAACTCTAGCATGCGTGTGTTTGTGCATGTTGATGAGGAGAACTACCAACTCTTTATGCATACCCATCCCCAATAATACTTCCCACAACTTGATCCTCGGGACAAGATCGAATGCGGACCTTAGGTCCACGAAGGCCGCAAAAAGCATGCCACCCCCCAGGAGAACTTCCTTCCTATATAGGAGCACAACCCTAAATGCTTGGTCTAGGGTGCCAATGCGGGACCGGAACCCCGCCTGAAGGGGTGTTAGTACATCGAAATCGGCCATCCAACCCTGTATGCGACCCAAAAGAAGGCGGCCACAATTTTTTGTACCGCGTCTATAAGACTAATTGGACGATAGTTGGCCGGGGCAGAGCGATTGCCCTTCTTGTAGACAGGCAATATCTCTGCCCCTAGCCAAGAATCGGGCACTAATGCTCCACTAGCAAGGGCATTGGCTAACATGGTCAAATATGGGACCCATAGATCTTGCTCATGTTTAAATAGATCTGCAGGGATACAATCTGGCCCAGGTGCTTTGCCGCTCAGAATGCCCTTTAGGACTGCATTCATCTCACTTGGTACAAATACCAGGGATTCCTCACTCGTAGGGGTCTGTGTCTCAGTTGTGGACCTACTCGTCAGTTTAAACTGGTTTTCGAAATACGAAACCCAGGCCTGTGGCTCCACATGATTTGTGGGAACCAAGTCCTGCGAGCGATTACCCCATTTGAGCAGGTGCCAGAATTGAGTCAAGTTCCGGCCCTCGCAGGCCTGAAGCAACCCCCTCCAGCGGTCCTCATCCCAGTTCCTCTTAGCAGTTATTTGGGCGAGTTTGTAAGTAGCCCTACAACTACGAATGTCCTCTGGTAGTCTAGATTTAATGGCTGTAAGCAGAGCTCTTTGTGCCTGTCTACAGCCTTTATCATACCAGGAGCAGGGTCTCCACTCTTTATTATTATTGTTGGGGGGTAAACTTTTAACAAAAAGGGATTTAAGTTCAGAGAATAAACCATTGTGGATTTCTGGGAATTTTCCATTGATCTCAACCTGTGACTCAAGACTGTTTAATCTTTCCACCGTGCTAGTGAGCAAATTTCTTATCTTAGACAAAGAGCCCTCATTTGTAGCTATTTTAGGCCAACGTACCCTTCTCTCATCGTTAGTTAGGGTTACCTTCCCCTGAACAATAGGGACATCGACCAAGATTGTAGCAATAAAACTGTTATCTGTCAGAGACAGGACTAGGGGGTTATGGTCACTCTCAGATCTAAACGCGACCACCATATCAGCAATAACTGACCACAACTCCAAACTGGCCAGTATATAGTCGATGCGAGACCCAGATCTTCCATTGTCAAAAGTAACTGCCCCTGCCCTGTCTGACTTTGTTCTGCCATTAACAGCCCGCATGCCCTTTTCGAGACACAACCCCTTCATAAACAGAGCCGCTTGCGTCCATTTTTTAATGGGCGCCAGCTCCAACTGAGGAATACCCCACATGGAATCCTCTGCCTCTGAAAGCTTCCCATCAACCATACCAAGTGGCTCAAAACAGGTGTTGAAATCTCCAGCCACGCCCTATTTCCAATATTAGAAGTGGTACAAAGTAGTTCTTCTCCTATCGTGCAGAATATATTATCTCCTGTTTTAGTGTCGGATTCCCCTACAGCTCGACAACGATTAGTTAATGCTGTTTCTGGTCTCTTGTCACCTTTTCTTGGGCCCCTTTCTTTTTCTCCTGCTTCATCTCGAAGGCAATCTCATAGTCAGATTCCAGAATCGGAAGAACGGATTGCATTAGATTCTCTTGCTCGTAATTGGATCATGAGTAGCTTACAGTATAGTGTGCGAGATATCTTAGACACTTTTCTTCAATGGAATGCGCCTACGCAGAGATATGTCTTTAATGTTATGTGTAATACTCTTATCAAAGCATGGGAAGATATGGATTTGGATTCACCTCCTCAGGGTTTGTTCGAGATACAGAATCAATTTGATAAGGGATTTATTGTGGGTCCTGATGTAGAGCATGCTGTTCAAAAGCTTGTTACTTTCCGGTCTTCCTTTTTCTCTCAAACTCCTCTTGAACCTGATCCTGCGGTTTGGCGTAAAATGAAACAATATCCTATGCGAGAAGTTCCTCCAGTATGGAGAGATGCAGATCCAAATGCTGTTCCGCCTGTCGTAGCCGCAGATGCAGGACAAATAGGTGGTGCCAAACCCGATGATTTGATTACGGAATTACCTGGTAGAATAATAGCTCTTATAAAAACGATGATGCCTGCTGTACACATTAACTGGGATAAGTTGGCAGTGTGCAAACAAAAGACGGATGAACGTGTCTCTGATTTCTTTACTCGTTTCAAAGAAACTTTCATCGACCATAGTGGTCAAGATATGAGTACTGAAGGTGGACAGCGATTGTTCGTAGATACATTTGTCTTTAATTTGCTTCCAGAATTATCACATAAATTGAAACAATCAGAGAGTTCATGGGCGTTTCATCAACTGCCCAGATATTAGCTACTGCCGAGTATTATGAGAATAGGGATAAGGAAGAAAAGGAAAAAGCAGAGAAAAAGACTAAAGAATTGAAAACGAAGATTCTTTTGCAACAGGCTTATCCCCCTCGTTCTGATCAGCCCCAATCGCAACAGCCTCCACAGTTTCAAAGATTATTGCAGAAACCTACACCTTTTGTTCCGCGATCTCAGTTGGGTCCTAATCAATGCGCCTATTGTAAAGAGGAAGGTCATTTTAAGATTAATTGTCCGGTTCTACTACAACGTACCGGTGGACAATCTGAGCCACGAGGTCGTGGTGGTTTTCAGTCAGCACCTAGAGGTAGAGGGCGAGGTGCGGTGTCTCAAGAACAGCGTTCCTTACCTTCACAGAATACTATGAATTATTTTGATCAGCAAAAATCTCAGTCTGCGCAATATTACAATGACGATTATTATATAGAGAGTGAAAGTCCTGATTTTCAGACTCGCTAGGACAGCCGTAGACAAAGTAAGGGAGTCGTATCAGTTCCAGTGGATCAGAATGGACCTTATGTTGATGTTGTAGCATTGGGTGTTACAGAACCATTTCTTTTGGATACTGGTGCAATGAGAAGTTCTATTATACATTCCAAACTCCCTGGGGCACCTTTGTCTGGCTTGCTAGCAGCCCGGTGGCAGTGGCTGGCTTGCGTTTGCTGAGAGCGCTATTTGTAACTTATCCCTGCATTTTGCCCCGCTGACCACTAGCGGCGGCGGTCTTATCCCTGCATTGTTTTTAAAATTGCCTAACCTTGTACTTCAAAGTTATGCAGGTTACTAACCTGAGTTCTTCCTTCCAAAGGTGAGAAGCCGGCTGGGGGCTGATTCGATCGTGGGTTCCCAGCAGTAACGGGCGCCATCTTTGTTTGGGCTTGCCTTCACCATAGGCTATCCCTGACACTCCACCCTTGCTCCGCCCCTATTTAGGAGCGCGACCTTGCCCTCTCCAGTGTTTGCTAGCAGCCCGGTGGCAGTGGGCTGGCTTGCGTTTGCTGAGAGCGCTATTTGTAACTTATCCCTGCATTTTGCCCCGCTGACCACTAGCGGCGGCGGTCTTATCCCTGCATTGTTTTTAAAATTGCCTAACCTTGTACTTCAAAGTTATGCAGGTTACTAACCTGAGTTCTTCCTTCCAAAGGTGAGAAGCCGGCTGGGGGCTGCTTCGATCGTGGGTTCCCAGCAGTAACGGGCGCCATCTTTGTTTGGGCTTGCCTTCACCATAGGCTATCCCTGACACTCCACCCTTGCTCCGCCCCTATTTAAATGGCCCTTATGCGTCAGTGCAGCGGACGAGCGCAGCGGGCGCGACGTAGGCGCGCCGGAGTTGCGCCTGAGTTAAGCCCGTCTGCGCCCGTCCGCGGCCGGCCGGGGCTAGGGGCACTGGACGCTGCCCGTTTTGTTACGTACTCACCCTCTCAGCTCTGCTCCTATTGGGTCCCCGGGGTTATCGACCCCCACACAGCCACCTGCCTGAAGCATTTAGGTCTGTCCTCTACCCCTCCTCGATCTCCCCCTGGGATAGTAGCCTCTTTAGCTTCGTCCCCTAACACGACCCTCCCAGCTCCCTTACCATTTTTAGCTCCTCCTGACCCGATATTCAGCACTTTTGCTACACTTCTAAACACCAGATCCGCGGTTACACATCAGTATGAACTCTTTGATTATATCGATTCCCATGCACCAGACCTCTTATTTTTGACAGAAACCTGGTTCAAGGATGACTCCCTGCCCAATGTGCTGGCCGCCTTACCACCTACATACTCGGCCATTCAAGCGGACCGCTCAGACGGCAGGCGGGGCGGAGGAGTGGCCCTAATAGCTCATACCAACTTTAATTTTCAGATCCTCCCTTCCCCCCCTATCCCTGACGTAGATTACCTTCTAGCCCGCTCGATCTCACATCAGGTCCCTCTTACCTTTGTCTTAATTAAGCATGGGCGGATTTTGCGGATCCACGATTCGCGGATTTAGCGGATTCACGGATCGTGGATCCGCAAAATCCGCCTATTTAGCGGATTCAGCGGATTTGCGGATTGGGGGCGGGGCTTCCTCGAGTGTGTGGGCGGGGCCAAACGGACGGGGCTTCCACGCGAGCGCACATGCCTCTTGTGTGTCTAAAAGGTCAGAGACCGATCAGAGCAGCATCGATGGGATATTTGGGAAGAAGGCACATCTGCCCAGCCTCCCAACGCTCACGATTTTTTTGGGGCTGATGAATGAGTCACTACATTTGCGCTTCAACTAGTTCCAGCGACCAAGTGTGTGTTACTATGCAATCGCGCCGAAGTGCGCAGGGGTCCCTTTAGTGAAATGTCCATCATAGTGGGTAAATGGCGGGAAGACGGTGCACACCTCGAGTGTGTGGGCGGGGCCAAACGGACGGGGCGTCCATTCGAGCATGCCTCTTGTGTGTATAAAAGGGCAGAGACCGATCAGCAGATTAGTTTTTGGGCTGATCAATGAGTCACTGAATTAAAGCTTCAACTAGGGCACATGCTTTATTGATATCTGCAAGTGTTTCCTGTTGAGGTTTATTTTTTTGTGCCAGGACCGTCGTGCCCGAATGAACCCTGCCCTTCATATTTACTCAAGAAGACACCACCGTTGAAATAATTTACGATGGCGCCGGCAAGCTGCCAGCGCCATCCTGCAATAGTTACTTAATTAGCTTCAACAGGAAGCTCCAACTGTTAAAATAAAGCAGGCGCTCGAGCCCCTGCTGTATCTTATCTATTAGAGCTTCCTGTCGAAGCTAATTAAGTAACCATTTGAGGATGGCGCTGGCAGCTTGCCGGCGCCATCGTAAATTATGCAGGCTTGAACTTTTGACCGCAAAATCCGCCCCGATCGCGGATTGCGGATTCTCGGTAAATCCGCGAGAGTTCGCGGATCGCGGGTTTACCGAAAATCCGCAAAATCCGCGATCGGAGCGGATTTTGCGCTCATGCTTAGTCTTAATCTACCGTCCTCCTCAGCCTACCCCTTCTTTTCTTCCTGGTATTCAGACCCTCTTGGCTACCCTGGTGATTAACAATTCATCAGTATTAGTCTTGGGGGACTTTAACTTCTGGCCTAATGATCCTGCCGAGAGTCCCCAATCCAGGGAGTTCACTAACCTCATGACCAGCCTAAATTTTTCACCACTTGTCCATAGTCCGACTCATACGCATGGCCATGTGCTAGATCAAATCTGGGCACTAAACATCCCGTCCACATCCCCTACAATAGCTCCCTGTCCCTGGTCGGATCACTCCATTATCACCTTCTCCCTCGCTTTAGCCCCTATGACTAAACTCCAACTCCCCAAGAACACCTGGGTTAGGAAATGGGGCAAAACCGACATGCCCTCCCTTTGCTCGACCTTGGCCGAAACCAGCCCTGAGCTATCTGACCTCACAGCTACCTCACAGCTGGCCGCCATCGACAACTGGCTGACCTCGGCAGGCGATGAATTTGCCCCCCTAAGGCGACTCACAGTCAAGCGAGCCCACGCCGCCAATCGCTGGTTCACCTCAGATTTAAAAGAAATGAAATTGGCTGCACGGAGGGCGAGCGAGTATGGAGAAGAACTTACAGCCCCGAGCAAAAGTCAGTCTACTTGTCCGTGCTACAAGTCTACAAAAAGGGCATCCTTGATGCTAAAACTGAGTACTACATGAGTAGGGTAATGGCAGCAGAGTCTTATTCGAAGGAAATATTCTCCACTGTCCACGAACTAGCTTCATCTGGCAGAGCCACGGCAACCATCCCCCCCTCCCAGTCCCTCTGTAACTCACTCAATGAGTTTTTCATTACCAAGGTCGCAAAAATTAAACTTAACATTCCTTCCCCCTCCCCTACATTTGTCAATCCCTCCCAAACCCCCTACGGTTCCCAAACTGACTACCTTCCCATTGTTAACCAAGGATTCCCTCCCTCCGCTGTTGGTTCGAGTCAAATCAGGCTCCCCCCTAGATTTCGCCCCGGCTCATGTTCTCAGGGAAATCTATTTAGTTTGCCCTAACCCGCCCCTGACCCTCCTCAATGATTCCCTTATTTATGGCACCGTTCCCAGTTTACATAAATCAGCGGCCGTCGTTCCAATTATAAAAAAACCTGGCACTGACTCATCTACCCCTTCCAACTATCGCCCGATTTCCCTCTTGCCCTACCTAGCAAAAGTCCTTGAGACTCATGTTACGACTATTCTGAGTGCCCACGTAGAGGCAAATCATTGCCTCTCCCCCTGCCAAGCTGGGTTTAGGCCCCTGCACTCTACGGAGAAGGTGGTGATCTCGGTAATGGACAGGCTACGGGAAGGTATTGATACTAATGTACCACAAGCCCTGATACTCTTAGATCTGTCCGCCGCTTTTGACACGGTGGACCACTCCATCCTCCTTAGCCGTGTCAGGGCGGCGGGCATAGAGGGCATGCCCTTCTCGTGGCTTGAGTCCTTCCTTGCCGGGAGAACCCAAGCGGTCCACCTGGCTGGCTTTACCGCGGCCTCCCGCAAGGTAGAGTGCGGGGTCCCTCAGGGCTCGTCACTTTCCCCCCTTTTATTTAATTTATACATCTACCCCCTTATTTTTATGTTACAGCAGCTGGAGGTCACGGTGTTCAATTACGCCGATGACCTCCAGCTAATCTTCAACCTTTCCCACTCTCCCTCATCTGCCCAGAATGTTCAGTCAGTTATGACATTTATCCAGGATTGGATGAACTGCAACCACCTCAAACTCAATCCAGACAAGACCGAGCTGGTTTTGACCGGAGGTGGTTGCAGTCCGTGGTCCCCTTCCTTTTGGCCCCCTTCACTCGGTGCCCCTCCTTCCCCTGTGCCTAAAGTTAAAACCCTTGGGATTCTTTTAGACTCACAACTCTCTATCCATGCACAAATTGGTTCAGTTGTTTCCTCCTGTTTCTTCTCCCTAAGAACAATCAGGAAAGTTTCTCGTTTTTTTTCCCTCCCTGCTTTAAAAATTATTGTGCTGGCCATGGTACTGTCCCGCATCGATTACGGCAACGTAATTTACAATGGGGCCCCCGCCTACGCAATCCACCGCTTGCAGCTGGTTCAGAATCAGGCTGCTCGCCTGATTCATGGCCTTCCCAAGTATCATCGGGCTAGTCCACTGCTGAAAGCATTACACTGGCTGCCGGTGCGAGAGCGTGCCCTCTTCAAACTCGGCTGCCTCACTTTTCAGGCCAGGTCAGGCACTGCCCCTAAATTCATATGTTCTGCTGTCACGCCCTATCTTCCAGGCAGAGAGTACGCTCTTCTCATAGGGCCCTCCTAGCTACTCCCCGATTTAAAAAACAGAGAGCTGGTGGAGCGAAGTTCGCTGTCCAGGCTCCTGTATTCTGGAACTCCCTTCCTGTTTCCCTCCGCACTTCGCCCTCCTACCCTCAGTTCCGGAAGGATCTTAAAACCTTCCTTTTTACGCAAGCTTACTCTGTCTAAACCTCCTCCTACTGCTGCCGCTCACTGCAACACAAATAGCGCCATGAAACCGCTGGGTAAAAGTGCGCTGTACAAATGTTTTTAAATTCAAATTCAAATTCAAATTCAAATTCAAATTCAAATTCAAATGTTTCCGTAGGATTCTCTGGCGCCCCAGTTAGTAACCCTATTTCTTGTCCTTTGCCTCTTTCCATTGGCCCGTATGATTTAGAAGCTCCACTTCTTTTGACGACGGGTTGCGGAGAGAATTTATTGGGTTTGGATTTGTTAGAACGCTTGCATGCTACATTGTATTGTTCCCCCTCTGGTGTACATCTTACTTTGGGTGATAAATTGACTTCTCCAATGTATGTATCTAAAGATCAACTGCCACTCGAATTGCGTTCACTTCCTGCTACGCTTTGGGCTAGGGGTCCGAATGATGTTGGTTTGCTTAAAATTCCACCTTATGTGATTACTGTTAAGCCTGATGTTAAGTTGCCACGCATTCCTCAATATAAGATCTCTAATGATGGTGAGAGAGCTTTGTTGGCTATTGTTTATGACTTGGTTCAGAAGGATGTGGTCGAAGAGACCAGAGGAAATGTTTGCAATAGTCCTGTTTTGCCTGTTCTTAAACGTACTGATCCTTCTCAGCCACCTGTGTATCGTTTCGTGATTGATCTTCGAGAGGTCAACAAAATTGTTGTCCCTCAGTTTCCTGTTGTCCCAGACATTACTGCTCTGCTCACTATGATTCCTGCTTCGGCAGCTTGGTTTTCGGTTATTGATCTCAAAAATGCTTTCTTTAGCATTCCTATTGCTGAGGAGAGTAGGGATCTCTTTGGCTTCTCTCTCGGAGGCCGGAGCTTCCGATTTAAGCGTGCACCTCAAGGCTATTGTGAGAGTCCCTCCATCTATAGTCAGGCTTTGAAATCTCAGCTTGACACTTTTTCTTTGCCTCCAGGTGCTACTCTTATACAATATGTGGAAGACCTGTTAGTGGCTGCTGATTCGGAAGATGTTTGTAAACATGTGACTGTGTTACTTCTGCAACATTTGTCTGACTTACATCATAAGGTATCACCTTCTAAGTTACAATATTGTTGCCAAGAGGTAACCTATTTAGGTCATCTCTTGTCAAAGGAGGGAAGGCGATTGACCCCAGAACGTATCCATGCAGTTGCACGAATGTCTGTGCCATCCACACAAAGAGAGGTGCTTGCTTTCTTAGGCATTACCTCTTATTGTAGACAATGGATCCCAAATTTTTCTTTATTGGCCAAACCTTTGTTGGTACTTTCTCTGAAAGATACACCCCAACCTCTTCCTTGGACTGATGAATGTCAGAAGAGTTTTTCTGATTTACGTACAGCTTTGTGTTCTGCTCCGGTGTTGGGTACTCCAGACTATAGTAAGCCTTTCACACTCTATGTTCATGAGAGAGAAGGTTGCGTGTTGTCAGTCTTGACACAACAATTTGGAGACAAACAAAGGCCATGTGCCTATTTTTCGGCTACTTTGGATCCAGTAGCCAAGGCATTACCTAATTGTCTCAGAGCAACAGCAGCAGCGGCGATCTCCATTCGTCAATCTGCTGGCCTAGTGTTAGCTCATACTCTTAATGTTATGGTTCCACATGCAGTAGATACCCTTTTGAACAGAACAAAGACACAACACTTAACGAGTGCTCGTTTGTCTGGATATGAGTTGACGCTTTTAGCTAGCCACATACATATCAAGAGATGTAATGTTTTGAACCCTGCAACATTGTTACCTGTTTTAGATGAGAAAAATGCACAAGACCAGCATGATTGTTACCTC
The DNA here is from genome assembly GCF_964261635.1 of Lissotriton helveticus. NCBI lineage: Eukaryota > Metazoa > Chordata > Amphibia > Caudata > Salamandridae > Lissotriton > Lissotriton helveticus. The sequence continues at coordinate 1,014,187,566 of NC_136067.1, forward strand.
CGTACAGAAGAGGAAGGTCGAGTTGATTTAAAAGATACACCACTTGCGGATCCGGATGGAATTCTGTGGGTAGATGGATCTTGTTTTAAACTTTCTAATGGCGACATGACAGCAGCCTATGCTGTTACAACTTTGCATACAGTAGTAGATACTGCACGTATTACACAGAATTCAGCACAAGCTGCAGAGTTAATTGCATTAACAAGAGCATGCGTGTTGGCAAAAGGAAAGAGAGTGACCATTTATACAGATAGCCAATATGCTTTTGGCGTTGCTCACAGTTTCAGCCGTTTGTGGAAGGAAAGAGGATTCTTTACCTCCCACGGCACTAAAATACAGCATGGTCAGTTGGTAACTGACCTTCTTGAATCACTTGTTTTGCCTGCTCAAGTAGCGATTGTGAAGTGCAGTGCACATAAGAGGATTATTGATGATGTGGGTCGAGGGAATGCATTTGCGGATGAAGTAGCAAGGGAAACGGCGAAAGATGCTGAAAGTCACATGTATGTTGCGGGCCCCGCAAGATGGGTCGCAGAAGAAGGTATGTGTGAATACACAGTAGAAAGCGTGAAAATGATTCAGAAGGAAGCGACTGAGAAAGAATTTAGAAAGGACCTTAAGACCTGGCTGTTTGTCCAGTAGGCCTTCTTTGTGTGCTGTTTTTTTTTACTTTGGTGTCTCTTTCTTTTTTAATGTGTTATGTTAGTTTACTGCAGCCTTCTTCAATTAAAAGCGCCGGGACACTCTTTTTGAGTAGCCGTGCGCTCTACAAAAAACCATTTAACATAACATAACATAACATAAGTGGAGAGAGAGTACGGGAATGTTGGACAGGATGGGATGTTGGACGGAATTGTCAGAGCATCAGTGATGGTTGTTACCAGATGCGTATGTACTACCTGCAGTTACTATGGCACATGGACCAGCCCATATTAATGCAAGAGGTATATGTAAACTTTTGGCTCCAGTATGGCAGAATGAAGGTATTCCCAAATGTGCAGAAAATGTGGTGAAGCATTGTATTGTCTGTTTGATGCACAATCCAGGAAAGGAAACACCAACTCCGGCAGGTCATTTTGCTCCCCCTACGTATCCCTTTGAGGTACTACAAATAGACTATTCACATGGAACGTTTTAACAACCTCAAGTATGTTCTGGTGGTGGTTTGTGCCTTTTCCAGATGGATAGAGGCCTACCCCCTAAAAGATAATACTGCTTTGTCCACTGCCAAAGTTCTTTTGAAGGAATTTTTCCCGAGGTTTGGTTTGCCGCGCATTGTCTGGAGTGACAATGGGAGTGAATTTGTAGGCCAAATTATGCAGAAGGTGTGTGTGGGTCTTGGTATTAGACAGAAATTCCATGCGGCAAACCACCCTCAGTCAGCGGGTTTGGTAGAGTGTTACAATGGCACTCTCAAGCTCAAATTGGCAAAGATACAGGCCAGCACAGGCCTTTCCTGGCCTGACGCCTTGCCTTTGGCACTTCTCTCAACAAGAACGACAGTTCATTCTCGTATGGGGCTTAGCCCATATGAAATTGTTTTTGGACGCCCAGCCAATGTTTGGGGAGTCCCTCGACCCAAGAAATACTCGGACATTCCGTATCCATTGTTGGTTGACTATCTGCATGACCTCACCACTAAATTATGTGTTATTCGTCAACAGGTCCAAAACGCTTTGCCGGAGGCCTCCTCAGATCCAGGACACTCCATCCAACCTGGGGGCTGGGTTTGCTTAAAAAACTTCCAGAGGAAAAGGAACCTGGAACCTCGTTGGGGGCCTTGCTAACTACTCGTACAGCAGTGAAGGTCGTGGGGAAGAAGAACTGGATCCACGGCGTGCACTGCAAAAGGGTACCATTACCGTTACCTTATGTATCCAGTGGATCCGAGAAGGTGTTGGTGATAGCGAATGTGAAAAGGTACCCAGATTTGTACCATTCAGTAGTGCACACCTGGACTGGAAAAGTTATGAAAAATAAGACAACGACGTTTTACAGGAAGCTGTACCATCGCACTTGCGTCTGAACACGTCAGGTCCAAAAACTTTGTTTAAAGACCAAACGATACCTGGCAAGACGCGGTACAACCTACGACCAAGGCCGACAAAGGATAATTGAACTTTGTGTTTTATAATTTTGTTTTTATGAAAACAAATATTCCTTTTCCATTATCCATCAAGTTGCAGGGTCACGGTAGGAGTCTTAGGCTGTGACCTGAATAGTGACTAGGTCAACAGGACTTGCAGTGTCATAGGACGGCTAACAATCACAGCCAAGTGATTAAGGAAGATTATCGTGAGCAACACCTTTAGATTAATGGATAGCGAAATGGAAGGGGGCGATATTAAAATGATGAAAATAAACCATTATAAGAAGTTATTGTTTAGTCGTTGTGGCGTAGCATTATGCATTTTGGTATGTTTATGCAGTTTATTAGCATGTGTAGGATGGATTGTACACATTATGCAGCCAGCACCTGCTCCTACTTCTGTCTCTTTGATTTCCTCTACCACTATTTCTCCGCACAAATTCTATGCACTCCCAGACCATGAGCAGATGAGAAGAACGGAATTTCTCAATAATTCATTTAACCAATTGTTACATCAGCATCAATTGGTAGTAAATACTACTGACTGTTGGGTTTGTGGGCTTATGTCCCACAATACAGAGAGAGGGATGCCGTATTTAGTCCTCCCATTTTCATATGAAGGTTCTGCTTGGGCTTATCTGGCTATGTTTTCTAATGCATACCAGAATCAACTTCGATATCCTCCTGGTGGGTCCAATAATGGTGGAGTAGATTTTAGTCACAGTCCTTTGATAAAGGGAATAGTGACTATGGCAAAAATCGTGGACATTAGTAAAATTCCCAAGGATGAGAAGCAAGCATATGATGGGTGGAATGTGACTTGTTATATCACTAGCCTCACTGACAAGATTAAGCAGAAAAGATCTTCACCGATCTGGACTATACCTCATAAAGGTAATTTGTGTTTACGAATAAATGGCCAGAACACTAAAATCCAGCAGGAAAAGAGTAATTGTTCCCATACATATGTTTACACACCCTCAGTTTCTTCACCGTTGGTACCATCTCAAGGTACATATTTTATCTGCCATGATAGAGCTTATACATGGCTTCCCACATATTTCTCGGGGACATGTTATATAGCTTTCCTTCTTCCTACGACATATACTGATCCTGCAGATAACCACAGAAAGAGACATGGTAGAGGGGTTATCGATGCTGAAGACACAGCTGGACAAGAGGGAGGAGATTTTCTGAAAGGGTTTCTTCCCTTTTGGGGTCCAATAGTTAATAGCAGAAACATCAGACGTCTAGTCCGTGTGGTCGATGCTACCATAAATGTAACTTCTGGAGCATTGAATAATTTGACAGCTGAGCTTCAGGCGGATCGTCTTATGACTTTACAAAACAGGATGGTTTTAGATATCGTCCTTGCAGATAGAGGAGGAGTTTGTAAATTAATTGGGTCTAGTTGCTGCGTTTACGTTCCTGATAATGCCCCTATAGTACACCAAGCCATTTCTAAACTACATGTCATCTCCGAGTCCATTCATCAGGATACTGGAGATTGGTCTGTGATGGGATGGTTTTGGGGACTACTGTCCACATGGGGATGGAAAGTATTAACTTTCCTTGGAGCGATTCTAGCGATCATCTTTTCTTGTTGCCTCTGTTTACAGTGTGGCCCAGCCATCTGTGGACTTTGTGCCACTGTATGCGTTCCAAAACCAGTGTCACAGAAAACAGAGAATATTAGAATGATGTTATAGCAACAACTCAATGACCTCATGACCATTGACATCGACTCAGACTAGCATGAGTCTTTTCGTGCTTTGCCTGAGTATGGCAAAAGGAGGGGCTGAGGTTACGTAGTTTTTGACTCCGCTTTGTATTTAGCCGCCATTTTGTGTCTAGACGCCATTTTGTGTTGCCTCACTCAGGCAGCACAGCGAATACGTGTTTTTTTTGCCTTTTCAGCTGCTACGTGTCTTGTTTGTTAAAGAGTAAACCCCTGCCCTTGTTCACTAAACCGATGTCAGTGTCTGGCCGAGTCCACTAATCCATGTCTTGGCTGATTGATCCCTGTCTCGACTGACTGTTTGGCTCTCACTATTCTTCCTGACTTTATCTTATTTGACTTGCCTTCGCTATTCTCTTCGTGTATTCTCTTGTTACATAAACTATCCTTTGAAGCATTCAAACATGTTCTACCACCTGAAAATTGAATTACGGGCACTAGTGTTGATTAACTTGAGGGGAGGAGAACACACAGGGTCTGAAGGAAGGGTGTGTTTTGGACATTCGATAGCTTGTTTTCGAACTTTTCCTATTCATCAGTTTTGTATGTTTGAGAGTGGGCATTGTAAATCTGTACACTATAATAGATTGTGCGCCACGGAATTAAGTGGCAGTCTCCTGAGAACTTACCACTGGTGTACTTCTAGGACCACTGTGCTTAGCTGCAGCTAATAAACCTGATTTTCTACGCCTAACAGAGTGTCTCGTGTCTCCGTCTGACAAGGCAGGTGAACCTGGAGATATTAGGCGTGCCCTGCGCCGCTGGGCCCATAAGGTCTGGTTCTCCATGACTTAGGGAGGTGGTGCTGAACAAAAAATATCAGGGCAGCCACCTCCACCGTGGTAAAAACCTCCCACTACATCCACTCCCCTCAATCGCCCGCAAGGGAGCCGGCTACGGGGTGCGGGACCCTTCCCCTTTGACTTGCCAGCTCCCTTTGCCATGGTCCTGGCCGAAAGAAGAAAAGAATAGGGGGAAAAAAATAAAAAATAAAAGAGAGAGCTAAACAAAAAAGTAGTTATTAAAGTAACAAAAAGTTGAAAAAAACACAAAATATAGATCTAGACAAATAGAGAGATAGATAATGAGCAAAAAAGAGCATAACAAAGTTCAAAGGAACAAAGGATTGCAAAGATTAAAAGAGATTTAGAAAAGCCAGGCCCAGGGTAAGTTCGCGCGATATTTCCCCCGCGAGCACACAAAAACACGCGCGAACTCGTAATAGCGCGCCGCACACAATGCGAGATTGCCAATAGCGCCCGGAAACGGAAATACGCAACGCGCACAAGATGGCCGCACCCATGTACGACCGCATGGGCAACTTCGCGGTCGGTGCGCTGCAAGCGGTCCGCGAATACGCAAAAAAAACACCGAACACGGAAAAAAAAATCCGCAAATTCGCACGAATTCGCAGATTATGCGGATCGCGAATTCGATTGAATTCGCAAATTTCGCCCACACTTAATACTGATGTCACTGAGCCAATTTGGGTGTTCATGGAGAGATCCACATCAATGTGAAGACCCAAACTTTTTATAGCAGGTTTGGGGGTAGGTGCCACACCCAAATCAGGGGGCCAATAGGAGGGAGGCCAGTAGTCAAGTTTACTGTGGGCAACAATGATCTCGGTCTTTTCTGAACTCAGCTTTAGCTGGTTTACATTCATCCATGTTTTGACAAACAGCATAGACCGCCTAACGAAGTTCTTAGATTCTGTGGAGCTGTCAAGGGTGAAGATACGCTGATTGTCGTCAGCATTGTTGAAGATTTTTACACCCATATGTCGTAGACCCGAGATCAGAGGACGTATATAGATATTGAACAGAATTGGCGAAAGGGAAGAGCCCTGAGGAACGCCACAGTTCAGATCTACCATTCTGGACTTGAAGGGCGATAGCCACACTGACTGTTTACGGGCCTCCAAAAAGGAGCCAAACCAAACAAGTGCTGAGCCCCCGAGACCCACTGCGGCAATGTGATCCAGCAAAATGTTGTGGTTCACTTGAGGTCGTCCAGTACTCCAGTACTGATAGAATCACTGCTTCGGTGGAATGTGCAGGACGGAAACCTGCCTAGTCATTGTCCAGGAATTTAGTAGTCTCCAGAAAAGAGCTGAGGCAAGGGGCCATGTGGGTTTCCAGCACTTTCGCCGGGAACGGCAGAAGAGAGATAGGTCTATAGTTCTCCAGTTTATTGGGATCTATGCCTTGCTTTTTTTGAAGTGGAACGACCACTGCTTCTGTAAAAGCAAGCGGTACAATGCCAAGGGACAGTGAGTAGTTACGAAATTTAAGAAAAATATCAGGAAAGGACCGATAGATTGCTTTTGAGATGTTGATGAGGAAGTCCTCCTTAGGGGAGCCTGATTTGACTTTAACTACGAGGTCCAAGAAACATTTCTTATCCATCAAGGGGAGGGAGTTAAGAAAGCATAAGTTGGAATTGTTCCCGTTGCTCCTGGAGCTACAATTGGTGGGGGCAATAGATTTATATTTTTTCTAAAAAAAAAGAATTTAGGTCATTACAAAGTTCCTGGCTCGACACAAAGGAAGGGGTCACACGGCTTGGGTTAGAGAGTTCTTTTACTATCTGAAAGATTTCTTTCGTACCGTTATCGGAATCAGGTACCCTGTTCGTAAAAAATGCTCTCTTTGCCTCCAGTATAGCCACTTCATACTGGTGTAGATTGGTGGTATAGTCAAGTTTATCTTGCACTTTGTAGGTTTTTCTCCATTTCCGCTCAGCTTGTCGTATTATGAGTTTAATGGTTTTCAGATCTTTATCAAACCATTTGGAGGCTTCATGCTACCTAGGGTGGTAGGTTTTGGTCTGTAAAGGAGCATGGAGGTTAAAGGCCTTCTTTTGCCAGCCGGTAATCTTGCTCTCCCAGTTATCTGGATTGCTTTCCGATACCGGCTGCTCCCAAGACAGAGTTTCTACTAGTTTACCTAGATCAACCTGGTTCCAGTTTCTAAAGATGCTTTAAGAGAGAGAGGGGGTAAAACTCAGTAGAGGAGCGAGCAAACTAAAACTGATCATATAGTGATCAGACCAAGCACAGGGTTGAACTGCTAGATTAATCAGGTTGACATTAATTGACCACTCTTGGTCAAGGGTATAGCCTTTAATGTGCGTGGGGGTGTCAATATGTTGAGTGAGGTTAAGACAAGCAAGGGACTCAGAAAGCTCCCTGGAAGATTTTCCCTCGTCAGTCTCGTTGGCCTAGTAGTTCAGGTAACCTACAATCATTACTTTATCGTAGTCAGTGACCAAGGACGCAATGTAGTTAGCAAAGGTTTTGGGAAAGTCAGGCATTGTTGAGGGGGTCTGTATAAAACTACATAGATCAGCCTGCTACTATGTAGATTAAATTTGACTACAAGAGAGCCGACTGATGGAATTTCCAAGTGAGGCAGGGCGGAAAGTTCTTTTTTAATAATCACAGCCACTCCTCCTCCTCTTTTACCTAATGGTCTGTCCGTACGTAGAATAAAATAATTATCAGGAAGGGCTGCCAGAATTTCAGGGGAGGACTCCTCTGTGAGCCAGGTCTCAGTAAGTAACAAGCAATCCGGTGCGTCAGTGTCTAAAATATAAAAAAATTCTAATTGGTGTTTAGCCATGGAGCGTGTGTTTAAGTACATAATATAAAGGTCTTTGACCGGACCTCTGTCTGCGCCTGATGAAGGTGACACCGGTCAACTCCTAGAGAGTACACCCATAAGTAGGGTATCAGCAGAGGTCAGGGACTCAAAATTTAAGATCCGCAAAGATTGCAATTTTTCTGACAATTGCCCTTCAATTGGATATAATTTCTTTGGTGCCATATCTAGGAGACTAACTGCAGAGTATGTGTATTTTTGGGCAGAGTAACGTGCCCCGTGCCCCGTACCGGGGCAGACGGGCGCAGCGGACTTGCCTTAGGCGCGCCCGCTGCGCTCGTCTGCCCTAGCATTGAAATTAAAAGGCTGGCCGGCGAAGGAAGAATTACCTAGCTCGGTCCACTAGGCCGGAAGTGAGACTACCAGCAGGGAGGTGTGTCCGCCTCCATTTGAACAAACGGCGAAGCCGCGTCAGACCAGGTAGGTGGAGACAAGTGAAATCAAGGTAAGTCGGCGAGCAAAGCGATATTAAAGTGTGCAAAGTGCAAATAGCAACGAAAATAAAACAGTACTTTAGCAACAACTGAGGGGTAAAATCTATAACAGGTGGCAGGAGCAATGAGGGTCCAAATATAATAAAAGAAATAAAAGCTGTCGTCTAGCGCAGTAGCTCTCAGCACTTACATTCCTCTGTGCGTCCACCCCAGCATTGAAATTAAAAGGATGGCCAGCGCGGGAAGAATCACCGAGCTCCGCCCACCAGGCCGGAAGTGAGACTAGCAGCAGGGAGGTGTGTCCGCCTCCCTCTGAACAAACGGAAAAGCCACGTCAGACCGGGGAGGTGGAGACAAGTGAAATCAAGGTAATGCGGTGAGCAAAGCGATATTAAAGTGTGCAAAGTGCAAATAGCAGCGTAAATAAAACAGTACTTTAGCAGCAACTGAGGGGTAAATCTATAACAGGTGGCAGGAGCAATGATGGTCCAAATACAATTAAAGAAATAAAAGCTGTCGTCTAGCGCAGCAGCTCTCAGCACTTACATTCCTCTCGTAAGAGGTTTAAGTTACAGTTGGCTGCAGGCCATTGAGTGTTATGGTATTAGTATCAGTTTGGGACAGAAATGTTATGTATGAACGCACATAATTATATAATACCCTGGAAAAACATAGGTCTGATCTCTTCAATGTACCTGTCTACCAAAGGTAGTTTCATGGCTGGGTTGTTTCCAATCAGTGGAGAGTAAGCTGAAGACGTAGGGGCATATTTACAAGGAAAGTGTGGAGCGGCAGCAAATTGTGCAGCGCCGCACTCTGCCATTCCCAAAATGCAGGGATGTGCCATATTTACAACAATACGGTGCACCCCTGCGTTTTCCCTAGTGCTGACACTAAGAATAGATGCCTAGTTCCAACATTGATACACTTGCGCCATAGTGCCTGCGTTGCAGGGAATGATTGTTTTTTTTTTTACATAGAAGTAGCAAATAGTCATTATTTAATGATTGTTTATGTGCAGTAAGGGATACCATCTTGCACATAAACAATCATTAATGGTGTTTTGCTCTTTCTATGTGTGCTGCAGAATGCAGCACACATAGAAAAAGCTAAAACGAAAAAGCTAAAACGAGAAGCAAAAGCATTTCTACTCGTTGTGTTATTCTAACGCCTGCTATTGCATACCGTTAGTTTTTGGCGCTGACTCAGATTTACAGATCCTTGTAAATCTGGGGCAGCATAAAAAAGCAATGGTTGTTACGGTGGAATGCCCACAGCAACAACCATTGCACGCCCCTTTCACGCAGATACCTGGGTGAAAGGGTACCATTGTTACAAAGCAGCGTTAAGCCACAAAAAGTAGTTTAATGCCACTTTGTAAATATGGTGCAGGGCATAGAGCCACCGGAACGTCGGTAAAAGCGACATTCCGGTGGCGCAATTCCCTTGTAAATATGCCCCTGAGTTTGAGGGAGTGGTTGTCTTTTCAGATTCTGTTGCAGGGATGTGTGGTGGTGTAGTTGCCTTTGAAATAGACACATTTTCAACAATCTTCTGAAGTATATAGGATCTTTGATGCTTAAATGCTGGCTGGTGGGGTGTTCCAGAGCTTACCAGCTTGTACTTAGAAACCAGTGCCTCCTACAGCTTTCTTATGGTACGGTGATTTCATAAGTGGAACAAGCCTGGGGTGCAGTATCCTGATTTTTTAGGATTGCTTGAATTTAGTTTGTAAGTATAGCAGTCCTTTTCCTTGGAGGCTCTGTGAACAATGCAAAGTGCCTTGAACATTGCCTTTCTTGCTATAGATCGGCAGTGGAGTGATTGCAAGACTGCAGTCATATGTTCTCTTGGGTGAAGGCAGAGAAGAAATATTGCCATATTTTGTGAATTATGAATGTGGATGTGCCCACGTGTAGGTTGTTGGCATAGCCAAGCTTGAAGATTACGAGTGTGAGGCTGGGTTGAACTTTCTGTTGGTAGCCAAGGTATAGGAGGATGCAATGTAGTGTTTTTATTGTGTAGATGGCACTCTCTTTTATGTTGTAAATATGTGGTATCAAATATGGGTTTGAATCCATGGTTACCCCTAGGTTTCTAACTTCTCTTGCTATTGTTGAAGGGGTCTCATGTTCCTTAGGCCATATGGTGGTAGACTGGTATTCTGTCACTGTACCCTGTCCTTGTCAACACAGTGAGGATTCATCTCCTTCGACACATAATGTGGAAACCATGATAAGGACATTTGAGTCTGAAAGCATTTATATCGTAATTGACCTCTCTAGTCATCTCTGCAGAACATCGCCTAACATTTTCTGATTTTTTATAATGTAATCTAAGCTCTGTGTATTATGAATCTGATTTTTTAACTTTACCAAATCCTCTAAAATGATGCTTTATCTTTATCTAATTTATGGTCATAGGAGATAAATTGCTGTTATGAGGTCCAATGTAACTAATGTACTAAATGCAAAATATAAGTTAAACTTTTGGGGTAGTATTTTTATTGGGATTAGTGTGGGAATGCTGGGTGGTAGGAATTTTATAAATCTTCATACATTCTGGAATTTCCCTTCTCAAAAATATGAGGACAATCAGTGGTTTAGACAAAGTTTGGAATTTGCAGATCATTGTGGGTAAGAAAATTATTATAATCCATGCAAACAACACCACCCCAGACTTCCCTAGGTATGTTGTTTGGAAAAAATTTTAGGCCTGGAAGTTTTCTCTGGGTGCCAACCTAGCCCTGGCCTAAATACCTCAGCTACCCACATCCCCAGAATTGGTCAATTTGTAACGCAAAATCTTGATCTTTCCTTGTGTCTAAAGGGACTTATTGAGCTTTTTATTTCACATGCGATAGCTCAGTCACACAAAGTGGGGTACTACTGTTATCTAGAGAAGTGTAGTAACACCAGGTGGTCAGACACTTGTGGATCCCACAGATTCCATTAGAGCGATCCACTTTCACTTTCATTTTGCTGTGCAACATCAGTGCCCACAGCACGCTGCACAATACAGCAAAACAAACATCAAACTTGGGACTCATTGGAAGCATTTTCCTTGTGTATAGACTTTGATTTTGCAAAAGAAAATATTTCTGATGTTTTTTCCAGAAACATTTTCTTCTTCCGTACTGTGGATGGCCAATTGAAGTCTATCCCACTGTAAAAGTAGTGTAGTGCAAGTCAATAGGTGGTCTGTCCTAAAGCAGTTAAAACTCACCAAATTCATGCAGCCTGGTGTCCTGTCCAACAATGCTTGCTGACAAGCTGTAGGGATATGATGGCAACATTGCATTATCGTCTTTGTTCCATGGTCGTAGGGGACTTTTCCAGTTCAAGGAGGCCCACAGGATAGTAGACGAAAGTACAGTAGTCAAAGAAAGATGGCAGGCCTTGATAATAGCCATGAAAAAGTGTTAGTTGCCATACACGGCCTACGGAGTACTGAAGAGAGAATACAAAATATTGAGAAGTACAAAGAAGATAGAAGAGAAGATCAAGATGAGAAGTCATAGGGAATGATAGAAGATTAAGAGACAGAAATGAGAGCAAATAGAAAAAGCAAGAGAGAGCAGGAGAGACAGGAATGGGAAAGAGCAAATAGAAAAAGCAAGAGAGACAGAAATGGGAAGATAGATGCAGCAACAAACAGAAAGGGATAGCAGGGAAATTATTGAGAGAGGCATCAGAGGCAGAGAATGAGAGATTGGAAGTAAATAGTGAAAGTAAGAGAGCACCTTAAGGAGCTAAATGATAGTTAGGTACATGTAGACAAATAATGATTGGTGATTTTAAGTGAAATTTATAACCTTATCAAGTTTTGGTCAATCCAACTGTCCCAATGTGATTTCCAAGCATAATCTTTCACTTTATTTTCTGAAAATGATCTAGTGCAAAATCCACAAATCACCTTGCACAGTGGTCTTTACAATCCTAATGTGATCTAACCATGGTTACTTGATCCACAGTGCTTTTTGCAAATTGCTTAACGATCTTGGTTTTTGTTACTGTGTACTCTTTGTGAGAAGTGCTGACACCTTCTCTTTTAATGCATATCAGCCTTGTCCAAATTTGCTGGTAAAGTCGCTGAAAAGTACAACCTACTTGCTGAGAAGGTAAAGTTCTGTTAAGGAGGTGATTTGGCTTTCTAGTGTACATATCATTATGGAAATTTCTTAATTGTTTCATAACACGAAGCCTGACTTTTATCTGCACCTGTGCTACTGGCAAACAATCCATCTGTAAATAAATATTTTCAATTTCTAGTAAACATGGCAGCCTTCCATGCTTAAAATACACAAAGCTGTCAGTCAGCCTGCTTTACAACTTTACATTCTTCTACTTTAAATCACATCTAATTGATAGGATTTCATTTTGAATTGTGAAAAGCTGATTGAGAGTGTTTTAATATGTACCTTAAAAAACCCACATATTCCTTCACATGGAATCACACTGTGTGCACCCTGAATATCAAAACCAGAATATAGATGACAGAATATTAAATCAAAAATATCGACAGGTATGTAAGTGTCGTTTTTGTATTCCCTGCGCTACATATATGCACCTACGTAAAATATCTCTTTCTTTCAGGCACATTGATGTGGAGTTAGTAATAGTAAATTAATAATGCCCTATATGTGCTTACCTTACAATATTTTGTACTCGACATTCTTGTATGACAATACTCTGGGGTCATTATTTAGCAGGTGCATTCTTAGCAGGCAAAGAATGCACCTATATAGCACAGTTTTAAATTAAGTCATAGCTGAGGGCCATTTTCCCCTTAAAATGTACAGTGAAGCATGTCAAGTGAATCTGCTATTGGTACCAACAAGTTAACTGATTTTATTTTTGTGTCTGCACACCTCTACTAAAGGTGTGTGAGTGATTGGCAGACTGGGGGGCATATTTACCAAAACAATTTGGTGCGTGGTGATATGCCAAATTTGGCATCACTGTGCTCCGACGTTTTAAAAACGCAAGGATGCACCGTATTCACAAGAATACGTTGCACCCCTGTATTTCCCCAAATACTGGTGCAATAAAAGCTACCTAGCGCCAGCTCAGGCACTCTGCCGCCACGTTGCAAGGGTTTTTGCTCTGCAGGGGCAGTTGTTTATGTGCAGGAAGGGACACCTTCCTGCATGTAAACAACCAACAATGGTGATTTGATCTTTCTATGTTTGCTGCAGAAATCAGCACACATAGAAAGAGCAAAAAAGTTGAGAAGAAAATATTTTCTCCTTTGATTGCCATTCTAAGACCAGGTATTACCCGGCCTTGGTTTTTGGCGCTGCCCTAGCCTTGTAAATCTGGGGCAGCAAAATAAAGCAATGGGAGTTGCGGTGGAACACCTAATGCAACACCCATTGCACGCCCCTTTGCAGCAGATTACTATTGTGGAAAGGGGTATATTTACAAGGTGACATTAAGCCACGTTAAGTGGCTTAGCACCACCTTGTAAATATGGAGAAATCCGCTATGTCACTGGATCGTTATATAAAGTGATGCTGTGGTCGCGATAGGGGCTTGTAAATATGCCCATTAGTTTTAGTGTGTTAGAGTTTAACAGTAGAGGACTTTTAGTTGTACATCTGTTCGACCTTAATTACTAGCGCCTCGGGAAGGTGGATATCATTTATCTCATCTGTTAAAATCGATAACCCAGGTTTTGAAATTTACTGCATATGATAAGTAGCACACATGAGGAGATAAGCCCATCAGAATGTGGGGTAACTTGGAAATCTTGTGCCTTCCACCAAAAATCTGTATGTGCTGTTATTTACCAGGCCTTCTTTGCCCCGTTAAATTCCGGCTGGTTTGACCTATGGTAATAAAGCGAGTTCAAAATCAAAGTGTCTGATTTTATTATACAAAGTAATTACCAGGTATGATAATAACACATTACTCCATCACCCATGCAAACAGCGGTGTCGCAATTTAATGAGGCACTCGTCGTGAAGGCCTAAGTGCAGGAAAAGCATAGAAGATCATTGCTCACTGTTGAGGTAGCTTTTAAGATAGAATGGGCTGCAGTAATAAGGAGCATATTATCAAGAAACGGCCTTAAAATTATCGCCGCTTTAGCGGCAGGAAACTGCAGCTAAAGCGGTGATAATGGGTTTGATAATATGCCCTTGTGAATTTCCAAAGAAGCACATGTTCTGGTGTGAACCTGGGCTTCTATTGAAATTCTCAGAGGCATATTATCAAGCCCATTATCGCCGCTTTAGCAGCATTTTCCTGCTTCTAAAGCGTCGATAATTGTAACGCCGTTCTTAAAAATATGCACCTAAGTGAGTTCATTTTTTTCTTACTTTCACTTGGTTTCATGGTGGCTACTCTGATGATGAGCCCGATATGCTGTCTGTTCTGCACAGTTCTCCTATTAGTGCTCCTGTGAGGTGTTCTCACCTTTCAAGAGGAATCATCCCTCTGGTCTTTATTTCTATTTCGAAGTTCTTTCCATATATTGATATAGTGCGACACGTGTAACTTCTTTTTCTTCAATAAAAATACGAAACAAAAAAAAAAGAGTAAACATTCCTCTTCCTCACTGCTTTTCTTTACATTTTATGCTGGGTCTAAGGTGAGGAGAAGGCCTTGCATCAAATCAAGGCAGTGTTGCTCATGATTTTGGACCTTCATTGGTAAATTCCTTCCTTGTGAGGTAAGTTCAATGCGTATTTTGCTAGGACTTTAGATGAAGGTGGCCTTTGTCCCTTGTTCCAGTCGTGCGCCAGTTTTCGGCCTGGGCTAGTTTTCAACCAAATAGTAAGTTATTTTAGGAATGTACATTTAATAAAAGTGTTTTTGTAGCAATCTTCTTACATTTATGTGTTTATTATTATTATTGTACCAATTCAAATGTTTCTATAACTTGGTTCTTCCCACCCAACCCTTTTCCCTTTTGTTATAGAATCTCCTGGCTGGAGCTCACATTAGAATGTTGAGGTCATCCATTATTCTAGGAGAGGGGCTGACTGGAATAAAGAAGTGTTTCTCTCAGCTCTTGTGGAGTATTCATTCTTCATTGAAACTTAAAGAAATATGTACTCAGTTCAGTTTTGCTTTATTCGATTTTGAATTTAAAATCATAAAAGCATACAGTTAAAAAGAAAACAAACCAACATAAGTCATACATACAATAGCACGAAGTATCTACAAATGTAAAAGATGTTGGTTTAAAAGACATTTACCCACCAATGGGGATACTTTCCTTTAAAATTACATGTTTTCATACGGTAGGCATTCACAGTTCTGCCCTTACATCATGTTCACCCTTAATAGGAGCAAGTTTAATAAAGAATTCCATTTTTATAGATATTGTACACTGGAGCAAAGCGGTTAGGAGCGGAGGAGCTACAATTTTTCGAAGCATAGGATCTTCCCCCATCACATAGTTATAATTGTACCCTACCTCTGGTCTTAAGGAGGGTATGTATGTCACCCTGGGGTAAAAATCATGTAAATCCCAGATCGATATTGGGCCATCATCTTCTTGGGGCTGCCTGGTTCGTAGGTACGGGACAATATGTCTAAACCTAAATTTTACCAACACTAGATCACCAGGAATATCTTTTGGGAGAGAGCCTAACCAGCCCACCCTTCTAACACACACTATTGTTCCATTCAAGTCAGGTGGCAGAGGTCTGTGTTTTGATAGCCAAAAGGTAACTTTATTTAATAAGTCGTGTTGTCTTTCGGATTTTCCATGTGTAAGTGGTGGTACTCCTGAAAGAACACACACGAATGGGGCAGCCTCTGGTGGTAGGTGTATAGAGGGTACATTATTATTCTCTACTCTGGCAATAATATGCTGTGGTAGTACCGGTTTAGAAGCTGTCTTAGAGGTTGTTTTATTGGGGGCTAGTTGTAGAGTTTTTAATTTGTTACATGGTTTAGGTTGCGTTGGCACAATGGAAACAACAGGGGATTGATGGCGATTAGTTATTTCAGTGATTTTGGCGGGAAATAAATTAATCTTGATCAGTTCCTCTATTTCCATCAGCTTAAACTCCAGGGTATTTATTTTCTCCAACAACGGCGATATTAAAGATTTGAGCAATGGTTCAATCAGAGATGTTAAAGCCAGTTGAAGAGGGGGTTCTAGACTATCTAAATCTTCTACAGCCTCTGGAATTGAGGGGGAGTTAGTGACGGACAATGGAGGGCGTAAACACAATTTTTTTATCTTTGGATCTATCCCATTTTGTTGAACCCTGTCACATTTCCTTTTGACAGGTAAGATCTGCGTAAGCGCTGCGCTTGCAGTGTTAGCTTTTATATGTAGTGGGGTGGGTTCCTGCGGAAAATCCTTGTGGAGCAAGGTACTAAAGCTTTTAACCATACAGAGAGGAGTACTATTTAATTTGGTTCTCAAATCTGCTGGGACATACTTGGTTTTACACAGATTGTTTAGTTCCGCTAATAGTGAGTAGTTTTGCAGAATTCCGGATGTTTCTAAGGGAGATTGTTCACTGGGGGTGCTAACTGTGGCCTGGCAAGAATCATTCCCATCTAAATCACTAGGAATAGGCCGTGGTATGCTGATTAAGTGGTGGTCTTGTGTACCATTACGCAAACCCCTCTGGTTGACAGATTTTTTGGGGACCCCTTTCCCAGTCATGGTTCCATTCAATTTGGTAGGGGTAATACGTAACATCGGCACGAAGGTAAAACAATTTAGTGTTTACAGCTACGTGTCCATTAAATGTCAACAAGCATTTGATAGTTCAACTCTCTTTACCTCCTCTGGTAGGGATTTCAAGGGGGGTGGCCCGTCCCGTCCTCCTCGGTCCTCTCAGGGCCCGCCCTTTGCCCGGGCTTAGCGACGCGGAGGGAGCGTCTGCGCTTTAGTAGCGCCTCCGGGCGCGATGAGGGCGGAAAACCGGAAGTGCCCGCAAAGCTCGCTGGGAGCTGTAGTCTCCGGCCGCAGGATGGTGCAGGATAGCGGCGGGGAGGCTTACAGCATGTGGGGCCCAGGAGCTACTATCAGGTCTGCAGGGTCAGCAGGTATGTCCACGTTCCAACAATGTCCCCCCCGCTCCACCGAGGGAGCGTCTGCGCTTTAGTAGCGCCTCCGGGCGCCGATGAGGGCGGAAAACCGGAAGTGCCCGCAAAGCTCGCTGGGAGCTGTAGTCTCCGGCCGCAGGATGGTGCAGGATAGCGGCGGGGAGGCTTACAGAATGTAGGGCCCAGGAGCTACTATCAGGTCTGCAGGGTCAGCAGGTATGTCCACGTTCCAACAATGTCCCCCCCGCTCCACCGAGGGAGTGTCTGCGCTTTAGTAGCACCTCCGGGCGCGATAAGGGCGGAAAACCGGAAGTGCCCGCAAAGCTCGCTGGGAGCTGTAGTCTCCGACCGCAGGATGGTGCAGGATAGCGGCTGGGAGGCTTACAGCATGTGGGGCCCAGGAGCTACTATCAGGTCTGCAGGGTCAGCAGGTATGTCCACGTTCCAACAATGTCCCCCCTGCTCCACCGAGGGAGCGTCTGCGCTTTAGTAGCGCCCCCGGGCGCGATGAGGGCGGAAAACCGGAAGTGCCCGCAAAGCTCGCTGGGAGCTGTAGTCTCCGGCCGCAGGATGGTGCAGGATAGCGGCAGGGAGGCTTACAGCATTTGGGGCCCAGGAGCTACTATCAGGTCTGCAGGGTCAACAGGTATGTCCACGTTCCAACAATGTCCCCCCCGCTCCACCGAGGGAGCGTCTGCGCTTTAGTAGCGCCTCCGGGCGCGATGAGGGCGGAAAACCGGAAGTGCCCGCAAAGCTCGCTGGGAGCTGTAGTCTCCGGCCGCAGGATGGTGCAGGATAGCGGCGGGGAGGCTTACAGCATGTGGGGCCCAGGAGCTACTATCAGGTCTGCAGGGTCAGCAGGTATGTCCACGTTCCAACAATGTACTCATTATCAGGTCTGATTTGTGCTAGGCTACATTCATTTTACCAGCACGGCTACAGAAGAACAAAAAGATTTTCTAAACTGACGGCTTAAAAAAGTGGGACTAGATAGGTTGGGTCCTTCCAAAACCAAGAAAAGTAAACGTTCTTATTTATACTTCTGCAATTATGTTTTCAAATAAGCATTTAAATTATTAGAAATCTTATTTGTAGACTACACATAATATACTACAGTACATGTTGCACTGCAGGTTATTGATGAAAATATACCACAGGCAAAATAGGTCTGTATGGAGTGAAGTAGGTAATCGTTATTATTATGTGCACCATGCATATATCCCGAAAATCACCATACTTAATGTTTACTGTGGCTTAGTCTGCATAGTCAAATAAATCTATTAAAACCGCCCTTGGGCGTGAGGTGTGTACTTTAACAAAAAAATGAAACGTCTTTGAATTCGTTATTGTGTTTCAGCAGAGAAAATAGAGAGGAAGCCAGCAGGGTCCAAAGCAAAAACATGCACACACTATCGCATACTTTATTAAGAGTTACTAACCGAAAACATTGGAAAACGATGCAAGGAGCGAAAGATGTCGACTTAGACAGTTAACATCTCACTGTATGCAGTGGTGAGGCCGGTAGAAGAGGCTTGTATTTCCCTTTAGGACTGGGCTGAATGGAATACTTTTCTTGATGGCTGCAACATAATATAAATTAAGAAAAATATTTGAAATCCTGTGGATTGAGTAAAAGAGCAGTTACTCAGATCAATCCTTGATGTAACCTCTTTCACTTCCGCCAGACGCTTGCATGGTACTGCTACCTACACTGATTGTATTTGCACAGCCCTTAATAACCTGACGTTTCTAGTGCAGGGGGTTTTCCAGGCAGGGTTATCAAAGGCAACTCAGTTTTGCAGCACCAGCCATTCCTCACAATAGTGGCATGCTTCAACATCGGGCTGTGCTCCTCATCGGGCCGGCGCTGCAATGCTTGATGGGTCATGCAAGGGGACTCTTTGCCGGAGTTCTATTTCCAAGTAGCTGATAAGCCAGATTTGTCTCACCCAATATGCTCACTTTGCCACAGGAGTCAAGCAAGCCCGGCTGAAGAAGGCTGGAATGCCAGAAACCGGTCCTGGGAAGCTTGATTCCGGTCCAGGGAAGACATGGTTTGGCAGTTCGGGCGGCACTGTTCCCATGAGGCACAGGGTCAGACTGATTTGCATATGGCCATGTCTGAACTGGGGTGGCGGAGTGAGCTAAAGAACGGTGATGGATTAAACCCAGATCAGTTGACTGGGGGTGAGTGTTTGTATTGTCAACGCTCCGTCCATCATCACCTTTGGTTTTTCTTTGACCCAATATTAATGCAAAGTAGATTGGTTTCCTTAGTTAGTATATGAAAAAGCCCACTCTTATTAACCCTATCCAGTTGTCAGTGATGCTCCCACATTCTGTAAGATACCTTTTAGTTGTCACCCATATTCAGGAAACCAGTATTGGTTGTCTGACGCGAATCCTTGAGGGAAAAGGGCCCCTTGGGAATCCATGGAATTTGTGACCCTAAAGTTGATTACTTCTTTCTTGCAAGGAATATATAGTCTTTATTGTTTAAGTTAATTAAAACCATAACAATTCCAATAAAATTAAGCAGTCTGCAGAGGAAGATATGCTGTATATGTTAAAATCTTGATTACCATTAATAAAATTTGCAGCTTTTGATAACATCATATCAAGACAGTATTAGCACCAATGTATATACATGTTAGACCTAATGGTTGACCGCTGAAGAACCGGTTACAAATAGATAAAACAATATGAAACAGCATATCACATGGATCAAGACACTTTGTATAGCTGACCTACAGGTGCGTATGCCCCTATCTTTAAAAGAATGTTTTAACAATAATAGACGATTTATTTTTAAGACTGGACATAGACAAATCAGGTGAATAAAGTCCTGCTTCAGAGCACCACATGATGAACATGACGTTGGACCACTATATTTCCAGAGGGGTTGATCAGCATTAGGCGCTAATGCCTCAAGACGTATTGCTAGCAGTTTCCTTTTTAGATGTATGGAGTACGTTATTTCCAAGTAAGCCGTTGGTTGTAAGATCGTATAAGATTGAAGTCCCATCCAGGCATGAGAGCGCTTGATGAATATAGTTTTGTCCTCCGTTAACGAGTGTCTTTTTGCTGCTTTATTTATTAGTTGTCCAAATGTTGTGAATGGTAAGTTCAGGTTCCATAATTCCGACACCTTCGTTAACTTTATTGATAACTGCTAATACTTATGATAAGCTGATCATAAATTATTCTCTTGAGCTTCCAAAATGGCGCTATTAAGAGGATTCTGGCAGTTTAACCGAATTTTGTACCATAGTTTTATTGTGAATACATTCTTGCTAGACGTTGTTGCAGTAAACCAAATTCTAGGCGAATTTGCGCTGGAGAGGAATTACTCGGTAAAGCAAAAACTGTTCTATATGCCTTGCAAGGTCCTAGCTGTTCGCTTACCAGTCTGCCATTGTCCCAGACACACCCTAATGTTGATAACTTATTTCTTGCAAGGCCCTAGCTATTCAACTACCCATCAGCCATGGTCCCAGACGTATCTTCTTGGTGCCCCAATCAGGGTGAAACTGATCTTGGGTTTCTTGTTTTCTTGTTCAGGTAGGACCTGGCTTGGAAGTTTGGGCTGAAATTTGAGCAGGGTCATTATTGATTTGCAAATGGCTGGGTCTAATCTGAGGTCGCATGATGGGCAAAAGAATGATGGGTTGGAATGCTACCCTGAGCGATTTGCAGAAGTTAGACTTATTGCAAGTATCCTCCTATCACCATTTATGTGTTTGATGTACTGCCCTAAGTGATAAAGGTATGCCCAGACATGGACCCTTGCTCGCTGTTCTACTGGAACCAAGTAACTCCAGAATAAAGAACCCCCATCAGGGTGAAACTGGTCTTGGGTTGCTTGTGTTCCTGTTTGGAGAGGACCTGGCTTGGCAGGTTGGACAAGACTGTTCCAAATGGAGCAGGGTCAAAACTGATTTCCTTATGGCTGGGTCTAATCTGAGGTGGCATTGTGGACAAGAGCAAAAGAAAATGGGTCAGAATGCTACCTCGAATGATTGCCAGTGGTTAGACTTCTTGCAAGCATCCTCGCATTACCTTATGTGCATTTGATTTATTTATTTTGTAATTGATTATCCACTATTCAGACACATTCAATTTTGGACGCACACATGAGGTTATTTTCTGTTTTCTGCATGATTGCTGTCACTATAATTATCTCTTGCACTTTAGAAATAAGACAAGGGGACATCCACATTGAGATCATTGCAGGTTACCAGGGGTAGCAATAGCTACCCTTGGCTTTATTCACAGGTCTACTTGGGCAGCCCTTATAACTATACCTATCCAAATATTTCGGTGCGCTCGAGGAAGTTGAAAAGCCTGTGAAACTCCATGAAGTGCAATGCAGCAAAATATCTTGCCTTTTGTTTTTCAGGAGATTGGCTAAGCTAAAAGCATATCTTGAGGGGAGACATTTTCTCCTCAAATCAGTCCCCTTTCTGGTATCTTGCATAACTTTTGAAATGGAGGTGTACCCTTACTTTCAATTTACACACAAGATACCAACACATTTTATTTTCCTAAATGAGACGTAATCGTATGTGATTTTCATAAAATTTTATGAAACTAGGGACCATGTGTACTACGTGTTTAACAGTCTTAAACCAATAAATTCAGTAATTCTGATAGTTTGCAACCATCAAAACACTTTTCTAATGTACTAAACCCATATAATGATTCAGAAAAGATGATCAAAATCATTGAATGGGTTTAGGAAAAAATAAAGAATTCTCATGTGGCAGGGGCTCTTTTAAGGCCATCCCATCCAAATACAAATTCCTAAAGATATGTATTAATGTTTTTCAATCGAAATCCGGTAGCAAACCATTATTAAGAGTTATATGGACATCCCCTTTTCTTTCCTTTGCCAAATGGCCAGTTTACACACTCTTCTTTTCAACAATGGGCTTTTATCCATGGTTTGGAGAGATTTGTTTTGAAAGCTGGGCCACCAACACGTTTTGTGGATTAGATTACTATAAGGGAGATGATTGCCAATTAAACATAGTGATGGCCCATGATAACCACCTAAGGGCTAGCGTGGAGCAGGAAATGTCCCGAGTGGACTCCCTGCCGGATGTAGCACTTCCTCCAGAAATTGAAGGACTTTTCATTATCAACCAAATCTAAATCATGTCAATTGTCTTTTAGGGCTCTGCCACACTGGATCCATAGCGAATGTTCTCCTAAGTGCCGCTGTAGCATTGCAATCGGCATATAAATATATACTTTGTTTCATGTTCACTAATTCATTATTATCAATACATTTAGCATGTTAACCTTTTCTGTCTGTAGCTACCACAGCTGCAAGATATATCCTATCACTGCATTGAAGAATGATGGTCAAAGGAAAGCACAGTATTTGTACTTCAATGCAGGAAAATGTGCATTAGCCAATTTGATTCATTTTAAAATAGTTTCATTTTTTTCGAGATGAATTTGGAGATCAGCTCTATGTATGGTTAAGATGGTCAGTTTTATGGATCTACTAATGTAGAATAGTGACAGTTATTGTTTATTCCTGTAGTCTTGTTTTTTTAAAAACATAACATCCTTGTTGACACAGAGTTGCCCAGTAACAGTGGTGAAAGTGGTATTCTATGCGAAAATATACCCGTAGAAAATTAAAATAGGCATTTTACACATTTACATCTGAGAAATACCTGACATCGACTGGGTTGCAAAAGGCGAAATGTTGAGTAGGCTAAACATGATCAAAACATCTTGTTTTAGGAACAACCAAATGTCTTTATGTGGTTTGCTTACTAGTATTGCAATAGACAGTTTGAAATAAGTATCCTTAGACACTTTCATTTTGTATGTGCAAATTAGGTTATTTTTCTGTACTAGCCAATTTGGCACCTGCAATAAAACCATCTAATTAACTCATGTCCAAGCGGCACACACATTATGTATTGTGGGTATCCAATGCATGTTGCACCAAGCCCACCTTTCAATGTTTTCATCCTGTAAATGATCAGTTTTTAATCTTTTGGCATCTGTGGACTCCCACTGAATCATTACCGGAAACTGGGGGCACCCGCCTAAGCAATTTCTACGATTTGAATCTCAAAATAAACATAGAAAAATATGTAAACAAGTAGAGCGAAAACAAATACACTAATTATGACATTTTATATTAATTAACAAACAAGAAACATATGCGAAAATCAAAATTATAATTCAAGGGGAAGGTTGGAGCATTTAAAAATGTAGTTTTATTTCTAAAAAAGAGGAAGCACTATGCTAGACTCTAGGTATCACCTTGTCTTTTTTGATGTAACGTTTTATTCTTGTTATTGCATGCCAGCTTGCTTCAATTGAGGCTGCAAATCGTTCATACTAGATTCTGTTTGTTGTACTTGTGCTGCTCCCACTAATCAAGGTAAGGATATCAAGTTCATTTTTAAGTTTATATGGCATTTTAAAAAAATGTCATTTTAAAAATTAAAAATTTGTGTTTTTGTATGTATACTGTAATAATTCAATAATATTATTTGTTTTCTAAACAGTCACCGACCTCCTAAATAGGTGCAGTTACCCCAGGGTTCACAACCGCAGGTTAGGAACCACTGCTGTCAATCTGGATAATTTTGTGCATGCAAAACTTGTTCTGTTGTCTTATGAGCAGCAGGGCCGTACTGGGAACAGCATACCAGCCTTGGCAGGTTCCTGCTCGACCGGCCCTGGGAGTGGGGGGGGGGGGAGGGGGGGGGGGGGGCAAGTGCTAGAAAAAGCACTGCTCCTGCTTTTCTTACAGGGGGGCGATATTGCAGCACTGCTGCCAAACAGGCCCCCAGTAAGAAAAGTGACCCCACAGGCACAAAACCAGCCCCCACCTCTTGAGCCCACTGGGAAATGGCAGGTGCCCTCTATGGCCAGTCTGGCCATGATGGGCACTGGCTCATCTGAGCACATAAAAATCTTTGCGAATCTGATCTAATACACACAAACTTATAAGTAGCTCCATGGTAAACCCACTGAAATGTTATGCAAAAGTTTGCAAAGACTACAGGTAGTTTTGTCTAACATGTATTCTTTGCTTTCACTTTTGAAGGAAAGTTCATGTTAAAAAAGAATCTGTGCACTTAATAAATTGGGATGAAATAGCAAATGCAAGGTTTCCCAGTCTATATATATATCATCTAACCCATTTGAATTCTCTCTTCTTTTCAGCTCCAACAAAGGTAACCTTTTTCTCATACATAATTACTTTTCTGGTGTATTTGCATACATTTGCCCCTTTCTTGTTGGAGTTTGTGGATTCAGATTTGAAACGATATAATTTGGAATTTATTCTGATTTGTAGGTATTTAAATTTATTTGAGTTTATTTTGTTTTGATTAACTTATTTCACAGAACAAAAAATGCCTCTTGTGTATGGACTCAGAGCAAATAAAGTCATCTAAGTTTCAGCCTACTTATGACAAAGATCAAGAGACAGATTAGCAAAATGTCAGTTGTGGTGTCAGGAACACCCTTAAACATGCACATTTTTGTTCTCAGCCCATGCACTGCCAATACCGCTGTAAAGCAATAATACTAACTGTGTCCATTCGCAACTGATCGCTGCCACAGATACATCGCCAAGTACAGTGATTGGAGGCTGGGATTAATTTGTGTGATTGATGGGTGTGGGCTTTCAGACAGCACAGCGAGATTGTAGGTGTGGGTTCATTTCTTATTGAGGATTTGTATGTCAGTTCATCGGTCATTACTTCATGCCCATGTACAATCTTGTACAAGAAAGTTAATCACAGCATTACTCATTCCCATATTCCAATAGCCTCTTTCAAGTGCTATAATCCTGGAGTCACCAGTCCTAATATACTTTTCTCTTATTCTAGTTCCTGGTTTAGTCTTGGTTGAATGTCAGAATGCTGTGGATGTAAATATTGTCTAGCATAAATATTGGGGCCTAACAATGATTTAAAAAAACATATCATTCAATTGGCTGTAAATTGTCTGTCATTGACTCAAATGTGGTTGGTAATTTTGTAAATGATATTTAGGACACAATACTTATGTCATGTACTATTCTGACCACAATATTTAAGCATATTCCAGCTTCTTACCATCTTACCGGCCCCTTAGCAGTTTTATTCCCCCTAAATGACAAAAGAAAAGGAGAGAAGAAATAAAACTCTGTTTCTGCACCTTCTCCATGTCTATTCCTTTTTATAGGTTTATATGGTGATTTTTGCATTTTTCTACTGTCCTTCAAGGGCCAATTTTGATTCTGATTGGGTCTCAATTTAACCATTCCACTGGTCATTTGGGCACTAGAGCCTTCCTGATCCTGCCTATCATAATAAGAAATGCTACCTCCTGGCAGAGTCTGTCCTCATCGGTCCTACAACCCATCATTAACTTCTTTGTCCTCATGTCACCTTTGAGAGTGGTCCCTAGTATCAGGCCACATAGGCATTGGTCAATTCCCTATCCTCCCCATTACTGCATCACAGGTGCAAACGGACCTGGAGGTTGCCTCCTGAGCAGAAGTCAGGAAGCGCCCACAGCGGGGATGATTGAGTAGCAGTGTGACACAATGGAGGGATATGGTCTGATAATCCGCATGCCGCACTGCAAAACGTACAGTTGCCAATGCTACAGTCTACAATGCATGCTTCTGCTTTTAAACTTTAAACTGTCCCATGCAACATCTAAATATTTGCAATTTGTGTATTCTTGATCTTTCCAAAATATAAAAAAGCTAAAAATAGGGAGAAAATGCATTTATTTTAGCACCAAATATTTTTTTCTTTCTCCAGATAATAGCTGCTTTTGTTCAATTTGATATATAGCAGTCCTGCACAGAACGGATTTAGTGATTTTCAAGTGAAACCATTTGTTCCTAGGAGAGAAGGAATGCTATATTATGTTATGTTACCTTGTTACTGCTGGTATGCTTGACAATGTTACAGAAAGGTTGGTATGGAATAGAGCATGCTTTTTTGCAGCATTTGTTCTACATGCCTAATTGATGAATCATTGCATGGAGTTGTGCTCCTAGTTGTTTCAGTTAGAGGTCTTGGTGTGGAGCATCAAGTTAAGCTTAGATATAGGTTGTAAATGGCTTTCTTGACTGATTGGTTGCTATTGTTGTGTAGAAAGGTATGATAATGCAGTGAACTAAAGCTTAAAGGTCCAAAGTTTTATGGCCCACTGAAAGGTGAGGCGGTTTAGCATTTTCCTTAAGGGGAGAAGTAAAGTGCTCCAAAGTTTGCTCCAATAAACTGAAATGGAATGATTTCCCAGTAGTGATTTGTGGAAGGATCAAACTTTAATTTGTGGTAGTATTTTGGAGCAGAGGTTGTGTTGAGCTTGGTGAATTTTCAATTTCGAGGAGCAGCTTTGGTTAATTTCGAAGGCGATCCCTTGGGGATCAATGCAAAATCAAATAGGCTGGAGTAATGTGATCCCAAGACTCAAGAAGCGGGATAAATCTGAGTTTTTGACCTATTCCATACTAGTGTAGGAGACATTGTGTTGATTCAGGGTAAATCGTGTTTGCATAGTCTTGCACAGACCCTATGAATGTGGATATAGTTTGAACTCTGTGGGGAAAATCTACATATAGTCAAGTCAATTTTAATATTCTAATCCTATTCAAGGAATATTTTACTACACATTCTATTTGGGGTTCCAAAGTCACCTCCATTTTTATGAATGGGAGCACTACAATTTTGAAAGATGGTCTATTTCCACCTTTGAGAATTTCTGTTTTGCGCAGACTATAGAGAAATTTGCCAGTATCGCAGTTTTGCTGTCATTGAAGAGCTGGAATTTGAAGATATCTGTGTCATTAGCAGAATGAAACAAGTAAAACTGAAGGATTGTGACAGATTTGGTGGAGGCTTAAGGCAGATGGTGCTAGTTAGAAGAGAAATAGTTGAGCACTTTAAGAACACCAGAGTTAGGTGGTATGACGTGGAGATGTGTAGTGGTAGAGAGATAAAGTGTTGACAGTTTGCCAAGAAGGACGCTATGAAATCTAAAGGTTTGCTATGAAAACTATAATTTTGAAGTCTATTTTGTAGCGTTGGGCGACAGACTATGTCAAATGCAGCTGAGAGTTCTAACAGAATAAATGCAGTTGGCCCATTATAATCAGCCTTGGTTTAGAGCTCATTCACAGAGTCAGTCAATTTGCTTGTGGCGAAGTACGCTTGCACATCAGAAAGTGTGCTATTATTTTCCATCCCGCATTGTGGGCCAAGAGGACGGCTGAGTGAGAGGTCACAGAAACTCACCTTCACATCGCTGCATCCCCCAGAGACGAATACCGATATCAGACGATGCGATGCGTCCCGGCTTTGGAGTTTGGCCACACTGGCAGGAAGGTGTGCGGGTGCCAAGTGAGAGGAGGGAAGACAACAGGCATTGTTGCTCACGCTGGGAAACACTCGGCAGACTTCTACTAACAGCGATCCCAGGCTGGGGGAATCCTGCTCGGCGTTTGCCGGAGTCAAGATCGGAGCTGCCTAGCAACGAGGACGCAGACTCCACAGAAGCGTCTTGGGAGCCGAAAGCAATGGCGGTGAGAGCAGCTCGTAGTAAGACGCGCCCCGCACTATTGGAAAAAAACCCTGATTCAAAAGTGAATCCCGAAACTAAGAAGCCCAGTCAAGTTGCGACTGCGGGTAAGAACAGTAAATCTACTTGCGGGAACATTTCTAAATCATATACTGCAAGTAATGCACTGGTCGGAAGATCGGGTGATAAAACACAGACTGTAATTGCTAGTTTATTTGCCAAAAAGGAAATGAGCAAGTAGAGAGGGCAGAAGGGCAAATTAATCCAGGGTGGCATTAATGATGTTAATAATGATAAAACTGGTGAACCACAAACCCATGCTCTAGATGACTTGGCGAGCGCTAATTATACTCGTGCCTCCTGGGGGTCAAACACTGAGACTACTGCGCTGTATATGGCTGATTCTTCCGGGACAACTCAGCAGGATTACGAGGGCAACAAGGAAAAGCCCCCCACACAGCCCCCCTTCAGCTACCGAAAACCGCGAGAAAGGTGTAAATATCGGTCAGGAAGGAAAACAAGTTCCACTTGCAGTGATGGATGTTGAGCAAGAAAGCCTTGTAGAAGATACAGAAATGGGCTATCTATCACCTGACCCTATGGAGAATTTTTTCTCGTTAAATGAAGAGTCTGGGGACTCGGACATTATGGAATCACAAAATGGTAGTAGCGACGATGGGTGTGAGGACACTTCATCAAGTGACTGCAGCCAGCAAGGGGGTAGAAAGATGCCCAGGAAATCAAAGAAGCTGGCAGATGGGAAAAAGAAAGCCCGCAAGCTGGATGGAATGAAGGAAGATGGCGAACTCAGATGGGATTACTCAGACACACAGCCAAACTCCCTGGTAGGCTTACCTGGAACAATGAATACCGACAAGTGAGCTCAAGGGGGTAAGGAGGAGCTTAAAGGTGCGGAGCAGCCTTAGAAGCCTACATTAGCTACAATCATACAATCATTGAGCAGTTTTCAAAATGAGGTCAAGACAGAAAACCGGTATGCCCGTGTGGCTGCAAAAAAACTACAGGGGGCCGTGCGTAAAATTGGGAAGACTTGCACAGAGATTGCAGAAAGGATGAGTATGGTAGAAACCCGGACTGAACTGCTGGAAAACACTGTTGACGTATTAAAAACTCAGGTAACCTCAAAAGAGACCACAGTGAAGGACATCATGTGGAAGC
The DNA here is from genome assembly GCF_964261635.1 of Lissotriton helveticus. Taxonomy (NCBI): domain Eukaryota; kingdom Metazoa; phylum Chordata; class Amphibia; order Caudata; family Salamandridae; genus Lissotriton; species Lissotriton helveticus. The sequence continues at coordinate 1,014,216,248 of NC_136067.1, forward strand.
TGAGGAGGCAGAAAATCGCCAACGACAAAATAACCTTCGGATCTTAGGAATGCCGGAAAACAGTGAAGGAAATGATATCCGTGCTTTTTCTATCAACCTGTTTAAGAACGCATTCACAGAATTAGCACAATGGGATTGGGACAAAGAGATCCAATGTGTGCATAGGTTCCCAATGACAATGACTAAACAAGGTAATCAATCATATCCCAGAGTGATTTTGATCTATTTTGGAAATGTTTTGCTCCGGCAGGCGGTATATGATTTGGCCAAGCCTAATAAAAAACGGAACTGGGATAGCTTTTCCTTCTTTGCTAAACCAGATTTTCCACATGCCACAGTGGAGAGACGTTGGCGGCTTCGTCAGCTGATCAGGCCGTTCCAAAATGCAGGCGCAGCCGCCTTTCTCCAAAACCCTGCAAAATTGAAAGTGGTCTCACAAGGACGAACCTGGTTCTTTACATCAGAAATTCAAGCCGAGCAGACATTAAAGGAAATTGTTGCAGGAAAGTCGGGACGTGCTCAGAGCAATCAGAGAAATCAGAGCAATCAATAGTATTTATTTTCCACTCGGATGCTCGAGGCTATTTAATTGTGTATTCGGGGATTCTTTGTTAGCAGGGTTTTTTTTCATATAGAAGGGGGGCGGAGGAAAAGAAAAGGAGGGGGGAAATAAACAAAAGAGGGAAGAAAAAAAAGAGAACGTTTGGATAGCTTGGGGGGTCGGAGGGGTGTGGAGAGTTGATGAGATCAGTTCAGACGCTATCACGCAGGCTCAGGATTGAGCCTGGTGGCTTAAATAATGGCAGTGGGCGGGGGTGGGTGGGTGGGTAGAAATCAGGCGAATCTTTAGGCACAAGGAGTATGTAATGGGTGTAGGGAGGAGCGTTTTGTTTATAGGCAAGAATATTAACATAGAGCAAGTATGCTTCAAAATTGGGGCTAATACTTTTGCAAAGTATACCTCCGGTGAACAAACGGCATCATGGCTAAGTTGAAAATTGCGACTATTAATATCTGTGGCCTTAACGACATCAAGAAAAGACAGAGAGTAACAGTAGGGCTACAAACAATGGGGGCTAACATCATATGTCTTCAAGAGACACATGTGGAGGGGTCACAACATTTTCTACTGAAAACATTAGGGTAATCGATTGATTACTACTTCAACACAGGGGTTGAGGGCAAGAGGTGTGGCTATTCTATCAAAAGGGGGAGATGTTCAATTCACACGCACATTAGCCGATAGATTTTGGCGCTGGGCCATCGCACAATGTCATTAGATTCTGGGGGTAGTAAAATGACTATCTGTACTATATATGGGAATGTCAGCGATGACCCGGAGGTCTTATTGAGTATGTCTAACTAACTCACTCACTGGCTGCTTCCTCTAATTGTTTGTGGGGATCTTAATGTGCATCTACCAGCAGAGTGGCTCTCAGATCCAGGCTTTAAATATCTAGGGCGAAAACTGAAAGTTTTTCAGACTCTGGAAAATATGTGTGCGCTGCATGGGTTAATTGATGGTTGGCAACAGGGGCATTCTGGGGACCCGGGATTCACGTTTTACTCATACCCACATGCCCGATCTGCACGGTTGGACTATATACTCATGTCTAGCTCCCTGAGGTCTGCTAGTACAATAGAAAAAATTCCAAGAATTTTGTTGGACCATAATCCCCTAGTACTAAGTCTGGAGTATGGATTAAATAAATCCAAGTCCAAGACATGGACATTTGAAAGAACATTATTGGGGAATGAGAAATACTGTCAGCATATGATTAAATGGATCCCGGGCTTTGTAGAGGATAATCTTGGTAGTGCTACAATAGATGTGGTATGGGATGCCCTAAAGGCTAGTATTAGAGGTGAGATGTTGCAATTTTCCCTGAGTGCTGATAAAGAGGCCAAATCACAGATGGCTACACTCCAGTTCAACCTGGTTGGGCCGAGAGGGAGATAATTATTGCCGCTAGGGAGGGGCATGTACCTGGTAATTAGCTAAGTCGGGTGGCTAAAAACCAGATAATTGACATTTTAACGGAGAAGGCAGTGGCAAAAGCAAAAACTCAGAAAGAAAAAATTTATGAATGGAGTGAACAGGTGGGCCACCAGCTGGCAGTACTCACTAGAGAAGATTATTCAGCTAATTTACTCAAAGAGATTAAGGATCCAGAGTCTGGCCTCAAGAAGACCAAGGCCTTTGAAATTAGAACTGTTTTTCAGAGATTTGATCAGAATCTGTATGATACAGCAGAGAATCCCCAGGACAGACCAGAGGGCTACTTTCATTTAAATACCCCAGTACGACTCGAGAACATGGACCAAGAAAGTTTAGATAGTATTCCACCCTGGGAGGAAATTCTTTTATCTATGAATAATCTCGCCGTAGGGAAAGCCGCTGGCACAGATGAAATCCCGACGGAGTTCTATGTAAAATTCTTAGCACAACTAAGAGAAATAATGCAGGAATTGTTTATTGATATCTTTCAGGGAGGTAGGCCCCCAGCCTCATGGTCATCTGCTAAAATTGTAGTTTTTCCCCAAAAAAATAAAGATCCACTAGAACCCAGGTCTTATCGACCTATTACACTGATAAATTGACGTTCCAAAATATACTCTAAATTATTAGCAAATTGATTGGCACCGATTATTCATAAGATCGTATCCGGACGCCAGCACGGGTTTATCCCCGGGAGATCTACAATCGATCATGTTCAAAGGGTAATTTCCCTTTTTGATTTTACCGAGGTGACAGGAGACCCTGTGGCGCTTATATTACTCGACGCTGAAAAAGCCTTCGATAGGGTCTCTTGGGATTACCTGTCGGCCACAATGGCATATAGTGTGATTAATCAGAGATTTATTAAAGCTATACAAATGCTATATGTGAATCAGATAGTTAGTATATTAATAAATGGAATGCTATCAAATGAAATAATCATTAAAAGGGGGACAAGGCAGGGCTGTCCGTGGTCTCCTCTCCTATTTGCACTCTACATCAACCCGTTCATCCGTAGGCTAGATAAAAATATATTAATTTGACCAATATGGGCACGAGAATATGATACCAAAACACTAGCCTACGCTGATGATATTGCGTTAGTCACTAGTGATCCTATTTCGCAATTAATGGGATAGATGAGGAGGCATTGATTTTTGGAGCAGTCTCTGGCTATAAATTAAATCAAAGCAAAACGCAAATCATTCTTAATGACCAGATTAAGATGAGGGATATTAGAGTTACAGACAAAGCCATCTATCTAGGGGTAGGTTTATCAGCAAGGGTGGATAATATAGTTGGTAACAATCATTCAACAACCAAAAAAAGAATTATCCTGTTTAAATAATCTACATTTAACGATAGGTGGGAGACATAACGTGATTAAAATGCTTTACCTTCCTAGATTTCTATATTTTTTTAGGACTATTTGTCTGGAATTTCCACCTCAATTGTTCAGATCTATAGTTTCCATGTTCACTAGATTTATATGGGGTATATGAAACCTCGTAGGGCTTTGAGATTTCTATCACTACCTAAGGATAGAGGGGGATTGGCACTGCCTAACTTCAAGCTGTATTCCTGGGCTACAGTATTAATATACTGTTCAATACTTATATCTCCCGGGCCTAGCAGCAATAATATACCTACTCTTTAGAAATTAATCTTGGGAAGAGATGCAGAAGGCTGCCTTTGGCGACATATTAACGACAGCTACTTCAAGAAAGTGAAATTCAAGATTATTTATGGTATATATAAGGTTTGGGGTAATACTCATAAATTAATCGGACTTGGACGCTACTCAAACTATAAGCATCTATTTAACAATGGCGATCTTCCAGAGATATTTGGGGATAGGTGTATGGACCGCTGGATACAGGCAGGGATTTCACAGCTGGGCTGCTTTTATACAAGGAATGGATTGAAGACCTTTGAGGAATTACGCACTGAATTTGATCTTAGCCAAAGGGATTTTTTCAAATTCCTACAGGTTAGAGACTTTTTGACAAAGAAAGAGGGGGGTAGGGTAACATTTGAAGCAATTCAAATTATAGATAATATATGTAAAAAATCTATTTTACTTATTGGGGAGATCTATGAATTCTTGAATTTCCTATGTCCTGATAATATGGAGAAACAGGTAACAAGGTGGCAGGCTAAACTAGCTGTACTGCCCCAAACTCCGTTGCGTTCCTTTGATTTGTCACAGACTTGCTTTATGTCGGTTAAATTTCAAGCCCAATATTATAGGATCTTTTTTTCATTGTATTACATCCTGAATAAGATAGCAAAATGGGGGTCCGGAAAGAGTACAACATGTCCAAGGTATTCACTGATTGACGCTAATAGTGTACATATATTTGCCTCATGTAATGTATTAACGTGCTTAATAAGGGAGATCTCTGACTTTTTATCAGAAATTTTAGGAACAACGGTTAATATTTCAACCGAGGAAATAGTGCTGGGGACAGCGGATTGTAATCGCCCAAACTATATGCAAGGGCTCATCTTTGTGGCCTTGGCAGTTCTTAGGCTATGCACAGCTTCAGTCTGGCTGGATCCGAATCCACCGGCATTCCAATAATGGAGGGCCTGTTTGCTAACATCTTGTAGTCTAGAGGTGGCTATATATACGAAAGAAAAGGGCATAATAACCGTAGAATATGGATGATGATATGGAATCCCCCGCTGCATTGGATGAATAATCATGCTTAGGACGTATAGTTGATAACAGGGGGAGGGAAAATCGTTTGCAATATATGATTTGAGCAACTTTTGATGTAGTGTACTAAACTATGGACGTCTGTAAATGCTCCTCATTTTGGGCCAGATATAGGTAGCCCAATACTGGTCGGTAACTGCCGAAATTACCGAATTTCGCCCGTTACCATTTGGTATTAGGCTAGTGAGATGTAAGTGGGTACATTTCAGATTAATCGGTAATTTAAGGTATCGGTAAATTACCGATTTCTTAAAATACCGCATCGGTAAATTACCGAATCTGAAATGGAGGGAGCACTCAAATTAGTGCATTGCATGGTTAAGGATTCGGTATTTACCACCAAATAAAAGTTGGTGGTAAATATCAAAAACCTTTGAAAAAGCAAATGTGTGCCTTTTTCAAAAGTGCCATGTGGCAGACATACATGCCCTTAGGACATGTATGTGTGCCACATGTGCATCCATGCACTATTCAGGGGTGCAACAGGGTGTCAATGTGACACCCTGCCACCCTTGAATGTGTTGCCCCATTACCGAATCGGTAAATACCGATTTGGTAATTCACATTCATTCCTATGGGCCTCCAGGCCCAATGGAATGAATGGGAATTACCGATTCTGTATTTACCGAATCGGTAATTACCGAATATTACCGATTCGGTAAACTTTACCGAATACTTACCTACATACCATTTACCGATTCTAAAATACTGAATCGGTAAAATGCGGTATTTTAGAATCGGTAAATGGAACTTACCTACATCTGGCCCTTGGCTTTTTCTGTGCTTTTCTTACCTTCTCAAGGTATCTCTTTGTAATTATGAAAATGGTGTCTTTTTGTTTGAGCTTGCTCTAAATGTTTGGGGTTAGGTAGGGGTGGCGGGAGGCTTTTGTGTAAAAAAACATACCAATATCTGGGTATAGGTCAATTTTTCTGTACATTTGGTTACGAGCCAGTCATTTGAAATTGGTTTATAATTTACAGGGTTGTTAAAATTAAGACCTGGTTTCATTAGAAATATATTAATGAATGAACGTTTAAGTTCATTAGGCATGATCCCAATACTGAAGGAAAATTGGTATTTGTGCTGATTTTAGCATAGGCTTGAAACGTCAAAAATCTTTTATGATATCCTTGTCAGCTGGAGATCCTGAGTTTTTCTGTGCAGTAATAGCTACTAAAAGATTATTTTGAGATGGACGAGAAATACTCTAGGGTGGTTGGTTCAACTGAGCCCCCACTAAAAGTCCTGCACATAACTTTTGGTCCTTTCCCATTGAAAAGTGCAAAGGCTCTGTTGAAAACTGGTGATATTGAAGGATAGAAGTCTTGCTTTCTGTGATCCTGCGGAGAAATGCTTGTACAGTCCACTAGATGTATAGTCACCATGATGAAACGTGTTGCTGAGGCACATTACTAATGCAACTGCACTGTTGACGAGTACTTGTCTTGTCTATTACTCTTATTGGAGCCCTACTGAGAGCTTCCAGTACAGTCCATTATTAGCACTGTGGACATGTAGAGATGTACTGTTGCTGTCCCAGTAATAGCACAGCAGTCCTGAGGAAAAGAACTGTGTTTAAACGTATCATGTGCAGGTCATAACTAGAATAATAACTCTGTAAGAAGTGTTGATAATGTGAGTAACTAGTATGGCACCCAAGTTAATAAGTACTAGTTCTGTCACTGTTATAAAAGAATGATTCTTTTGAGAAGTTCTGTTGTTGTTTGAGTAAAAGTCTTTCTGACTCTGGTCATTGTAATTATGGTAGTAAGAAAATAGGTGTTGACATTCTCCATTACTAATATACCTATCCTTTGGTGATGTTTTGGTAATGTAACAATAAAGCTTCAGTAGCCCTATTGACATGTTGGATTACTAAAGTATTAATGTGGTACTGACATGCTAGATAGTGAAAGTACATTTTATATTTCTCAGCTTTTAGTTGCCTGTCCCTGTGTCCTATAAACCATTCACCCTCAGTCCACAGCATGCATTCACTCTTGCCCTCCACCACCAAAGTATGGGGAGTTTCTCTAGCAAACTTGTGTTATTTTCAACTCTGGTCCTTTCCTAACTCTTTGAAAGTGTCACATTTATAGGTATCTAATATAAAGAATCTTACACCAGCTTTAACCTTTTGTAACATTTGGTATTGGAGACATGTTTGTAGCAAATGTGTGCTGACCGATTCTACCATGCCTCATTGAGAATGGGTAAAGATGATTTACGATTAGTTCCATTTCATCAATTTACTCACCTCTAAATTGAGAATATATTGCTAAGGCAGCTCCTATTTCCTCTTATGATCATCAGTTGAGAGATAATATAAACGAATAGATGAGTAAGAGTCATAAAATTGTGTATTAGCTCTCCTCTGTTGGGGAGAGGGGAAAAGGCATATAGAAGTGACACTTCTCTGACTCCTAAAATGAATTTCTTTCCAAAGGACAACTGGTGAAAATCGTTATATGTGCCTCTCTTGTGAATGAGACTCTTTGGTCTTTGGAGATTCATGACAAGCTCTCTAAAATCGCACACATGCCTATTCCTTGTGAGTGAGATGTTAAACATAGATGATATGTTCTGATTAAATAGTGAAGCTTTGGCACAAAACACAAAATCTTTGCAGTCAAACCTTGTGATCATCATCATCTCCTTTATCGTTCATATTTTGCCAATGCTACCAACCAATGTCACTGCCACCAATGCCTACAAACATGATTTGGCTACTCTGATTACTGCTTTCACTGGAAAGCAAGCCATTCTTGTCTGAGGCCCATATACCACCAGACGGCTAGTCATGTCTCTTGTTATCATGTTCTGGGACGTGCTGATCGAACATTTTCAAGGCCAGCTATTCAACATCTCGGATGACATGCTATCACAGATATATTGTCTCACATGTTAACATGTAGTGGCCACCACAGTAATAAATAGCCTATTGAAGGGAAACTAATGGAGAGGAGATAGCCACCTGAGGACTCTAATGGCCACTCAAACAAATGCTGCTAGAAAGATCTACAAAACTGTGCACCTTAGGGCTGGTACAGGTTGAGCTCATACATTTTGACCACACGGTGAAAAGGTCCCTATAAGCAGAAGTACCACTCAGTATGTGTATTCCTGCTAAACATAAGCATAAACCTACTTGTAATAGATTTGCAGAGATCAACGCAATGTGAGGCCAGGGAAGCTCCATGTTGTTTTAGTAACCGGGAGATATTTAACTTATGAGGAACATATAATGACCCCTCAGCTAAAGTCCAAACGTATCACCATAGTCCTTTATGCAATGGTAACAATTAATGATGTTAGTTAGTGGTTGGCCACAATTGACCACAGCTGCCTAAAAACCCTACTATGGCTGACAAGGTCAAGTCCTCAGGCTGTGATGAGTGCAGAAGTGGTGACAGAAATGGTAAGTTGATGGATTATTCAGGCAAACTATCTACATTTCCTCAGAATAATAGGCCAGCCGCTATATATACTTCCCTGTCTAACACGAAGTTATGTCTCCATAGAAAGTACATTTCCCGGGTTCTCCTGCTCCGCTGTTTTACATTCAAATCGAGGGGGCTGCAAGCTCTGAATTGCCCGGCATGTGATTGCCCCGAAGAGTCAGTACTCCACGTGTTCTTTAGCTGCCCTGGCCACTATAAAGCAAGAAAACGATGGCTGCTGCAGATTTGTAGGAACCTGGGAACTAGACGCTGCTCTGAGGCATTCAGGATACTGAAGCATGACACTCAATCAATCAATCAGGAGTTTATTAAAGCGCAACTACTCACCCGTAAGGGTCTCAAGGCGCTAGGTGTGGGGGGTGGGGGGGTGACACTAGTACCCCGATCGTTTACTCAGTTGCAGGTTTCCTATTCTCCATGAAGTGTTAGGATGTCCTTACGGTGGAAAAGCATCAATTTTATTTTTAAATAGCCGGGAATAATATCCTTCAGTGGTTGCCTCCGATAGTTTTAAATCTGGTCTTGTTATTCTGATTGGACCAAAGTGAGTCTGTCCACCGGCACCACATTCAGGCTACAGGGAAATGGTAATTTGTTAGCTTACTTCTGCAATTTTTGTAAACACTTTTGTCTAGCAGTAACCTGTAGTTTTGGGGAACTCCAGTGTCAGGACTAAATTATCTGTTGTATGGGAAGTATGTTGGTCATCCCTTTTTATGAATATTTTTTATCTAACGTATTTATTTATTCATTGCACTATGCACTTCCCAAAGGTGAACCCTTGTCTCAAGCCTAGAATAACCCTCTATGATTTCTGTTCATTTTTGTCACTCCGTTGTGACCCAATGTAGGGTTGTAGGTCCTGTTAAACGGTGGGTGGAATCCTTTCATCTTTCATGTGTGCCAACAATGTTTATATTGATTTCTCTATCTTTTTTAATTATATGTAATTGTCTTTTGATGCAATCTTTTAAATGTATTTGTATGTACTGTGATTGTACTTTTGAGGTCATATTGACTGAAATAAAGTTTATTCTTGATTGAAAGTACATTTAATAGATATGTGCCACACAGACTGACAGATAAATATAGTTTTCAGTTTTTGTGGAAGACCCTTGTGTTTAATAAAAGTGAATTACATTGTACAATGCAACAAAATAGGGGACTTGCAAGTTTGAACTCGGACCTGGAGCTCATCAACACTTCTCACCAAGAAAATAAATGAAATACATCACTTTGAAAAACCATGTAACATAGGTACCTGTGAAAATCTGTGTGAAACACATGATGTAAAATGAGCAAAACTGTTATGGAATCTGCTGAACATATATTGTTAATCCTTAGCTTCCTTACAAAAAAGAAAAACCCTTCTCTGATCCTTTTTCACAAAATGTCAAGCTTGAACAATAAAAGATGCACTGGGTAAAGGTTTTAATATAAAGACAATAGCTTCTGCTTTAGAGTTATTAAACACATTCATTTGTTGGATCTGAAGGTTAAACCAATGTATGTGCACTGGTTAATGACATAAGAATATTTGAAGATTAAACTATATGTCATATGTGACTCAGTTGATTGCACAAGAAAATTTAGGCTTTACTAAGTCTGATTTCAAGCTTCTGTATGATTAGAGGGAGGTCACAGAAACTAGTACATATGCCATATTTCCATATAGATTTCATGTACATGCTTTATTGATTCTTCGTTTGCATCACAATTTCATGAAGACTGCAAGCAACTTTAGGGCGCTCTGTACTAAACAAAACCTGACTGTCATGATTTAACTTTTTGTATGTACACACAGGAAGCTTTGCTATTTGCATGTGGTATTGAGGATAGTTACTTCTTGCAACTTTGTAACTAATTTTTAAAGGAGGGAAACAGAATGCCAAAACAAAATACATAACCCTTGATTGGTTGCTGAAAGCTCAGCTTTGTCCTGCCAGACTTCTGTCTTTAAGTTTAATGGGATACATGGACTGCCTAAAATGTCACCGGCGACAAATTGGAAATCAATATAGTAAAAACTAAAACCATGTTGATTCAAAACCACCATGGCCCTTCACACTAAAACTAGTTGGATGGAAAGCAACCAGAAGAAGTAACCAGTTACAAGTAATTGGGAGTTTACATCGATGATAGATGATTCAACAATCAGGAACAGAAAAAATATATGGCAAAAAAGGATAGCGCCTTGGTATTTGCTTTTTGTACATTTGCTAAAAAATTAGAAGGTCCTTTGTTCAAACCATTGTTATCTCTAATAGCCACAAAAATGCTCTCAATGGTAACCTACGCCAGCGCCGCCTTCTATGGGAAAGATGTGATGTTTGAATAAGTTGCAGGCAACCAATTTTAAACAGGTCTTTAAACTCTCTCAAAATGCATCGCTGGCACAGTTGCATTTGAATTTTAGGCTAATTAATAAAACCTTAGGGAGAATATATACTGCCATAAAAAGCTGGTAGAAAATGAAACTAAATTCAAATCATTCACCAGTCAACAAAGCTTCATGGTTGGCGGTTTAAAAGGATTTAACATCCAGATATAATCAATATCTCTCTAGCACCCTATGTGAGTCTCACAACCCGGCCCATAAAAATAGACACTTGATGCCACTTTGTTTTGGCCAGCTACCAACAATAGCGGATTAACTGAGTTGGAAACAAAATGGTGCCACAGCATGCAGCCTTTGTGGTAGTAAAAAGAGGATTTTATTCATATAATCTGTATATGCCCTTATATACAGCATGTGTCTTTTGTGAAGAAAAGATTTTATTGATAGAGGGTTTAGGACATGCGGGGCTGCTATTTTTAAAAGTATTGATCCATCTGATCCCCAATTAAACTGTAAATTGTTAAAGTACCTCACACAACACAAACTGGCTCTCAAAAACGAAAGCCCTGTATGAATGAACAGTTTTTCAATAATAGACATTGATGCTTGATTTATCTTAAATGACAATTTTTAAGAAGTAATTAGGATATTTGAGTATACTGATGAATGGCCTATAAGAAAGAAATGTATGCTTTTATGGCATAAGAAGTTTCAATCCATTATTACAATGAGTTATTGGGTTTTAATGGATATTTAATTATTGAATATGCATATGTAACATTGTTACGGTTTTAATTAACCAAACAATAAAGATACTGATACTCCTGACTGCCTAAAATGGATTTTAATGTTAGACGTGGAAGGACACTAGGATTACTATAGTACATTGCCCCACACACAACTAGTCTGTTCGGCCCAGGTTTAGTGTGGCCAAAGACTGCAGCCATCTTGAAAAAAACAAGTGGGGAGGATTAACCCTGAGAACCTTTATCCTATTGGTTAGGGCATCGTCTGGGTCATTCCCACCCACTAGCTTGTGCTCGGGATAAGTGTGGAATCTCCAAGCACCCACTTCAGAACAATCATGGGCCTGTGGAATATTAGAAAAGGACAGAACCTGCTGTTTGAGACCTGAGAAAAGCCTTAAGGGACTGGATGTGCTCTCCTTTTTGTACCCAGGGCAAAGAAGTAGACTTCGAGGCTCATAATGCTGATCTCCTGTTCAAGTGACAGAGATACAACACGCTACAAGAGGCCTTTCTTTCCTTCAACTGCCCAGTTGATTAGTAGCAATTAGACATGGACTGGTCTCTTCTGCCCCCACCCCTGTGAGTCTCTAAGTGCCTCCCCTTAGGTCACAGCTTTAGAAGTGTACTAAGGAGGTGAATTGGGACTAAAAGGGTCAAAGTCAGAAAGTAAAATCATTGACCAGAATGAACCTTGTTGACATTTCCAACCCACACTCCATTACGCGTAGATTCCTGGCTACCACGATCATTAACTATCATTGGTACTTTGAACTCCTTGGCTCCACTTCTACTTAAAACTTTAAAATTCATATCTCTGGTTTCCCTTATTGGAATATTCATACTTTGGTGTCACTATGTTAATAAAATTGTCCTCTAGTTTCTAAATAAATTTAGGAATTAGCATTTTACATTTTTACTTTATTATGTTAATGTTTTAGTGCTGCAGATATACATTACACATTTCAATAGCTACCAGGGGGTTGAGCTCAGGTTTATTCAGTGGCTTTCGTGGTTCTATCCAACAAGGATTATGGTTATTTCCTGAGGTAGTACTTACCCCTCTCAACTAATCACTCAATTTCTAGCACCTTCATTTTAATGAAATAGTTGTACTATTGGGGAGGTTACACTACAGTCAGATCTTAACCAAGAACTTGCAGTTGGAATTGGGACAACAAAACAATGCAGAACAGGATTTTGAAGTACCTAAAGTGGTACTCCAGTTGAACTATTTGACTTTTGACAAAATGCACACATACCCTTGGCCAGAGATTTCCACCTCTCCTCTCTTTTCTGTGCAGAGTACTCTGCCCTGGTGGTGGAGATCTCTGCACACATAGGTATACATTTTAGTAGTAAATTTGGAAGTGACAAGAGGGAGTGTTGGGAAAATGGGGAATAATTACTACTAAATGGAAGGCTCTAATGTGAAGAAAGCTTCAGGGTCAGTGTGCTTTGCCACCATAAACCTTTGTATTATAATAATGTGTCAACAAAAACATTACATAGGTTGTTCTCATCTGTTACGTTTGGGAATTGGGTATTACCTTTCCAGGTTGAAAGATCTTCTACAAAGAAAAAAATAAAATTTAAAATCATGTTGGAGCTATCACAGAATTCACAGAACTAAATCTACATATCAGTAAATCTGATTGGCTTATTTCATTCACCCGTAGCTGTTCTACTATACTCACCAAAAGAAGGATCTGAGAAAAAAATCCTACTGGGCAAGTGTTGATCCACTGCATCTGCTGCACTATTGCACCTAGGAATGGTAGATTTCTGAGATCATGAGAGAATGTATCGGAATTGTATTATTTGATACTGCATCAGACTTGGTAGCCTGCCACTTAGTGATACTGCAAAAGATCATTCATACCGTGTAGATAATTATTTGGCTAATTGTGTATCACAGACTCTACATTCATGAATCAATTTTGTTTGGTCATTATTTGGTTAGTAGATTAAAGCCTCAATGCTCTTGAATTTATAGAACCCCCTAGTTAGATTTGGGGGTCAACTACACAAAGTTGTTTTGCTTTGTGATGGAGAAAACGGCTCCCTTAGCAATAAATAAGGAGTCCAGAACTTAGCAGGGCCCCTGTTTTATGGGACTGCAGGGCACTTAAGCAGCATTCAACAGATGGATTCCAGGTGAGGGACCAGCACCGGGTTGTGGAGCTTTAAGTCTCCAGCAATGGTCAGATGCAGCAAATTCCCCTAATGAACAAATAATGGCAGCAGATGAATATTAAAGTCCCCAAGTATCAGGGCTTTGTGGTGGAGAAAATGGTTCCCTCAGCAATAAATGAGCAGCCCAGAACTAAGCAGAGCTTTTTTGCTTTCGCTACCATTTGCATCTGCAATAAGGGCGTTTGTTATGTACAAAACTTGAATTGCAATTCAGTCACACATTACCGAATTGTAATATGGGTTCATAACTAAATATCAATTTGGTATTTTGGGGGGTCATGTTTAGGGTGTCCCTTCCCAAATGCCAAATCGTTTTGCTATTTATTAATGTTTTGCGACCAAAATCCGGTTGCCCAAAATTCAAACGTTACCAACTACTGAAAGGTAGTGGTAAGGCATTTACAAACGGGCCCCTTTGAAAATGCTGAAAAAATATTTTTTTATGAGTAAACATTGGTCTGATGGGCCACCGACTACCCTTAAATAATGTTAGCTACAAGTTTAATTATTTTTTTAAATGCATCTAATTTTCCTTTAAAGAAAATGAGTTGCATTTAAAAAAAAAAAGATTTGTTTCAAAGCAATCACAGCAATGGTGGTCTGTTGAGTGCCCTGTGTCGGCTGCGGATCATAGTGGGTTGCAATTTGTGATCTACCTCATTGATATTCAAGAGGTATGTCAAATTGTGACACACTATGAATCAAGTTTTTTTTAACCAACATATTTGTATATAGGTTGGTTCGCAAAAACAGAACGGATTCAGTAAAAGTCCTGCATGATTTGCGTGCCCTTTTCCCTAATCTATTCTTAGTACATCTTGACCTAGGTAATCAAAACGTTGTGAGCAATTGTGGATGAACCACAGGCTTATCAATAGCATTTGCTTCGCTCTTTCGACTTTCGGGTTAATCATGGCGGAGACTATTCTATCTCTGCCGTTTTTAACCTCCCTCCCCAACGGCCCTGGCAAGTAAGGGCCGTCGGTGAAGTGACTACATGTCCATCCGCTCAATTTGGATAGGCAGACATGTAGTCATTTTTTTACTGTTTCTTACTGCTAGGTAAAACCTGGCGGTAACAGTAAAAACATTTTCATCCCCTCCCCACCCCCCATGGGAGAAGCATTACTTTTTGTTCTTTACAAAAAGAAAATCTAGTTTCAATTTTTCTTTTGAAAAGAAAAAAAGATGACTATTTGTTACAGGATTGCGTCCTTCAATGCATCCCTGCAACAAACAGTGAAATGCCTTGACAGGAACCGCTATCACAGTTGTTCCTACCAATGCCTTTGTAAATGATCACCTGCTAGGCGGTCATTTTTAAATTTGTGCACATCTGCACAATCAAAAACTTAATTCTTGAATAATATTCTTACAAATACAATTACCACATCTAACTTAATAAATGATATTATAATATATTGTGTAATTATATATATTATATAATTCTATGAAGTCTTCCTAAATTTCAGCATATTTTTCATTCATCCAGACCTTAAAGCATAAAGCTTCTCACAATCTTTTCCTCTTACTTTGATTTTCCATTGTTTCCCCCAAGGCACATTAGAAGTTTACCAATACAGCAAAATTAATGATGAAGCCACTAATGTTAGTATAAAAATTATTTCACTAATCTTTAAATTCAATTCCAGTCTGGATGAGTGTCTGAATAAATTAGTTGGGGATCTGAAAGAATACTGAATCCCAGTATCGGTTCACAATGCTAAGACATTCCCTTCCAATATCCCAATAGTTTTAGATGTGCAAAGATAACACGAGTCCAGCTACCTTCGATAGCTGAACATCGGAGGCAAAAAGGCAGCACTTGGAGAGTATATCTATGAACAAAAGCCTATATAATAACAATTTTGTAAAAATAAAACTGCATCCTGTGGAGATTTGTGTTTTTTTAAGTTTAAAAAGCTTTATTAAAACAAATATGCCAAGTAAAACATCAGTATAGATTCACAATCCATAAGAAAAAATTGGAGAAATGAAAAAAAATACAATATAAGTGTGATAGTTAAAAGCAAAATATCCCAAAAAGGGAAATCTTACTAGATATACTGAGAGAAAAAGCCTTTTTTATATTTTGAAAGAGAGAAAGTGAGAAAGGAGAAGAAGAAAGAAAAAAAAGAGAGAGAAGGGAGAGTAAGAAAGGAAAACAGAAAATAGAAGAAAGAAGAAAGAAGAAGAAAAGAAAAAGGAAAATAAAAGGAGACAGTTAAGGCATATTAAGGTACATGTCTGGAAAGAAAATCAGTTAGAGGTAACCATAACAAATCTCTTTTAATCAAAAGAGAGGTAGTCGTAGCATGGGCACGATCAAGTCTATGATGATGGCATAACAAATTCCACCATGCAATATAAGAGATCTTTGAGGTATCTTTCCATTTCGTAGTGATAATCTGCAAAGAAATAGCTATAAACAGATCTATAAATTTACGAACAATATGTGAAACATTCCAAATAGGAGAAGAACCACCTAAAAAAATATTAACAATATCAAAAGTGTGATTGGAACTTAAGATGTCATTCAGCTTGTACCAAATTTGTTGCCAAAGGGAATAAACCAATGGACATTGAAAAAACATATGGAACAAATTACTATCAGGATGAGGGCAAGACCAACATTGGCTAGAATCCAAGGTTTTAAACTTGAATAGGTCGAACGGGGTAAGGAAAAGTCGATTGTAAAAACAATAAAGAGTCTGAGTGCTGCTAGCTGAACGAGACAGTGTGAATTTTGGACCAGATGTATTCTCAAATAGGAAAGGAAAAATCTTGTGCAAAATCCTTTTCCAATGCAAGTTCAGGTTTGGACTTAGGGCGATCAAGGGTAGGTCGGCAAAGGATTTTGTAAATAGTAGCAGCTTTGTGTGGGGTGGTGAAATCTAATGGAGTGGAATCTAATGGAACAATATCAGATAAGGAATTGTGGTGCGAGATGTGAAGAGATATGGCAAGCTTAAAATCAGGAAACTGGGAAGAATATGTATTAGATAGCTGAAAGGATGAACGAATAACAGAAAAATCCAACAAGGAACCATTAACAAAGATCTTATCTACGTACATAATACCCTTGTCAATCCATTCCTTCCAAAAAAGAGCTTTGTTATTAATCTTCAGGGATTGATTATACCATAACGGAGTAAGAGAGTGAAGATGAGCTGGAGAAAAAGAGGAGCAAAACAAAGAGAGTGAGAGCGCTCTAGAAAGTTTGCAAGTGGGTAAAAGAAATCGCTTAGGGGGTTGAGATAAATGAGTAGCAGCAAGGAAAGGGAAAGGCGAAATCTGAGCTAGCTCTAGAGCACTCCATGCAGTGATAGGGGGAGGGAGGGAATCCGCAAGGAAGGGCCAGATTTGTTTTAAGGTGAAGGAAGAATGAAAACGAACTAGATTAGGAAAGTTTACACCTCCCATATATTTAGGTTGTTGAAGGCGAAACAGGGATATTCTGGGCTTACGGTTGTTCCAGAGAAAACGAACAAGGAGGCGATTTGTAAGTGAAAAAAAGTAAGCAGGAAGGGAGATGGGGAGCATAGAGAGATACAAATTAATAATGGTAATAAGCATCATTTTAATAGTTGCCAATCTTCCCCACCAGGATAAGAAGAGGGGGGACCAACGCTCTATAAGAGCAGAGAGTTTGGAGAGAATATCTTTGTGATTGATTTTGATGGTTTCTCTGATAGAGTTAGCATAGAGGACACCCAAACATTTGATACTCTTAGGATTCCATTCAAAACCGGAACCATGAAACATATGTGAAAGACGGGGGCGTGGCTAAGCACGCAATGGCGGAGGACGCACTGGGGTAGAGCTCTGAGATAAGCTCCCCTTCCCTGAGCCGTTTCTCCGTCAAATTGAATCGTAGTCTCCCGAAACTGCAGGCGGACCTCCCCGGAGCCCACCACGGCAATCTGGCCGACTCTCGAACTGTGACCCCGACGAAGCAGACCCCGGCCTGTCCTGCGACTCTCCTGCGGGACCGGGTGCCTCCTGGGCGGCGGAGCGACCACGGGAGACCGAGGCTTGGACCTGATGCACAGGCCCCAACCGGCAGGCCGCACCGCGCTGTCTGAGGCCCGCTGGACGGCAGCCGCCGCGCCGGGGGCAACCACCGGGGGCTCGGAGACTGACCCGCCTTGACACAGGACACCGGCGGCGGTCCCGGACTGGGCGGACAACGGGGGTCCGCCGCTCGCATTGCTGCCTTCAGGTGGCTGCTGCCCCGAGAGGGGGGAGGCCCCGCCGGACTTACTGGCGACACACCCGGAGCAGCTGAGGTGCAGAGTTCGACCCCGGTGAGGCGCTGGGGGGGCAGAGGCACTGACCGGCGGAGGCCCTTTCCCGGGAGGACACATAGAGACCAGATACTCCCGGTGAGTCCGACTCGCGCCCCCCCGGCACGGAGGAACACACGAGAGCCCAGGACCCATAGAGGGGCAACCAGCTACACCACTGCGGGCGGCGGACGGACTGCCCTCCTGCACCCGGGGCACACAGGGGCACCCCCGACACCGGACCCGATTGCGGGCCCCCCCCACGGAGGTGGAGGCTGCCTGGGGGGCTGTGAGGCATACGAGGCGCACCGCCCCGGACGGGAACGGGTGACCACCATAGCACGCGACGCCTGGCCAGCTTAGACCCACGCACTGCAATCGCCTCCTTGACCCCCACTGCATTTGGGGCGGCGCGGAGGAGCCGGGTTGTGAGGAGGTGGGGCCCCGTGGGGCGGACCCCCCCCCGGGCACATCGACTACGGCCACGATCGGAGGGGCAGCTGCTGACCACCAGGCCCCCCGCCCAGAGGAGGTGTGACCCCGGGGGTGCCACCGGAGCGGCACAGGCGAGGAATCTACTGGACGGGCACCCCCGCCCATGTCCGGGGGGGGTGCGGACCCGCACCGGGACTGGTGGGGCCCCGCCAAAGGGGAAAACGGACAAGTTACTGAACAAAATGGCCACCGAACAATTGGCCACGAGACTGGACAGCGTACTGGCGGCCGTGGAACGCATGGAACAGTCACTCCAACAGACCAGAACCTCCCTGGAGTCCAAAATCGACGGCGTCGCCGTGGACCTGACCCTCCTACGGGACGACCACAGGAAACTATCCGACCGGACCAAAACCCTGGAAGGCGCGGTGAAGGAGATTGAGCCCAAGATTGCCCAGACAGACAGACAGGTGCAGGATCTCCTGAACAGGGTGGAGTTCCTGGAGGACAGGGCCGAAGATGCGGAAGGGAGGGCGAGACGCAACAACATCAGACTCGTGGGAGTCCCGGAAAAATGGGAAGGGAATCACCCCACCCAGCATGTGGAAGACTGGCTCAGGACCCTGCTGCCCGAAGGCGCGCTGTCACCCCACTTTGTAGTGGAGCGCGCACACAGAGTGCCGACGAGACCCTACGCCACCGGCGCTAACCCCAGGCCACTGCTCTTCAGGATACTGAACTATAGGGACCGGGACGCGGTGCTGCGGGAGGCAAGACGACTGGGAGACATCCGCATAGACAATGCGACGGTCATGTTCTTTCCCGACTACACCATCCAGGTGCAACGCCAACGACATGACTTCATGGAAGTAAAGCGGAGGCTGCGCACCGCCGGCCTCAAATACTCCCTGCTCTTCCCCGCAAAACTAAGAGTGGTGGCGAGAGACAACACCTACTTTTTCAACACCCCCGAGGAGGTCAGTGAGTGGCTAGACGGGGGCACGGACACGGCACCCAAACACCCCAGAGGAGGGGAGGCGAGGCCCAGGACACGCGGGCCACGGCGCCGCCGCAGGCATAAAACTCAACAGTCCCAGCGGACGGAGGAGGGGCCGTGACACTCCCCCCCGATGGACCAGATGCTCCGGGAACAACGAGATGCGCTCCGGAAGGCTTCCCAGCTGAGCAACCCCCCTTCCCAGGAGATGGCCCTCGAGGACGACCAGCAGGCAGTGCCCAGCGATGAGGATGAGGCCATATATGGGATCCCGAACTCACAGATCTCAGTGGACCTGCCTGTCGTCACACCGCAGACCTCTGACCTGATTCACTGACTACACGAGAGAAGTCCGTGAAATGTTGGCAAAAGCGAGGGGGGGGGCGGCGGGGGCTGAATGGACGCTGAGGCGCGGCTGCCGCCCGACACTGCTGGGGGCATACCATACCCCCCCCACCTGCCGACTGGACAATGGACATCAGAAACAGTGAGTACTGCCTGTGTGGCACTGGTGGCTGGCAGGGATGGTGGAGGCGGGGTTATCCCTTGCCCATATTCATAACTACCCTTGGTCATCTCTGGTTACAGGCGCGGGTGGGGGGGTGCCCCCACTGGCTGGGGCTTAGAGTCTACATCCCATCCCATCGTGCCCCCCTCCTGCCGAGACACACACGAGTGGGGCCCCCCCCACAGGCAGAGTGGCGCCACACGCAGAACGGAAGGAGGCTACCAGTAGCCTGTATCATAAGGCTCGGGGATGGATCTTGATCCCCTTAACTGACTGCTTGTCCTACTTGCCGAGACTGTGCTTAACGCGCACTACCCCCTGGACCAGACAGGTTGTCCCTCTCAATTGAGAACATGGACGGTGGCCCGTTTCGCCACTGCCCTTTTGGTATTTTAGTGGGGTTCACCCACAGTTGGTTGTTGTTATTCATTGTTTTTCCCCTTCCTAATGTCTTCCTGAACATTGCTGAGTGTACTGTGGGGGGTGGGTGTGGGGAAGCTGGGGCACATGAAGAGAGGGTCCCTGGTGGAGCTGCTGTTCGCAGAAAAGGTGGGGAGGAGTATACACAGCTAGAATGACAGCGATAAAGATATGCACTTGGAATATCAGAGGCATGCACACACCTGCGCGTAGATACCAGATATACTCCTACCTGAAACGACAACAGGTGCACGTTGCACTCCTGCAGGAAACGCACTTATGTGGGGCAGAGGTGGCTGCACTGCGGCGCAGATGGAGGGGACAATTGTATGCTACAGAGTACTCCTCGTTTGCCCGGGGGGCACTACTATGGGTAAGGCCGGGCACTCCCTTCACAATGTCAGACACTCACACGGACCCGGAGGGGAGGTATGTCCTGGTGAGGGGCCGCATGGACGGGCAGCCGGTCGTCCTGGCGTCAATTTACTCTCCAAACACGGACCAAGGGGGCTTCCTGACACACATTTCAGAGAAACTGGCGCCCTGGCACGGCGTCCCCTGGATACTGGGGGGGGACTACAACACGGTACTGGATCCTGTGATGGACCGCTCGGTCCCGCCCAGGCCAGATGCAACATCCATGGGAGCCACGAGGGCACTCACACAGTGGGCGGCACAGTGGGACCTGAAGGATGCGTGGCGCGCGCACAATCCCGACACCAGGGTATACTCCTACTATTCAGGGGCGCACGCGCTGCATGTCCGTCTAGACAGATACATGGTGTCGACGGAACTACTGCCACATGTCACTGACTCCCAATACCTTGGCAGGACACACTCAGACCACAACCCACACATGCTACACATGGCTTGGGAGCGCCCACACTCGCCCATCCCCACATGGCGATTACAGCCTGCTCTACTACTGGACGCCCCCTTTAGAGACTCCCTGCAGGCCAGCGTGGCACAATACTTCATGGAAAACTCGGGCACAGCTTCCTCCCCAAGAGTTGAATGGGACGCCTTCAAGGTGGTGATACGGGAACACTGCCTAGGCGCACAGGGGAACATCCAGAAGAAATTAGAGACAGACTTACGCAGGGTGGAAGCGGACCTTCTCCGCTGGGAACAGGAAGCGGTGGGCGGAACGGGAGACCGGCTGAAAGAGGCCCGAGAGGAACATGCAGCGTTGCTGGAGCGCCTGAGACTAGTCAATTTCGCAGCTCACTCGGCGCGAGTACACCAACACAGTGACAAGCCCGGGAGACTACTGGCCTGGCTAGTCAGACAAGAGAACCGCACGGAGCCGGTGTCCGCTATTCGCACAGCTGAGGGAGAGATAGTATACACACAAAGCAGGATACATCAGGCGTTTGTGGGGCACTATCGGGCCCTGTACAAATCACAACTGAGGGTCTCCTCGGCGACCATTGCGGATTACCTAGTAGACATTCAGCTGCCCTCTCTCACAGACGCTCAACAGGGAGATCTAGGAGCGCCATTCACCCAAGAGGAAATGCGCGAGGCCATTTTCGCTCTGTCCAATGGCAAAACCCCCGGCCCGGACGGCCTACCCGCCGAATGCTCAAGATGTACAACACCGCAATCGAGGACTCGGCACTCCCGGAATCGCTCAATGAAGCAAACCTGGTCTCACTATTGAAACCGGGCAGGGATGGCACATGCATGGGGTCCTACAGACCGTTGGCCATGTTGAATACCGACTATAAAATCTTCACCTCCCTGTTGGCCCGACGCTTGGCTTCGGAGGTCTCGACCCTGATCCATGACGACCAGAATGGTTTCATGCCGGCACGGAGCACTTCTCGTAACATACGCCGCCTCTTCCGAGTTCAGGAAGCAGCCGCACTGCGCTGGCCGAGATCGGGGTGTCTAGTCTTGGACCTTGAGAAGGCCTTTGACTCCGTGGAGTGGCCGTATCTGGGGGCAGTGCTGGACAGATTCGGTGTGGGCGAAGCATTCGAGGACATGGTCGGCCTGCTTTACCAGAGGCCCAGCGTCCGTGTGCGGACGGGCAGGCTGCTCTCGGAGATGGTACGGGTGCGCAGAGGCACTCGACAGGGCTGCCCCCTGTCACCCCTCCTTTTTTCCCTGGCCATCGAGCCCCTGGCGGCACTACTACGGGACAGGGGAGCGGAGTGGGGGATCCCGTTAGCCGATGGAGTGCACACAGTCTCGCTCTACGCAGACGACCTGCTGCTCTATGTGCGGGACCTCACCCAGGTTCCCGCCGCACTGTCGGACATTTTCCGGACCTTTGAGGAGGTGTCGGGTCTCAGGGTCAACTGGACCAAGTCCGGAGTATACTCGTTTAGCCCGGACCTGGGGGAGTGCGTAGTGCACCTTGGAGGCACTCGGCTCGCGTGGTACCCAGACATGTTCAAGTACCTCGGGCTACACATATACAGGGACCCACAGAACATACTGGAGGGCAATCTGCTGCGCGCTATCTCCTCGTTGCGAGCCCAGATGACCTTCTGGAAGACTCTGCCATTGAATGTACCCAGCAGGATTGCACTGTCCAAAATGATAGCACTACCCCGGCTACTCTACCACTTTGCGAATATCCCACTGTATGTTCCCGCGAAGATATTCCGCGAACTAGAATCTATGCTCCGCGGCCTGATCTGGAACACAGGATGCCCACGCGTGGCCCTGGCGAAGCTATACTCCCCGACTGCGGAGGGAGGGCTGGCAGTCCCCAACATGGAGCTATACTACCTGGCTGCGCAGCTACAATGGGTGACACACTGGCTCAACGGCACACACCTCGACGACACGGCCTCCGCGGACAACCAGTGGACTCACCCACAGGTATGCGCCTTGTTTCACCCATTGACCAGGGGACCCCGCCCCCTGCCCCTGCACGTGGCTGTGGCCCGTAAATGCTATGTCCGCAACCTGAAACTGACACAGAATATCAGGCCGTATGCCCCTGCCCTCCCCCTGTTGGGCACCCCCCGGAGGAATGGGATGGTTACACCACGAGACCTAGAGCTCTGGTCGGCAGCTGGAGTGGAGACCATGGGCGACCTGTATGCGGACGGGGCCCTGCTCCCATTTGCGGAACTGTCAGAGGGCACGGGTCTGCCGGCAGGGCAATTCTTGCTCCACGCGTCGGTAATGCGGGCGTATTCAGAGTCCTGGGGGAACATCCAGGATGAGCCACCGATTCACCACATGATTCAATACCTGCATGTTATGGGCAGGGGCTCACACATTATACACTGGCTGGCGCAGGCACTCCTCATGCACACACAGAGACCCACACAGCCGATTAGGGACAAATGGGCAGCCCACCGCGGGAGGGACTGGACGGATAAAGAATGGAACCTGGTCCTGGCCAGCCCTGTGAACATCCCACGCAGCCCCCGCTTCAGAATCATACAGTTGTACATACTACACCAGGCATACCTATCTCCAGACAGAATTAATAGATACTTTGCAACCAACACTGCCGCCTGTCCCAGATGCGACCTGCGGGGAGCCGACATCTTGCACATGCTCTGGCACTGCCCATCTCTAGCCACATACTGGGGGGAGGTGTCATCTCTCCTAACACACAGCACAGGCCCGGGGCATGCGTTCTTGGACTGTACAAGAGGACTAAACTAAATAAGACGCAGGCTCGGTTCTGGGATCTGGGCCTCATTACGGCCAAACGGCTGCTCACTAGACACTGGAAGAGAAGAGAACCACCAACCCCAGCACATTGGTATGCATCCTTCACTAACTGGGCTAGGGCAGAGAGCACGGCGCTACGTCGGGAGGAGATAGCGGGCTTGAGGCAGTTCCCGATCGCACAACACTGGGATGATATCTTGGGGTCCCTGCGGGGGGAGGGCACGGCCAGGGGGCTCACATAGAGAACACTAAGATGGACGGGCACCAAAGAGACGACGGCTCCGTAGCCGGGGCAGCACACCGCATCCCCCCCCGAGCATGACACCGATCCTCGGACGCACAGGACATCGACACAGCCAGCCACCCACACAGGGGCTCTCTAGCTTACACCGACTCGGACCCTGCCCCCAGCACCTCCCCGCTGACACCGCACCCACGAGTGCACTCTCCCCCCCCACTCTTTACCCATACCATCTCCACATGTTTACGGTTTCGGATTCCTGTTTCCCAGCTGTAGCCATCACCCCCTTTCGAACCACTCTAGGAGGGTGCACCTGGGCACATGCTTGGCCATGCGCCAGGCGCGGACAGCGTCCCCCGACACCGCAGCCAGGCTACTCCACCAGTTCACTAAGCGCACCACGCACTTGGCCGACGGCCTGTGAGGCCTTATTGATCACCGAGGCTGACACACAACAGGTCCGCGGCAATCTGCGCATGCACACAACTGGCCCACCATTCCAATGACATGCCCTCAGAGCGCAATATCCCGTTCGGAGGGTGTTGGTGTTGTGCATGCCGGAAGGGCACGCGGCAGCGCAGCCACTAATATTGGGACACAACGAAACGAACGGTTCTGTTTTGTTTGCAGAGTTAACGATTTACTTATACAAAAAATGGAAAAAAAAGACGTCATTTGCAGAAATAATTGTGCACTGGTTGGGAATGCTATGATCAAAGTACTTGATGGATAACTCGCAGATGACAAACAGGGTGCAGCGAAACACCTTCCCCTGTAAACCCATCACCCGTGCTCCACTACATTGTTGCAGCCGGCCCACAGGGTTGTAGGCTTTGCTATATGTACTGCACCTTTGAACAATAATAAACGTCTTTAATAAAAAAAAAATGAAACATATGTGAAAGACAATGTTTATTAAGAGGAAATACCTCAGACTTATCTATATTCAACTTATAACCAGAAAACCAAGGACTATTCATTAAGTAAGGAAAAAAGAGCAGGTAAAGAAGTAAGAGGTTTAGAGATATATAGTAAAATATCGTCAGCATAAGCTGTGAATTTGATATCTAGCTTTTTGTAAACAAAACCAGAGTAGGATGTAGAACACCAAATTTTTTCAAGGAAGGGTTCTAAGGCTGAAATTTAAAAAAGGGGGGAAAGAACAACCTTGTCTAGTACCCCTATGCAGCGGAAAGTAAGCTGATTGGGCACCATTAACCCAAATAGAGGAAGAAGTTTAATAATATGGGGGCTAAAACCATGCCAGTGAAGAACCCCGAACATAAAATCCCAATTGAACCTGTCAAATGCTTTCTCAGCATCAAGGGTAATGGCAGCAAGAGGGGAATTCCGTTTTGGATGCGAGATGAATAATGTTAAGGAGGGTTCTAGAATTATCCGTTATGGATCTGCCTTTTACAAAGCCAGACTGATAGATGTTGATGAGGTCCGGGACAACAGTATTTAATCGGGAAGCTAAAATGGTTGCATATATTTTGCAATCCGTGTTGATTAAAGAAATCGGCCGATAATTTTTGCCTAGGGAGGGATCTTTATCTTTTTTGGGGAGCAAACACAGCATGGCTTCAGTAAAAGAACCTTTGGATTCGCCCATGGAGAGAAAGGAAGCTAACAATGAGGATAAATGTGGTATTAGATAATTCTTAAAATGAAAGTAAAAGTGGACAGTAAAGCCATCTGGGCCGGGAGACTTATCTTTAGGTAAAAGGGTGATAGCTTGCAAAATCTCCTTTTCAGATATGGGGGCATCACGAGATGAGAAGTCAATATCAATAGATGAGGTTTTAGGTATATTTAGAAAGAAAGAGTCAATTTGAGAAGGGGATGGAGTCGATTCTTGTGTGTATAAAGAGGAATAATACTGGACAAAACAATCAAGAATTTTAGCATCTGTGCTGTGGCGATTCCCATGAGCATCAGTAATAACAGCTATGTTGGATTTTTGTTTCTTAATTTTGAGGTAGTTTGCAAGAGATCTACCAGCTTTATTGCGCCCTCCATACATTTTGGAATTACATTTATTTTAAAAGATGATTACAAGCAGCATCATAAGAATATTTATTAAATTGAATTTTAGCTTTAATAAGTGAAGAAGAGCATCAGGCGAATTTGATGTATAAAAAAAAATGCTCTAGGTCCTTGATCTGTTGAAGGATACGGGAGGATGTGGAAAGGGCAAGCTTCTTTTTGCGAGAAACAAAGTCAATGATAAAGCCCCTAGCAGAAGCTTTAAAAGCATCCCAAACAAAATGGTATTGGGAGGTTGAGTTGAGATTATTGTGAAAGAATTCATCCATAAAAAGAGTAAATTGGTCAACAAATTGAGGGTCCAGAAGGAGAGAATTATTGAAACGCCAGAGACGGGAACTAGGAGTAGGTGAGGGTATATCAATGTCTAAAATAACAGGGGCATGGTCTGAAATGAGAATAGAACCAATTTCAATATTAGTCATATATTGAAAAATGTGTTGAGTGAGAAAAATATAATCAATTCAGGAATGTGAGGCATGGACAGGAGAAAAAAAGGAGAATTCTAGGGTATCTGGGTGAGACAACCTCCAGGAGTCAATTAAACCTCTAGAGGAGATTGCTTTATAAAAGGACTTTTGCATTTTATTAGGAATATATCTGGTCTGAGATTTACGATCCAAAAAAGGGTCCATTAACTGATTACAATCACCTCCTACAATTAAATCAGCACTGGTATGAGAGGAGAGAAACTTGGAGAAGTCATTCCAAAAAGAAAGATCAATACCATTGGGCCCATAAACATTACAAAAAGATACATTTGAGTTATTGACAGTAACATCTAAATACAACCATCTACCATTTGAATCAGAAATCTAATTTTTTAACTGGAAAGATAAGGATTTGTGAAATAAAATAATAACACAAATCTTATTATTAACTGAGGGTGAACAGAAAACCTCGCTCACCCATTGTTTACGTAGAGAGAAAAAGTCTTTATGGGAGAGGTGGGTTTCTTCTAACAAAGCAACCTGGCATTCCAATCTTGCTAAATGAGATAAAACTCGTTGTTTTTTAACCGGATTACGAAGACCTTTAACATTCCAGGATATAACACGAAGACCATTCATTTAAGAAACAAATGGGAAGATATGCTTAAGAGTAGAAAAAATGAAGAGAGCTGAGATAGAATTAAGTAACAAATATACAGTTCAGAAAAGGAAGGAGAAACTGTTGAAGGAAAAGACTTAAACCGGAAAGTAGAATACAGCATTACCACAATAAGAAGGAGAGAGATAATTGAATAATAAAAAGAGTTGAAAGGATTAAAGAGAATCTGGAAAGGAATAACAAAAGGGAGTAGAAAAAGGAGAGCAGATTTAAATGTGGATTGCCATGAGGGAAAAAGCAGAGTGAGAGAAGAAATAAAAAGGAAAAGAAAGAAAAGGGAGACTAAAACTCCCCTGAAATAAAGTGAAGAAAGAATGATGGCAAAAAAAACGAAAGGCTTCAGCCATGTACGGCAAACGTATGAAAAACAGTGACGTGAGAGCGGGAGCAACAAAGACAAACGACCGCACATCAAAAGGAAATGTCAAATGCATGGTCTTAAAAACATTGAATCTAAAAAGGAAAGAAAAAAAAGAAACAATCAAGTCGGAAGACCAACCACGACAATGAAAAACGAATGAAGGAGACTTACCAAACGATTATGAAAGGAAGGCAGCATACTGGGATGTATATAACATACAACGGAATAGCACAAAGAGGGAGAAGTAGAACCAGAACAATTGGAGAAGAAACCTAAAAAACAAGGGAGAAGAACAAAGACATATTACAATCAGGAACAACATGACAGAAAGTTATAATTCAGCAAACAAAAACACTGAAACATTAAGAACTGCCGTGTTCCATGGAGTCTTCTTTATGGGTGTTGATAAATTTCCGAAGATCAGCTGGGTCATCGAAGATGAAAGTTCGTTCTTTATAAGTAACCTTAAAAAAGCAGGGGTGAATGAGGCCGTATCTGGCATTCATGGAACGAAGCGTAGGTCGTAAGTCCAAAAACTCCTTGCGGGGTGCAGCAGTCTGCTTTGAAACGTCCTGAGTAAAAAAGAGTTTGTGTCCAGACCATAGTAACTGCTTATGCTGTTTGGCAGAGTAAAGAATAGTCATAAGATCAGAGTAGAGAAGAAAATAAGCGATGATACCTCTAGGTTTAGAAGAAGTGGAATAGTTTTCGGGACCAAGACGATGTGCCCTTTGAATGTTAACATCCAGGTGCTTGGGCAATCCAATAATAGGCAAGACTTGTGTCTTCAAAAATTGAATAAGGTCCGACCGCTCCAAATTCTCCGGAATACCATAAACGCGCAGATTATTGCGCCTAATACGATTTTCTAAATCCTCAGAGGTTTTCTTGAGAATTGCAACTTCCTTAGTGAGGCTAGCAACCTTGGCAACAACATCTTGAGCATCACTGATTTGTTGTTCGACATGTTATAGTATGTTATTATAAGCTTGTAAAGCGCTATATCACCCAGAGGTATCTAAGCGCTAAGTAGACATCTGAAACTCTTTTGTCCAGGTTGGACAATTTTTCGTCCAATCTCTGTAAAGTAGTGGTGGTATCCGCCATGAAGGGGCGAATAAGGCGTAACTCCTCCATGATATCTTCAAGAGTGACAGGAAGTGGAGATTTGGAGGGAGAAGGAGGGTCTTTTTTAGGCGCTTGCCGGAGGAGGCAGAGTATTTGCACGTAGCAGAGGCAGTGTTAGATGCTTTTGAATTGTGTGCGTGTTCCATGGCAGCGGAAACTGGGCTCTTGGATGTATAAACGTTGAGCTGACCCAAAAAGCCACAAGAAAGAAGCAAAAAGCACACAAAATAGGAATTATGCACACCTAGATCAGCAAACAGCGAAAGATGGGTGGCGTAGAAATATGAAGCAAGGAATATACCTCATATGCCAATGACGCACATTCAAGGGATGATGCTGAGGTAAAAGAATGTCCAGGAAATATCCAAAAGTGAAGCAAAAAGAGAAGTGCTTTGAGGTTGCAGCAATAGATAAAAAACAAAGGAAGTTAATAACCAAAGTCAAGTAAAGGAGGAAAAATGAGTCGTTTTAGAAAAAAAACGAGTGAAAACAAAAACAAAATGGCGGCCGTTTTCGAAGAAAATGCATTTTCGCAATTTTCTACATAAAAAGTCCATGTTATGTGAGGCAAAGCATACCCAGATGTAGAGGGGCATTTCCGACGCCATAATCCGCCGTTTGTGAAGCAGAATACTGGCAGAAAACGAGTCCTTCGTAGTAAAAGCACCACCTGAATCACGGAGCTCAGGAAGGAGCGGCCATCTTATCCGCCGCGTCGCGTGCTCTCAAGAGATTCGTGCTTTTAACACTGAAAAATTATATAATTTATCGTATTCCAAGATCCTTCGGATACAATGCTTGCCTCAATGGTATACCACTTCTCCATTTTAAGAAAGAAATTGGTAATTTTCACTTTGCATAATCTTTTTTCCGATAAACTTACTGATCTGATGGTATTATTCCCAAGCAAATCTTCAGACCGATCTGCACTTGCCTGAGTGTCTTTTGGATCCAGTGCTCTTAATAGCTCACAAACCCAATTAAATGACCAAATGATGGTTATTTTTTAATATCTTAACCTTTGAATCTATCTCCACACAGCCTTTCGAACTATCCTTGTTGAGAAAGTCTGCTAAGGTGATAAAACCATTTAAAGCTCCATCTTTGACCCGGATGGGTTTCTAAATGCAGCTGATCAGACACCCTTTTACCTCTCATCCGAGTGAGTGAATTATAATGCGGAATCGAAAATGTTGGAAATAATTGGTCCTTTCTTTTCAGGGCCCAGAGCAGAGTTTTATACCTTATCTTTTTGGGTGACTTCTACAGATGCAAAAAATCTGAACAACATTTGTTTCATAAAAATCTTTTTTTGTTGTGTCGTGTGTTGGGTGACCATTTTAGGAATCTGAGGAGAAATGGTCAAAAGAAGCAAAGTAGTAATGCTTTAAGTCTGAAAAACCTAGGCCTCCTTCTTCTGTTGGCTTATACAGCACATACATTGCTAACTGTGGTGATTTATGGGCCCATAACAATGCAGAAATCAACCTTTCACTATGATAAAAAAAGTTAATGTCTAAAAAACATGGAAGAAAATAGAAAGCTAAAAAGTGGCAAGATTGGCATACAAATTAATGCTACTCTACCTATAATTGAATTGGGAGAGTATGACATTTATTGAATAAGAATTTGACCTTATCAATCAATGGTTCCAAATTTAGGTCACAGAGTTCCTCGTCTATGGCTGTTGTATATATTCCTAAATAGCGCTTGGAATTCGACTTATTAGAGGGTGTAATTCTTCTAGTGTCTACAGTGCAGTTTGCAAATAAAACCTCAGTTTTTGATTTGTTAGTGTTATACCCCCCAAGCTCTTGAAATTCAGATTTTTGGTTTTCGGAAATCTTTGCTCTGAACAGCGATGTCTGGTTTAATAAACATCATAATGTCATCGGCGCAGAGTTTGATTTTTGACATTTCGTCATTTGGTGCCTTAATCTGGTTACTCTTATGTATGATCATTGCAAGTGGTTAAATAAAGAAAGCAAATAACATTGGTGACAAGGGACACCCCTTGTCTAGTTCCACGCTTAAATGTGCATTGCCCTGCATCAACAGATTTATAATCAATTGCACTTGTGATCCTTCATAAAGATGTCTTAATCCAGGAATAAAGTGAGATGGAAACAAAAGCTTTTGCAATCAAAAAAAGACTGAAGCAATTGACCAAGTCTAAAGCCTTTTCAGTGTCTAAAAAAAGATATGTTCCGGTAACAGTCTATTCATAAAAAAGTCTAAGGTTTCGACTAAATAGTTAGTATTTGTTAAAAAATGTCTACCTGCAATAAAACCATTTTGATCCTGGTCAACCAGTCAAAGTATTATCAAATTCAATCTGTTTGCCAATAGTTTTGAAATTATTTTGTAACCTCAGTTGAAAAGAGTAATTGCTCTATAAGAATTCAGATCCTTATTGCTTTAGAGAAAACTAACCATCTGCGCGGTAGTAAAGGATTCCGTAACCTTCCATCCCTGAAGTATAATATTTGCTAGTTGGGCAATGACAGGGTTCAAAGCTTTGGTGAACACCTTTCCATTAGATAAGGATTTAATCACATCTTCGACTTCTTTCAGTATGACCATCTTCACTAAAGATTCCCTAGCATATAGACCTAATACTGGTAATGAAAGCTCTTCCAAAAAATCATGTAATATACTGTTATCAGTGGATTGGCGTTACATATATAAGTGGCTGTATTGTTGAAAAACTCTATTTTGAGTACTTTACTATACACTAATCTGATATTAGTTTCCAGCATATTCACTATTTTCATAGACCTGCTGCATATGTACTTTATTACTTTGAATAACCTCTGTGTAAGAATAATCACACATTTGTTTATTTGCCTGTTCCAAGTGTTGATGATTTTGTAAATTTTTTAAATCAATATACCTCACTTGGGCTTGTTTAAATGTATCCACTCGCTGCTTTCTCACCTGTTTGGAACTTCGCCTCCTTGAAATATCTTTAGATATAATAATGTCTCTCATTGTTGCCTTAAACACATCTCACACTATATCTAATTTTGCTGAAAACATATTCAGTGAAAAATACTGAGTAATTTCCTTCTCTGTTTCAGTAACCCAGGACTCTTCCTCTGAATATGAACCATTTCAGTCCCATCTGGGAGAGGAGAGAGATTGTTGTATATCTGTAATATGCATTTCCAGCAGGGACTGATTGGAGAACTCATTTGGATGCTGGCTATATTTTCCTTTTTACTAATACTGGCTGACACTAAGACACAAATCCAATCTTGCGGCAGATTAAATCCGAAGGCTCAGAAAATGTTCTCTCCAAAGGTCAACCAAATTTAAACTTTGCCTAGATTGCACCAAAATCTTTTCAGTTTTGCCCTTATTTTGTCTGCTGGCTGCTGTCGAAGAGTCTTGGCTGGGATCATGGAGGAAATTAAAATCACCTCCTGATCTCACTAGTCCAGGATATATCATAAAAGACTGAAAAAGCTCACCCTGCGGTTCTGTTCTGGATGATTTTCTATAGGAGCATAGGTTGTATTGAATGTGACTAGTGATCCAGATATTATACTATGCACCCAAGCACATCTACCATTTGTATCCACCTGGAAGTTTATAATCTCCATCTGCAAATTTGTATTGATGAAGCTAGCCCCCCCTCTATATGCTGCTTATGAAAGGACACCGTTTTGAACTCAGACTAGGTGGAAAACATAGAAAACGTTGCTGTATTTAAATTCTTTATAGGAGTTTCTTGAATGAAAATGATATCAGAGGAATATCCCAGTAGCCACTTTCTACGGCATGCCTTTTATGCTTATTATTCGGACCATTGGTGTTAAATTAATAAACTTTCAAACCGTCTTTCCCTATTAACATTTAAATGTTCCTAAATATTTAATTTGGGTAGCATTACTACGGTCGGTCCTTGTTTATCTTAAAATAATAGCTGCTCATCTAACCTGTTGGCTTAATCTGCACCTATCCATCTTGCATTTTCCTATTCCCCCTCTTTTTTTAGATATCCTGTGAAGAAAGTGCAATCGCACCTTATGAATATCAAATTGTGTACAGTATCCTGACATAAAGGGGCACATGCATCAAGTGCATAAGTGTTGAAGTGCTTAAGTGCATAAGTGCTTGTAAAATATATGAGCACCTAAATAATGATTAATTTATCCATCTGACCCCTAAAAGGCCAAGACACTAATTGTGTTCCGTTTCAAACATATTTATCTGTAAGCAGCACATTTCTCTGCTGATAGGGATTTCTCAATTTTTTTTACCACTGCGATTTCCCACCACCAGAAAAACTCAACCCTCTCCACTCCCCACCCCCGGTCTTGCTAAACACCCATCCCTGCCTGACCATCCCAGTCCACTGTCACCTCTCTACTCCCTGAGCTCCTGGGGACAATGCCTGCCTTCTCTCCCAGGGTTTATGGTCACTGCTACCTTCACTGGCTGCCATGGAACTGCACCCAGGGCTTCAGACAGAATTGGGCTGCCCCAGTTTTACTGGAGAAAAAGAGAAACAAAAATTACCTTCTCTTGATTAACCACACACTAATCAAATGGAAGCCAATGCACAACCTACTACTCTAACGCACTATGCTCAGCTGCCATCTGAGTTATGCACTGATTTCAGGAGTCCAATGAAACCTTTAACATTGCTGTATGTTAAATATATCAGACTGGGTAAAAGACCCAGCTTTATACTGTTCACTGGAAGCTCCTTTAATGAGTCAAAGGTTGAGCTAGCTGCTGATGCCTGAACAGTAGAACATATGTGGTCACCAAATACTCAGGTAATGCAGAAAAGTGAGCTATGCAACAGGAGGCTTATTCCTTTCACAGCAATTTACCTTTGCTATTTTGTTGATGCTGATCAAGAAATGTTCTGTAGACATTTCGTTTTGAACCTGCCAGTGATGCTTTTAGCTGCCAAAAAAGGATGCCATTAGTAGGAAATGATACGTTCTCCCTAGTTACAATCACCACCAGTGGTAGATACCAATGACAATAAAGCCATACAGCCATCAGTCATATGTAATTAAAAGAAGTCAAAATTGCAGAATGCCACAGCGGTTTTCTTAGCTCAAGGCTAATTTCCTGCAGGCTGCGTTTCCTTCTTACTTACAAAGGGAACTTGCTTGGTTGCTCTACTGCTGTCCGTTTCTTCATTATTTTTGTATTGTATTCTAAAATAGTATTTGTATAGTGCTTACAATCACTTTGTGGGACGCTAAAGCATTTGTCCATGCAGGTAGCAATGTATACCCTATGGGTGTGGGGTTAGAAGTGTGTTATCTTGTATTTGAGCGTACATGTTTCTGTATTTCGCGTGATGACTAGCCAGGTGCAGTTATCGGCAACGCTTGGCAATTGATGAGAAAGTGTGTGAGACAGCATCACGTTTTTACAATAAATGTTATGCTGGCAGTTCTAATTAGCTCTGCAGTATCTTTTGTTGTGTTGGTCATTTATTGTTTATGTTCTCGATCTGATCTTGGTTGTAGCAGGAGGTTGTCCACTCTATAATACGGAACTGAAACAACTGACAGGAGCCTATAAAGAGTTAGGGGGAATCAGAAATCTGACAGGAAAGACTGTGTGACAGTCCGCCTTTATAAGACTGCAATTATGAAATTTTAATTGATGAGATTAGGCAAGATAGGCTACATTATTGTCAAACTTTGTGCCCATTATAGGATGCCAATGCTCAGAGGTTGGGTGATATATGTGACAAAGGTGTTTGAGAAATTATATCTAAAGAATAAATTAATGTAATCTGTGATTGATTGAGATTGTTGTCACGTGTTTCACAAGCACTTTGTCTTGAGTAACCTATTTTAAATTGGTGCTTAAATCAGTATATTCTTTCTGGACATACAGAACCTGCAACCATGTAAATCTGAGGGTTCTGGCTTTGTGGCCAACTATTTTGGGACATCAACGTCCCCGGCATGTTGACGTAAAATGCACCCTTGCCCTGAATGCCCCTACTGCATGCATATCTGGTACACTGCCACAATTTTATTCATGGTCAAACACAAATCATGCTAGTGTGCCATGACCTAGGACTGCCTCAAGGTAATGCTATCTTTTTATACTGGGAGAAGTTCTGCCCTCATTCTGGTAGAGGGCTACTGCCATTGCAAGGAATAAGTCACAAGAGTGTGGTAGTGGTGGCATACCACGTCTGTGTTTAGTAGTGATCAGTAGTGTGTACCAACCTTTTTACCTCTATAACAGGAGTGGGGCCTTCTGGTCCACTAATGTAAAGTTCAGCTGCTGTGTACTTAACTAAATCTTGACCTGCATGGTGATTGTGTGTGGCACCAGTGTGTGTGCATGGTGCTTGTGTGTGCATGCTTGGATGTGTGTGTACCTGTGTACAGTACATAACATGGAGGCTTGGGGGTCCCATTAAGTAAGCCCAGGACCTGGAATGGCTAGTGGAGGTGAAGACTGCTTCCACCAGAGAGGAGATATGGATTGCTGACTTCCTATGTGCTACTGAAAAAGAGAGCAGAGCATCCTCTGTACACATCCAAGGTCTCTTTGATTACAGGAAGAGTTACTTGTCAGTGGGGTCTGTGGTAATTGTCAGGGCGGTGGCTGGTCTGATAAGGTTGGCACTGTAGGACCAGGGGATCATTAAAGCGGGGAAGGTTTAGGCCTTTGAACATCTATGAGGCATTTTTTTGAGGAGGTTGACAGCCAGGTGTGGTCCCTGTTTACTCCCTTGGTCTGTGTTGTCGATAGAAATTGGAGTCACTCCTGGCATTGCTCACTGTCCTTTTAATAAAAGACAATGCAGAGGAGTGGGCACTTCAAATAAGACGACACACAAAACAGGAAATTCAAAGAACCAAACACTATATCACATGTGTGTATATTATTACTATAAAGGTGTGAGTATGAGCCCCACAAGTTTTTCAACTGCACTGTTCTACAGCCAACTGTTCAACTGGAGAGAAGATCACAAAGTTGCTGGAACCAGATCTAGGGACCAAGGTCTGTTAGTCTCCCTGCCGCATCCAGAAAGTCTAGACCACTTTCTCTTAGCCTTCTGCCAGTCTGTCAAGACCCCTGGATCCTGTGAGGAGGAGAAGAGTTCCTGAAGGGAGAAAGGCTAAGCGGGGATCCTGCTGAGCGGATCTGGGTGTCAGAGAACATCATCTGACGTGAACGCTGACCGGCTGTAACTCCAGTTATCTGAAGGTCGGGAGATGGCTACCTTGTCAGGAACCACAAATCCCAGGAAGGCTTGCAACACTGACGTCACACACTTGGGTGCGTGTGCTGTCGTAAAAGGCAATAAAGCCGTTTTTACATCTTACAGCACTGCTGATTATTTGGATAACTGGAGTCTGGAGCCCGCAGCGGAAAGACATGGTCGGGTAAAGGCGCTCATTGCACCAATTCTTTTGACTTGGAGTTACGTTCTTGTCAAAACAGTAACTCCGATGTAATCGCTAAAGCTTTGCTCCATTCTCCTCCATTGGCGATTCCGAATTGCGCCGACTCTTGTGGAGGGGAAATGGACTTTTCCTGTGGAAGCATTGAATTCTGTTTCTCGCTCTCTTGTGAGAGCGTTGCTCAGTTCCCTTCTATTTGCAGGTCCACTTTTTCGGTGACTTTTGCGGAGCGGATATTATCGAGGTCAGCGTCTTGCTGCTCCATTCCTCCACCAATGGCGAGTCTTTTCCTTTGTGACTCATGCGGAGGAGGTATTTGAATACACCAGAAGTTATCCAAGGAGAATGTTTCTAGTAACACTGAGTTCATTAACTCAGGGGTTTTATTTGCCCAGAAAGGGTTCTGTTCTTGGGTTATCATTGTATTTTGTCCTATGAGGAACCAGTAAGCAAATCTTGATTTCTAACTTTGTACAACAGTTTACTTATATATTTATATGATACGTCAGCCAACATTGGGACTTTTGTGCTATGAATATTTATTACGCACCAAGGAGGGTTATATTGGGTGGTGTTATTTGTGTACTAATAACAGAGGGTGAGTGGAGAGTTTCTGGATTGCTGGTTCTACTGTCCCCTGTTACTCAAAGCAATAAACACATGAGGGTGGGTGTACGTCTTGACCCACATATTTACTGATTTAGTTATTGATAGGTGACACACAAATCAGTCTAATTATATAAACTTGCTGAATGCCTGATAACGAACCTACATATACACTTAAATTCGAGATGTCATCAGTGATGTCATGAGTGATGTCACTGACCATGTCATGAGTGATGTAATATGTGACGTCATCAGCAGTACATTGCGGGCACGCGAGTTATAGTTAGCTGAACTAACTATAACGGGGGAATTTCAATGGTTTTGTATGAGTGAAATGTCCAGCTAACTATAAGGTGGCTGAAACCTATGTTTTTTCCGGGAATTTCTAAGGTTTTTTAAATGCTAATTCGTAACTATAACGTGGCTGAAACCTATGGTTTTATCAGTGAATTTCTAAGGTTTTTTAAATGCTAATTCCTAACTATAACGTGGCTGAAACCTATGGTTTTTTCAGTGAATTTCAAAGGTTTTGTACATGATCATTTTTAAATGTATTAATTGTTATAATTTTTTTATACTGATTTACTACATTGATTTAAAGTATTTATCTTTAGATCTTTTATTTTTTAAATTACATTACATATTTTTAATATAAATTGAAAAAAAATGTTTTTAAAAATATTGAAATTGTAATCTTTTTATTTTATTTTATATTTTTTTGAATTTATATAAATTTTATATAGCAGGCAATGATATCCTGTGGAAGGAAATTCAAGTTACTAGTAAGTACGGTTAAAATTACTTTTCAGGATCAGTACTGGGCTAAAAGATGCAGCACTGAGGTCTCTCCTGATAACAGGTGAGTAAATCGGAATTCGTAGTTCGGCTGATTGTAGAGGAATTTTTTTAAAGTTCCAAAACTCTATACTTAGAAGAATTTCCAAGTGAAACCAGTCAATGTTAGCCTATGGAAGGAAATTCAAGTTAATGTAAGTATAGTTAGAATTACTTTTCAGGGTCAGCAGTGGGCTAGAAGATTCCGCACTGAGGTATCTCCAGATAACAGGTGAGTAAATCGGAATTCGTAGTTCGGCTGATTTTAGAGGAATTTTTAAAGTTCCATAACTCCACA
This sequence comes from Lissotriton helveticus, assembly GCF_964261635.1. NCBI lineage: Eukaryota > Metazoa > Chordata > Amphibia > Caudata > Salamandridae > Lissotriton > Lissotriton helveticus. Next base: position 1,014,254,034 of record NC_136067.1, read on the forward strand.
CAGAAGAATTTCCAAGTGAAACCCGTCAATGTTAGCTTATGGAAGGAAATTCAAGTTACTGTAAGTACGGTTAGAATTACTTTTCAGGATCAGTAGTGGGCTGAAAGATGCAGCACTGAGGTCTCTCCTGATAACAGGTGAGTAAATCGGAATTCGTAGTTCGGCTGATTTTAGAGAAATTTTTAAAGTTCCATAACTCCACACAGAAGACTTTCCAAGTGAAACCCGTCAATGTTAGCTTATGGAAGGAAATTCAAGTTACTGTAAGTACGGTTAGAATTACTTTTCAGGATTGGTAGTGGGCTGAAAGATGCAGCACTGAGGTCTCTCCTGATAACAGGTGGGTAAATCGGAATTCGTAGTTCGGCTGATTTTAGAGGGATTTTTTAAAGTTCCAAAACTCCACACTTAAAAGAATTTCCAAGTGAAACCAGTCAATGTTAGCCTATGGAAAGAAATTCAAGTTACTGGTAAGTTTGGTTAGAATTACTTTTCAGGATCAGTAGTGGGCTGAAAGATGCAGCACTGAGATCTCTCCTGATAACAAGTGAGTAAATCGGAATTCGTAGTTCGGCTGATTTTAGAGGGATTTTTTAAAGTTCCAAAACTCCACACTTAGAAGAATTTCCAAGTGAAACCAGTCAATGTTAGCCTATGGAAAGAAATTCAAGTTACCGGTAAGTATGGTTAGAATTGCTTTTCAGGATCAGTAGTGGGCTGAAAGATGCAGCACTGAGGTCTCTCCTGATGACATGTGAGTAAATCGGAATTCGTAGTTCGGCTGATTTTGGAGGGATTTTTTAAAGTTCCAAAACTCCACACTTAGAAGAATTTCCAAGTGAAACCAGTCAATGTTAGCCTATGGAAAGACATTCAAGTTACTGGTAAGTATGGTTAGAATTATTTCTGAGGATCAGTACTGGGCTCAAAGATGCAGCACTGAGGTCTCTCCTGATAACAGGTGAGTAAATCAGAATTTGTACTACATCCAGTAAGTGCCACAGAGCTGCGTAGCAGAGAGATGTAAAATGGGACACGGCATGCACCACCTCTCTGCAACGCAGCGCAGTGGCGCTTCATGGAAGGACCTGGTGGACTACTTGGCCCCCATGGTCCCTCAGGTTTGAAGCTTAATTTTTTTCCCAACTTAAAACGCGCCACAGGGCGTGTTTGAACACATCACGTCAGGCCCGTCCCCTCCCTTTACCACTGTGTAACGCGCCCTGTCACCGTTCTAAGTTGAGAGATTAAGTCCCCTTTAATTCTAAGAATCCCTAGGGTCAAACTAGCCCACGAGGTACCTCTAATAAGCATCACAGAGCTGCGTTGCAGTGAGGTGTTAAAAGGGACATGGCCTCTGAACACCTGTCTGCAACGCAGCTCCCTGGCGCATACTGGAGATACCTGTTGGGCTATTTGGCCCTCTGGGACCCTCAGTATTGAAAGAGAATTAATACCCCAACTTAAAACGCACCACGGGGCGCGTTTGTACACTGATGAAGGAAGGGGGCGTGGCCTGAGGTGACATGTCTGCAAACACGCCCTGTGGCACATTTTAAGTTAGAGAAATAATCCCTCTTCATTTCTGAGGTCCCCTGTGGACCAACTAGCCCATCAGGTACCTCCAGTATGCGCCTGGGAGCTGCGTTGCCGAGAGGTGTTCAGAGGCCACACCCCTTTTTACAACACTCTGCAACGCAGCTCCGTGGCACTTACTGGAGGTACCTAGTGGGCTAATTGGCCCCTAGGGGTCCTCTGGATTGAAAAGGAATTAATTCCCCAACTTAAAACGCTTCACAGGGCGTGTTTGCACACACATCACCTCAAGCCCCGCCCCCTACCCTCACCACTGTGCAAACGCACCCCGTGGCACGTTCTAAGTTGGGGGATTACGTCCCCTTGAATACTGGGGGTCCCTGGGGGCAAACAAGCCCACTAGGAACCTCCAGTATGCGCCTGGGGGCTGTGTTGCAGAGAGGTGTAAAAAGGGGCGTGGCCTCTTTACACGTCTCTGCATATCAGCCTTCTGGCACATACTGGAGGTTCCTGGTGGGCTAGTTGGCCCCCAGGAAACCCCAGTATTTAAGTGGAATCAGTTCCCCCTCTGCAAACGGCCAGGGGGCGCATTTGCAGAGTGGTGCAATCGGTCACCTCAAGCCCCACCCCCTCCCTGTACCACTCTGCAAACGCACCCCTGGCGCGTTTGATGAGGGGGAAGTAATTCCCCTTGAATACTGGGGGGTCCCTGGGGGCCAACTAGCCCACCAGGAACCTCCAGTATGCACCAGAGGGCTGCATTGTAGAGAGGTGTAAAAAGGGGGGTGGCCTCATTACACCTCTCTGCAACACAGTCCCCTGGCGCCTTTGCAGAGGAGGAACTAATTCCCCTTGCATACTGGGGGTCCCTGGGGGCCAACTAGCCCACCAGGAACCTCCAGTATGCACCAGGGGGCTGCTTTGCAGAGAGGTGCTCTGAGGCAACGACCCTTTTTGCACCTCTCTGCAAGGCAGCCCCTTGGCGCTTTTGCAGAGGGGGAACTAATTCCCCTTGCATACTGGGGGTCCCTGGGGGCCAATTAGCCCACCAGGAACCTAAAGTATGCACCAGGGGGCTGACTTGCGGAGAGATGTAATGAGGCCACACCCCTTTGTACACCGCTCTGCAACACAGGCCCCTGGCGTGTTTGCAGAGGGGGAACTAATTCCCCTTGCATACTGGGGGTCCCTGGGCGCCAACTAGCCCACCAGGAACCTCCAGTATGCGCCAGGGGGCTGCGTTGCAGAGAGGTGCTCTGAGGCAACAACCCTTTTTGCACCTCTCTGCAAGGCAGCCACCTGGCGCTTTTGCAGAGGGGCAACTAATTCCCCTTGCATACTTGGGGTCCCTGGGGGCCAATTAGCCCATCAGGAACCTCCAGTCAAGTCAAGTCATGGATATTTATATGGCGCACAAATCACTTCCAGGAAGTCTCATGGCGCCTACAGCGGACTCTGACATCAGAAAACAGTATTAATTTGCAAATAACCAGGTCTTTAGTCCTTTGCGAAAACGGCCATGGTCAGGGGAGTTACGGAGAAGGAGCGGGATTTTGTTCCATGAGGCAGGGGCCAAACACGAGAACGCTCGGCCACCATTTCTAGAGGTTTGTACTCTCAGAGGTATTAATTGGAGTTCATTCTTGGACCTGAGATTTCTTGATGGCTGATACCATCTGAGTTTTTTGGACCAGTATTTAGGACCTCTTCCATACAATTGTCTATGCACAAGACATAGTGTTTTGAAAAGGATACGCTTTTTTACTGGCAACCAATGTAGGCTCTTTAAACAAGCAGCGGAGGATGTTTTTCTCGGGAGGTTAAGAACCAGCCGGGCTGCTGTGTTCTGGAGAACCTAGAGCCTCTTCAGATGGTGTTCATTTATAGAGAGCAAAAGAGCATTCCCGTAACCCATTCTGCTTATTATAAGGCCTTGGACCAAGGGTTTGCGGGCCTGAATGGGGATCCACTTAAAGATTTTTCTCAGGCTCCGCATTAGTCCAAAACAGGTGCCAACTATGCCGTTTATTTGGCTTTTCATGGACAGTTTGTTATCTAACAAGAAGCCCAGATTGCGGGTGTGATCCTTTGGCACTGGGCATATGCCCAACTTAGTTGGCCACCAATCATCTGTCCAATGTTCCGCCGCTTTGCCGAAGAGCATAATCTCTGACTTACTGCCCTTTAGTTGAAGGTGATTGATGGTCATCAACTCTTCAACTTGTACCAGGCAGTTTTTGAAACGTTGTTTGGTTTCATTATAGTCAGAATCTAGCGTGACAAGAATCTGCGTATCATCGGCATACGACAGAACATCAAAACCATGGTCTCTGATAATATTAGCCAAAGGGGTCATATAGATATTAAAGAGCGTTGGGCTCAATATAGAGCCCTGAGGAATGCCCCTTTTGACAGGTCTTTCATGTGCACTATGTTCTCCAATTTGTACCTTCGTAGTGCGGTTGGACAGATAACTAACAAACCAGTTCAGGACATTTCCTCTGACACCAATCTCCCACAGCCGATGAATTAGAATACGGTGGGAGATGGTGTCAAATGCTGCCGATAAATCCAGCAGCACGAGGATGGCTGATCGGCGCTTATCTAGTGCCAGTCTGATGTTATCAACCACTTCAACCAATGCGGTTTCAGTACTATGCTGAGCCCTAAAACCGGATTGTGAAGGATCCAGAAGTCCATGGCTTTCGAGGTGGTTCACAAGCTGCTTGTTCACGAGTGATTCGAGCATTTTCCCAAAGTATGGGAGCAGGGATATAGGCCTATAATTTGTCAGGATGTTAGGGTCAGCCGTGGGTTTTTTCAAAATGGACCTGACTTTAGCGGCTTTCCATATTGTCGGAAAATCAGCGTCTATAAAAGACTTATTAAAAAGGTCAGTAAGATGTCCAACCAGCACCGGTGCAAGTGTAGAGAAAAGTTTAGGGGGAATGGGATCTGTTGGGGTCCCTGACTTAAGTTTTTTGACCGGCTGACATCACCATCTCATGGTCGCATTTAGTGAACTCCTCTAAGATGTGGGGGGATTCTAGATAAGGTGTGACTGGAGCAATCAGCTGCGATTGGTCGTGATGATCGGGAAAGGAGAGATGAATGGTGGTAATTTTATCTTCAAAGAACTGGGACACTGCATTTGTCCATTCCAGAGTATTAGGGATTTCTAACGCAGCACTGGGGGCGGTAAATTCCTTCACTATTTGGAAGAGTTCCTTGGAGGAGTTTTGGGCTCTATCTATTCGCTCCGTGAGGAACGCTCTTTTCCTTAGTTTTATTTTCAGCATGTAGCTAGAGTGCAGAAGTTTAAATGTTTTCCTATCTTTCTGATCTTTACTCCTCCGCCATTTCTTTTCTGCCGTTCTACATTCTGATTTTGCAGTTCTTAGTTCCACTGTGAACAAAGGCGCCGTTCTGATTTTATGTTTAATTCTGCTCATAGGAGCGATTTTATTCAGTGCTGTTTCTAGTGCTAGATCAAATTGCATTGCCATAGTACTAGCACTTGAGGAAGGAGTATGTGGCGGGAACTGAAATTTTTTATGAAAAAGGGGTAGAGTGATCTTTTTCATTGATCTCTGCAGCCTTAAACCATCTACTGGTGCTATTTTTGTTTTACCCATTGGAAAGGAAAAATGCACCAGATAATGGTCGGTCCAGAGCAATGGAATAGGAGGGGCTACTTCCAGATCAGAAGAGTTGGTGAAAAGAAGATCAAGTGTGTGGCCAGCTTGGTGTGTAGGGCCAATAATTTTCTGATCGAGTCCTATAGTGCTCATGCTAGACATCAGTTTTTCTGTGTCCAAGTCAGTTAGTATGTCAGCGTGGTGATTGAAGTCCCCTACTACTAAAAATGTGTCTGATGCAAGGACGTGAGGCGCAATAGTTTCAAGCAAAATATTTGAAAAATCTCCTTTCGTGCCAGGAGGGCGATATATTAAGGCTCCTTTCCAGATATTGTTTAATTTGTCTTCGATCTGGAATATAATGACTTCTAAATGGCTAGTTATAAAGCCTTCCAAATAGAGCATGTTCAGGTTATTTTTAGCGGCAATCAATAATCCCCCTACTTTAGTTTCTTTCCTATCAAGGTGAATTAATTTATATTCCGAGGGAAAGGCGATATGTAGGTCGGGGGTAGTATGCTCGTGTAGCCAGGTCTCAGTAATAAAACATATATCAGGGGCTTCTGAGTCAAGTAAGGCCCAAATTTCTAAGACATGTTTTGGGATTGAACGGGCGTTGAAATATATGGCCTTAAGTATATTAGCAGATTTATCTGTGCCGTGAAGACGAGAATCGGAAAAGGAAGGAGTCTCTATCTTGTCTATGGAATATCTGCCCCCGGCAATTTGTGGACAGCTAGCTAGTTTGGCTAATAGGGTATCAGTAGGTTTGAGTTGTATGTTATTCAGATCCCTTAGTTGACTACTTGAATACCTGAATAGGGACATAGTGACCAAAGTCAGTATCCAAAGTAATAAAAGCAATACCTGATTAAAAAGGACCAGAGTTTTGGGCACCTGGCGACGGTCAGGCACGGACGGGCGCAGACGGGCTTGCCTTCGGCACGCCACCGGTGCGCCGCTGCGCGCGTCCGCTCCGTACTCCACTCTAAATGTAGTTTGAGCAGTGGGAGGCTAGTGCGCTAAACTACACTACCGGTGATCCCACCGGAACTGGACTGAAAGTGCCAGAAATCGACCCTCCGTTCAAGCGGCACAAGCCGTGACGGACCGGGGTCAGGTGGCAATGAACTGTAAGTACGGCGATTTTAAAAGCAAACACAACACAGTGAGTTTAAAATACAGTTACTTTAAAAACAGAGCTTCCACAGTAATATCTTAATTTAGCCCCCAGAAAGGATCGTAGGTGGAATGCAAAAGCACAGCGCCTACCTCAATCAGAGGCGCCGCTGCCTCTGATTGAGGTCCAGTATGCGCTCCAGTATGCGCCAGGGGGCTGCCTTGCGGAGAGGTGTAATGAGGTCACGCCCCTTTGTACACCTCTCTGCAACCCAGCCCCCTGGTGCTTTTTCAGAGGGGGAACTAATTTCCCTTGCATACTGGGGGTCCCTGAGGGGCAACTAGCCCACCAGGATGCGCCAGGGGGCTGCGTGCAGGGAGGTGTAATGTGGCCATGCCCCTTTTTACACCTCGCTGCAACGCAGCTCCCTGGCACACACTGGAGGCTCCTTGTAAGCTAGTTGGCCCCCAGGGACCCCTAGTATGGCAGGGGGCACATTTGCAGAGAGGTGCACTGATGGGGCGTGCCCTCCTACAGATGCCGCTTTACTTTTAAGAAGGAGGGCTGTGTAGCCCCCCTTCTTTTTCTATTTTTTTTTTGGCCCCGGGGACCCCATCCCCCAGGGCCTGCCCCCAAGTTATAATTTTTTTTTTAAATCGGGAAGGGGGCCACGTGGCCCGCCTCCAGAGACCGTAGTGTGCCCCGGGGACCCCATCCCCCAGGGCATGGGCCTTTTATAAAATTGTATTTTTAATTAGGAGGGGGGCTACTTTGCCCGGGATTTGGCCCCCCGGGGGCTAAAAAAAAAAAAAAAATTCAATTTTTTTATCGGCAGGGTACGCGTACCTACGCGTATCCTGCGATTTGTTTTAAAAAAAATGTTTTTTTTGCCTTGGGGGTCCTTGTGGGACCCCCTAAGCAGGCCTAGGGGGTCAGGGTGTTTCTACCCTGCCCCCTTTTCAAGTTTTTCACGTTTCTTTTTCTGTTTTCTTGTGCCTCGGTTCTACCGAGGCACAAGATGTCTGCCAACACTTCCTGGTTTTTCCTATGGAAACTAGGTCCTAACTATAACTACCTACTGGCGACCATATATATATATATCCTTTTCACAACAGCTCCGTTTCATCAAAGCAGGCGCGGACCACAAAATACGTGCTTCAAAATCAATTTATTAGTCGGCCATAACTCGTTTCGGTCCAGCCGGACCTTGATCACATGACAACGATGGTATGGTTTTGCAACCCTTTTAAAGTGACAAGTGCAAACTTTGATTGGTGATTAGTAATCGACATGGAAGACATACTGCTTAGAGAGTATTACATTGTAAAAGTTTATCACGTTTTCATTGGAAATGTTTTCAAAGTCAAAATCAAATATTAGGTGCATTTCTTTTACGTATATTAATATATAGATAATTAGATCATGAAAAACCTAATTCAACAATATTAAGAAACACTGTTAAAAAGTCACATGTCTTTAAATAAATAGATGAATAAATAAATATTCATTATTTAAAATGCAGGAAATCCAATAGGGTATTGTAAAAACAAATCTTTTTCAAATAAATAGGTAGTATGTGGAGTATCCTTGCTTACAAGCATAGTGGTTTCTACCTCTTTCTCTCTATTGTATTGCGTTCTCCCCCACATTTCGTCTATTCCAACTGTCTGACTTTAAAGTGCTCGTGCAAACCTAGTTTCAAACCCCCTAATTTTTCACCAGTGACACCCCAAGAAAACTTTTCTACAAGTGCATGGGTGCTAAATAAAATTCAAAGTTTAAAAAAAAACATTATTTCTGTGGTTTAGGTTGGCTTTGCAGCTTCCATCTTATGTGGCTAAATGCCATAGCAAATTCATTCCTGATTAAATTTGTATATATTCAGGTCCAGATTAATTCACAAAATACGGAACTCAGTTAAAAGAGACGTTACTTCAGTGCAAAAGAGCATGTTAGTGCCAAAATCTTACTATAGGCAGGTACACAAATCCTCCGTAGTGTTTAAACCCCCCAGGGTCTTACTGTCGAGGTTGAGGATGTACCTAATCTTAAGTTTTCTGAGTTACCCCTCTCTGTCACCTAATCAATTAGGTAATACGAGAAATGTTTCAGATTGCTTTCATGCACTTCCCGAAAATGCCTTGCAACTGGGTATGTTGGGTCATGGTTATTAATGGCTCTAATATGTTGTAGGATTCTTTAGTTTGCTGGGAGCTTAGTGCTTCCCACATACTTAAGTTTGCATGAATATTCTAAGATATAAATGACATAATCGGTTTTACAGTGGAGAGGTTTGCTAATTTTGATTTCTTTTGAAATGATAGAATATGTGCAAAATTTTAATAATTTGGGTATTACTTTAGACACTAAAATGAATTGGAAAACTCAAATAGATAGAAGTAAAATGACCCTCACCCAGAATCTAGTTCCAATACCAAGATGCCACAAGAGTAGCTACATTAGAGCAGTTTCCCCAGTTTTAGAGTTATATAAATGCAAAGCCCAATCAGCCTCTATTTATGGGCCCGAATTATGGGTCTATGCTGCTAAATGTGCTTTTACTACATTAGAGAATGTTTTCCTCAGGAAAATACTAGTAATTCCAAGGTGCACACCCTTACTTCCACTCACAATGGATTTAGATATACATTGCACTGACGACCACGCGGCTTTACGACCCTTGTTGTATTGGATCCGCGTGTGGTCAACATATGAACTAGTAGACTATCGAGAAGCCCTAAAAGAAATTATTAAAATAAAAAATGGAACAAGGTTTGTATGGCTGAACCATACTGAGAATTGGTTTGCAAAGATGGGGCTAAGTCACTACTGGGTAGACCCGGAGAGCCTCTCCTTGCGCTGTAAAAAGTTGCTAAAAGAAAGATACTGGGAATTTGTCCTAAATTCAAAACTGCATAATCCGGAATTGGGGACACTGTCTCTCAAGTATCTTGTTATGAAGACAGTGAGCAGATTTGAATCTTTTATGGATGAGATCTTACCAACCCCAGCTAAAACACTGTATTTAAAATTTCGGTACTGCATACTACAAGTTAAAATGAATACTGCGAAATGGGTGTGCAACGATGATAATGTAGGGAAGGATGACCTGGTTAAATGTGAACTGTGCAGCATGGGCGCCAAGGAGGATGAGGCGCATGTATTATTTTTCTGTTCTGCTTACACACACCTTAGGAAAAAATGGATAAAACCGATTTGCCGCCTCTTAGGCCTTATACGGTTTAGCGAGGCGGGAAGAATCTTAAGAACTGAAACAACTCAATCCATTGTTTTCAGTGTAAGCAGATATCTCTTCTCTGTGGAGATAGTTAGAAGGAAAAGGGGCTTTAAGCTTTAATGTTAAATGGCTAGATTTCGAGCTGAATCAATATAATAGCTGGGGAGGGGATGGGGAATTATGAATTTGTGCTAATATTGCCCAAAATTCTTAAATACCTTGTTTCTTTTTTTCTACCGCTAGGAAAAAGTAACAATACCACTAGTTTTAATATTCATTTAACAATGTATTAACTGTAAATGCACTGGTTTCACTTTCTTCAATGTACGGTATATGTCTTATATTTGATATTGTATTTATTTTTTTTAAATCGCAAATGCCTCTGACTGATTCTCAATTGGCAATAATGGACTGTGGAGAATAGGGGTACGGAATTGAAATTGATTCATGCAACTTCATTGTTTTTTAAACTGCATGTACATCTTTTATGGTTTGTGTTTTAATCAAAATAAAGATATTATTGATTGATTGATTTCTTTCTTTTTTACTGAAAACCGTTTTGTATGTTCTTTTGTTTATGCCATATTGACATGCCTTGCAACTTTTGCATTTAGTCAATCCATTTGGTTGTGCCCACGATTTTGATTGGTCAGTTGTTTCTGGGCTACTCATGGCATTATTTCTCTTGTGCACTGTAGGTTACAATTAGTCTCAGTTCCAACGGAATTTGTTTTAGACTAGTTTCTTTATGTTTGTTTTTAGTAAAAGTCCTCTGTCTTGAATCTGTGTCTTAATTATTGCGGCCTCTATTGTTTTTCTAGGGTACCCCCGGGATAGAAATCTTCTTTTACTTTCCAGTTGGGCTTTTGCCAAGTCTGTGGGGTTGCTGCAGACTCTTTTGAGTCGCAGCATCTCTCCACAGGGGATACTCTCAACCAGATGTCTTGGATGGAAACTCGAAGAGTGAAGTACAGAGTTTCCGGCTGTTTCCTTCCTTTATACCCTAGTTTCCAGTTTGTTATCTTCTAGGTATACATCAACATCTAGGACGTGAATAATTTTGTCGCTTATAGTTGAAGTAAAGCTCAAGTTGATGTTTTTATTATTTATGGCTGAAACAAACTTGGTAGTTTCTACCTTAGTGTCCTCCCACACAATGAACAAATCATCGATGAATCAATACAATAATTTCACATTTTTGTCCATAAAATTCTTGTGAGTGATGCCTAGGACCAGCTCCTCATACCAGCCCATAAACAAACAGGCATAACTGGGGGAGAAGCTGGCCCCCTCGCAACTCTACGCATCTGTGTATATATATATTCACTGAAAAAACCATAGGTTATAGACCATATATAGTTAGGAATTAGCATTTAAAAAACCTTATTTTACTCACACAAAACCATTGAAATTCCATATATAGTTAGTTGCACTAACTATATATCGCGCACCTGCAATCCACTGCTGATCATGTCACATATTACATCATTCATGACATGGTCAGTGACATCACTGATGACATCACTGATGACATCTCAAATGACATCACTGATGACATCACTGATGACAACATCCAGTGACTGTATGTTTCTGTAAAGTTAAAATATGTCTTACATATTGAAGAATGAGTGGATGTATAAGTGTCTGGATGAAGGATTTAGTAGGTGCGTGACTGACTGTATGAGTGAGTGATTAAATGTGTCTCACTGAATGCATGGGTTAGTGACTAAACTGTCTTAATTTGTGCATCATTATGTCTGTTGTTCTGTAAACTGCTGCATGTGTTGATCATTAGCTATACGAGAGGCTATATGTGTTATTAATTGGTTGCCCAAGTATTTCTATGGGAGATTGAGTTTGTGTGGGGGTGGCTGGAAGGTGTGTGACTCTATGCATAGATGTGTGAACAGTTTATTCACTAGGTGTATGAGTTCAAGAGTGCATGTGGAAACAGCTACATGGGCAGTTGACTGTGTGCATGAGTGTATTGATGAGTGAATGGATATCTCAATGCTACATGTCATAGTAAGTACATATGTAAAACACAGTACATGTGAGAGTTGGCATATATAAATAACTGTGCATGAGAGCCACCGAATGAGTGAGTGGTTGTATCGATCATTGTGAACTTGTATCAGGGATTGTATAAGAGAGTAAATATGTGTTAGTATATGTTTCAATAAGTAAGGTGTGTTTAACTGTATAGTTGAAGAAATGGAGATGAGATTGTTTCTTTGCATGACTGACTGGGTGTGTGAGTAACTCCATGGATGAGTGGCAGTGTGTGAGTGTCTGTATACACTGAGTGTATCTAAGGTTATATTAGAGTCTGAAGAGGTTTATCGTATTAGCACAAGAATGATGTCAAATGAGATGTCATCAGTGATGTCATCAGTGATGTCATTTGAGATGTCATCAGTGATGTCATCAGTGATGTCACTGACCATGTCATGAATGATGTAATATGTGACATGATCAGCAGTGGATTGCAGGTGCGCGATATATAGTTAGTGCAACTAACTATATATGGAATTTCAATGGTTTTGTGTGAGTAAAATAAGGTTTTTTAAATGCTAATTCCTAACTATATATGGTCTATAACCTATGGTTTTTTCAGTGAATTTTCAAGGTTTTGTAAATGCTAATTCCTAACTATATATGGTCTATAACCTATGGTTTTTTCAGTGAATTTCAATGGTTTTTTAATAGCAAATATCATAAGCTGTCGAATGTCAAGTACGTGGTAAGTGAAAACATTTTCGTGTTTATGCACACTGATCTGCTTTGAATGGTGCCCCCCCCCCCCTCATTTCTATTAGGAGTACTCTCTCTTTGCAGATAGTGAAAGGTAGTTAACGCAGGTCTTTGCCCCCATTGTAATCCGTCGTGCCTGCTTCTCTCTCCATTTGATTGATTGTTATCCAAGTATTTACTGTTTTAGAATTAGTTCTCTTTGGTTCATTCTCTATTTACAAACAAACACAGAGTCGCAATACTCTGTTTAGTCTTTGCAGATAACGAAAAATCGTGTAAAAAAAAAAGAAAAGGAATCGAGCAAAATCAGTAGGCCACTAATGGGATCTCTTTTTGACCTCGCTAAAATAGAAACATTAGGAACAACCCCTCATGACAAATACAAAACTAGTGAGATGAACTGAACTCCACACAATGATGGCTGCAAAACAGCTCGGCTCCGCCACCCACCCCGCCCAAAATAACGATAAAGAACGGCTGCCATGATTGGTTGCGGAATGACCACGACGGAGCTACGAAATGGTGCTGCTCTCATGCTAACCCCAGCTTCAGTCTGAAACATCCAGAAACACTGTAGACTACCAATTCGATCAGTTCCGGTAGCGCCCCAATGTAACCCGGTAGAGAAGAACTAGCTCTCCCCTCTTTGACTGATGGTTCTTGTTGCCTGTCCCTTCTGTTGTCATTTAACAGAACTATTTAGCCTGCTGAAAGGGGTTGTGTTCCGACCGCTGGTTGGTGGAGACATTTTGACTATATTCTGTACCTGCGTTGTCGCGTAATGCGTCATATGACGCGCCGCGTTAGCGCATCCGGAAGTCATCCGGGGCGCGCAGCGCGTAACGTAAGCATAACAAGTCATGTGACTTGTTAATAAAACTTTTCATTGGTTCATTTTACTTTTCTTATTGTAATGATGAAAGGCTTGGTCATATGACCTAAAAATTACGCTTTTCATTACTTCCGAACATTATTTTTTCTTAAATATATGTTATAATGTTCCAGGCTAATGTACTTTCCCGGAAATATTACAACTGTCCTGCAAGTAAAATATATTCTTTTTTCGAGAAAAAGAGCGTTTCTTCGTCCCATGACGGAGCCGTTGAGCAAAAGAGGGTCGACCTGCTGTCTTAGTCGCCGATACGCCTGAATATGAGATTCTTATCGATCACTTTATGTTGCAGGAATAGAAAACACAACAGCCCTTGACCATTTATCTTTACTGCGTTCCTTCGTATTATACCTTTTACCCTTCATGTAATTGGTCTGCTTTATTTCACTTGCCTTTTAATGATTCTAAAACAGTCACTATTATTAAAAACTTTACCAATGTATATACTACTACCATGTTTTCTTTTAAAAACCTTTATTGTGAAAATTTCATTATACAAATACGAGCCTATAACCACGTGGGCCTGCCACAGAGCAAACTGTAATCGTATATGATGAATAGACATTTACACTGTAGAGGAACGTAACGGGCGGGCCATTAGGTTGCAAGAACTAAGGTGTCTAACAGTTACGGAATCGGTGGACGTACATTTTATAATTAAAATACGACAGGGCCAGTTACAATAAAATTATCTAGATATACATTTGCGGGCAAGTACCATGGGTGACGTTAATTCGAACTTTCAACAGTACAGTAATCAATAACACATCAGAACTTAATATCAATAGGGATGTCGAAATATTCAATCAATTCTCGTCCCCGCCCGCCATGTGCTTCAAAACTGCATACGTATCTCGTGATTTCAAGGTTCTGCAACCAGTACACAACAAGGAGTTACGAGTCCCATTTATTCCGGCGCCATTTTGGGCGAGGACGGGCAGGTCCAGGATATAGTCAAAATGTCTCTACCAACCATCGACTATGATGATGTTCATATGCTGTATTTATTAGAGTAACACTCATCTGTCCACATGAAATTAATTTGCCACAATCTAAACATGTCATTTTAATCTTTCCAAAGTTCTTCTAAATATTTGGGACCGTTTCCCTTGCCTCTGAAGCTCTGTGCCACTTCTTTGATGAATGTACTAGCAGGTCAGGGGTTCTCCTCCAAATCTCTCTTTTATGCAGCACTATAATTAATTGGTGCCACCTCTCCATATGACGATGCATGGTATAGTTACCACAACTATATTTTTTTTCGGTTCCTCTGGAGAGTTCATCGTGGCAGATAAAGCGTGTAACGTACCGGGCATTTACCTTTTTTTGCATGTACAGGAAAGGAAAAAAAAATCGAGCGTCCGAGTTCTAAGGTGTCCCAGGGCCATTTTGGTGGACCAGGCCCAAATCCAAAGAACAGCCATCTCACAGGCTAATGGGGCGACCCACGCCGAGTTTCAGCATTGTAGGATGACCACACAAGTACAGCAACTTGCTAGACATCACCTCGGTGCCATCCGGATCTCGGCGCCCCACTGCAGATGAAGTGCCTCTCAACTATGAAACCACCACGGTGACATCCGGATCTTGGCGCGTTGTGCTGCCTTCGGCCTATTCGCACATCGGTCCGCTACTGACGCCATCTCACAGGCTAATGGGGCGACCCACGCCGAGTTTCAGCATTGTAGGATGACCACACCAGTACAGCAACTTGCTAGACATCACCTCGGTGCCATCCGGATCTCGGCGCCCCACTGCAGATGAAGTGCCTCTCAACTATGAAACCACCACGGTGACATCCGGATCTTGGCGCGTTGTGCTGCCTTCGGCCTATTCGCACATCGGTCCGCTACTGACGCCATCTCACAGGCTAATGGGGCGACCCACGCCGAGTTTCAGCATTGTAGGATGACCACACCAACTTGCTAGACATCACCTCAGTGCCATCCGAATCTTGGCATCTCAACGCCTAGTGGTATCTTCCATACAAAAAATATTGTTACGCTGCCTTTGGCCCCATTCGCACATCAGTCCGCAACTTAGACATCACCTCGGTGCCATCCGGATCTTGGCATCTCAGCGCCTTGTGGTGTCAGTCAGAAAATATTGTTGCGCTGCCTTTGGCCCCATTCGCACATCGGTCCGCTACTGACGCCATCTCACAGGCCAACGGGGCGCCCCACGCCGACTTTCAACATTGTAGGATGGCCACAGAAGTGCGACAACTTACTAGACACCACCTCGGTGCCATCCGGATCTTGGCGCGTTGTGCTGCCTTCGGCCTATTCGCACATCGGTCCGCTACTGACGCAAACTCACAGGCCAACGGGGCGCCCCACGCCGACTTTCAGCATTGTAGGATGGCCACACCAGTGCTGCAACTTGCTGGACACCACTTCGGTGCCAATCCGGATCTTGGCGCGTTGTATTGCCTTCGGCCTATTCGCACATCGGTCCGCTACTGACGCCGCCTCACGTGCCAACGTATTTTCTCCGCATTTTATACCCTATGCCGCATAACAGGTCATGTGACTTGTTTATAAAACTTTTCATTGGTTCATTTTACTTTTGGTTTCCGAATGATGGAAGGCTTGATCATATGACCTAAAAACAACACTTTTCATTGGATGAAAACTTTTTTTTCCCCCCAAACGATGAAAGCCCCACCTTGTTTCTGGATGTTTCAGACTAAACTGGCGTCAGCATGAGAGCACCACCATCTCGTAGCTCCGTCGTGGTCATTCCGCGAGCAATCATGGCAGCCGCTCCCCACCAGAAGCCTGCAGGAGTCGGGGCCCCCAAAACTTTTGATGAATTCTCAAGGCGGAGGGGACGCTTTCGAGAATGGGGTCCAAGACCTAGCAGACAAGCGTCCGATTTCCAAGGTGTCCCAGGGCCATTTCAGTGGACCACGCCCAAAAAGGAAAGAGCCTGCCGCCATTTTGAGAGTCCTGTGGCAGCCGCCTATCGCTGCACCGCAAGAGTGGGCGCAACTCAGCTGAATGGCGGATTTTGACACAGTGGACCAAAAGCGGACGGAATGGCAACTGAAACGGTAAAGGGGCGCCCCACTAAAACAGATGAGACTCCACCTGGAGAGGCCCGTTCACGCCGCCTCCCCCGGGGCGCTCCACGCCGTTATTCGGAGCAGCATTGTAGGATACCAAAACCAGTGCGGCAACTTACTGGACATCACCTTGGTGCCATCGTTCTGCTGCCTTGGAACTATTCGCACAACAGTTTGCTACTGATGACCCACCCCCCGCGACGCCCCACGCCGTTATTTGCTGGGTGGCAACTTACTAGACATCACTTTCGTGTCATCTAGATTTCGGCGCGTTCTGCTGCCTTGGAACTATTCGCACAACAGTTTGCTACTGATGACCCACCCCCCGCGACGCCCCACGCCGGAAATCTGGACGTTGTGCTGCGTTGGGACTATTCGCACAGCCGACCGCTACTTCGTTGTTTTTCCCTAAAAATGTTTATATGTTATTACTATTTTTGTTTTCTTGTATATATTTATAAATTATTAAAGTTTTATAATCTTACTACTTTGTCGGAGTGCTATATATTTTTAATGTGACACATAATTGTAAAAACTTTGATGTACAAAGAGTCATCCCTGGAATCTTCCGCTTCACGCTCGGTCCCCTCCCCAATCACAATACAGGATGGTTTTCAGATAATAGCAACGCTTCTGCTGTGACGGATCTCATCGAGTGTGGGCCTTGATCTACTATAACTCCTTTGAAGAGGGGTGATTCTTTACAGATGTGGCCATAAACTACATCTGCAGGGCTAGCTGATAGCCTAGGACCGGCCTGGACAATCGGACACAGAGGAAAAGGAGTGTCAGAGGGTGCGGTAGTGAATAGGGCGAAAGGGAGGTGTCGGGCGGGCACAGGGTGTGATTCTCAGGGAAGAGCAGCGCAGATGGGGGGAGGTTTATTACCCATGCATAAGACAGAGAGCGGGGGTGACCACTGCCTGGGTGAGATGCTTGCGAGGGTGGGGAGCCATGCTAAGGATCGACAGCGTGCACAGAGTGGGTCTGGTCAAGGCATCTAAAATGGCTGCCGTGCACGACAAAAGTGTGGCATTTGAAAAAAGACAAGATGGCGCACACAATGTTTTTCAACAATTCCTGATTTCCTTCGAATCGAACGTTAACAGACGTTGGGGCATATTACCAAAGTTAAGCGATATTTATCCCTAACGATGCATTGCAAAGATTTTTTTACCGTCAGAAATTATCGCAGATAAACCTTGCTATTATCAAGGTTTATCGCAAATACGATAAAAAACGAGCGCAATGCATTAATATCGCTGAAAACTCCGCGATATTCATGCATTACCGAGCTAATGCTCTTAGCCATGTTATCCACCTCCCATTGGATAACATGGCTAAGAACTGCTCAGGGCAGCTGTTACTTTTTGGAGATATTCGCGCTTATCTCGAATATTTCCAAAAGTTGATAATAGGAGATAGCGATGTTAGCGACTGTTTCCAGTCGCTAACATCTTGGCATGCCCACTTTGCATGTCATTAGTGATAAATATCACTCACATGCAAAGTGGGACCCAAGATGGTCGCTATCTCCTACTAGCCGTCGCTAACTGGTGTTAGCAACAGCTAGGTAATACAGATATAATTTTATCTCCGCGAAGCGGAGCGCTGTTACAGATATATATCTTGTTTTTGAACGTTAATTTCTCAAAATGCACTGAAGCACATATATTGAGACATAGCAAAGGCACATCGGGCTACCAGTCCCTAATATTTTACCAAGTTTCGTGCAAATCCATTCAGCCGTTCGATTATTATTATTATTTTTTTTTTTTGCCCCGCGGGGCCCTTTTAAAACCTCCACATCAAACCTAGGGGGTCAGCGAGGATCTACTATGCCCCCTTATAGTTATTTCCCCCTTTGTTTTGACCTCCTCTTGTCTCTCGATCCTACCGAGAGACAAGATGGCGGCCGCTACGGACTGTTTGGAATGTTGACAGACGCCGGAGAACCAATCAGCTTCGCTTCACAAAGCTCCGTTGCGCGAAAAGTCCGCGAACCAGAGCGCTGCCCGGTCCGCTGTTACAGATATATATCTTTTTTTAAACGTTAATTTCTCAAAATCCACTGGAGCACATATATTGAGACCTACAAAAGGCACATCGGGCTACCAGTCCCTACAATTTTGCCAAGTTTCGTGCAAATCCATTCAGCCGTTCGGGCTAAAAGTGAGGCCAACCGCCCTATGGAAAACTCAATGTTAAAAACACGTTTTGGGACCCCCCTTTTTTCTCGGCCCCCACTGGACGAACCCCCCCCAAATTTTCAAGGGCTGCTCAGAAACAAAATGTGCCATTTTCCTGAAAATTTCAGCCAATTCCGTCCACAAACGCCAAAGTTATTAGACATAGAATTTTCAAAAAACCCATAGAGAAAAAATCCTAACTATATATACCTACTGGCGACCGCCAGTAGGTAATATATATATATTACCTACTGGCGATAGCCAGTAGGTATATATAGTTAGGATTTTTTTCCTATGGGATTTTTGAAAATTCTATGTCGAATAACTTTGGCGTTTGAGGACAGAATTGGCTGAAATTTTCAGGAAAATGGAACATTTCGTTTCTGAGCAGCCCCTGAAAATTTGGGGGGGTTTCGTCAAGGGGGGGCCGAGAAAAAAGGGGGGTCCCAAAACGTGGTTTTTCCCATGCAATTTTCCATAGGGCGGTTGGCCTCACTTTTAGCCTGAACGGCTGAATGGATTTACACCAAACTTGGCAAAATTGTAGGGACTGGTAGCCCGATGTGCCTTTGCTATGTCTCAAGATATAGGCTCCAGTGGTTATTACGAAAATTAACTTTGAAAAATATATATTGGGCTACATTGGGCTATATATATGTTGGAGCCCAAATGTAGCCCAATGTAGCCCAATGTAGCCCAAAGATGGCCACCAGAGACAAAAAAAACAAATGTAGCCCAAATGTCAGCCAGATGTAGCCCAACTATAGCCCAATGACAGAATGTCCCAGAGTGTTCTAAAGAACAACTAGAGTGCTAACAGTCCTACTTATTACAAAGGTATGGCACACCTGAAGCCATCTTGATTGGAATAAAGTGGTAACTCTTAAAACATTTAATTTAAAAAGGAACAAAATGAGGGGGTTCATTTTGCCATAGAAAGTATGATTAGCGAATATATGACGAAATCCCGCATGTACTATTAGGCCGCAAATTAAAATAACGAAAACTTTTAGAACGAATATGCCTTTAGCATACACTAAACAACTAAACTACCCAAAACCCTAAAACACTACCCCCAGCATGACCCTACACTACACAAACAGTACAACACTACCCTAAACCCTAAAACACTACCCCCAGCATGACCCTACACTACACAAACACTACAACACTACCCTAAACCCTAAAACACTACCCCCAGCATGACCCTACACTACGCAAACACTACAACACTACCCAAAACCCTAAAACACTACACCCCAGCATGACCCTACACTACGCAAACACTACAACACTACCCTAAACCCTAAAACACTACCCCCAGCATGACCCTACACTACACAAACACTACAACACAACCCTAAACCCTAAAACACTACCCCCAGCAGGACCCTACACTACGCAAACACTACAACACAACCCTAAACCCTAAAACACTACCCCCAGCATGACCCTACACTACGCAAACACTACAACACTACCGTAAACCCTAAAACACTACCCCCAGCATGACCCTACACTACGCAAACACTACACCACTACCCAAAACCCTAAAACACTACACCCCAGCATGACCCTACACTACGCAAACACTACAACACTACCCTAAACCCTAAAACACTACCCCCAGCATGACCCTACACTACGCAAACACTACAACACTACCCTAAACCCTAAAACACTACCCCCAGCATGACCCTACACTACGCAAACACTACAACACTACCCTAAACCCTAAAACACTACCCCCAGCATGACCCTACACTACGCAAACACTACAACACAACCCTAAACCCTAAAACACTACCCCCAGCATGACCCTACACTACGCAAACACTACAACACTACCCAAAACCCTAAAACACTACCCCCAGCATGACCCTACACTACGCAAACACTACAACACTACCCAAAACCCTAAAACACTACCCCCCAGCATGACCCTACACTACGCAAACACTACAACACTACCCAAAACCCTAAAACACTACCCCCAGCATGACCCTACACTACGCAAACACTACAACACTACCCAAAACCCTAAAACACTACCCCCAGCATGACCCTACACTACGCAAACACTACAACACTACTCAAAACCCTAAAACACTACACCCCAGCATGACCCTACACTACGCAAACACTACAACACTACCCAAAACCCTAAAACACTACACCCCAGCATGACCCTACACTACGCAAACACTACAACACTACCCAAAACCCTAAAACACTACCCCCAGCATGACCCTACACTACGCAAACACTACAACACTACCCAAAACCCTAAAACACTACCCCCAGCATGACCCTACACTACGCAAACACTACAACACTACCCTAAACCCTAAAATACTACACCCCAGCATGACCCTACACTACGCAAACACTACAACACTACCCAAAACCCTAAAACACTACCCCCAGCATGACCCTACACTACGCAAACACTACAACACTATCCTAAACCCTAAAACACTACGCCCAGCATGACCCTACACTACGCAAACACTACAACACTACCCTAAACCCTAAAACACTAGCCCCAGCATGACCCTACACTACGCAAACACTACAACACAACCCTAAACCCTAAAACACTACCCCCAGCATGACCCTACACTACGCAAACACTACAACACTACTCTAAACCCTAAAACACTACCCCCAGCATGACCCTACACTACGCAAACACTACAACACAACCCTAAACCCTAAAACACTACCCCCAGCATGACCCTACACTAAACAACCACCACAACTCTACACTACACTAACACAACACTACACTACACAACACTACACTACACTACACAATCACTAACCCACGAAAAAATTAACACAAACCCACTTACCTCTCTCGTCATCGTGGTTTTCACAACGCAAATGCATTTACCATACATGCCTTTAAAACGTAATTCTTTGTAAAGGCATGCGCGATAAATGCACATGCGTTTTGAAACAATACGGGATAATGGTATGCGAGGTCAATGACCTTGCGGGATAATGGTATGCGGACTGAAAGTCTGCGGGATAAAAAATGCGGGAAAATGGCTGCAAACCATGATTAGCAGCAGACTTCCCTGGTGAGCACTAGCTTTACTACAGTGATCTAATGAGCAACTAGAGTGCTAACATTCAGAATTTATGGCAAATGTGTGACACATCTGAATGCCTTCTTGGTAGAACCAAAGTAAACAAGCATTGAAAATGCAATAGATCTCGCCCTCGTTTAAGTTAAAGCCATTCTGTTTGTAATGAGGTGGCTTTTTAGCTTTGCTTTTATTAGTGATTTTAAAACTTTCATGTAAATAACATGCATATGTATGCATATATGTATATGTATGCATGCATTTATATTTATATAGATATGCAGATTATATATGTTTATATATGTATATTACCTACTGGCGATAGCCAGTGGGTATATATAGTTAGGATTTTTTCTCTATGGGATTTCTGAAAATTCTATGTCTAATAACTTTGGCGTTTGTGGACGGAATTGGCTGAAATTTTCAGGAAAATGGCACATTTTGTTTCTGAGCAGCCCCTGAAAATTTGGGGGGGGTTTCGTCAAGGGGGGCCGAGAAAAAAGGGGGGTCCCAAAACGCGTTTTTCCCATTCATTTTTCCATAGGGCGGTTGGACTCACTTTTAGCTCGAACGGCTGAATAGATTTACATGAAACTTGGCAAAATTGTAGATATGGTTTGCCCGACGTGCCTTTGCTATGTCTCAATATATGTGCTCCAGTGGATTTTGAGAAATTAACGTTTAAAAAAGATATATATATCTGTGACAGCGCTCCGGTTAGCGCCCCGGTTCGCGTACCTGACGCGTAACGGAACTTCGCGAAGCGAAGCTGATTGGCTCTCTGGTGTCTGTCAACATTCTAAACAGTCCGGAGCGGCCGCCATCTTGTCTCTCGGTACGATCGAGAGACAAGATGTGGTGAAAAACGAAGGGGGAAATGAAGGAAAGGGGGCAAGGTAGACCACTCCTGACCCCCTAGGATTGATGAGGGGGATATTAAAGTGCCCCGCGGGGCAAAAAATAAAAAAAAAATTTTTTTTGCGATTTTACGCCGTAGAGGCGCGTCCCGGTACGCGAACCGGGCAGCTCACCGGGCAGCTCACCCGGCAGCTCACCCGGCAGCTCACCCGGCAGCTAACCGGCAGCGTAGCTGTCAACATTGTAAACAGTCCGGAGCGGCCGCCATCTTGTCTCTCGGTAGGTTCGAGAGACTAGATGTGGTGAAAAAAGAAGGGGGAAATGAAGAAAAGGGGGCAAGGTACACCCCTCCTGACCCCCTAGGATTGATGAGGGGGATATTAAAGTCCCCCGCGATTTTTCACGGTAGAGGCGCTTCCCGGTACGCGAACCAGGCAGCTAACCGGCAGCGTAACGGGAGTCCGCCATCTTGTGTTTTTGGAGCGTCCGGTTCGCGTACCGGGTAGCGTCCCGGTAAGCGTAACAAGGGGAAAACCAAGAGAAACAGTAAAAAAAAAATTAAGGGAATAGATTTCCAGCAAACTTGGCAAAATTGTAGGGACTGTTTGTTTGATGTGCCTTTGCAAGGCCTCAAGATATGTGCACGTGTGGATTTTGTCTAATTAAGGTTAAAAAATATATATATATCTGTAAGCGTGCTCCGGCACGCTTACGTTACGGGTTTTGTTTGCGCTGCAGAGCTGATACGTCACGGTTATGCGACGCGTCATGAGGCGTCTCACGTGGCTACGTGATACATCACATAATAAAGAATATATTTTACAGCTATAGATATTAGCTTTTAAAAAACCAATGAAATTCACTGAAAAAACCATAGGTTATAGACCATATATAGTTAGGAATTTGCATTTACAAAACCTTGAAAATTCACTGAAAAAACCATAGGTTAGAGACCATATATAGTTAGCTGGACATTTTATTGACATAAAACCAATGAAATTCCATATATAGTTAGTTGCACTAACTATATATCGCGCACCTGCAATCCACTGCTGATGATGTCACATATTACATCATTCATGACATGGTCAGTGACATCACTGATGACATCACTGATGACATCTCAAATGACATCACTGATGACATCACTGATGACATCTCAAATGACATCACTGATGACATCATGACACACCAATACCAGTTACTACATACGCACTCACTGATTCCTACGTCTACACACACATTCACTCATTCACCCATACAATCACTCATACATACAGTCACTCATTATTACAACACTATCATATGCACTCATACACCTATGCAGACACTCACACACTGCCACTCATCCATGGAGTTACTCACACACCTAGTCAGTCCTGTAAAGAATCAATCACACTTCCATTTCCTCATCTATACAGTTAAACACAGAACACCATACTTCAGTGACATCACTGATGACATCACTGATGACATCTCAAATGACATCACTGATGACATCTCAAATGATGTATCAGAACAAACTTAAAGAGCACATAGAAGACACCTCCATCTATATGGAGTTGGACTGTAACCCTACAAATGAGTACCAAGATTTACTCAAAGACATCGTGCTGAAAGCATTCCAAAACGGAATCATCGAAGAACGCACTAAAAAATACCTGTTGATTGATTGTCCTAAAAGTCCCACAATACACATGAGCCCAAAAATCCACAAAAATCTGATGGATCCACCGTTCAGGCCTATAGTATCCACCAAAAAATCTATTCATGAGAGAACTGGCAAATTTATCGACAAATATTTACAACCGTTAGTGATCCAATCCCACAGCTACATCAAGGACACAACTGACTTCTTGTTGAAACTTTCGAAAATTCCGAACCTTCAAAATGAATCTTACATACTATGCACAGCTGATGTGAGTTCATTGTATACCTCTATACCGCACCTTGGAGGAATTGAAGCTATTGAACATACATTACTAAACAGTGGAATTGACATGAAACTCCAAACATTTCTAATTGAATTAATGATGTTTACCCTTTACCATTCTTACTTCAAAGTACATGATCGCTGGTTTCTACAACTCTCTGGGATGGCCATGGGTAATTGTGCTGCCCCGTCATACGCAAATACATACATGGAAAATTTCGAAAAGAACTACATATACACCAACTTGAATTTCCAGAAACATGCCAAACTGTACGCACGTTATATTGATGACCTTTTCTTTTTATGGTCAGACACCAAGGAAACTCTACATGACCTAATTACTGAGATTAATGTTAAAGATCCACGCATCAAACTGACATGGCTCATCAGCGATACAGATATCGCATTTCTGGATGTACATATAAAAAACACTTCACAAGGATTGGTCACCGACCTTTATAGGAAAAGTACTGATCGAAACAATGCTTTACACTATTCTAGTTTTCATCAAGGCTCCCTTAAAAAACACCTCCCATTTTCCCAGATGCTACGCGTCAAACGCATAGTGTCTAACGAACAGCTGGTAGAAGAACGTATCACAGAAATGGAAAACAGATTTCTTGAACGAGGATATCCCCACAACATCTTGAAACAAGCACGTGATCGTGTCACCACCATCTCTAGAAGTGACAGTATGACTAAGTCTCAAAAGGATTCAAAACAACGCATGGTGCTCGTGTCCAAGTATTCAACAGCTAGTTGCAAGTTCAAAAAGATTATCTGCAAACATTGGCCTGTGTTAAAAAATGAACCCGACTTCATGGGTATTTTTGAGCAACCTCCAATCTTCGCTCACACCAGAAGCAACAACTTGAAAGAAATCCTAACCAAATCTAGTGAGCCATCCAAACAACATCGAGGCACCCAACCATGCCGCAACTGCAGTCACTGCAACAGTGCTATCAAAGGAAACACTATACAGCACCCTATGAAAGGTCACGATGTAAAACTGAAGGTGGATGCAACATGTGATACTGCCAATGTAATTTACGCATTGAAATGCCCGTGTGGCAAACTGTACATTGGCAAGACAGAACGGAAAATGAAAGTTCGACTCAATGAACACAAGTCTAACATCAGACTAAGATCTGAAAAATCCAATATTGCTATGCATTTCATTGAGGCTAATCATACCATCGCTCAAATGAAATTCATCATTCTTGAAACGGTGTTGAAAAAAGAAGGAACTGACAACTCCAAATTCCTACTTAGGAGAGAACTCGAATGGATTTACTTGCTACAGACTCTTAAGCCGAACGGGCTTAACGATCGTACTGAATTAAGTTGTTTTTTATAATTTTGTACATAGTGTTTATTATGCTACCATGTATATTCTGATACCGCTTACACATTGTATGCACCTTGTTTCGATTCTCACGATAACTTCACCATTCCAAAATGGCTGCCACACTTTTTCAACTTCACTACTATACGTTAGTCCGCTTTTTACTTTCTATGTTTAAGTCTCTAAGCATATATCTACTCACTTCACTTCCTGACACATTAGACAACCGGCCGCTAAGTCGAGTGAGCACGCGTTTATACGCTGCTATGTTCTTCATCCTGTAGTAAGTACATGCTAACGCGCTATTCTGCAAGCTTTAAACCATCACGCAACCGTTTGTGTACGGAGCACGCCCACGTCGGCTTTAAAGTTAAAGTTTTTGTTCTAGACCTACATGTTTCCCATCAGCAGGAATTGCCGGATTTTAGTTACGAGTTAACTATGTTTCTTCATCTGTTCTTTATCACTTTTGGTTACTATTTTTTCACGTCATCCACAACATATTATCCGTCTTTTTTAATCGCACTATGAGCACTTTGTACACACCATTTGCTTGAGCTTCATCCCTTACACTCGTCTTTCTTTACTCTTCCTCCTCAGCTTATCCGTGACCAAGGGCCCATCAGCCCGAAATGCATAGGATATCACAGTTCGGATGCATAATGATGTTGTCTTTTGATATGCTTTAAATATCAGTAAACTACAAACAACTCTCAAATGAAGTAATTCTTAAGAAAATAAAACGTGAAAAATTCTAGAAAGAAACGAAGCACTCTTGTGTGATCATTTTTCGGTGTGCCTCATTGGGGATGTACCTGCGGTTCCCGCAAACACAACTTCAGTAGTATCTAGTGGTGTGAAGACGGACAACACCACCCGGTGAGAGCACCCTAAAATTGCAACAACTTTTGCAAGAACCCCCCGAGTAACTTTGCTGTGCACCTCCCAAACCTTTGTTTGACATCTCAAATGACATCACTGATGACATCATGACACACCAATACCAGTTACTACATACGCACTCACTGATTCCTACGTCTACACACACATTCACTCATTCACCCATACAATCACTCATACATACAGTCACTCATTATTACAACACTATCATATGCACTCATACACCTAGTCAGTCCTGTGAAGAATCAATCACACTTCGATTTCCTCATCTATACAGTTAAACACAGAACACCATACTTTTCACACATATACTAACACATACTTACTCTCTTATACAATTACTGATACAAGTACACATTGATATGCACAGAGTCACACACCTCCCAGCCAGCCACACACACACTCAGTCTTCCATACATCCACTCATTCTTCAATATGTAAAACATATTTAAACTTTACAAAAACACACAGACACTAGATGATGTCATCAGTGATGTCATTTGAGATGTCATCAGTGATGTCATCAGTGATGTCATTTGAGATGTCATCAGTGATGTCATCAGTGATGTCACTGACCATGTCATGAATGATGTAATATGTGACATCATCAGCAGTGGATTGCGGGTGCGCGATATATAGTTAGTGCAACTAACTATATATGGAATTTCATTGGTTTTATGTCAATAAAATGTCCAGCTAACTATATATGGTCTCTAACCTATGGTTTTTTCAGTGAATATATATATATATACTAGCAGCCCGTCCCGACGTTGTCCGGGTATGAAATAGAATGTGTGTAATGTGTGTATTTGGCAAGGGCAATTTATTTTTAAATCTCACGGAAAACAACATTTTTTGTTTCATTAGAATAGGGACAGAGAAGGGCCAGCTGCAGCCCTAGTTGATGTTAGCAGGCGCGTGTAATTGGTGTAGTGATCCGCCGCCTGAGCCCGGCTACAGCCCTGGTTGATGTTAGCAGGCGCGTGTAATGTCGTTGAATGAGAGAGTTATCAGCCGCGGGTAAATCCGTTTAATGAGAGAGTTCAGTGACAGCGAGTAGGAGAGGCTGCAGTAATTGTCCCCGCAGACACGCTCATTTGCGTGTTCCCCCGCTTGAGGCCCAGCTGCAGCCCTGGTTGATGTTATCAGGCGCATGTAATTAGTGTACTGATCCGCTGTCTGAGCCCAGCTAGAGCCCTGGTTGATGGTAGCAGGCGCGTCTAATTTCGTTGAATAAGAGAGTTCAGTAACAGCGCGCAGGAGAGCCTCCAGCTGAACGCGTTTGTCATGCCCCCAGCACACGGCCACAGCAGACGATCTTCTGATTAATGTACGACCCACATGGCATGAAGGGCATGAAGGGCGGAACGTAGCACATGCCCCCAGCATTTCTCACGCCCCCAGCGTGCCCCTTGATGCGGCGCAATTGCGTTCACATGGCATGAAGGCCGGACACACGCCCCCAGCGTGCCCCTTGATGCTGAGCAGCAACGTAATTGGCGCTTGTATGTATGACTCACATGGCATGAAGGGCAGACACACACCCCCAGCATTTGTCATGCCCCCAGCACACGCCCACAGTCCACGATGTGATGGCCGTACCCCACACCCCCAGCGTTAGTCACACCCCAGCCCACGCCCACAGCACAATGCAGACACGCCCATAAGGGACTACTTTGCTGGCGCGGTTCTTTTACCTTTTAAATGTATATGGTGTCCTAAGGTACAATTGCATGTCTTGCACTGTATGATTGTGATGAACACCACTGTTTCTTGAAAAGTTAATAAAAACAATTAAAAAAAAATTATATGGTGGCTGTCTGCATAGCCTATGTCCTTCTGCTGCAACTGCCCTTTCCAACGCTGTATTGGGTGTTGTGATTGGTGCTGTGGTTACTGAGATTACCCGCCTCAAAGGTTTGGGCTCTCTCTTTATAATATTAGTATGGATTTTTATATTAAATTGAACACTCTATGTCGAACTCTCTGATTTGTTCAATCCCCCTATCTTCCAATTGTATTATAGTTTCAGAAAAATGCTTTTAATCAGGCTAAAGTAATGTTAGATCAAATCTTTCTCTTTTTTATGGTACTTTACCAATAATGCTTCTTTGTTGTAGTAAAAATGGTTAACACTGAAGGCCATTGCAAATGAATAGAAAAAACGGGTTAAACAGTCTAGTCTATTTTTTAAGAAACTAACAAGGGACTTATGCACTAGTACACTTTAAATGGACAGTTTAGACCTCAGGACTCTATGGTCCAGTTGAAGGCATCCGCCGAAACGCGTTGACCGTCCTCTTATGTTGCACTAATGGTGTTAAAAATAAAATAAAAATACCTTCAAAATTGAAGAAATCGTCTGGATTCCGTCTGTGCCGTCTGTGATGTCATCAGTGATGTAATTTGAGATGTCATCAGTGATGTCACTGACCATGTCATGAATGATCTAATATGTGACATCATCAGCAGTGGATTGCGAGTGCGCGAAATATAGTTAGTACAACTAACTATATAGGAGCAATTTCAATGGTTTTGTATGAGTGAAATGTCCAGCTAACTATAACACCCCTAAAACGTATAGTTTTTTGAGCGAATTTCAAGGGTTTTTTAAAAGCTAATTCTTAACTATATAAGGCCTGAAACCTATGGTTTTTTCAGTGAATTTCAAAGGTATTATAAATGCTAATTCCTAACTATATAAGGCCTGAAACCTATGTTTTTTTTCAGTGAATTTGCAAGGTTTTTTAAATGCTAATTCCTTAACTATATAAGGCCTGAAACCTATGGTTTTTCAGTGAATTTGCAAGGTTTTTTAAATGCTAAATTCTAACTATATAAGGCCTGAAACCTATGGTTTTTTCAGTGAATTTGCACAGTTTTTTAAATGCTAATTCCTAACTATATAATGTCTGAAACCTATGGTTTTTTAAGCGAATTTGCAAGGTTTTTTAAATGCTAATTCCTAACTATATAAGGCCTGAAACCTATGTTTTTTTCATTGAATTTCGAAGGTTTTTTAAATGACAATTTTTAAATGTATTAATTGTTATTTTTTTATACTGATTTACTACATTTTTGCAGGCAGGTGTTCAGAGGGCACGCACCCTTTTTACAACGTTCTGCAGCGCAACCCCTGGCGCGTTTGCAGAGGATGAACTAATTCCCCTTGCATACTGGGGGTCCCTGGGGGGCAAATAGCCCACCAGGAGCCTCCAGTATAAGCCAGGGAGCTGCATTGCAGAGAGGTGTAATGAGGCCACACCCTTTTTTACACCTCTCTGCAACGCAACCCCCGGGCGTGTTTGCAGACGGGGAACTAATTCCACTTGCATACTGCGGGTCCCAGGGGGCCAACTAGCCCACCTGGAACCTGCAGTATGCGCCAGGGGGCTGCATTGCAGAGAGGTGTAATGAGGCCACACCCTTTTTTACACCTCTCTGCAGCGCAACCCCTGACGTGTTTGCAGAATAGGAACTAATTCCCCTTGCATGCTGGGGGTCCCTGGGGGCCAAGTAGCCCACCAGAGCCTCCAGTATGCACCAAGGGGCTGCGTTGCTTTGCCCCGGGAGCGGCGGTCCCCGGGGCAGTGTGGGGGATTGTGGACCCCCCCACACTTCTTTATCACTATGCCGCCGCGATTTGGTCCCCCCAGGGGGTAATTTTAAAAAAACCAGACCAGGTTTTTTTTTTTAATGTGGGCCTTTTTTGTCCTTGTGAGACCACCTGGGCAGGCCTAGGGGGTCAGGGTATATCTACCCTGCCCCCTTTTTTGTTCTTCACGTTTGTTTTTCTGCTTTCTTGTGCCTCGGTCTATCTACACGCACACATATACACACACATATATATATGCATATATATGTATTTATATATATGCATGTGTATATATATATACATACATATATAAACATATATAATCTGCATATCTATATAAATACAAATATAAATGCATGCATACATATACATATATGCATACATATGCATGTTATTTACATGAAAGTTTGAAAAACACTATTAAAAGCAAAGCTAAAAAGCCACCTCATTACAAACAGAATGGCTTTAACTTAAACGAGGGCGAGATCTATTGCATTTTCAATGCTTGTTTACTTTGGTTCCATCAAGAAGGCATTCAGATGTGTCACACATTTGCCATAAATTCTGAATGTTAGCACTCTAGTTGCTCATTATATCACTGTAGTAAAGCTACTGCTCACCAGGGAAGTCTGCTGCTGGTATTCAAAGTGCATGTTTCAGTCTGCATGTCAGAATTTTTTTAATGAAATAGAAGAGGATTTGAGAAGTCACTCAAAATGTGCCCTAATTTTTCTTTCTGAAGCACTAATCATACTTTCTATGGCAAAATGAACCCCCTCATTTTGTTCCTTTTTAAATTAAATGTTTTCAGACTTACCACTTCATTCCAATCAAGATGGCTTCTGGTGTGCCATACTTTTGTCATAAGTAAGACTGTTAGCACTCTAGTTGTTCTTTAGAACACTCTGGGACATTCTGTCATTGGGCTATACTTGGGCTACATCGGGGTGCTAATTGGGCTACATTTGGGCTCTTTTGTCTCTGGTGGCCATCTTGGGAGACTGCATGTCAGAATTTTTTAATGAAATAGAAGAGGATTTGAGAAATCACTCAAAATGTGCCCTAATTTTTCTTTCTGCAGCACTAATCATACTTTCTATGGCAAAATGAACCCCCTCATTTTGTTCCTTTTTAAATTAAATGTTTCCAGACTTACCACTTCATTCCAATCAAGATGGCTTCTGGTGTGCCATACTTTTGTCATAAGTAAGACTGTTAGCGCTCTAGTTGTTCTTTAGAACACTCTGGGACATTCTGTCATTGGGCTATACTTGGGCTACATCTGGGTATATTTGGGCTACATTTGGACTCTTTTGTCTCTGGTGGCCATCTTGGGAGACTGCATGTCAGATTGTTTTAATGAAATAGAAGAGGATTTGAGAAATCACTCAAAATGTGCCCTAATTTTTCTTTCTGCAGCACTAATCATACTTTCTATGGCAAAATATACCCCCTCATTTTGTTCCTTTTTAAATTAAATGTTTTAAGAGTTACCACTTTATTCCAATCAAGATGGCTTCTGGTGTGCCATACTTGTGTCATAAGGAAGACTGTTAGAGCTCTAGTTGTTCTTTAGAACACTCTGGGACATTCTGTCATTGGGCTATACTTGGGCTACATCTGGGTGCTATTTGGGCTACATTTGGGCTCTTTTGTCTCTAGTGGCCATCTTGGGAGACTGCATGTCAGAATGTTTTAATGAAATAAAAGAGGATTTGAGAAATCACTCAAAATGTGCCCTGATTTGTCTTTCTGAAGCACTAATCATACTTTCTATGGCAAAATGAACCCCGTCATTTTGTTCCTTTCTAAATTAAATGTTTTCAGACTTACCACTTCATTCCAATCAAGATGGCGTCTGTTGTGCCATACTTTTGTCATAAGTAAGACTGTTAGTGGTCTAGTTGTTCATTAGAACACTCTGGGACATTCTGTTATTGGGCTATACTTGGGCTACATCTGGGTGATATTTGGGCTACATTTGGGCTCTTTTGTCTCT
Source organism: Lissotriton helveticus (assembly GCF_964261635.1). Taxonomy (NCBI): domain Eukaryota; kingdom Metazoa; phylum Chordata; class Amphibia; order Caudata; family Salamandridae; genus Lissotriton; species Lissotriton helveticus. The sequence continues at coordinate 1,014,286,190 of NC_136067.1, forward strand.
GGTGGCCATCTTTGAAGACTGCATGTCAGAATTTTTTAATGAAATAGAAGAGGATTTGAGAAGTCACTTAAAATGTGCCCTAATTTTTTTTTCTGCAGCAGTAATCATACTTTCTATGGCAAAATGTACCCCCTCATTTTGTTCCTTTTTAAATTAAATGTTTCCAGACTCACCACTTCATTCCAATCAAGATGGCTTCTGGTGTGCCATACTTTTTTCATAAGTAAGACTGTTAGCACTCTAGTGGTTCTTTAGAACACTCTGGGACATTCTGTCATTGGGCTATACTTGGGCTACATCTGGGTGATATTTGGGCTACATTTGGACTCTTTTGTCTCTGGTGGCCATCTTGGGAGACTGCATGTCAGAATTTTTTAATGAAATAGAAGAGGATTTGAGAACTCACTCAAAATGTGCCCTAACTTTTCTTTCTGCAGCACTAATCATACTTTCTATGGCAAAATATACCCCCTCATGTAGTTCCTTTTTAAATTAAATGTTTTAAGAGTTACCACTTTATTCCAATCAAGATGGCTTCAGGTGTGCCATACCTTTGTAATAAGTAGGACTGTTAGCGCTCTAGTTGTTCTTTAGAACACTCTGGGAAGCTGCAGTAGAACACAAGGGAATCAACTGACAGTCTCTGTCCTTGTTGGATGTACATGTTTTACTGAGAATGTCAGTCTTCATTCTCACATGACTGAGAAAGATAATGTGAATTTACAGAAAATATGCTTTCAGTTTAGCTTATAGATCCCCTTCCAAACCACTGTGGAAAAAGCATGAGATAATACTTTCCTTTCAAACATGATTCATGATATCCCAGCAGAAGGCTTTTTCACATGGTAAAATAACCTTAGAACACACCACAATTCCTAAAATGAGTATGGTACCATCAACAAATGATTTATAATGTAACTAAAGTCCTAAAACCTTCTATTAACTGCAATGCTTTTTAATGAGGTGCTATCATGTATATTGACAACAATAGAACAGAGCCACCCAATAATTCCCTGGGTTTTGTTAATAACAAAAGCAAAATGTCCAGGAAGGAAACATTCAAATATACATTCACTTATTCAAATGGTGTCATAGATATGAACACTTAATTCATTGAGATCATAGGGATTACATGCAAGACACTATTATTGTATCAAAAATAGATTTTAATCCTCAGTACACATATTGGCTTCTCTTCATAAATAAAAAGTCTGGCAACAGAATACTACCAATCAGTTATAATGGATGCATATACACTGGTAGTAAAGAAAAACGCCTTTCGCATATAATATGGACAATTGATTCAACCATATTTACATGAATTTAACACAGTACATTAGGTGAATTACACTTCAATTGATTTGGTAATTATGCAAAAACGGCATAGTGCGTCCACTATGAAGAGAAGCCAATATGTGTACTGAGGATTAAAATCTATTTTTGATACAATAATAGTGTCTTGCATGTAATCCCTATGATCTCAATGAATTAAGTGTTCATATCTATGACACCATTTGAACAAGTGAAAGTATATTTGAATGTTTCCTTCCTGGACATTTTGCTTTTGTTATCATGTATATTGGTCCCAAGATGGCTGCCAACACTTCTTGGATGAAGAATTTGAATTTTGAAAACAATTTTTTTTTTTTGCCTTGGAGGTCCTTGTGGGACCCCCTGAGCAGGCCTAGGGGGTCAGGGTGCTTCTACCCTGCCCCCTTTTTGAGTTCTACACGTTTGTTTTTCAGCTTTCCTGTGCCTCAGTCTACCGAGGTACAAGATGGCTGCCAACAATTTCTGTTTTGGAGTGTTGACAGACATTGGCAGCCAATCAGAATGCAGCTCGTACTCGGGAAGGTACAGAGTACAGTAAGCTTACAGTAAGCTTACAGTAAGCTTATATAGATATATATGTGTTTTTTAAGTTAATTTTCATAAAAACCACTGGAGCAATTATCACCAAATATAGAAAAGGCACTTCTGCGTACCAGTCCCTACAATTTTGCAAAGTTTAGTGTAATTCCATTCAGCGGTTCGGGCTGTAGCCTTGTCTATTCGTCCTATGGAAATTAACATGGGGAAAACATGTTTTGGGACCCCCCTTTTTTCTCGGCCCCTCGCATGACGAATCCCCCCGAAACTTCCAGGGAAGAAGCGGAGCGGAGCTGGCCTAAATTTTTGAAAACTACATGCAAATTCCTCAACCGGCGCCAAAGTTATTCCCAATAGAATGTTGCGGATTTCCTTTTTTTTTTTTTTTTTATATTTTTATTGAGTTTTTTCCCCCAATTTTTAAATCATGTACAGGTCACAATAAAACAAAAAAGCAGTAACAATTCTATCATACAGAGTACATATACATATATAAAGCCAATCATTACATAATTACAACAATCATTATGCAATTACAATTTTTTTCCCCGAGACAGAACCAGATTACTAAAAAAAAAATAAAACAAAAAAAAATAAACAAGAACAAAAACAAAAGATGGAAAAAGGGCAGGAAATAAATAAGCAGAAAAAAAAACAAAAAAAAAAAACAGCTCGACATAGTATCTATCAACTAGTGTTTCCTTCTTTCCATCGAATAATCGGTTCCCAGATTTGTATACCCAATTTCCTTCCCTTTTTCCCCTTCCTAGCGTAGATCGCAGATTCTAACTTATAGATTGAGAGTAACTTAGCTAACCATTGAAAATGCGTTGGGGGTAAGGGATCCAGCCATACCGTAGCTATACATAGTCGCAAAATTGCCATCGCTGCAAAAATAAAGCTCCCATTCTGCGTCTGCCCCTCCACCTCAACTCCTAGTAATATTATTGATGGGGTTAGTTCAATTCCAATCCCCAATGCATTATTTAAGAAACTCTGAATATCCTTCTTAGTTGTTTCCAAGTGAGGGCAGGTTGCAAAAATGTGTACTAAATCAGCCTCTAAACTACCACATCTAAAACAGCTGGTACCCGACACCGCTCCCCATTGGGCAATTTTCGCAGGTGTATAATATAAATGGTACAGAACTTTGTAGTGTTGGGATTGTAGTGAAGCTGAACACAATAATGTCTGTCCCATATCTAAAGATTGATAGAAGTAATCACAATCTATATCAAAGCCAGTTGCCCATTTGACCCCCCACTTTTCCAAATCATCTTTCTTTGAGTTAGATAATTCTAAGTAAAACCTCTTAATCGTGCAATCTATACCTGCTTGTATAACCTCCAATATTGGGTTCTTTACAAGTCCCACAGGGCCACCTTTTTTTTTATTAATGAAACTTCTTACTTGGAGATATTTAAAAAATTGTCTTGTGTCTAAGCCATAACGTATCTGTAATTCTGCAAATTGTATCATGCCTTGTGGACCAATAATATCACCCACCTTCCGAATTCCTTTCCTGCCCCACTCACTAAAGACTATATCAGAGAACACCTCTTTAGGAAGAGTGGGATTGCCTTCTAACCTTATATAGATATTATATTTCCCAATTCCAAACCGCTTAGTAAACGATTTCCATATTTTATAAGCTGCTATAATAGTTTTAAATCTTGTCCTTTTGTAATAACTTGCGTCTGTGAATTTCAACAATAAGTTTCCTGCGTCCGCTCCTATTACTAATCCATAAATGGCTAATGTGCCTAATTCATCCTGGGCTTCTACCTCTGCCCCTCCCAATAAGCCCACCATATATTGAAGTGCTGCTGCCCAGTAATATAGCTTTATGTCTGGGAGCGCCCAACCCCCCCGTTCACGTGTTAATGTCATAAATCTATACGCTCTCCTTGTTTTCCCCTTTGCCCAGATGAACCAGTTAATCATTTGCTCACAAGTCTTGAACCACTTGTTCTCAAAAAATAGAGGAATGGCTCTAAATATATATAAAAATTTTGGCAATACCATCATTTTTACAATATTTGTTCGCCCAACAATTGAGAGATGTAATTTATCTAGTCTATCTAGTTGCTTCCCTACTTTAGTGATTATTGGAACTATATTTTTTTCCACTAGGGTATACAACTCCGCCGTAATATTTACACCGAGGTACACCCCTGTTGAAACCACCCGGATCATCACATTGTGTATGAACCTTTTTTAATATTTTGTGTCTTAGTGGTATTTAAAGCATAACCCGAAATTTGGCCAAATCTCCGTGCCTCAATCCCTACCTGGCCAATCGCCTCTGTGGGGTTTGGTGGAATCACAGCCACATCATCGGCATAAGCTAGAATCTTACATTGTCCCAGATGTGTAAACAAGGGGGTGATCCTCTCAGAGAGCTCTATCCTACGAATTAAAGGATCCATATACATTGCAAATAAAAGCGTGGAACACGGGCATCCTTGCCTCGTGCCCCGCTTGATCCTGAATTGTCGAGTAGAGCCTGCATTAACTCTAATAGAGGCTACTGGGTCCATGTATAATGTCTGCAGTGCTCTAACATACCCCCTTTTAACACCTGCCCTTATTAATACATGCCACAGATAGTCCCAGGAGACCCGATCAAAGGCCTTTTCGGCATCCAATAGCATAACCGCCATCGGGTCTCCTGTGACCTCCGCGGCATCAAATAAGGTAATAACCTTACGTGTATGATGTGTAGTGCCCCTTCCAGGAATAAACCCGTGTAGGATTAGTAGTCAGCTGATCATCATATAATGACTCATAAAAATTCCTAAATACTTCTCGAATTTTCTGAGAATCAGTATGTATTCCACCAGTTATGTCTCTAATTTCCCTTATCATTCCTGACGCTACGGATTGTCTAGTGCGTGCGGCTAATACCCTACCTGTTTTCTCACTAAATTCATGACATCTTTCTCTTTTGGCCACAAACTGCTTAGCTGCCTTATTTGCAATATGTTCTTCTGCGTCACTTTTAGCTTTCAGAACCTTGATAAGCGCTTGATCCACTGATATCCTGTTAGTGTAGATTGTTGTAGCTCCTCCTCAGCCTCTATTGCTGCCTTTGTTAGTTCATTATTCCTGATCTGCTCTTGTCTACGCTTAAATGTGCTAAAGCTAAGAGTCTCTCCACGGACACCTGCCTTGAATGCGTCCCATACTATCCCAACAGTAGCACTTCCTCTATTAATCTCAAAAAAATCTTTCATCCACTTTAACATATAATGTATATAGTTATCATCCTGTATGAATCCTCTTTCAAATGTCCACACCCTATCAGTTCTAGTCCCTCCTGTCTTTTTTAATGTTAATATGAGGGGGTTATGGTCGCTAAAGATTCGGGGAAGTCTATCTATCTTTAAACTGGAGAGTAATGCGTTTGGTACAAAAAAGTAGTCTAGCCTTACACAGATTCGGTGTGGAGCAGAGTAGTAAGTATAACCTTTTTCATCTGATCTTATTTTGCCCCACACATCTGATAAAGAATTATTCATTAGTAGATTAACTAGCGCACGATATACTCTTTTTTTCCTACCTTGATACCTACTGAAAGAGCCTAACCCTAGTCCATCTGCTCCATTAATATTAAAGTCTCCGGCCATAATAATACGAGGAGCCCATACAGCAAGTTCTGTATCAAAAAATTCTAGAATCTCTGGGTCGTCCTCTGTTGATCCATATACAACCCTTAGAGTTGTCCACTCCCCGTCAATCAAGCATTCAACCACTGCCCATCTCCCCCATTGATCTTCCAATTATTTCCTAATTACAAGATTCCTATTCTTTGACATTATTGCTACTCCTCAAGTTTTGGATCCTTGCCTAGAATATGCTAGTATATGGAAACCCATCTGTTCCAGCAAGAACACTTGTGAGGACATGATATGTGTCTCTTGTAAGAATATAAAATCTACATTCATTTGTTTTAATGCAAGTGAAACCCTCTGCCTCTTCTGATAGTCATTTAGCCCACAGACATTCCATGTTACAAATCTAGTATCCATACTTTTTTATTATTATTTTTCACCATTAATACACCTTTCAAAAAAATTACGATCCAATTTGATTCTGTATCCTCGAAACCTACTTGATTACCACACTCTTCTACATATTCTTTTGAATATGTGTTCTATTGTGCCCTGTACACCTCCCCTCCTCCCCCCTCCCCAGACATCCCTCCCCAGAATACCCACCCCCCCTTACTGGCAAATAGGTCAATCGGACCTATATCTGGCAGCCGAGACCCCTGGGTTGTCTCGTCTCCTCCCTCTCCCACCTCATGGCACATCTCATCTCAATTCTTCCCCACCCCCCTACCCCCCCGACCCCCTCAACCCTAGTACAGGTCACAGCTACAAACAGAGAGAAGAAAAAAAAAAACTAATGTCATATATAGCTTTAGTGTTTCTTCCGGGGACCCTCCCTCACTGCAACAATCTGCTTACTCTGTTCCCTATTCTGCTCCTTGTTCTCTGTAAGAGAGGTAAGGTATTCTTGGGCCAAAATTTCAGAGTAAAAAACTCTAACATGTCCATTTAGAATTACTTTAAGACGAGCTGGAAACATTAGATAAACCTCACAGCTTGCATTCTGAAAGGGAGTTATCAGCTGCCTCATACGCCATCTCCTTTCCACAGTGGTGTGGCAGAAATCAGGGCGGGCGAAAAAAGAGATATTCTTATATGAACGCTTAGATTGTGGTTTTGCCTTACCTATTATCTCTTCTCTTAACAGGAAGTTGCCTACATATACCAGAATTGCATGAGGTTTATTGGAGGTGTTGCCCTTTCTCTGAATCATTGGGAATCTGTGAGCTCGCTGTATCTCATTGTCCCAACACCACCGATCCAATTCCGGGAATGCCCCTTTCAGTAAATCTACGACAAATACCCGCACATCATCCCCCTCTTTGCCTTCCTCCACCCCGAGAATTCGTATGTTGTTACGTCTCTGTCTATTTTCAAAATCTTCTACTTTCCAGAGCACGTCTGCGGATGTCTTCTCCTGTTCCAGTCTAGTCTCCTGAAGCTTCACCACATTGTCTTTGAGCTTCCCTGTCCTCTCCTCCACCTCTGTAACTCTGGTAACCACCTCTGTGTACATTGTATTCATCTTTTGTAGTGTGGTCTGTATTTTTTTGTTAGCGTGCTTCGCTCTCCGGCTTTCAGCCCTAGCTTCACTCTGGATTTGTTTTAGTGTTGTAAATAATAGGTCAAAGTTAGAGTTGGTGCTTCCGCCTCTTCCCCCTGATTCAGAATTACAATGCTGCTGACCAATAACCCCATCTTGATGTGGTTGTGAGGAGGCCGCATAGTCCCAGTCCAGTTTCTTAGTGACTGTCATTAGGGGGGGTGTTTGAAGATTTTTGGCGCTAGTGCGCACTCTGATCTTAGCTTTTTTTTTATCTATCCTCCTTACACGAACTCTACGTACAGTTGCTTGATCTGTCTCAGTAACTTCTTGCGCTGAGTCCTCATTGTGACTCTCTGGGGAGTCCGAAATATTGCCAATATCAGTTGCAGACCCTTCACTTGAAATCGAATCTGAGAGTGAGTCAGAGCCCTCCTCTTCCCTCTCCTCCTCCTCCTCCTCATCATCATATTCATCGTTGCCAGTAAAAAAACATTCATCACTGGGTGAGGCCATAACTTGAATAGGGATATTCGCTCCGTGCAAATTACTCGTCAATTTCGCTACGACACTCTCACTGTCTGCTGGAAAATTCTCAGGGCCCCTTATGTTAATATTAGGTATTTCAGTATTTAGTTGTCCCATCAACTCTGTAGGTACTAATCCATCCGCATCCTTACCCCCATCTCGGAGCAACTCCTCAACAAGCTGTGACATGTTATCGTTGTTCTCTGAAATTTCCATATTAGTATTGCCCATCATTTCTTTATTTATACCATCATCAGAGGGTTCTCTTACTACGGGCTCTGGTATCCCAATGTCCTGCACATTAAATTCTGGGGCCTGAGGCTCTAGAACCGCAGAACTAACTAATACCAGCGCCGGATCGTCAGCACATACCTTTGTGGCGCTTCTAACTTCAACAGAGTCTGTCATTGTAGCATCCACAGCTCCCACAGCATCATCCCTGGAAGACGAATCCGTAATCTCACTTCCTCTGTCCATTCTCGAAGGCTGCTTCTCCCCCTCCTCCTCCTCCAGAATCGGCGTCTCACACCGCGAGACCAGCTGCTGGGGATTGCTCCCAGCCCCGCCCCCGCAATGCGGGTCAGGTGAAAGGGTTCCAGCCTCCGCTGCTTCTGTAACTCCAGTATCCATGTTCGGTTGTATCAGGTGAGGTCGCTCCAGCGTTTCCTCGGTGCACGCATTAATCTCGGTTCTATCCTCAGCTAAAACCAGGGGGGAGAGTGAAATCAGCTCCGAAGACGGTGGTGGGAGGGGGGAAAAGGACTCTGTAATAGCAGGTTGACGAAGGGCTGACTCTCTCGGCGTTACATCGAGCAATGCTAACGCTGATTGCTTTTTCCTTTTCATTGCAGATGCCTTTCTTTGCTCCTGCTCGATTTCCTTTTCTTTGTCTTTCAGAGCCTTTAGTTCCTTCGCTGCCTCTCTGCGCAACTGTGCTTTTGATTTCATTTTTAGACCTAGATTATTGGCTGGTACACCTGTGTCGCTGGAGGTGGCGTCGTCGTCCACACCACATCTGTCCGCACGCTGTTCTCGGTGTAGTCGGTGTTGCTTTGATGATTTTTTTATTTTCGGTGCCATAGTTTGTACCAACTTAGTCCAACCAGACCGGCAATATCTAGAGGCAGCGAGAAACAGCAGATTGGCGCGCTGGGTCAAGTTTTTCTTATCTGACTGTAGCCTCTCAGTAGTATACAGCAGGTGCTGAACTCCAAGCAATCCCAGCATTTCGTTTCCCCCATTCGATGGTACTTTTCTTTGTGTAGCGCCTCGATCTACACCAAGGTGAGGGTCAGGGTTGAGGAAAGAATCGTAAAATCAGCATTATCACAGAGAGAGGGGAAGACACGACTGTCCCCTACGGCCTGCTGGCGGCCATCTTGCCTACACGACTCTCCCCTGCGGCCTGAATGTTGCAGATTTCCTATGGTAGCTAGGTCCTAACTATATATACCTATTGGCTATCGCCAGGAGGTAATATATATAAATATATATACACACACAAGGGCATAACTTGCCAGAAACGCGTAGCTGCTCTGTGCATCTAAATAAATCTGCTGATGCTGAAATATTGTGGTCCGTCTCCCTTTGTTTGCTGGCGTTTGTACGAGGCCGTGCTGGGCCGGAGACGCCGAGAAATTCGAAAGAGGAGTCACGTGGTATATGTATATATATATATATACATATATACCTTGTTCTGTCGTATTGCCTGTTTCATCTTACTATAGTGTATATTTTATACCAATTTATTTCTATTTTCAGATCTCCTTCCCTGCCGCTCCCTCACTTTACTTCCCCCGCTCTAATCACTTCAAAAGTCTGTGCTACTATAGCAGTTCAGACATGAGGTTGTCAAGAGGTGGCCCCTCTGAGCAGCGACACAATCCTGAGGATAAGACTAACTGTGACACCGGGTGAGTGAAGTGTCAGAGACCAGGTCCCATTGAGATCATTGAAAGATTGTGGGACATGTACCTGGATCTTGTAGAAGTTTGGGCCGTTGCCCTTGTGAGAGCTCAGGTTCATGATCTGCGTGTGACAATGGGATGCCACCATGGAGCATGTGCCACCACCCTTGTGTGTGCTAAAGTCGGCCACCCCTCATGTGACAGAAAAAGGTTCCACAGTGAAAATAAAGCTGCCACCTGTGTATAAGCCAATGTGGAAGATTCTCATTTAACCAGGAGGGGGATCACATTAAAAATAAGACCACCATGTGTGTGCGAGCTGAGATCAGCAACTCCTGTGTGCCATGAGGGTTCCACAGTGAAACAGGGCCTTCACCTTCAATTGTCATGCTAAGGATTCTGTGAAGAACACTTACCAATTGCCGTAGAAGCAGAGAGAATGTCTGAAATGGACACGGACCATATGAAGTTTGAGGAGGCCCGACGTGTCACTGGAGAAAGACCACAATAGTGTGGTAAATAAATAAATAATACCCTATTTTTGAATGCATAAATGAATAACAGATAGCTCAATAAATAAGAGTCAAGATTCGAGGTAGTAGGAGTTTTGCAGGTTTAATACAGCATAAGGACAGGAACAGGACGACCTGCACGGGAATAGGATGGCAGCTGCCGGGGACAGGATCGGGACAAGGGAACGGATAACTTTTTAATAACAGTACATGAGCATATATACATAGCGCAAACACATAGCATTACATTGCAATAGGCGTAGCAGTGGGTGGAGCGTAGCAGTCGCGAAAGATAAGGGTGAAAGTAGGTGTACCAGGGCGTATACATAGACATGTGATGCAAACGTAACAGAATATGTCATGAATGGGGCGGAAACCATGGAGGGGGCTACCTAAGGAGCCGGGACCTCTAACCTGATGGTGCGCGCAAACTGGCAATGACGTGTTACTAGGAGAAGCTGGGGGCTATGAACTCTGTGCTAGGAGCAGAGACTGAAGTCTGGAGAGTCAGGACGACATGTACCTAAGCAGTATCTAGTATCTGATGTTTAGAGAACATGTTGATATAAACTAGAAGTCAGGAGGGGAAAGGCTAACAGACTCTAAGACTGGAGCATGCATTATTCTATATGTAGTACGTGATGAAGAATATTAAATGACCACTAAATGCAGTATTTCTCTTACATGGAGACGTAGAGGCTAGACAATGACGGAAACTATTGATGCGATTCAGTAGCTTAGGAATGCAGAGAAGGAGGGCTGTACTGATAACTCGAATCATAACATACTCTTGGCAGACTCAGAGGCAGAGCCAAGCTGAGCCGGGCACTGCGAGGCAGGAAATAAGTGAAGGGTCGAGGATACAGGTGGGGGCTGTATCGCTCCTCAGCGAGGCTTCAGGGGACAGGAGCTGAATCTGGTGTCCAGGCCCTTTTGAGGCCTAGAAACGGAGACTTTACAATGCATTAACGTGCACACTGAGAAACGTGGCAACGTAGCTTTACATAGGCCTGATATTCGTATTATTCACGAGAACTGGAAACTGGCATACTAGAGGTGGACACAACTATAATTGCGTCTTTAATCAAACATGGGGAATAACATATGCATATTAATCATGCACAGATAACATATGATGGAGGACGCGTAGGGACACAGAACATAGCAAAATTTTACTTTTCCACATTCCCTCCTTGTCACTACGTTTCCTTCAGGAAACATCAATATTCATGATACCATCTATCATTTCATACAGTATCATTTGCTCGTCTCGAATTTTCTTGGAACGGGTTTTAGAACGGGGCTTGGGACTAGGAATACAAGAGGTAGCACAAATGCCGCAAATCGCAGGGCCACATTGTATACATAGGCAGCAACTGAATATGATCGCTACTGCAATACCTAGAAAGGACAAGACTTTCCATCCCCAGGCGGAAATTATATTCCAGAACCAACCGGACCAAGTCCAGGTGCCTGGATTTTGGTGTAACAGATGGGCAATTTTATGAAGTCTGGTTATAGCTGAATAAACAGACGGCGCGTTATTTGGAATGAAAATGCAGCAACTAGATCCGATGACTCTACAGGCCCCGCCCCTATCGGCCAGTACGACGTCAAGGACGAGACGATTCTGGAGCACGACAATTCTCATAAAGGATTGTTCTTCGGTTAAATTACTTAGAGCAGAAGTAGTCTCAATTACTACTGCTTCGAGGGTTCTGGTTAATCTACGTATCAGTTTACTATTCACAACTGTACCTAAATAAGGAAAGACACCTTTATTGATATCTATATATTGTTCTAGAGCAGTTTCAGTATAATCGACAATCGGGAGGTTTCTCTTGTGTCTAGTATGTACTAGGTGGGAATTCCTATGGTAATCGGGTGGGGCTAGAAAAACCGGTGGCAGTAGGAAGGCAATGTAACAGGTTCCCTCCCAATCGAGGGGCAGACGAACATATGCGGTCTGACCACAAATAAAATAAGAATGACGTGAAGCTTTGAAAATAGATTTCCTACTGTCACTATACTTGACAATAGTAGTACAATCACTATGTCCTACATGTACGGAACCATTATTTCGGACACATAATTCGCCTTTGACTGGTAGTACTGAAATAGCAGGTAAGTCTGGAGTAGTATCAGACTGAACATTCAGGACCATGAAATTCGAAGAATAATTACCTAAATTGTAAACTTCATTTTCTAGATCTAACCCGGTTCTGTGGGGGAGACCTTGCTTGTCTGGAAAACATGTACTGTTAAGAAAAGACATATCTGTTGAGGACGACGTTAACGTGGACCATGCTCCACACGAACCATTATGTGAAAAAGGATAAGGAAAGAGTGGCAGAACTCCCTTCGGCGTCTGGAAAGGGGGGAGTCGACCACACACCCAACAATTTGTAGCATTGCTGGTCTGGTGTGAGTAATGTAACATGCGGATGAAAGTATTATTTCGCATAGTGAGGCGGTAAGAGAGTTCATGAGGAGGCAGATCACTAAACGTGTGCTCCACCGTAACATTAGCAGACTTAATTACATGAGAAACTGGAAAATACAGGTAAAAGGCATAACTGGTGCAGGAAATCATAATGCTGAGAAATAATATGAAACATAGAAAAACGATACATCGGATTGAGTTTTGACTAACTCTCTCACTATGGGGGTCTATTTTATACATGTCAGAAACAGTCTAACCGTTTCACCTAGGGGAGGACTTAGACAATCAAACTGGCTGACTTATTTTACTAGACCGGAGTTTCAACTTATACTCCTGTTGCGGAGTTTTCTCTAACAGGGGAGGGTTTGTAACAGTGTCTTTTGCGGGACAGTCCTTAAGAATAGTACTTTGGCAGTCCTTCGAATCCTGGGAAATGTTCTTTGAGACGGGTTTCAGTCCATAAAACTTTTTCACGTGCGAAAGGTGCACCCAGCCTTTGCGACCTTCCAACTTCACGGCTGTACGGGTGGCGAGGAGGACCTGTCGGGGCTCCTTCCAGCGTGGCTCCAGCGGACTTGAGCGATCAAAATTGCGAATTAAGACCATGGATCCGGGAACGATTTCATGCGGTGCCACCTCGGTATTGTCTGGAAATGCGGCGGCAACCTGTGAACGACAAGAGTTGAGGGCAGACATCAAGGAAGCTAGGTAATCTGTCAGCATATTACTTGAAACATCGGTAATACTTCGGGGTCTAGGAGTACCCCACATGTTAGGGGGGCGGCCGAAAACGACCTCATACGGGGACAGACCTGATCTGGAATGTGCGACCATGCGCATATAGAACAAAGCGACTGGCAGAGCTACTAGCCAGTCCACACCTTTCTCTTTACAAATTTTTGCGATGCGAATTTTCAGGGTCTGGTTATGTCTCTCTACGAGACCTGCTGCTTCAGGATGGCGTACACAATGGAACTTCCACTGGTATCCTAACAAAAGGGAAACGTGCTTCATTAACTCTGAGGAGAATGGCTGGCCGTTATCAGAATATACGACCCTAGGGAGTCCATAACGGGGGAAGAACTCACGAACCAACTGCTTGGCAGTGGTCGCGGCTGTGTAATCTGGGACTGGATATGCCTCTGTCCACCTGGACAAAGCGCATACAACTACAAGGACATACTTGAAACCTCGACATCGCTCCATCTGAATATAATCCATCTGGAGGACTTCAAAAGGGTGGTCAGGAGGCTGGAATCCCCCTTGTTCCACCGGGACACTTTTACCTGGATTAAACTGACAACATATCATACAGGTACGGACTTTCTGCTTGGCTGCAGCTCGTAAATGCTTGTTGAACCAAATGTTCTGGATACTGTCTAACATAGCTTTTTCTCCTAAATGTGCTGGACTATGTGCGGTATTGATAATGACTTGAACCATAGAGTCGGGGAGAAACCATGTGGCTCTACCCTTCGTCACCCATCCTTGATCTGTCTGGACCCCTCCTTGTTCGGACCATTTCTTGATTTCATCGGGAGTAGCATGTAGCTGGATATCTATGACATCTTGAGTAGGATCCTTAACTGTCATACATGTAATCGGATCTGGAGTGTGTGTCATGTTAACTGGAATGTCTGGAGTCTGTGCTGTAAGCTTGGCTGTGCGATCTGCTAGATCGTTACCCTGGGAAATAATGTCAGTAACTTTCGTATGTGCTTTGCATTTCATGATAGCAATGGATGTCGGTAAATGTATGGCATCTAACAGAGCTTGAATAAGGAGACCATGCTGAATCTTGGTTCCATGAGAAGTCATGAAACCTCTTTCCTACCAGAGCACTCCAAAGTCGTGTACGACTCCAAATGCGTAGCGTGAATCTGTGTAAACATTAACTTTCCGGTTCTTAGCGTGTATGCAGGCTTGTGTCAGAGCAACTAGCTCTGCTGCTTGAGCAGACAGGGTGTCAATACGGTGTGTCTCAATAACTTCAGTATCAGTAGTCACTGCATACGCGGCGACTAGTTCTCCTGTACTTGTTCTCATACATGAACCATCCACATAAAGTGTCAGGTCGGGATCTGGTAATGGAATATCTGTCAGATCTTGTCTTGGCTTTGTCATGATGTTGACTACTTCCACACAGTCGTGTGGATCCGGACTTAAAGTAACTGATGGTAACAGTGTAGCAGGGTTCAGGATGTTGCAGCGTCTGATTTCTATGTGTGGCTGGAACAGTGTCAATTCATAACCTGTTAAACGTGCGATTGTCAAGTGCTGAGTCTGTGTTCGGTTTAAAAGAACTTCCACGGAGTGTGGAACTTGTACTGTCAGGGAGTGTCCTAATACTATGGAATCACTTTGTCTGATAGCTAGTGCTGTGGCTGCAACTGACTTGAGGCACGCAGGCAGAGCCTGGGCTACAGGATCTAATGTGCTCGAAAAATAAGCACAAGGCTTGTATTGTCCTGCTTGATCTTGTGTGAGAACAGATAATGCTGTACCTTCGCGTTCTGTGACGAAAAGTGTAAAAGGCTTACTGTAGTTCGGTGTAGCTAGAACTGGAGCTTGGCATAAAGCTTTCTTTAACTCATTGAAACTGAGTGTATGTTCAGATGTCCAAGGGAGGACAGACGATACGGCTGTCTCCTGTGTCGTTAACTGTATCAGTGGCTTGGCTAGAAATGCATACTGAGGAATCCATTGTCGGCAGTAAGAAGTGAGGCCGATAAAAGCACGTACCTCCTTCTGGGTCTTGGGCTGAGCTAGACTCGCTATTAACTGGATACGGTCAGGTGTCAACTGCCTACCCCTCTTGGACAGTAAGTGTCCTAAGTATACCACTTGCTGGACACAGAATTGAAGCTTCGAAGGGGACACCTTGTGCCCCATCTCGGCTAGGAAATACAGAACTGTGAGGGACGCTCGCTCGCAGTCACGTTCAGAACGGGCTGTGATCAGTAGATCATCGACATACTGGAGCAGGGCAGTGTCAGTTGGCATGTGAACATTATCAAGCTGTCTCTTGAGTGCTTGACTGTAAATACTAGGACTTTCTGTGAAACCTTGAGGAGCTCGTGTGAACATATAGCTCCTTCCATTTAAACAGAATCCGAAAAGAAACTGGCTGTCTGGATGAATGGGAACACTGAAAAATGCGTTCTTGAGGTCGATTACAGTAAAGAACGTGGCTTCGGAATCAATGGCTGTCAATAAGGAAGAGATATCTGGGACAACTGGGTACTGAGGAATAATACATTTGTTAAGTTCTCGTAGGTCAATCACTAATCGATATACTGGGGGTGCATTTGGATCAGTACGTTTCATGACTGGAATGATCGGAGAATTGCATACATTGGAGTCAGTTTCTACAACTACTCCTTGAGCGATGAGCTCGTCAATAATTTTGGATAAGGCTGCTACAGCCTCAGGTGGCAATCTGTACTGTCTGATTCGTGGTAACACTACACCTGGCTTGAGAGTCACACGATGGGGTGTGATTTGCATGTAACCTACATCAGTTGGACCTTGCGCCCATAAATGCTGCGGAACATTAGACAATCTCGGATCAAAATCTCGTAATACATAGTGACCCTTGAAGTCACGCAGGAACAGACGTATTCCCTCTGGGGAACAGCATATAACTGCACCTAACTCTTTCAGTGTTTTAATGCCTAATAAATTCTCTGGACATGACTTAGTAAGTAACAGGTCAGTAGTACGGGACAATGGACCTACTTCTAGAGTAACTGGCTTTGATATTTCATTTACGATGGGTTTTCCTGAAAATCCAAGGGAAACATTTCTAGAGCCTGAGAGCGGAGCCCCTGGAACTTCGGCGTGACTAATTGTGGTCCTACTTGCCCCTGTATCAATCAAAAACTTTCTGTCTTTCCCTAATACTTGACTATGAACATAGGGACCTTCTTGATCTACAGGTATCTCGATGAGAGGCAAGCCTACCTCCCTCTCTAGGCTGTTTCATGAATACTGCTGGTACTCTGGATACTCGGACTGTGCATACTGATACATTTGCTGTGTAACATGCTGTGTTGCAGCGATGGGCTGCGGTGCTGTACCTGTCTGTGGTGCATTCTGTGGCTGAGGAATCTGTAAAACTTGTTCTTGTCTAGGCGGACGTGGTCTTTCTTTAGTCTTACCAGTAGCTATGTTGTGTTTCAGAACTGCACACTCGTTTATAAAATGACCTGGCTGTTTACAATAATTGCAGTTCCCTTTAACGGGAGCTGCAGGATGACTGGCTTGATTCGGACCCCTCTTCTGACTGTCTTGAGGAACAGATTGTGCAACTAGTACTTTCATTTTCGTGTCTTTCATACGCTTCCTTTCGTGGTCTTGCTCTTCTCTGATTCTATTCTGGTGGTATTGGAGCATCTGTAACATCTGGGACGGGGTATTAGCTTGCCAGGTACTTTCGACTTTCAAAACTCGATTCTTAATTTGTGGACTTGAATTCTCGACTAATTTAGTAACAAAAAGGTGAGGGTATGACTCACTACTTGTCTTGAGGCCACTGTTGATGCTAAAACATTTCTCAAATCTAGAATAAAAATCACTAATGTCTTCGTCTTGTTTCTGTTTACAGGCTGAGATTGCATCCCAGTCTTCCTTTTTCGTTGTTAACAGTCTGGGTAAAACTTGAATCAATAATTCAGGTAATTCTTTACATTTCGCTCCAAGACCGGTACCTGGTACTCGTGCCTTGTCTTCAGCTTCTAGAACTGCCCAATCGATCTTTTTCTCTCCCACCTCCCATTCTTTTTCCTTGAGCTTTTCATACACCCCTGCGGGCAACAGAACCTTTAACATTTTAATTATATCTGGATACGTGTATTCTCCCATACGGAGCATGTCTTTTAATTCTCGGTGGAACCCTGCTGGATCTTTATCATGACAGGGAATTAATTTTTTCATCTCTAAGAGTTCCATCTTTGTGATCGGAGTGTAAACAAACACTCGTTCTAGTTCGCCACCCGTTCCTCTAACTGGGTGGACTTCTCGTAACGGATTCTGTCTCTCCATGTAAAATGGTTTACTTTCTGGGGGTGAGACATGAACAAAATGCGGGTTCAAAAACGTTCTATATTTGTGACGCTGTTCTAGAATGACACTAATTAAATCGGTACCTAAACCTTTCCATCTATACTGGAGTAACTCGTTCAGGATATCATGTAACGGGCCTGGATCAGAGTGCTGACCCTCATACAATGTAATGAGGTGCTGAATCATATACATACCCGCCAGTCGTTGCTCAGCTGGGGGCATTTTCAGAAACATTTGTGCCACTATTTCGTCTGGAAAAGTGGTAGAATCAGTAGTCCATCGGACTGCTGATCGGGCTAGTTCTTGTTCATGCATAGTACTTAACTCACTGTAACCGATTCGTGATTTCAGAATATGATCGGTAGCTTGAAACACTTGTTCTAGAGAACCTTGTTCTGGTGCTGGATGATGGAAAGTAGACTTGTGTTCTAGGCGTAAATGGCGATCTGGAAATCTAGATTTTCCTACATACGCTATTCTGGCGGAATTTTCGTCCTCTACCTCTTCAGTATCAGAGTTACTTTCTTTCTCGCTTACTTGTGCTGCTTTACGCTGTTCGTGTAACTTTATTATTTCTTTACGGATTTTCTTGTACATACTCTCCATAGCACCGACGGTCTTGTGCTTACCCTCGGCTATATTATCACTCCACCTTGTCAGGGTTCTCATTTCGGCTTGATCTTTGGACGGGTAATCTTGTTCTCTTATTAGACAGTTAATCAGAAACTTTAATATCATGAGCTGGATCTCGGCTTTCCTTTGAGACATGGCCTCGCTAATGCTTTCTGGATCATCCCCTGTACGGATGAAACGATATATTCTGTCTAGGTCTTCTTTCATATTCGGTAGGGTGACTAGATACTCGGCCACCTTTCTTACGCGAAATGAATATAAAACCATATTATCCTCGCCTGGAACTGGATCATAGCCGCATTCATTAAGGGCTTTTCTTATTTCTGCTACAGTCTGATGTCTGGGCGTACGCTGTGACGCTTGTGCATGTAATTCGGCTGACATTAAACGCTTATGTGGCGGCGGGGTCTGAGGAGGACCTCCTCCTGCGGCCCCTAAACTAGAATCGTCGACTGATCCTCTTCGTACTAGTGTGGCAGGAAATTGAAATGCGGGCTGAACTGATATGGCGGGCTGGACCAGGGGGGCCGTAGCAGGTATTGCAAGGGGTACCCCGGTGTCTGGAGGAACGGGAAGTGCCTGATTTACAGGGACTGGTGGAGCGCGAACAGGATTTGCATATTCTGGGACTGTGTCGTCCAAATAGGACGAAATGAAAATATCAGCTGCGGTCTGTTTGTGACGTAGCTTGGTCGGAACTAATGGTGGCGGAAAGTTACTGGATGCCTCCGGGGTCGCTTTTGGCAGGCCCTCGGCAAGAAGAGGATACATACCCTTAATAAGAGCATGCCTCTGTCTGTCTGACTGTTCGGTTTTAACTTGTTCACCAATCTCGATTAATTCCCTTTCTTGGGCTCGTTCTAAGGATTCTCTACTTAATTCTGACTTTCTGATTTCTTTTTCGGTTCTTTTATGAGATTCTTTGCGCCATAACTCGATGGCATCTTTCTGTGACTGTCTGGCTTTCTTTTTCCATAATGCTTCTTCTACTCTCATGATGCACTCGGCATCCCATGTGCCTGACACAGGCCATCTATACTTTTCCTCTAACTGTTTGGTATACTCGACCCATAAATCTAGATACAATATGGCGCTTATGCCATGCTTCTGATACATAAAATGACCTGGACTGTCCCTAGGCGGGACTGGAACTGCTGCTTCCAGCAGACCCTTTCTAGTTTTTAACTGACGTAACTTGGAAAACAAAGGCATGACTGAACTGAAATCTAGACACAATACAATACACAATGAACACGATACTTATTCCCCATTCATACCACGACATTAAAATACATGAAGAACATTTAAAATAACAGTTCGAACAGAAATACCACCTGGAATACGGAACACAGAATACATGAATTTTCTCGAGAACAGAACTGACTAGAACAGAAACTAGATGCACTGCTGAAACAGTACGAAACTTACCGGTCTCATCAAGAGACACGTCAGGACCCGTATCCACCGGAGTGGACACTTCGTTTGTGGGCTTGTGTACCACCAACCCACGGACCAGAGTCAATTAAATTGACCCTGTCTAGATACTACCCCAGTAACGGTACTCACCGGGCAGCAAGAACGGAAGGCCTCGGACTGGACTGGACTGCTACGACGACGGACGACGAACTTCGGACTTCAGTTACGGGTGGACCTCCGGATACCTCGGACCTTGGACTCTCGGCTTGGGCTCTGGTCGGGACTCGCCGCGTTCCTCCACCGTCTCGTCTGGATGCTGGACCGCCTTCTCCGTCTCCTCCGTGGGCCTGAGGGATACTTGAAGCAGAAATATCTGCCGGTGCGCAGAAGAGTTCCGTCACGACTGCAGAGGGTCAGGGGGTCGGCGTGGCTTCACCGACGCGTGGGGAAAGGGCAAGTCCCTGTTCGGGCGCCATTATGTGGTAAATAAATAAATAATACCCTATTTTTGAATGCATAAATGAATAACAGATAGCTCAATAAATAAGAGTCAAGATTCGAGGTAGTAGGAGTTTTGCAGGTTTAATACAGCATAAGGACAGGAACAGGACGACCTGCACGGGAATAGGATGGCAGCTGCCGGGGACAGGATCGGGACAAGGGAACGGATAACTTTTTAATAACAGTACATGAGCATATATACATAGCGCAAACACATAGCATTACATTGCAATAGGCGTAGCAGTGGGTGGAGCAAGAGGCGTGACGCGTAGCAGTCGCGAAAGATAAGGGTGAAAGTAGGTGTAACAGGGCGTATACATAGACATGTGATGCAAACGTAACAGAATATGTCATGAATGGGGCGGAAACCATGGAGGGGGCTACCTAAGGAGCCGGGACCTCTAACCTGATGGTGCGCGCAAACTGGCAATGACGTGTTACTAGGAGAAGCTGGGGGCTATGAACTCTGTGCTAGGAGCAGAGACTGAAGTCTGGAGAGTCAGGACGACATGTACCTAAGCAGTATCTAGTATCTGATGTTTAGAGAACATGTTGATATAAACTAGAAGTCAGGAGGGGAAAGGCTAACAGACTCTAAGACTGGAGCATGCATTATTCTATATGTAGTACGTGATGAAGAATATTAAATGACCACTAAATGCAGTATTTCTCTTACATGGAGACGTAGAGGCTAGACAATGACGGAAACTATTGATGCGATTCAGTCGCTTAGGAATGCAGAGAAGGAGGGCTGTACTGATAACTCGAATCATAACATACTCTTGGCAGACTCAGAGGCAGAGCCAAGCTGAGCCGGGCACTGCGAGGCAGGAAATAAGTGAAGGGTCGAGGATACAGGTGGGGGCTGTATCGCTCCTCAGCGAGGCTTCAGGGGACAGGAGCTGAATCTGGTGTCCAGGCCCTTTTGAGGCCTAGAAACGGAGACTTTACAATGCATTAACGTGCACACTGAGAAACGTGGCAACGTAGCTTTACATAGGCCTGATATTCGTATTATTCACGAGAACTGGAAACTGGCATACTAGAGGTGGACACAACTATAATTGCGTCTTTAATCAAACATGGGGAATAACATATGCATATTAATCATGCACAGATAACATATGATGGAGGACGCGTAGGGACACAGAACATAGCAAAATTTTACTTTTCCACAATAGGTCACAGGAATTCAGCATTGTGAGAATGGAGGCTGGACGGAAGCACCCCAATCTTCCTACGCTTGCAGGTTGCTACCAGGCCATAAAAGTCATTTCTAAGATATCATGCTGCTGAGGACTTGCACAACCTTAGCATCTAATGCTGGTAATATTGACACTGAAGGCCAAAGTTAGGCACATATTTACAAGGAATTGGCGTAGGGCAGCGTCGCTAATCATTTTTCAGCGGTGCCCTATGCCAAATTCAAAACAACAGGAATGAACCATATTTACAAGATACAGTGCATTCTTGTTCTTTCAGCTAGAGCACATTTTGCAGCCGTGAGCCAACGCAGGCACCATTGCACCAAGGTACGAGGGTCACTATGTTGTTAGAAAGATTGTTTTTGTGCCTGAAGGGGCACCAAAACAATCATGAGAGGTGTACCTAATGTTGTAAATCTGGGGCAGCGTCAAATTTCAGGAGTGTTGAGTGGGAACACCTACAGCAATACCAATGAAATGCCACTTTCATGCTTACATGCTGAGTAAGGCAAGCAGCTAGCCTTGCCTAATTCCATATCTACAAGGCCATGGAAAGCCCCAATGGGTGGTTTACGGGGCCTTGTCATTATGGCTAAGCCCGCTACGCCACTAGAACGTCACAAAAATTGACGTTCCGGCACAGAGCTTGAAAATTTGTACCTTGGACATTGGGGCACATCTTTGAGTCACCTTATTTATGAAATGTTGAATTACCAACCCTACTAGAAGGGAAAGAGGGACTTGAGTTTACGCCCAGGACAATGTTAACTTGCCAACCTTAAGAGACTGTGTTGATTTAGTGTGTTTTTCCATGCTTTGTGTGTTTACATTAAACTTCTCCTTTTTTCATAAACACAAGCATTTGACTGGACAATGAACTTATTGCTGTAAATGTTTGTACTTTAAGTCTTGCGCCTTTGCATGCCTTACACTGACTTTCCCTTAAAGAACATTTGACTGCTTGGCTTGCACTACCACCGTGAGTCAAGTGCTGAAAGGGGTTGTACTTGGCCCCGTTACTCAGGGCCCATAGTGGCTTGGGCCTCGGGACAGCAGAAATAAAAGGCCACAGCCCCAACGATTGGGCCCAGTTAGCCCTGCTTGCCTCGTGGTCCTCTGAAAACATTGCTGACATTGCTTGATAGCACCACTATCTGCTGATGTGAACATCTATATAGTCTAGAAGCCAGATTACATAAAAATACAATGGGCCTCATTTATGAAAAGTGACGCATCGCTGCGTGAAATCAGCGATGCGTCACTTTTCACTGCGCTCTCCCTGCGATACATCATGTCGCAAGGAGTTACAGATACGTCAGTATTTCTGACGTATCTGTAGGCGCAAAAGTCACGCATTGCTGGAGTGTGTCACAAAAGTGACGCAACTCCGGCAATGCTTCCTTTCACATGGGGAAAGCCCCATGTGAAAGGGCTTGCGTCATTCTTACGCCTTCTGTGAGGCAGGCGCAAGATTTTGACGCAACAGCGTCCTAAAAGTGACGCGGTGAAATCTCATAGATTTCACTGCGTCACTATTACGAGGCTTTTTGCGGGTGAACGCCCCCTCTGCATACATTATACCTGACGCAGGTATAATGTAGCGCAGGGGTTTACAAAGTGACGCATCTGCTTAGATGCGTCACTTTGTAAATAGTGCGCATCAGGAGGCATGTTTTACGCCGCCGATGCGTCACAAAAAGTGACGCATCGGATGCGCAAAACTCACGCAAGGCCTCATAAATGAGGCCCAATGTGCCTGGCTCATTTACACAGCCATTTGCTCCGATCCACCTGTGCAAACCACCATTTAAACCAAGCGTCTAGCGTAAAAACTGAAATGTTTGTACTGATCAGTCACTGTCAAGGTCACATGTGCACCAGTCAGTCGGTACGTCCAATAATTATGCAACAGTCTTCGGTGCAAATGTTAGTGCAAAATTGTCTTGTGCCAGTGCAAACATATGTGATTTGAATACAGGATTTTCAAAACAAGAGAATGTGGAATGGCTGTCATTGAAGGACCCCACACTGTGCAGAACAACTTCAAACTAAAAGTGGACATTAATAAGAAGGCAATCCATGCTCTAGCCTTCTCTGTATTAAAAAAAACTGCAAATGTAGTTCTTTATCCCTTACACTAAATTATGCTCGGAAGCAGAATGGAATTCAACATATATTGAAATATGTGTATTCTTAATTGCCAATGATATTGCAATCTTACAGACTGTGGTATTGTAATCCAAATCTATTTGTCATTTCTTCTGGCTAAAAGAGGGGTAGAGGCTACAATGTTGGAAAGGACCTTGGATACAGAGTGGTTATTTTTAAATAGCCTAGTACATTATATTTTCATATTACTGTATCACAGTGCCCTGGCATGAAAAAATATGAACCAAATCTGTCTTCCCTGCAGCCCAAAACCTCATTAAGTAAATCTAGATATAATCAATTGACACAAAGAATCTTTTATTAAAAATGCAAAATGTAAAATTTAAATGAAGGAACTAATTTTCTGAAGCATAAGCCTTGTGGAAAGAATACCACAGTGCATGCATATTTGTCCATTGTGTTCTTGCTGAGATTAGTCTTGCATACACCAACCTTTGGGCTAACCTTTTAGATAGAAGGCTCTTCATTTAAAAAACATCAGGGGGCATAATATGATCACTTTTTCTGGCCTGTCCAGGCGCCAAAGGGATGTGTGCATTTCTTTTTGGCATCTTGGGCACAACATTAACTCGAAATATCTGTGAGAGAGTGATAGGGCTGCAGACAGCAGAGCTTAGAAACACAGACCAATAATTGCCTGTTTGTGTTTCGAAGCTCTGCCAGCAACAAAACATACACTAAGATATTTCGAGTTAATATATGTGCTCAAGATGCCAAAAGAAAATGCATGGATCCCTTCTATGTTGGAGCAACGCAGAAAACGGAATCATTGCACCAGATCTGGCAACTCACACAGTGCCTCAGTGTGTCACACGATATCGGCTCCCTTCACATAGTCACCTAGTGAGGTCCTAATATCCCATGATGGGAGAGAAGACAGCTGGAAACCACTGTGCAGAGTCAGTTTCCAGCAGTGTTTGGAGGCCCTGAACAGCCCATGTCCATTTAGGGGCATGAACACACCGCAGGGTACGGGTGGCAGCTTCAGCAAGGTTATGTTCTATTTTTTAGAAGGTGGGTTTGACGGGGACGTGGCAGAAGTGCCTCTTTGGTAGTTTTAAAGCACATCCCACTGCCTCTGACACTCTCTTTGCCTTCCCGGGGCTTAAAGAATCAGTCAAAGCAGGGTGTGAAGAGTGTGGGGGTGAAAAGAGAGTGAAAGATAGAGAGAAAGATAGAGAGAAAAAAGGCAAAAGTGGGGCTGGTTTGAATGTTTGATGTTTCCAGGTTGCTTCTGATTTCTGGTCAGGCACTGCTTTTATAGATATTGAATGGAAGCTTAGTTGAACTATGAGGACAGAGAGCAACAATATTATTGAGTGATCAAGAAAAGTAATTACTGTAAGTATTTCAAGGAGTTGCCCTGAACCTAATTTCTATCACTGTGCTATTTCAGATAACACCGACATATGGTGGAAATGCATTAGTGAATAAATTATGATTTTGTGAAGGTGCAGGTGTGACAACATTCCTATTTAAACAATGGAACACTTATTAGTTCACAATTTATGTTTCTTCCAATTTGAAACGGAAACAGGCAATTTTCTTAGATGTTAGAATTAGAGCCTGCACAGCTGAGGCACTGTGTTATATATCATTCTACACATCCTCACAACATTGCAGAAATTACAGATTGACCTTGACCTGGATACTGTCAAAGAATTAAATGTGTTTTAGAAGTTTCAAATTTTCACAGGCATCTTGTCACAAAGTATTCTTCGACTATTGTTAATTGTTTAACAATAAAAAAAATCTTCACAAAGGGTTTTGTTAGAATGTATTTAAGGCAAAGACCTTCCAGAATTTCAAGAGTTGGTTTCTGCATTAGTTCTTTTCATGCTGATCATACTAAGAAATGTATTATCAAGACTAATGCTTCTTTATAAACTTATGCCCTGAATACAAATTCAGGGCTAAATTCAGATCCCTGTGCAAACAGTAATTTGAACATAGATTGTAATTACTACTTGTAATAATAATAATAATAATAAACTTTATTCGGATTTTTTTAGAGATCCATAAAAGCAGTACATAGTAAAAAATCTGCTGTACGATGTGTTTACAAGTAACATAAAATTTAAAAAAGAAGATTGGGAAGTTTTATACAGTACTGTTATTTTAGAGATTTTTTCTGTGTCTGTATATACATTTCAAAAAGTTAAGAACGTGGTAACATGTGGCTTCAGTGTCCAAAAGCTGCAAACTCAGCATAGCTGCTCGACATTGTCTAACACCCCAAGTTTTTAAGAGAGTCAATAACCAAACTTTGCGGTGTTCCTGATAAAATTTACAGAACAAGACGGTGTGAAGGGTAGTTTGTGTTGATTCCCCGTCACAAGGACAAAGGGGTGGATTTGAGTCCCAGACGTTTGGGGTTGGAAAGGCTACCAGTTTGTGAAATATGTTTAGTCTGAATCTTATCAGGAGGTATCGGTCGAAAATGCCAATGTTGAGAGTTAAGTAGGGCTGAATTAGAAAGGTGGATTGGACCGTTATTGCATGCTGAACGGACTGTTTCCCTGCTTCTGATTGCAATCTCAAGTTTCCCAGGTGGTCCAAGGCTCGTGTTTTTAAATTGTTTTTAGTGAGTTCTCCAATTTTTTCGGGATTTAGATAGTATTGTTCTATTCCGAGGTCAATGAGGAAGTTCTGGATATAGGCTAGCCATTTGATTTTTAGAGCATAGTCCAGGGACATTGCATCTGCCAATATTGTTTTTGTAAGGTCATTTTTTTCTGAAGTCCAGATGCGACGCCATAAAAGTAGCGGTTGTATTTTCGCGAGGTCCTCGATGTATGGAACGCCCAATTCTGTGTGGCAGGCGTAAGTCGAAGCTCGCTTGGGGGCTGATAAGAGAAATCTAAAAAAGTTATTTTCTGCGATTTGCAGAGAAGTAACATCCGTGTGACCCCATAATCCTGCTCCGTATAGAGCTGTAGATTGGCATTTGGCTTTATATATAGTCATCAGTTCCATGGGCGGACGTTTTCCTAGTTTTTGTGTGAACGTCACCAGTGCAGCTAATGCTCTTTTAAAGCAGTGTTTCCTGGCTTCTACTGCTGTTTTCCAAGAGAATTTGTTATCTATCGTGACTCCCAAATAGCAGTATTCATTTGTGGAGTCTATTTTTTGGGTGTCAAGATAGATGGTTTTTTGCTGTTTTCTCCCGACCCCAGCCTTCATTACGAAAGTCTTTTTCACGTTTATGTGAAGGTCTAGGGTTCTCATGAACTGAGAGTATCTGTTGAGGGATTTTTGGAGTTCACAGGGGGTTCGTGCCAGGAGGACGGCGTCATCCGCGTAGAGCAGAGCGGGGATCAGGCGATGTTTAGCCTGCGGGAGATCTCGGGCACCCTTCAAAAGCTCCACCTCCAAGTTGTTAGTGTAGAGGGAGAAGAGGAAGGGTGCCAGGACGCATCCTTGTCTGACCCCATGCTCCACCCTAAAAGACGCTGTCAATTCCCCCTTTGTGCCAAAACGGACTCTTGCGGATGGATTAGAATAGAGTTCCCTTAGAAAGTTCAGGAGTGGCGGATCTACCCCCATTTGTGCTAAAAGGGACCATAATTTTGTATGGGAGACGCAGTCAAAAGCCGCGGACAAGTCCACATAGGTCATATAGAGTTTTTCTTTTTTGGCTTGCACGTATTTTCCAAAAATGACCGAAAGGTTTAGGGCTTGTTCCACGGTTCCTAGTCCTTCTCTAAATCCGAATTGTAGGTCAGATAGTATGCCTCTCTCTTCCACCCAGTCCTGAAGTCTTTCTAGGATCACTCTGCCTGCCATTTTCCCCAGTGAATCCAACAAAGAAATTGGGCGGTAGCAAGCAGGGTCCTGGCGGTTTCCTTTCTTGAATATTGGCACCATAATGGACCTTGTCCATGACTCCAAAATTCCTTTTTTTGCCGTTGCGGTACACACCCTTGTTATAATCGGTGCCCAAAGTTCTGTTTTATATTTAAAAAAGTCCGCTGGGACTCCGTCTGGGCCTGGAGCTTTTCCTTTTTTGGTTGAGTTCAGTGCCAAAAGGATCTCGGAGATTTCGAAGTTTATGTCTATAGGGTATGGTAGAAATGTTTCTTTCTCCTCTTCCGTCTCTTGATCAGAGGATGATTTTTGAAAGATTCTGGTAAAATGTGATACCCATTCTGCAGCATCTATTGCAGCTTCGATTTTTGGGCGCATGTCATCAACCAAGAAGGGAGTTCTTATAATTCTCCAAAAGGCTTGGGAGTTTTTTTCTTGTGCACTGGTATGAAGTTCGTTCCAAAGTGCTTGCTTAAGTTCCTCTTTTCTCTCTTTCCTGATTTTATGATATTCGCTTCTGAGAGTGGCTATAGAGCGAGGATCCCTTTCGTCTTTGTTTAGGGCTAGCTTCAGCTTTGTGTGAGCCTTGGTGCACTCTTGATTGAACCAGCCTTTAAGTCGAGGTAGTCCAGTTTTTCGTTTTGCTGTAAGTAAAACCTTTAACTTATCCATAATTTGGGCAAAGTTGTTAAGAAGCTCCTCGTCTTCTGTTGATATGTCCAAACAGATTTTAATTTGAGGGTAGACTGACTTTATCAGCTCTTTAGTGAGTTCTTCTGGGTTTATCCTCCCCCACTTTATTGAGTACCCATTTAGTTTATCCATACTTATGTTTTCCTGAGTCAGTGCGTTAGCTATTGTGATTGGAGGGCATTGTTGATGGTTTATTATCACTTCCAATTTTAATATTGCGTGATCACTTTGGGGATTCGGTTTGACTTCAAAGTTTTTTACTCTTGGTTGCAGAGATGCTGATATTATTATGAAATCAACCGTGGTGCTATAACCTCTTCCTAAGTAGGTCGGTGCTAGTGAATTAGCTCCATGGTCCAAGGTGTTTACTACTTGGAGATCCAGATCTGATAGAAGATCGTTCATTTGTCTGCCCATGTTGTTATGCGAGAAGTGGGTAAGGGAAAGGCCTTCCTCTGTCACCATGCCAGAACACTTTTGTTTTGGTTGGGTGCAGGCGTGGAGGTTAAAATCGCCTGCCCATATTATGGTTGTTGGACCTCTTTCTCCTTGCTTCGTTCTGAGGGTGGTTAGTTTTTCGTGGAGGTGGGTCAGGACTCCCTGAAACTCTGGTTCATCCAAGTTATTATAAAAGTTAATAATAACTATTGACTCTTTTTTCTGCAGGAAAAGACCAAGGATCTGCAAATTAGAGTCCAGTTCAATGACCTTAATTTTTATATTTTGAATAGTATTGGCTAGATAGATGCATAATCCTCCCTTTGGTCTACTCATCTGTCCCGACTTCGCAAGGGAGGAGTATGTCTTGTACCCCTGTAGGTGGTATTCTTGCTGTGACCACGTCTCCTGTATGCATATTATTTGATGGCTATGCGCGTGGTACATAATTGTCCCGTCCTCCACTTTTGTCCTTAATCCTGCGATATTCCAGGAGATCAGGCTTAGGGTTGTTGGTATTATCCCTAGAGATTTTAACTATTTTTGGTTCATTAGAAATCTCTGGGTCTGAAGGGACTGGTGGAGGATCCGGGGGTCCCGGTAAGTCGGTGCTATTTAGGGAGTATTCTTCTAGCTGTGGTAGTCAGTCGACGCACTCTAGGGCACTATACTTATTTGCTAGGGGAAGACCATTCCAGCCATCCCAACGTGGGGGATCACTGTGGTTTCTCCACTGTTCTTGTCCTCTCCATTCCTCCCTTTCTCTGCCTCGGTGATTAGGGCCTAATGGGTTGAAAGGGGGGGGCCGTCCTTGCCACGGCTGCTGCCATTGATGAGTGATGTGTTGCATGGGTTGAGGGGGTTGCTGCCACTGTTGAGAAGTGTAATGTAAATATTGAGGGAGTTGAGAAGGTGGTTGAAAAGTGTAATGTAGAGGTTGAGGAAGTTGAGGAGGTGGTTGCCACTGGAAAGTTGTTTGTTGTGGTGCTTGTGGGAATCGGGGAGTATGTGGGGGCTGCTGGCATTGGTACGTAATATGTTCTGAGGGGTTTATGAGCCCTCTATTTACTGGGACAGTGGAGCAGGGAAAATTTTGTCGTAAGGATGTAGGTAGGAAATAGCACAAAGGAAGAGGATTTATTTGGGTGGCGGGTCCACTGCTAGGTGTGTTACAGATATAATTTGCTGCCCCTATCTCCCTAAATTTGATGGTAATGACGTCACCCGCTATGGTCTTCGTGTTTCTGCCCACCCATTCTCCTCTACGTACAGAGAAGATGTCACCCCTGATGTGAACAGGTAAGGGTTTGTGCAGTTGAAGCCACTGGGCGCATTTATTCTTCAACTCTACGAAAGTTTCTCTTACACCCTCCTTCAGTGGTGGTACAGATGTTAACACCACCACGAAGGGAGAAGCTTCCGGCGGCAAATTAATTATTTTTGGGCGAGACTGCTTTGTCTTAGATTCTTGCGATTTCTCTAAGA
Organism: Lissotriton helveticus; assembly: GCF_964261635.1. Classification (NCBI taxonomy): domain Eukaryota; kingdom Metazoa; phylum Chordata; class Amphibia; order Caudata; family Salamandridae; genus Lissotriton; species Lissotriton helveticus. The sequence goes on from NC_136067.1 coordinate 1,014,316,017, forward strand.
AAGGAGTCGCTGCTGGGATAGTGATGTCCCCATTTGTGCCTTTTGGCTGTCGGTTGTTTGTTTTGGTTGAACCCAGTGGTGCTGCTTGTGTTTCGGGGGCGGGATCTACTACTATGGGGGTGACTGGGGGAGCATCTGATTTACTCCCTTTTTGGATTGAGAGCTGTGTTGATGGCGCCTTGCTAGCTGGTGGAGTATGAGGTTTGGTCGATGTGCCTATTGCATGTTTGGTACAGGATGTTTTTTTAGGAAGTATTTCTTTTACCCCATGCGTTTGATCGGGGCCATGACCGCTTATCTTACTACCACATTTCGAATTGATTAGTGAGGTGAGTCTATCCAGCTTCGATATTAAAGGTTTAATTTGTACCGCTATTGTGGCCTCAAGATCTGATTTAAGGTCTGTTACCATGTTTTCCACCCAGCAGGGTATACCTGCCGCGGAGTTGGGGGTGGGCGTGATCAAGTTATGATTCTTGATTTTTGCTTTAGGTTTTTCCTTAGTGTTTGGCATAACCTTGGTGGAAGTGGAGGTATCTTTCCTTGTTTTTATCAGGTCTAAGGTCATTTCTGTATCGGGTAGGATGGATTGACTAGTTACGCTCTGCTCTGGTTTGTCAGTTGGTGATTGGCAGGCTTCTAAGTCTGGGGTTGCCTCAAGGTCAACATATGAGAAATCGGAGTCTGATTGGGTCACGGATAAGTCTACAGCATTTGGGACAGTCAGCGTGGGAACGGTAGTTAGGGGTAATGGTAAAGAGCAGTTGTTCACGGCCTGGTGGACGGGAGAGCTTGCGGTTGCAAGAGGACCCAGAGAGGAACGTTTAGCCTGCATAAGGTCCAGGGAAACTCTTTTCTCCAACAGGATTATGCTCTTATCGATGGTTTCATTGACCCGGGATATGAAGAGATCTATGGGACCGGTCACTTGTGCCACAGCCGTAGCTTTTTTGGTGTTGCTTCTAGTTTTGGGACGCATAGTGATCGTCTGTGATATAAGTCAGGTACCGCGAGGTAAGCCTCACGGGAAATAATTGGTGAATCCTAAGTCTGGCCACTCTATGTTGGAATGTAGGGTAAGTATCACTGGGACGCCTACCTTGCATATGATGGAACAGAATAAATGCAGGGGGTCTGGACCGTGGCCGTCCTTTGCCGTCCTCGAACGGCCTAAAACGGCCCTGTCTTTGCCCAGTCTTAGCCCGGGCTGCGTCCCTCGCTGCGGGAGTGAGTTGGTGTTTTGTAGGTGGCGGTTTGGGCGGGGGGCGGGCCAGCAGGGAGAGCGGACCGGAAGCTCTTCCTTGGTCTCGCAGGGACTTCTGGGAAATGAAGTCCCTGCACGCTCGCAGCCCCGCCGGTTGCCTCGCGCCCCTTACCGCCTTTCCGCCAAGGACCTCACGTGAACACCCACGAGAATTCTAGGACAGGGGCTCACCAGCGAAGCCGCACCCGCGGAGCGGGTGCGGCGAGTAGTCAGCTGGGAGCCTGGTATGCCGATTCCAAAGTGCGCTGTGCAGTTGAAAGCCTCTCTCACGGATCCTTGGACCTTTTTCCACAAGTAAGTGTCCCACAGAACAAGGGTTGCAGGTGCGCTTTTGAAGTCCTTAGATGGGCGGGGGGCGGGCCAGCAGGGAGAGCGGACCGGAAGCTCTTCCTTGGTCTCGCAGGGACTTCTGGGAAATGAAGTCCCTGCACGCTCGCAGCCCCGCCGGTTGCCTCGCGCCCCTTACCGCCTTTCCGCCAAGGACCTCACGTGAACACCCACGAGAATTCTAGGACAGGGGCTCACCAGCGAAGCGGCACCCGCGGAGCGGGTGCGGCGAGTAGTCAGCTGGGAGCCTGGTATGGCGATTCCAAAGTACGCTGTGCAGTTGAAAGCCTCTCTCACGGATCCTTGGACCTTTTTCAACAAGTAAGTGTCCTATTAAATAAATTACTACTTGTGTGATAGTTATTACATTCACAAAGTTTTCCTACTGATAGATTATGGAAGGTCATACCTTCCAAATTCATTTGGTGAAAAGGCCAGAAGAAAAGACAAAACATGCACAATTCAGTCAGTAAATATTGATATAACCATGGTATTCCTCAATTTGAAGTTGAAAACTCAGAACAGGAGGCAATTTACTTCCAATGATTAATACCTCACCCTCAGATAATAGTTTTTGCTATGCGTGGTAAAACTCAATCACTTTTACCCACAACTTATAATCAAGGTAATAGAGCTATTGGTGCTGTCTTGTTACAAGTAGAGGATGATGACTGTAATGAAGATCCCTTTTTCCCCACACTCTTTCTAATTGTGATTAAAATTGGTAAGTGTTTGAGTGAACATTTCTTGCTAAGAAGGCTATGACAAGAGAAATGTTTAATGATACCCATTTTCCATTTGAGATCATAGAAATCTGCACGCCAAGTATTACATCAGTATCAGTACTGTAATAATTGTCAAGTGTGTTGAGCCTGTTTCTATCGCAACATGAAATGTAATACTAGCTATTAATGTAGTGGCAGGTATGCTTTCCCATTTCTGCATGTTCTGCTCAGCTTATTGGATTGTTGCATTTTTGCTGAAGAGGATATGTCATCTGATTTGCCAAAACACTTCAAAATGCTGTGATACTTGGTCCAGGTTGAGATTGACTAAGAACCCTTGGTAGTCAAAATGGATCAAATTGTACAGTACCCTTTTCAGACAAGTTCTTATCAATTTGGATAGGAGTGTACTACCAACATTCATTAGTGAGATTGGTCTCTATAAATAGTAGTGTTATGGCTCCTTACATGCTTGCAAAACGGGGTATTATTTGTTTCCTGCCATGACAGTGGTGTCTGTCAAAATCAAAGACGTCTCGATATAGTGCCGAGTGGGTCCAGAAATGAGAGACAGCTTCCCTCCAATACAAGGGTAGGAGTAATTTTAGATTAGAACCAAATTAATTACATACGTTTTCCAAGAATGGAATATAATGCTGAGAGATGTTTAACAAATGAATGTCCTATGAGGACATCCTCTCTCATACCTGTTGCATTGGATCCCATCTGTTTGGTATCATTTCTGTTTTCCATGCCTCCCGTTTGCCTGGCTGGTACTTTGCCACATTTCACACTGAATTCCTAAGTTATTCAATTCGTGTCACAAGCTTCTGCGTGACTTTATCACAGGAAATGTTTTCTGTGATTGGAAAGAAGAAGGAATCATTGAGTCGTCTGACAGGTATCTATGCTTGACAGTAACCCCAGCTAGCTCATTTTGATAGTGTTAGATATGAAAAATAATCTATGCAAGAAAATGATTTACATTTTTTTTGCAGTTATTATAAAGCATAACCTTGACCTGAAGGTATTGGAATGCTTTACATGAACACCAGTTACATTACACCGAGTCACACTAATTAGTTTTTTTGTTTTAGGCTAGGGGAGATTAAGGGCCTTTTTCAACTTTGGCAGTCCTCCAGCGGTGCTGCCACAGCGCTGTCTGCTGGAGGACTGCCAAGGCCGTGGTGCTCCTGCCCCTCCAAATTACGAGTGGCGGGCGGACGTTGCATTGGTGGTTCTTATGACGGTGGTACGTCAGGCTCATGGGAGAGACTAACATGCAGAGCGCCGCCATGAGAACAATGACCGCACGTTCCTGCATGGTGTGGCATGTATGCCACACCGTGCAGGAACCAGGGGTGCAAACCCAGGTGTGCCCATGTTGTGCCCCCCTGCATGCACTCGCAGGCCCATGAGCGGCAGGTTGCCTTTTCCCCACCTTTTTTGATAGCAGGCTCACTATCATGACATGTACCTTGTAATATGCTTTGTGGTGCAACAGTAGCAACGTGAGCATATTGCTGCTCCCTGACCACTACATGAGAGTCACAGGATTCTGGATCCCCGGTGGACGCACTAATCCTGTGGCAGTCCGACTGCTTCACTTGTAATACTGCGGGTGGGCCTGCATTGTGACAGTGGTCGGACAGCCCTCTCAAATATGGCAGTCCTATGGACCGTCGTACTCATAATAAGACCCTAAATGATTTTCCCAGAACCGCAGGATGTTGAGCTGTCTCCAAAACTTGATGCAGGTTGCTGGGTTCAAAAGTCAGCAGCTCTGGTCATTACACAAATCACCCTTCCTTCCCCTCCTACTCATGGCATTTTTGATCAATGCAGAAACCAAATTTGTTGTGGTAAGTTGTGACTATTGATAGAAGATACTTCTTCCAGTTCAATCCCCGGTAAAGTTATTGAAAGCTACACTCATCCATATAGCCACTATGCACAAGAGGATCAGCTTCCCTGTCTTTGAGGGACATCCACCCCTGTCCTAACCCTCCTGCACCCCATGCTGGGACAGTTCAAGATGGAGCCGTCAAGAAGTCTCTGATCACATCTCCTCTGGGATCCTCAGCAATGCCCCTAGCTGACATCACTTCCAGGGCCTTTCCCACCAAAACTTCAAAGAGGAGCCCCCTCCTGTGTTTCCTCCAGAGGCCTGGACGTGCTCCTTTGTTCAATCATCCTGTGCTGTCCCAACCCTGGTACAGTGTGACAGCTAATTAATGGGTGCAGAGTTTCTCCCCACCCCTTCCTCCTAAGAAGCTGAGTCAAGCATTGTTGATTGCTTCCTTTGTGTGAGGAGGTTTTTATTCTTTCTGCTGGGGAGCAGGGTAATTAACTTGGCCTGGCAGGGTAACAAAAGGCCCGGGTTCTGGTCCTGAGCTGAGTCAGAGAAAAATGTGAATGTTGGATGACCCATAAGGTGCACTTATCTCTACTTAGGACTTGCATTAACAAACTGGTGCATACTTTTCAACCCAGTTTGATATCTTTCTGGACTTTGGAGGCCAAAGGGAAGCAAAACTGCACTCTAAGGCAGATTTCCCCCAATGTATATAGTAAAGCGTCACTGCAGACAAAACAGTAAACCATACTGACTTTACCAATGAGTTATCACTAATAGTATAAGGGCTACCCCTGTTCAATATCTAACCCTGCAGAGTTCCCACTGGGCCAGGCTACCTGTGCACAGTACCGGGCTATACATGACAGCAGGTTTTCACATGCAGCCCACACACGTATGCACATGCATGTGCATGTGTTTTCACAAGTGACCAACCAAGTGCCCCTTACCCTTGCTGTGTCGCTGTGGCCTTATCTTAAAGGGCGGGCACTGGCAATAAACGCCCACAGTACATTTAATATGTGAGTACCATGGGTGAGACACCAGTTGTGAGGCTCAACCATAGTAAAAAGCCCAAAACCAGTTGAGCCAAAACAATAAATCTGGGCGAATTGGATGGGAGGAAGCCATTTTGCTATACCACTCCAGTCTAAGTAACAGTCGAGAAAGTATTTAATTTAAATTAAGACTGAATAAAACAAAAATAAAATATTAAAATGAAAATCATTCCACAGACAACATTTTAAAATCACTTACATATTAAATAATTAATCAATCAAAAACTGCCCAATATTTAACAAAACCAATACAGTCATATTAAACATAATCAACTATCAATTACTGTATCACATTAAAAAAAATGTAACATAGTATCATTAATGTAAGATTTTCTCACCCTTTATCCATTGAAAAAAGAAATTAAAAATATACATAATAAATATATTCAAATGTAAATACATGAAACAAAATGAAACACTTGAAAAAGTCATCAAAAAGGAAAGGTTAAATATTACCAATCACTAACAGTCAATTAGATATTTCAGTAACATAAAAATATTAATTTTAAATACATTTTAATTTAATTAACTTTCCAGGCTATTCCCTACAAACACATCAACCCAGTACTAAGATAAAACATTGGATCACTAAAAATAAAATTACAAAATACATTAAAATTAGCACAACCAATTAAAATATATAAAGTCACAATCAAACAATTAACATAAATATCAATCAATTAAATAATTTAAACTAGCATTTTTAAACATTACATTTCATTAATTATAATTTAATTAACATCCCACCCAATTCCCCTACACACCCAACCACCTGTTTCTAAAGTGTAATATACTATTATTTTAATGAAATTGACAAGCTAAACTAAAAGATATGATGTAACTCTTAATACATTAACATGATTAATAATCAAATAAATAATTAATTACAATAAAGAATAATTACCATAACATGTAAATTAATTATCATTAAAGGTTGTGGTGAAAGCGTGCATTGCAGACTCACTTCCTGTGACTGGTGGACATGACGCAAACCTCTGTAGCTGTAGCTGTAGGGGGCCCTGTGAGGCCGTTGCACACCTAAAATGGCCTGAGCCTCTGGAGCCGTAGAACGCTAGTTGGTCACCATTTTCTCTGGAGTTTCGGGAGCTTCTGGGCTACGTGATGAGTGACGGGTGATGGCATCAGATGAGCTGGGCTCTTCTTCTGCTCCTAGTACCCAGTGTTGTCCAGCAGTATAGCCTGAACTTAGGAGGCAGGGGCCGCAGTGAGACACGTGAGTCCCGAGAGCCCAGCTGCAGGCATTTGGAGGACAGCGACTGCTATGCCGTTCGTGTCCTGCTCTTGCTGGTGTACTTCTGTGTTCAGCATCATACCACGGAGGACAGGAGGCCAGGTAACATCTTCCTAATGGGAAGGAGAAGGTGACCCACAGTCAACTAACCACTGTGGTGTTGTATGGAGCTGCGCTGGGTGGAGCTGCCCTGCCCAGGTGTCGGGTGGCTTTTTCACCGTGTGACCCCCCACCTCTCCCCTTTAATGAAACTTAACCCGCCTCTGCTGCTACAATAACTTATGCTTCCTGAACATTACCTTGAGTGTCGTAGATGAGATTGGTGAGCTTGGGCCCTCCTCTATTTGGTCCTCCATGTGTTGTGGGCTGCTAAGGCTTTGTTGATCTTACAAAGTTAGGCAGACACTGGTGGTGGTGATGAGCCGGTTGTCTCCTCCGGGAGCACTGGTCTTTGGGTGAAGGTGGTTCCAATGCGTGCGTCTTGTGTCCAGGGGCATTCGTCCTGGGCCACTTGGTATTTGTTCAAAGATTAAGGATCACCCAGAGTTAGAACCACAAGGTAATACAAGAGAACTAATTGGAGTTTGATAATCATTCATCTCCAATGCTCTTTCCCGTCTTGCATCCTTTTTTCATTGGAGTAACAGTCTGATTATCTAGGTCGAATCACTATAGAAGCCTTCATTGGAACAAATAAGATGACAATAAGGAAATGTCTCTCAGGAGGAATGATGCCTTTAAAGGCATGTAATATGACAAAATTCAATCCTATTATGGATACGTTCACCCATCTAAATGTGGTGAAGGGCTTGAACTACCTTTTCTTTCTCTTCCAAAAGGAAAATGTGGGGCCCATTGACAACTTCTCAAAGTTGACCAAACAGAAGGATCCATTCGTCTGCTTGGATGTTAGGAACCCTGCAACACATGTTTCCTTTGGGGAAATAAAACATATGAGGTACAGTATGATAACTTGTACTGCTTCCCTGATGAGCTACTCTCTGGCACAGAGCGATATAGTAGGAGGAAATCCAAAGCTCCTACAAGTCTCAGTAGTCAATGGAGGGAGACATGTGTTTAAGCATGATATTATAGGGAAAGGCCCTCATCATCAACAGAGGATGACTTGTTCAAATGGAATTGGTTGGCCGGCCCCCTTAACTGCACCTGTGCTTCCGGCCAAGTGTTTAAACCGTATAGTTAATAATAGTTTTAAATTGTTTCTTTGATGGTTTATTGAAATATACCTGATTAAAATGGATTTTTTAAACATCCTGAAAGCTGAAGTGATCTGCATTCAGGAAACCTGGTGTACATCCGATTTTGCTCTAAATGGATTCATGCCTTTAGATTTTTTTAGCAGAATAACAGATCAGATATATATAGAAAATATACAGTATAAGTGACACAAAATAACTCTTCATATAGCAGGGAAGAAAATCTAAAGATGCCGTACAAGTGTAAAAAAGGTAAACAGTCAATCACAAAATTCGGGACAGTCAATCCATTAAAACCTACAATAATGAAATGAATAGTAGCAATCAATAAAGTGCCAATATGCCGTATTGAATCTCCACCTAAACACTTACTTTGTTCATTCACTGGTAAGAAAAAATATACAATACAAATAAAATAGCAGCAATTAGTAAAGTGCCATTGTGCCGTATTGAATCACCACCACTAGTGCAATTTCTTCGTTAGTTCAGTGGTCACAAAAAATATACTTTAGACATACAGCAGCAGCACTGAACACTAAAAGCAAGCACATACACGTCATGTTTGATTAATAACTTTTAGATCACCAGCATCTGCAATGTTGCCCTCCTGGAATCACCAGTTGACCTGCAAACACATCAGGACCCGCCGTTTCCATTTTATCCAAAAACTGCCATGAAGAATTTAATCTCTTTAAGCCCTCCACACACCTTGCATGCGCCTCCTAAGAAAAAAATTCCCACGCATTTTATCAAACCACTCTTGGTACGTTGGAACCCTGGATGTTTATCACTTCTGTAAAATCAAAGAGCGAGCAATTAAAGAAGCTATTTATATAAACACCTGTCTTCACTAGCCAATATCAGAACTCTGGCTCTTACTAAAGAACCCAAAGAGTGCCACACGAGCTTCCGGGTCTATGTTGACCTGGAGACCAAATCTAAGAGCAGAGAATACCTTTTCCCAAAACTGTCCCAACATGTGGCAAGTATACAAAAATAGGAGCCAAGCCCTTATCCCCTGTTGCTAACATCAAAAGCAGTGATCCTCCACCACTGGATACATTCTGTGGAGGGATGCAGGGGTATATTAAGCCATCCAACAAGATAGGAAAGGCATCCTTTTAAGATTTGCTGCTGTTAAAGCCTAATGAACTGTGAGTGAAATAGTCTGCCAATGCACCTTCGTGAGGATGCATTGTGTGAAAAGGCTGATCTTTTCTAAAGATCTTTGCACATGTTGCCTGACCCCCTGCTCATGTAATAACCTATATCGATTTCCAATTCCCTTGAGTCTAGACCTTAAGAGTCAGCGTATGGCGGGGTGGGTATTTTGACTAGATTCCGGGCAGTGCTTCCTCAAAAAAAGGCTAATCTGATGAAAAACTCCGAACAGCTTACAATGCTCACCACAACGAGAATGGAATTCTTACCATGTAATGAATTTACCCCTCAACCAAAGTGCACCAACACTTTAAAACCACAAGCATTCCAAATTCGTAACTGACTACATATTTGCACTCCTGTGCATAGCCTAATAGAATGTGTTTAGATAAATAAAGTGATTTGGGTTGGACACCCATCTCCTGTAAAGCTTTGTATCTTCTTTTCTTTGGGAGTTTTGCTATCTTAATAAAAGCAGGCAACTGGGTTTCAGCTTCCTGGATCATTTTGTCTACAAAAACAAATCTACTTCTCCTCTACCATTCTCGTCTATGCAAAATCGATTCAATCGCGAAAACTTAGATTTTTATAAATTCTTACAGCTTAAAGTAAGGCTTACTAAAAATAATCTCTCAGGAGCCACACCATCTCTTACCACCCTTCTGGGTCGAATACTCAAGGCAGGTCGCTTGGTCTCCAACATATATAACATTCTCCTACCAAACCAAAATAAAAGTCTAACACGTAATCAGCCACATTGGAAGCTGAATCAAATACGAAAGATATTGCCTTTGACTGGGTCTCCATCAACAAATCTCCCTTCTCTCACAAAATGTCACCTATTTTATCACAAACTAAATATATGATAATAAACAGGACATACTGGACTCCCCGCCAAGCTCTTTAGGGTTGGACTCAAACAAGACACCAACTGCTGGTGCTGTTATAAAAAATGCTATTCGAATGCTCCCTCCTCCAAAACTTCTGGAATAAAGTACTAGACTGCATCAAACATACCCTAAATATTCTTCCCACAAAAGAATTCTCATACATTATTCTAGGCCCTTTGGACCCTCAACTCAAGGACAATGGCCGTTTTTTACTAGATCTAATGGTCACTTGGGCTTGTAAGCTAATACTGAACAACCGGAAACACTTTAAAGCAATCTCCTTCTCTATGTGTCAGGAATGGTTAACTTTCCTCAGAGGAGCCAATAATATTGCACTACAGATATCTCCGTTGCATGTCTCCCAAGGTTCAATACAAAATTTGCTAGACCCAAGAGCCTTCATTCACAAGCCTCCATGAATTCTCCTCAAAGAAGGTCACTTCTCCTTCGGTAATTCTACCTTTCTCGTCCATCGAAACACACTTCCGCGAGTATTACACTAATCCCCAAGGTCATCCTTGCCATTATCTTCCCTCATTCACGTGAGACAATTTCTTTTTATTCACACGTCTGCCCATCTTAGGTATACACTGGGATCCTTCTAGAACTATAATCCTGTATAACCACACCGTTTGCAATCTGTTTTAAGTGGCTTAAATGTCTAAACAGGGACAAGATCCTCGGTATTTCACAGACATCAAGGTGAATTAATTAGGTTACATTTTTGATCAACCCTACCAAAAATGTTTTATATGTATCGTTGATGTAAGACTCACTCAAAAATGTTAACATTTTTTATGAAAATATATATATATATATATGTACCCTTGCTGCTCTGATATTACTGATTAACTGTGATATTTATGCCTAATTGTATCTGTATTTATTCACACACAAAGAAGTGATCTCTATCAATTGCTATATAATGGCTCATCTTATGCACAGATTTTCCCTCTCCCCCTCAGTGTAACCCAGCTCTCTAACTGTATATTTATTTCTTCTATCACTGTCTACCTCTGTTTGCAAACTTTAATAAAGCATTTTGAACTTTAAAAAAAACAAATCTACCACCCTCTTTCCATCTATTTATTTTGCTAGAGCATCTGATAAATATGCTTCGTAATATGTCTGTACATGAGATAATGCCAACCCACTATGGCTAAAACCTAATTGTAGTACAAGTAGTTTTACCCTATGAACCTTGTTATTCCAAACAAAGTGTCTGAAGAGTGCATCCAGTTCCATGAAATTGCTCTTATTAAGTTTTATAGGGACATTTGAAAAAAGAAAAAGCAGCAAAGGTAGAACAGACATTTTAATAAGGGGTATTCTACCAACTAATGTAAAGGGAAAGAGTGCCCATCTATCTGGCAAGCCATTGATCTTCTTCTGCATTGCAACATAGTTTCATTGTTAAAGCTGGGAGTAAATATTTGTTACCAAGATCCCCAAACAACGTATCGGACTTTGGGAGCAGGCCTGCAGCTGAGAGAATCAGGGAGATTGCTAACTGAACTATTGAAAAGAAGCAGCTAAGTTTTATTCTGGTTAATTTTAATCATCTAATCCTTTTAAACTGCTCAAACGTATCCAACTGCCTTTGAATTATCTGCTTCTCTGGCCTGAGATATAGGATAATATCACCCCCTCACATTTTTTATTTAGCCTTCCACAATACGGGGTTCTCAATCCTCTCATTCCCCCAAATCCTAAAAGCCAAGGGCTCTATAAGAAAGGTAATTAAAATTGGGGACAGAGGACACCCCTGGTGTGTTCCTTATTTATATCTGCCACCCTTGCAAGATGGAAATTCACAAAAACCTTCACTTGTGCTCCTTGATATAACTTCTGCAGCATTAAGCTGGATTGAGCATCAAAGCCAAACCTCCCCAGGCCATTAAAAAGTGCATCCTGGTTAACCATTTGGAATGCTTTCCCTGAATCAACCATTATTACTGCTGGACGAGTCTGGTTAGCAGCAAAGTAGTCAAAAGCAGGAATTAAGAGGTCATTGTTAGCCGACATCACACAACTATCCATAAACCCCGTCTGATCATTATGTATTAATGCCTGGACTGCCGGAGTGAGACGTATAGCCCATATTTTCTTTCAAAGCTTATAATCAGTGTTCAATAAGCTAATTGGTCAGTGTGACTTGACATCACTTGGGTTTTTATATTTCTTTAAAAAACGAACAACCGTGGACTCCTTAAAGGATGAGGAAACCTCCTCAACCTCTTTACAAAATTAAACAGCTCTGTTAAAAAAAGTACAAGTTCACTTGCTAATGCTGTAAAAAAAATTCTACCTGGAACACATCATTGGCGCATGCCTTCCGACTAGGCATTGTGACAAGGGCTTCCTGAACCGCTGCCGCTGATATACTAAAGGCCATTCTTCGTACCTGAGAATTTTCCAAATGAGAAAGCCTGATGGACTGAAACTATTGGGATATATTGGCCTGCGGGATTGAATATTTATAACATGAGGGCAACATTGCAGATGCTGATGATCTACAAGTTAATAATCTCATCTCAACTGACCTCTTCTAACGTAAGTCTTCACTTGGACATCGATGTTTGTGGTAAAAAGAAAAAAATGAGGTAGTAAGGAACTCTTTTTATTTGCAAAAAAGCAATAATATTTGACCTGAAACATAAACCATGGTGTCAGGCATTTCTGGACATTACTACGCTTTAATATGTTACCTTTACAAGTGTTAACTTCTAAATGGCAAATACATGTAATATTTGCAGCAACTGTGTCCAGGACCTAAAACGTGCTATTTGTTTGTCCCTCTTTTCTGTTATATCATTTCTTTGCACCTTTATGAGATCCCCGTTATAAAAGTATTGGGTTGAACTGCAGTCAAAGCCATTCAGTTATTACTTTCTCCTCCTAATTAAATGTTCTGTGTTCAGGTTTTTAACTTTTTAAACTATTTTTTAACATTGTATTGAATTTTTTGATGTAATTCAAAAATTTTAGATCAAGAAATTGATTTTACTGCACTGGGTTACGGATTTTATGGTATTATTATCTGAGGCGTTACCTTTTCCATTCCTCATGTATATTTGGTATTTTCTCGTGTGCTCCTCCCGATAGTTCCAAACCATGAATAAATAAATATTTTGCATACAAAGCATACATTAATTAACTTCTCACCCTATTCCCCTACAACCCAACAATCCACGACTAAACTTTACATTTCGATTTAAATCCCAAAACAAATTACTAAAACATTTAAATTACAAACTATATTTTTAGAAATATACAACTAAACTAACAATATTACCACCTAAAATTAATATGTTGATTAAAACACGTTACATTTATTTATTTTTAAAACTATGTTTTTTACAATATTAATTTTAAAATCAATATATTTTATCAAATAAAATATTCTTGACAACGACATTTTGATCCACTTAGTTTTGTAGTAACAATATTTTTCTGAATATATTTTTGTCTCACTATATTTAAAACTCAATGTTTTGTCCAAATAATACATCCAGATGATTTGTTTATTGTGACTGATAATTCTGATTTTTATCTCCAGATTATGAAAATCCTCAGCAATTTGGGGTGTTCTCTGGTATTTTTATTTCTGAATTTACCAACTGTAAACACTGGATGCCTTTTTTTCAAACTCAAATTAAGGATCAGTTAGTTCATTTGGGCTTATACACTCATAAGTTCACGAAAAGAGATGTCTTGCAGTCTAGAAGATGCATGTTAAGATTTGAAACTTTATTTCTGGCCCTCAATGTTGTATTATATTCAGTTCTTATTATTGAATTCCTTTAATTTTCTAAACTCCATGTACACATATCGATGGGGGTAATTTTGTATTCCCAACACTTAAAATACAGAACAATTCTTTGATTCTCCATCTTTTAAGATCTTATCAGCTCTAACAGATGATGGGAGTAAGCTAACAACCATTCAGATTGCACAGAAAATGGACAGCAAATGTCAGCTTTGTTGTATGATTAAATAAATACGACATTTACACAATATAATATAGTAATTGAATTACAGAAACAACTAATTTTTTTCTATCTTGCAATATATTCTTCCGAATATCCAGGGTGTTTCTCAATTGTACTATAGGTTATCTGTAGAGAATTTTTTTTTGAAGGGGGCACATTAAGATGGGACCACATTTTGTTAGAGCCAGAATTCTGAACTGCAGCAGTTTCCTTCAATTTAGCTATGGTTAGACGTGTCAAGTATTGCTGGCAGTGCAATATGACATAGCAAAATATATACTATACTCCACCCAAATTGATCAATATTTCTGGTCAGAAGATGTAGCAATATTCTGAGAAGAACTATGAAAGATGGATCATGTACACATGTTTATAGGTAGTTAACTTGGAGCAAGAATCGTAAAGAGGAAAGAGAAGCGACTCGTTTTAGATAGCTGAACTTAAATGTTGGGTTTAAACCTGTATCTTTAAACCAACCCACACTTGCTCAGCACTTTGTTATGTGAACTAAAAGTGTTTTAAAAAATATTACTGCAAGATAATTGAAAGGTTCAACATCTTCCTTATTTAATATATGGTTAAATCCGACATGTTGTGTTGTGCTTAAAGTTCGGAAACTGGTACCTACCAGCTATTTTTAGATCTGTCAGCGCTGGCACTGGTCTTCAGCAAAACTATGTAAAGCCCGTCTTAATGCAGACTCTCGCAGATGAAGATACAGTGTGATGGATTGTGGCATAGTCTACATATTGTGGGAATGCCCCTGACTAAACGCTTTCTGGCACAGATGTCAGACCATTTGAAGAGGGATTTACAGATGACTAGACTCCTAAGGTCTGACCTGAATAGCCTACACGGCACTTCTGGTCTCCCTCACAAGACACAACATGTCACAAGATGGCACTTGGAGTGTCCAAACTGGCGATTTTGTGCCCCTGGAAAACGGCCCATTGCCCCTCACTTCAGTCCTGGTTGGGCAGCATATATGATTTGGCAGGTTTTGCAAGAATAATCTACAAACTAAATGATAAATTGCAGACTTTTGAAGAAGTTTGGGGCAGGTTCCTCAAGGGTTGACAATATCTATGTTTCAGATTGGACCGGGGTGCCCAGTGTCTTTGCTTGTATGCCTACCCTTGCACTCCAGGTGGTAAAACTAAGATTGATCACTATACATGGAAGGGCCTGGGATCATCCAGCATGCTTGCACAGGCCTACTTTCGTTTCTGACCCACATGGGCCCATGGGAAAATTCAGTCCTTATCGCTGCTTCACGCTGAGGGGGAATGGCTCACCCCCATTTGAACCTACCCTTAGAATCTCCCCTTCTTTTTTCCCATGTTTTTTAGATGCCCAGGTCTCTCTCTTTTACTCTCACTCCCTGAGATTTGATTCTTTTTGATAGCAAATTCATTCCATTTATTGATGTCCTCCCCCCTTGGAGGGGTGTGATATGTCTTCAGCACTACGGTTCGCGGCATGTTGCTATTTCATTTCATTCATCATTGTGACCTTTGTGGGCAATCTATGCTGTATCTTTGCATTGGTCACAACACACTCAATAAAGAATTGAAACACAGAAACTGTCAAGTAAAAGTACTAATCTCAGAAAATCGAACTTTGGGGAAAGATTCAAAAGAGCTAACATACATTTAATAAGCAGATAAGTGACAGAGGCTTGTCAGTACTCAACAAGAGAATCAAATGGCTTTCCTTTCTGATGTGTTCTGTTGTTTTTTGTGACTGTGTTTTTGTCCTGTTTTAGGGCAAATTGTTGGTTTTATAGGGGTAACCACCCAATTTCTTTGCACCCTTGTGCGGTTAGGTGGAAACACAAGAACTTATAAATATGAGTCCAGGTTTTTCAAGGTATTGATTTTTTGTCATATGTAAACCTTATTTACGTTACCATCAAGGCTTTGCAACTAGTTCATTTACACATCTAATTAAGAAAAAAGTGAGCATCCACACTTTGATGTCTACAGGACTCTAATGTACTAAGTAGCCAGAACTATAAAGCAATTGCACTGTACACACCTGCCAATATTTAAAAATCATGAGGAATTTCAGTGTCTTAACATTTTTAATGTTAAATTAAATACAGACTAAAGAAACCAAATTGTTCTCCATCTTTATGTAAAAAGTAATAAAAATGGAAAATGGGATCCTCGGTTCTCCACAGGTCAGCTGAGAGGATCTCAGCATCAGCACCAGCTCACTTTAAACTTTTTTGGCGGGCCTTTGGGCTAGTGGGCGAGGACATTCGCATGGAATTTGGGCATTACAAATCTCACATATTGCTCAATGGGCTTTACGTTGGTAGTGTTTTTTAATGTTCAACAGATGCCATTTTCATTTACTGATTTATATTTTAATGACTCACTGCCATTTCTTTGAATGTTGCTACTCATGAGCAACATATCAGAGGAACCTTAACATGACTTCCTGAAAAACAAAATTTGCTAAACCATAAAAACACGTATTCTATCAATTCTTGGTAAACTACTAGGGCATTCTGGTGTCTGCTCATTTCAGTGGCTAAAGGGCACCTTCAAACAGTGTTGGGTTGAGCAATTCTGAGATTACTCAAAAAATCCCAAAGCTTTTGGGGGTTTTCCGATTAGTTTGAGAAGTTCAGAAAGAATTATACCTTGTTCTCTTTATCTAAGTCACAACTTTTTAAGAAAGGAAAATGTTTTTCTGGATGTCAGAAGTTTATTCGAAATTCAATACCTTTTTTAAAGACTTTTTTTACACAAGCTGCGGCCCTCCACCAACCTGGCAGCCTCCTTCCCTTCATTGTAGAAGGTAATGATTCCCTTTGTGCCGTAGAAACTTTTCTAGTAGAAATAAATAAAAAGATTTAGAATAGCCTCCTATGGACTTTTTCTCCACAAACCGCACTAAAGCAATTACACAGACATAGGTAAGGAGTTACTTGGAATATTGAATACATCATTAGTTGGACATTAGGCCTAAGGTGCATAAAGCACAAGTGAGAACTGAGTTTCTAAGTTTATTTTTCCATAACCTACATACCAGTTATCAAGAGCATCATAGACAATTCAGTGACTCAACAGCTGCAATCTAGAGATCTGTAATGCAGTTCCCAACATCAATTTCCAAGAGATGGATTTCTGCTGGCAATATCTCATGAGTAGTTATTTTCCTGACTTAAAGGACTGACTGCCAACTTCTTCACTAAAGTTCAGGAGGACATGCTACAGTTTTGTTCTCTACAAGACAGATTAGTTTTTCATCAACAGACACTTGGTAAATATTTACCTTTACATCAGTTATACCAGTTGAAATTGTGTAATTATATCTTACCCGCAGGTCGCAGGACATAGAGGAATATGATTGAAGTGTGCATTTTTAGAGAGGACTTTCTGGTTGTCTACTATTTGACAAGCTTTCAAAAAGTGTGATTCTTCCTGCACAATGTGTATTGTGCTAGAGCTATATACAGGATGCTTACTGATCTCCGTATATGCCAATAGGTTGTATGTTCGTTGTCAAAGATATAATGGACTGTTCTCCCAAGCACACTCATCTATCACAATTGCCAAGGCCTATACGTCTGCAGTGATTTCTGAAGCTTTTCTGAGACCCTCTTTATTGATAGTGTATAATGCATACTAAGATAGTATGGTTGTGGCTCATATGATAGCTGTATCCTTAGAATGTTACCCATTTAATAATAAGTAAATGAAAAGACTGATCTAAATCATGAAAAACAGGATTAGCTGTTGTACAAGTGCATTGAAGTTAGAATGGAACTTGTTTATGTATTGTAGAAAGTAAATAAACACAGCTGTACACTCAGCTACTACTCACATTTCTTTTAGCCACATATGGGTCTTATTCTTCTCTGTTTCCAGTTCTTTCTCAAACTAAGAGATCAGCAGCTTCTCTTACAAATGTCAGGTCCATTTTGCAGCCAATTCACAAGGGTATGTGAATGGTATTCGATGAGTCTCCTTCAAGAAATAGGAAATAGGCTAAAAACATCATAGGTCATCATTGTCTATCTCCTGTTTAGCAAGAACAGTTCATATTTGGTAATCTATCCTACATGTAACTTACAACATGTTCATGGAGATTTAGACTCTTTTTTGATGGGCTGTTTTATGAATGAGGTAGTTGTCATTTTGACTTTTCCGATGAAATAGAACTCATATACTGGCTCATGTTGCCTTACTCAAGGAAATGGTTCCCAGTTCCTTTCCAGATCACAGTTCATCTTCTCTCCTGCTCACTGGGGCAGTGATCTGCCTTAATATGAAGGGTATGACATGTGCGACATTACATTTTGCACTTTTTCCCATTGGCAGTGTTATCTCCTTTAAAATCCCTTCTGAGAACCACTCATCAAATCAATGCCTCTACCGTTGGTAGGACCTCGTTGGAAGTTTGGTCCCTCAGGGAGGAGGCTTAATGTCATGTCCAGGGACAGTGTAAAGCCTATATTATTCTGTTTTGTTGGTATTCTACATATAGATAGATCCTTTCTGCATGTCTTCTCACACGCTCATTCACTCCTTTTCTTGGTTCACCAGCACGTTGATTCTTCTATCCAATCTCTTCACTGGTGGGGCTCACAAAGGGATACATGCACTTCACAACTCATTGCCACTGCCATACGTGTCTCCAACTCAATGTACTTTTTCCTGATGGGTGATATGCTACCTCTTTCTGCTCACAATGGGAAACTCTGTGGAGGGGTTTCATATCCTTTATTCTTCCCTTTTCAATATGGATTTCCTTTTTCACTCTCAATCTAAAATCTAAAATGGCTGCCCACTAGGTCAAGGATAATCTTGTCATCTGCAAAATTGAGGACTTCGCGTGGTTATCCTTTGGAGCATCTCAAAATAGCAACTATGCTGCTTTCTGGTGCCATAACTTAAAGATACACCTCTTGTACTTGTTCTTGTATTCCTCTTCTAGGGTTGTCCTGCACATCTTTCAGCTATTGCTGGTGTGACGATCCTCAGAAGAGGATTTTTTCCTGTGAGTCTTTGACCCTGTTTTCTTTTGTCAGAGTAGGTGCTCAGATTACACTTTACTTCATATTTCTAGAATTGCTAGCATCCACAATTCAGGATACCTGACTGAAGAAACAGCTACCCTGTTAGAGATTGGGATGCTGGTTGACTGGGGTGTGAGCCCTGGTCAAGCAGCAACCACAATCTTAGTCAGGATAAAGCACAAGCAAACCCCAAATTAACCTGTGCTCAACCCCCTGGTAGTCAGGTAATGTGTTATGTATTTGTGCAACACCTCAAACATTAAAACAGTGAAAACGCCACACAAAAAGATTCCACATTGGGTTAGAAAAACAGAGCTTAATTTAATAAATAAAACAAGACCAAAATTACACAAATCCAATCAGTAGAATCAGAGCTATGAAGTATAAACTGGAAAATAACGTCTAAAAGCATAATGCTCCACCAGCGGCAATCTGTTCACGTCAAAGTCATCAGTTCAGGCCGACCGCAATGAAGCGCGGGTCGGATACATTCCCAGACTAGTCAAGCTGAAATTTTCCCTTCTCAAGTTTGGTGCCAAGAGTCCGATTCTCGTTGGAGATGGTCATGAGGAGAAAACAGACCATTCATCTGCAGCATTTGGCAGGGTGGTGCAGATGGGTGGGCTGGAGCTTCACATTGGAGTTCCCCCTCAGGCTGCCGATTCTGATGTTTTAAGAGACAGGCTGGCGGCTGCTCACGCTGGATTACGGTGCGAGTGGCATGCTTCCAGTGTGAGCGGGACAGTTCGCCGTCGCAAAGAGCCCAAAACCTTGATTTCAAGAGCGTAAGCGCTACAAGAAGGGTCCAGGACCTGAGAAGCACAACTTGGGGGTCAGGAACTTTCTGCAGTTGGATGTAGGAGCTTGTTCGGGAACCTTTTATGTCCCCGAGGCTCCGATCAGGAGGCCAGCAGACTAGCCCTTTGAGCCAGGGGTCCTGGGTTCAAGATGAAGTTGCCGGTACAGTTCTTCTTCCCTAGGCAAGAGGTCAGAAGGCAGCAGGTTAGCACAAAATGGCAGCAGAACCTTTACAGCAGTAGTCCGGCAGATTGGCAGTCCTTTTACCAGTACAGCAGTTCTTCTTCCTGGCAGATTATCCATAAATCCAGACGTGTACTGGAGTTGGTGTTTGAGGTCCTTCTTGTTTACAAAATTGTGCCTTTGAAGTAGGGAGAAGCTTCTAGAGGCATGCCTTCAAAGTGCTCCACACTTACTACATAGGATATGGGGCCCTTTGTGTGGAGGCGCGACAGAGCCTATTCAAGTGTAAATAGGAATGTGCCCAGCTCCTACCCTTCCGTTATGCCAGTGATAGGTTATCAGTCACACTTAAGCTCCCAATGTGTGTGGCTGACTAGGAGGAATTCACGGAGCCCAATTGTCACCCACACCCAGTCATGTGACCCAGAGACAGGCTGCAAGCACCTAATGGCTAAAGCAAGAAAATGTGTCCTATCTATCAGTGGGATTTTCAGAATTTCAATTTAAAATCCAACTTCACCATAAATTAGGATTTTAAAGTGTTATTCCAGAGACACCAAACATGATTCGGTCCTCTCTTCCCATTTGGAAATTACACATATAAAATGCAATAAGGCCATTCCACTGTTATCCTAGGGGAGATATATGTCTTGTGGTAGTGAAAAATGAATTCAAAGGTTTGTCACTACAAGGACATGTAAAACTTAAAAGAACACGTTCTACTTTTTAAATACATTGAACCCTGCTCTCTGGGCTATCTAGGGACTACTCTATGGGTTGCTTTTATGTCTTAATAATAAGGTTTGGGCCTGGCAAAATGTTTATTTTCCCAGGTTAAAATGGCATTTTAAACTACATACAAAGGCTATGCAATGGCAGGTCAAAGGCATGTTTAGAGTGCTACTTAAATAGGTGGCACAACCAGTGCTGCAGGCCCACTACTAGCATTTAATTTACAGGCCTTGGGCACATGTAATGGCACTTTACTAAGGACTTTCAAGTAAATTAAATATGCCCATTGGGTGCAAATCAATGTTACCATGTGTTAGGGAATTAGCACAAGTACTTTAGCACTAGTTAGTAGTGGCAAAGTGTGCAGAGTCCTAATGCCAGCAAAAATGAGGTCAGCAAAAACAGCAACACTGTAGGCAAAAAGTGAAGGGGAAACAACACCAAGGATGTCAGGTCTAATGCACCCATTTCTTTGTCAGAATTATGAAGTATTTGCTTCAATACCTAGCATGCAGTTTGAATACCCACATGTGTCAGTATATGAAAGTACATACCAGGAAGGATGCAGTTTTTTTGTTTCTTATTGCACTGGCATTAATTTAATAGTTGCATATCAGATATGAGAACATATGTATGTTTCAAAAATGATTTCTCTTTACTCAGCCATTAGTCTCTAAAAACCCAAAGCTATAGGCAATCCAGTTTATTTGTTAGTTTGATGATGTCTTCTTGGGCTTTTCGACCTACTGTGACATTCATTCATGGGGCGGCACCATGAAATATAACAGATGTTGATCAAGAACCTAAGAGATTTGATGAAATTGAGGTCAGGAAGAGATATTCTGTTTCACTGGTTGCTTGCGGTAATGAAGACCTTAGATTTTTGGTATTTTTTTAGGAGCTTCATAAAGGACCGCACTTTGGCAATTCCTTGGGTGTGAAAAGTCACATGTTGTAAGGGCCAAGAATTCTACAGGTTGATTGTCCGCAGTAGGACAACTTGCAGTAGGGGACTGCACACATTGATGGTCTTTTGATTTTGAATGGTAATGTAAGCAGGCTTTCCTTTGTGGGTGACTTGGTTTGCGTACTAAGATACTTGACTCAGACCTGAATGCTGATGAGAAGCTAATTGTGCAAATAAAGTGTAGATGAGACATCTCTATAGCCCTGAGACCAGGTATTGGGCATTTTGCATTAGGTGCATGTCAGAGACGCTTATGCTAATGAGAATTAATTTGCCGTCAACAATTCTGGCAAGAGCTAGAGATTGGGGGCCTCATTTATGAAACGTGATGCATCGTTGGACAAAAAAACGGCGATGTATCACTTTTCATAGCGCCATCCTTACGAAACCATGGATTTGCCGTATTTACAATGCGGCGCTCCATGGGGCAAGGATTTACAGATACTTCAGGAATTCTGAATTATCTGGTGGTGCCAAAATGATGCATTTCTGGAGTGTGTCGGAAAACTGACACAACTGCAGCAATGTGTCATAACCCATTTTGACGCAGTCAAGTTGTAGAAGTGGCGTAGTGAAATCTCATCAATTTCACTGCGCCACTTCTACGAGACTTTTTTAGGGGGAACGCTCAACCAGCAAACATACCTCATGCAGGTATAATGTAGTGCAGGCCTTTACAAAGTGGTGCATCTGCCTAGATGCATCACTTTGTAAATAGGGCGCAGTATGGCTCCTTGATTACGCCACTGCAGTGTCACAAACAAATTATGCAATGGTGGTGCAAGCCTTTCATAAATACATGCCTGGATGTCTTTTAGAATGAGACATTGTCAAGTAAGCACGAGTGTGGGACAGTGGGAACAGGTCGTCCTTTGGATTTGAGCGAAGTAATGGAGTTGACAATCATGCAAACTTCTGAGGGACTTTACTAGTATTTTGAATTCTGGGGTGTGGCCAAACTGAGATTCCAGAAAAAGGGATAATTTGTGGATTGCTTATTTTCTGGCCAATCCGTATGAGTTTAGGAGTGATAATTGTGTATTTTCATGTCATTTTCCAAAATAATCTTTCATGACAATAATTTATGATATACAGCCCGCCGAAGAGCACCTATTGTTTAACAGAATTGCTAATAGTGACTTCTCATTTTGTGTCCTTGGCCTCTGATCTATCAATAGAACTGTGTGCTTATTGCATGTCTGATGAGTGAAAGGCTCTGTTCTCCCGTTAGTAGTGCAAGGAAAGAAGGACAGAAGCTTTAAGAAGGGTAGATAGGAAGCCTAGATAAGCAACTGCTTTATGAATCCCTTGGATGTATGTCATTACCACGCATGCTTTTACAACGCATGCCTTAACTATCAACTTTCACAACGCAAGTCGTTACAACGACTTGCGTTGGGGGGTGCTGGATAGTGAATAGTTTAATTTACTATTCCAACTCCAGTCCCCGTGGATAGTAGGGAAGGTTTTGGATAGTAAATTAACTATTCCCTAACCTAGAGTGCCCCCCAGCGCAAGTCGTTGTAACGACTTGCGTTGTAAAAGTTGCGTGGTAAAGGTACTGCGTTGTAAAAGTTGCGTTGTAAACGCTGTTCCCCCTTACCCCCACACAGCCCCGTTCAGCCTTTGGGACTTGGAATAGGATAAAGCAGCCTATCATATCAGAGGCAACAGAGAGTTTGGCATTCACTAGTGATGAGTAAATCGTACATTTCTTTTTGATGATTATTTAGGTAATCTAGAATATGTCTTTAACTGTATAGTTTTAGGCCTAATGATTCCCATTTAGATTTTTCTAATTCATTCAGAATTTGAGGGAAATTACATGTGCTTTCTTTTACACCCTTGACAGCTGACAATCTGACGCTCATTCTTACTTGGGCCAAAAAAATAAACCACCTGGCCTAGCAAAAAGAAAGTGGAAACTCCTTAAACAGAGATTAATCTTGGCAAAATAACAATTAAATAACAATTCCCGTTCAAAAGAAATACGCATTCTTGTAACACGTCTCAGCAACCTCTATGTTTAGAATGCTGCTGTTTTTACAGGGCTTTGTGGAAACATTCAGGAACTAAATGTCTTTTTTTCCAACGAGAATCTATATCCATACATTTTCCCGAAAAAGAATAATCTTATTTCGGCTTTCTACCTATGCCGATAAAATGAGAGCGCGAAATTCTTAATAATGAGGCCCTGTGATGTATAATCATGTCTTCGCATGATTACAAATCAAGCATTGGATTCTAGGAATCGTAAATATACATGCGCTCCAGTTTTCACAAGCAGACAGATTATGTGCATACAAACAACCGACGAAGAGAGGTGTATGCTCATCAACAATGCACGCTAAATCTCGCAGCCTATGCTTCCTTTCAGCATAAGTCTTTTTTTAGGTCTGGGTGGACCTATATGTAGCCTTTGCACCAGCTTGCCAAGCCAGTATTTAATTTGTGAAAACAAAACAAGTGTCAGGGCTTTCGTCCAGAGGCCACTGCGGCTTGCACAACACATTTCCCCTACCATGCTGCCATTGGTAGTAGCAACACAACTACTAACAATCACACTCCTGTGACAATTCGGACTATTTCAGGCCCCCAAAGCTAGGGGGTTGTCTTAGTCTTTGGTTCCCGGAATCTTCATCTTTACGGCCGGGCTCAGCTCCGCCGCAGCGTAGCACCAGCAGCAAAGGGCCGGGCCTTGCTCCGCCTGTTTCCCGGCCGGGCTTGGCTCCGCCGGGCCCCTCCCACCACCACCTGACGCCCTCAACAGCGCCAGGAGGCGCATAAAGGCAGCACCAGGGCCGAGTTCTGTGTGGGTTGTCTTTGTCTTTGGTTCCCGGAATCTTCATCTTCACGGCCGGGCTCATCTCCGCCGCAGCGTAGCACCAGCAGCAAAGGGCCGGGCCTTGCTCCGCCTGTTTCCCGCCCGGGCTTGGCTCCGCCGGGCCCCTCCCATCACCAGCTGACGCCCTCAACAGCGCCAGGAGGCGCATAAAGGCAGCGCCAGGGCCGAGTTCTGTGGGGGTTGTCTTTGTCTTTGGTTCCCGAAATCTTCATCTTCACGGCCGGGCTCAGCTCCGCCGCAGCGTAGCACCAGCAGCAAAGGGCCGGGCCTTGCTCCGCCTGTTTCCCGGCCGGGCTTGGCTCCGCCGGGCCCCTCCCACCACCAGCTGACGCCCTCAACAGCGCCAGGAGGCGCATAAAGGCAGCGCCAGGACCGAGTTCTGTGGGGGTTGTCTTTGTCTTTGGTTCCCGGAATCTTCATCTTCACGGCCGGGCTCAGTTCCGCCGCAGCGTAGCACCAGCAGCAAAGGGCCGGGCCTTGCTCCGCCTGTTTCCCGGCCGGGCTTGGCTCCGCCGGGCCCCTTCCACCACTAGCTGACGCCCTCAACAGCGCCAGGAGGCGCATAAAGGCAGCGCCAGGGCCGAGTTCTGTGGGGGTTGTCTTTGTCTTTGGTTCCCGGAATCTTCATCTTCGCGGCCGGGCTCAGCTCCGCCGCAGCGTAGCACCAGCAGCAAAGGGCCGGGCCTTGCTCCGCCTGTTTCCCGGCCGGGCTTGGCTCCGCCAGGCCCCTCCCACCACCAGCTGACGCCCTCAACAGCGCCAGGAGGCGCATAAAGGCAGCGCCAGTCCCTCGTCCCGCGGGACGCGCGCGGGCAGCGCCGGGCGAAGCCCGGGCAAAGGGCGGGCCGTCTGTGGCCGTCTGGGGACGACCAGGGACGGGACGGGCCACCCCCCTTGGCACGGACATATTGGGTCAGGTACTGTTTAGTGTGGTTTTGGACTGATATCCTGTGTTTTAAGACTTTAAATGATTCTGTGATCCCAAGCTGTTGCCGTAGGAAGAAGGGGGACTGGGGCCCAAGTATTTTGAAATCATATCTTAAGTGTTGAGTTACTGGGTTACACATTTTAGGGATTCGTGATTTCTGTTGGGGGGAGGATAAGAGGAAAAGAGCTTGACTATAACATGTCTACCCACCATAAAACACGCTCGGTTATGAGTAAAGCTCGCCAATCTGAAACCCCCAAACAAACATTGGCAATACCAAAAGACTTAGCCCCAAGTACAGGGAAAAAACCCACCGCTATTGACCTGATGCTAAAGAAGGTATCTGGGGAAATAGAACGTATGGAAAGGAGCCTATCTTCCTCACCTAACCCCGATGTAGCTACTCCAACACCCTGTAGAGACTCGTTATTAGCTGTTAGCCCAAATATGACGGGCAATGTAGCCTCCCCAAATAACGCAACAGAGGCCGTTCCCTGTGCACAACTTCCACCTTCCCCAGGGACAGAAACTTCAGGCCTTAGTGAACTGGCCCCCCAGAGAAAACCAACACGTCGGGGAGGATTAAGGGAAAACAGAGGCAAAATAAGCTACTCACAAGGGATGCCCGATCTAAGGAAAATAGGCAAGAGGTTATCCTGGTAGATGATAACGTGTACACAAATATAAACCCACCAGGTTGGATCGAGGAAGTCCTAGGAGACCTCAAAAAACATCTAGAAACCTTTTTAATTGCTCAGTTGAAACCCATTATAAGCAAGGTGGATGAAATAGCGAATGAGTTGACTAAACAAAGTAAGATACTAGAACTCACAACCAAGAAACCCCCCATTGACCCCAACCAACCAAGTAATGTGGCCACCAATGACAACATTGACAAAAACACACTGTCAAGTAACAACTGTGTTAGTCATACCCAACACACAATTGCCCAGATACACGATGCGCCGAAAGTTCCTCAAGAGCAGAGAGGGGGATCAAACCAAGATCAGAGAGGGGGATACATTCAAAAGAGGAGCACTAAAAACATAGATAAAGCCCCCCTACAACCACTAATGCAATTGGGGCAGATAGACCACTACCCAAGAAATGGTCCCCACAGCTCACTCCACATGGACTATGGCCCCTTCTCTATCAGAGACTGCCCCCCTCCACACATAAATCTTCCTCCAGATGCCAGCCCCTTTGTTATAGTATTTGCAGGGGTCCCGGAAATTAGGGCCTCAGACAAAGAATCTCATTCCCAACTACATGCGAAGATATCCAAGTGGTTGAATATACACAGACCACTAAATAATGGGGAAAGAGGAGAGATAGTCCATGTGAGAAGAGTTAATTGGCTTGGTGGTAGAAAGAAGGACATAAGAGGGGATTGCATAGTAGCACATTTTAGAGACACTAGACTTGTGGACTATATCCTGAAGAACCCCAACAGAAATCTCACTAGCACAATCTGTGCGCTCCCGCTGGGGTATTTCTACCCAAGGAGCAGGAGTAGCAACAACGTTAACAACGCTGAGAACGTTGGGTGGCACCCTGTAATGCCACAGCATACACAAAGACTCAGATCCACAAGCTACCCTGATCAGCTTCTACCGCCACGAGACTATTCTCAGTGGGAAAGATTTGCCCCTTTGCAGTCACTTGAGGAAAATGACTGACTACCTATGATGGAAAATGAGCCTGTAACACCTTTAGCAACTGGGGAATTCTTAGTGCCTGCAACAGAGGTTAGTGCTGTCAGCGCAAGGAAAGAGCAAAAACTGAGGCTGGAAGAACCCCCTAAACAGTGGGTCGAGACTGAAAATGCCACAGAATCCATAAAATCAGGTGACGGTATAATAAAGGCACCCAGCACAGAGGGCAGGAAGGCGAATAGGGCCGGACTAACTTTTCTGTCTTGGAATATAGCTGGTTTAGGGGCCAAACTCAAGAACAAGGAGTGGAATGAATACATAAGGGGCTTCAATATTATAGCTCTACAAGAGACATGGGCGCGAGATTCAGACTCCTGTCAACTGGAGGGCTATGAATGTTTTTTTAGATCAGCTAAAGAAGTGAATTCTGGGAGAGCAAAAGGAGGCTTAGTGATATATGTAGATCTAGATGTAAAGGGCACCTGGTCACAACCGGATTGGGCGTCAGATACATTACAAGCAGTCTTACTGCAAGGGCAGGGGCAGAGACTTCTGATTTTAAACTTCTATAACCCGGGTTCAAGTGATGGAAACTTCCCTACCCTGCTTGAGCTTGAGAGTAGGCTTAACGAGGAGACAGATCTAAGGCAGGGAGGGCTTGAACAAACTATTTTGTTGATGGGGGACTTTAACTGTCATTTGTGCCCCAAGTTACTCCCCATCTCTCTGGATTGGTCTTCCTGCCCTGTAGAAAAGGGTCCCCATTTTGAACACAATAAGGAGGACACATTATTGATGAAGCTACTAGACAGCTTTGCGCTTACCCATACAATGGATCTGGAGCCGCTGAAAGCAGGGGAGACTCCCATACCCACATTCAAAGGTAAAGACTGTGCGTCTATAATAGACTTTATAGTAATCTCTGCCTTTGTGAAAGACCAGATTATAAGTGCAAGAACGGAGTGGAGCCCCTGGAGCGATCATAATCCCCTCTTTCTGGAAATTAAATATAATGATCTACCAGCAAAAAACATGGGAGGAAGCATTGTTATCCAACCAATGGATCAAGGGAGGCGCATAAGGTGGGGAATGATCAACCCGCAAGATTTCTACACCAACCTAGTGGGCAAAGGGAAAGAACATATAGAGACCTGCCTAGATCTTGTGAAAGAAGGTAGAGGAGTGGTTCTGGCTTATGAATCTCTAACCAAAATAGTGGATGGGCTATTAAAAACTAAAAGGCCGATCAAGGAACTATCCTCACCAAGATGGTTCGATACAAACTGCTCGAGGGCATTAAGAGAATTAAAACAGAGTCTAAAGAGGGCCCCGAGAGACAAGAATGAAGTTGCCCACTGTAGACAGAATTACAAAATGCAGGTCAAGAGAAGGAAGAGTGCTCTTCAAAAGGAAGTTTGGGCAGACCTTAGAGAAGCAGGCGAAAATAGGGATTACGCCCAATTTTGGAGAATTATAAATAGGCCCTGTCACCAAGACTTAAGCTCACCAGTAATCAGTACCAATATACTACCAGACCAATGGATTAACCACTTTAAAACCCTGTATAATCAACAGGAGGTAGTTATTGTGGATGGGAGGTGGGAGGGACTCAGGGCAACCGATTTAGAATTTTCTCTATCGGAAGTTCTAATTGCAGTGTCAGGGCTGACGCGTAATAAGGCACCAGGCCCGGACGGTACTCCCCCAGACCTATTTTTAAGTAATACTGATCTATGGGCACTGATTATGACTCGTGTACTTAATGCCGCAATTAAATTCGGTTTACCAAGATCTTGGTCAACAGCTGTGATTGTCCCCATATACAAGAAAGGCTGCAGGGACAATCCACAGTGTTACAGACCAATCTCGCTGATTGACGTCCCAGCCAAAGTATTAGGCAGGGCAATTCTCAACCGCCTGATAGAGTGGACTGGTACCCATAACACCTTGGTGGACACCCAGTATGGCTTTCGGACAGGCAGGTCTACTAGTGACCAATGTCTCAACTTATATCTTTTAGCAGCTAAATATATCAAGTCAGATGACGGGACTCTGTATATGGGATTTATGGACCTGGCAGCGGCATTTGATAATGTTAATAGAGCTAAACTCTGGGCAATTATGTTTGGATTGGGAATCGATCCAGATTTGATTAATATACTCAAAGAACTGCACTGGAACACCACTGCCAAGGTCCGCTATAGCGCGGGGGTGAGTACCGATCCTTTCCCGTGCTCTGGCGGGGTGAGGCAGGGGTGCATCCTGGCTCCATTCCTATTTTCTCTTTACATAAATGACCTAGAGAGTGCCCTGCTGACACTGGGAACTGACTGCCCAAGAGTGGGATCGCGCCATATACCGGTACTGTTGTACGCGGATGACGCGGTCCTCCTCGCTCGAACTGGTTTTGCTGAATTCATGAGGAATCTGGATCTGTCTGTCAATCTAACCAAGTCTTTCATCATGGTGGCAGGGAAAAAACCTCACAAGAGATTGGTGTTCAAAATAGGAACTCATGTTTTGGACACTGTGTCCACCTTCCCATACTTGGGTCTCCTGTTTGATGAAAAGATTAAGTTTGCCCCACTGATTGAGGAAAGGTCCAGGAAATTGTTTCAGCAAACAGGGCCATACTAAACTTTGCACGAAGGATGGGACGTTGGTCTCCTGAACAGGTGATGACACTGTATACTGCGGTCAGTACCTCCAAAGCCACCTACGGGGCAGAGGTGTGGGGTTTTAGGGATGCACATCAGATACAAGTGGAGGAAGACACATTTTTAAAGAAACTATTAAAGCTACCTCAGAGCATCCCGGCAGCAGTCACACATAAAGAGCTGGGTACTCCATATATATCTGACCTGATTAGAGTGAGACCAATTTTGACCTGGCTTAGAATTTGGCTAAACCCAAATGCTGAATTGACAAGACAGATCATTAAGGATTGTCTCCGGAGAGACAGATGATTGCATAGCCCCTGGTTAAAATACATTAAAGATACCCTAGAGTCTATTGACCAGCAAATGTTATTTTCTGACCCCTCAAACGTGGATAGCTCTTGCAAATATTATGTTCAAAAACAGCTGTTACAAAAATACGAATACAGGAGGAATGAACTTGATTCTAATAAATCCTCGGTAGTAGCCCACTCGCTTGTAAGCAATGAAATGGGTATGGAATCGTATCTTTTTTTAAACTACAGCCAACATGAGAGGTTTTTAATGACTCGTTTTAGGCTCAACTTGTTACATAATATTTTAGCTTACCCGTCTGGTTTTACATTAACAATTGAGCAGAAGGGTGCCTGCGGCTGCGACAATAGGTCTCCGCAGGACACCCTTCATTTTGTATAATTTTGTTCTTTTTATAAAATGCCGCACCGAAGTTTCCTGGTGGACATTTTAAAGGAATCAAAAATTTATCAGGCCAAAACTGCTTTATTATTTCTGCAAAGAGCAACTGAGACGCGTACCCTGTGTGCTATTATGAGTTTTTTAAAAAATTGTGGTCAAATTAAGAAATACAAGGGGTTGATGGAGGATGATATGAATTTACTGCTCCCTTCTTTTGATTAAAACCTGTAAATAATAATAGCTTTTAAAACTTGTTTTTAATATTGTAATGTTCAGTCTGTTTATATGTGGACATGTAATGTTATGGATTTTTATGATGGTTTTTAACCACCGAAACAAATAAAGAACTGAACTGAACTGAGCTATAAGAATGGCTTTGGTGTCAGGTAACAGTCATTTTTAATGTAAACTGAATTAATAATTGACTGTTGTTTTGGTCATCTCAGACAGGGCAACCTTGTGGCAGGCTGCCACAAGCACAGTGTTGAAAATTAAGTGCTGGTGCCTAGCACCGGAAACCACCGGCTCAAATTAAGCACTGCCAAGGCCGGACCTATTGCTCTGCAAGGTCCATAAAACAGATTGTTGAATTACAAAAATGCTGCCCTAAACCTAGCCCTGAAGCATTAATATGAGAACTGTTTTTGAAGGCCAGACACACATGCAGATTTCACGATTCAATAAGTAAATCATGCAGCATAAGTGTGACACACATGTACATTACATATGTATAGTCTTTTCTCTACGTCCTGAGGAGCGGAAACTAGAGGTATCTCCAGTATAAATTGTTGTTTTTCTCTAGTGTCCTAAGGTACTAGTTCATTTCAAATACAATAATCAACTGTCCTTTACTGCTAGCTCCCCTGGGGTGTATTTGGTGAATAAATACAGCTCTAGGTATGGAGTTCAGATGTTCAGATGTGCTATGAGGCAGACAATAAGAATCAATGCTTAGTCAAAGCTAAATCTACTTTAAAAAGTAGGTCTTTAGTGACAGTGGAAATGTAGAGGTGTTAAAATTAAACAGTCAAAAGTAATTCAGAAGGTCCTGGTGACTTCTGAGACAGATATGACATAAATCTGATTTTTTCACTTACCTGGTTAAGCACTGAGAAAGGGATTTTCTAAATTAACAAGAAAATAACACTGGTTATAATAAAATGGGCAGAAATAACGTGCAAGATTTGATGAAAATAACATGTTTAAATGCATAAAACTGTATGCTATCCTATTTAGTCGTACTAGGCCTCAAATGGCTAAAGCAATGCTGGATGAAAAACAAGCTTGAATAGGAAATGCTGAATACACATAAAATGTTTGATCCTTCACCTCTCTTCCAACAACGGTATGGGGGACCCTGTGACAAGGACCTGTCTACCAGGAAGGAGGGGAGAACTTTTTTAGATAAAGGAAGATAGAGATTTGTTCTCCTGGAACGTAACAACAAAACTAATGAGGGTATCCCTCTGCCTAAACAAAACTAAAATGTACCTAGGACATACAAAACTTTTGCAAACAAAGAAAAAGGACAAGGAGTCTTTTTCTTTTTATGTATAACTCTCACCCACTCTAGTAGTGACAGGCTTCATCATTGGGTTCATCCTGGTCCTTAAAAGTCAGGATTGGCTTGACCATGTTGAGGAATCTCTTTGAATATTATGGTGACAAAGGGAAGCTAAGTGTCATAAAAATGTCTCATCCACACCCAGGTTTCCCTTTATTATTGGGTTGATGGGCACAGTATAAAATCAGTAGAGAGGGACAATGGGGGATGTAATGGTCCTCCTATTGTCTTAATGCGTCAACATGTTTCTGCCCTACTCTATGGCCACAAATGGTCTAGAGCATTCGTCACGTGTTGTCACTACCCCGGAGACATCCTGTGAATCTCTCTTCACTGCAGCATGCAATTATAATTAGCATGCAAAGGGAGTATTATACTCGCCTGATCAATGTAGGGGTACCCGATCGACTGATAAGTGGTGCCTGTAAATGGAGACTCATAGCTACATATGTTATCAAGCTGCATAAGTGGGGATCACGTGGTGCACCTGCGAAAAAACACCAATGCGTGTTTCACTTCATTTTCTTAATTCATGCTCAAAATCGCCTAAGTCACGTATTTAAGCCCGTGCTATGCTTCATGAAATTTTGGTGCAATACAACGAGACCTGTGGAAGAACGCTCACAAATTCACTCCGTGATGGTAGGGCTCCTAGTGGTTACTGCAAACCAAGCAGGTTAAAAACAATCAGAGTGAGCCGTGGTAGCACGGTTGACATATTTGACAAGTTAGGCATGCATCAACATAAGTAGTCATTGAAACTTACCCGTACTAGTATATTGTCAGACCCCACGGAGGGAGGTTGGGCACTGTAGTCAGACATGGTTGCCCATATGATATCAGTAAATGGAGGATATTACCACAACAACAAAAAATACAAATATATTAACAACAACATAAAAAATACAAATATATTAGTAACAATGAGGCCATTGCTCAGAAACACTGTCTCGTGGACCCAAAAATCCACAATGCGGCATAAACTGCCTGGGACTGATGTCTCTTTACTCACGTCTTCAAGGGACCCAAAACCTCCTGCATTCCTGCTTGGTTCCTCATTCGCTTGACTTTCTGTACAAAGAAAGCAACTCCGGGACGAGGATTTATCTCCCCTTGCTGATTCCAGATGTAACAAATTTTGGTCATATGGTGTGATGCGAGAAATGTCATGCATCTGCTGGACCGGAGGCTGATGGGGAATGGGTTTCATTCCCCCTTCGTGTAGAAACACTTTTGGAAACAAGGGCTAAAGGTGACTGATAACATCTCCACATGCAAATGGTCATTACTGGGCATCAATCATTGTGAAAATAGACAAAAGTTCCCACCAAACTTTTATGGGGATGGCACTAAAATGAAAGTGAATGCCCCTATGAATAAAAAAACAATTTAATGCGCAGTGGTAGGTGCTTATACTAACATTCCTTCCTGCAAATGGTAGTTACTGGGCAAAAATCAGAAAATAGCTTAGGATAGCCATGTTAATACCAGGGAATTGTTTATATTATTATGAATACCTCTAAGGCTATAATATTTAGGCAGAAGCTCTGTGTTGGGCATTAGAATTGCATGATTTCTCATTCAGGTTTCCAGGGGGCACTGAAGGAACTGGGCACAGAGGTGCATCGCTATGGGGTCTTCTGGAGGATATACCATATGTGTTTCCCTCAACTGTAGAACATTTAGCCCTTAGTCTGTGTAAGGGTATCTGGTGTATGTAGGGTATGGAGACCATTGGTCATATGGAATTAAGTTGGTTCCTCAAGGTATCATCATTGATCCCAGTCCTGTTAGTGGGAAGCCTATACACCCACCATTGCTCTCTCTCTCTCTCTCTCTCTCTCTCTCTCTCTCTCTCTCTCTCTCTCGCTCTCTCTCTCTCTCTCTCTCTCTGTCTCCCTCTGAGTCCTAAAGAGGCCTCCGTCTGTTGGCATATTTTCTCAATTACTGTCTAATCCATGCCACTATCACTGTGATTTTTTTCAAGGTAGTTAGTGGTGAATTTAGTAGATGCTCTTTTGCACCGAATGATCCTTCTATGTTCACCTATCCTGACCATAATTTCTCTTGAGGTTATTCCTATGTAGCACAGTCCGCATGGACATTCTATCAGATATATCACATTTTCTCTGTAGCAATTAGTGTGTACGCATTGCTCCCATGGGTTAAATAATCCAAGGTCTACGGTTTAGTGTTTGGTTAGGGAGCACACAGAGGAATTTCCACAGTGGTAATGGCCGGATACCAGTGGTAAATTCCACAGGGTGTATGGTCTCTCAGTGTTTTATTTCTAGGTTTTTGTGTGGACTTGCCTATCCCTAATGCTCCTATTTTTTTCTGAAGGGGAAGAGGGATTTGGCAAAGATCAGCTGGCTTGAAGTGAGGATCCACCAGTGTTACTTGATAATCCTCTTAACATTGTTTTAGGAGGTTTTGTAAGTGCTGAAACAGATCAAGGCCTCCGTGTTCTGCTCACCATTGTCTCCAGAAGGACCTCTCTGGGAACGTTGTGTGCTTGTTTTTTTGCTTTTTTGCTTTTGCAATTATCTTGCCAGTGTATTGATTTTCCATGAGTATGTTTGTGAGGACCTCTACTTCTCTTTTAAAGTCATCTACCTCTGAACAGTTTCTAATTATGTGAAAGAACTGTCCCACCAAGAGATGTTGCCTCAGTGTCCAGAGGTGGGTGCCGTTAAAGTGAAGGAGGCCATACCGATCTGTAGGTTTTTTGTTTATGGTGGTAGTCAGCTTTCCGTTACTGGCCTCAAGGGTGACATCAAGTAACAATACAGATTGTCTACCTGCCATCATTGTGAACATAAGGTATGGGTTTATGTTATTAAGCTACTTTAGAAAAAGCTCTGTGGTCCTATCCTCACTGTGCCAGATGACCAGGACTTCATCTATGTAGCGGTGCCAGAGGCATATCTCCTCCAAAAATGGTTTGTTGGTCTATATGTTCTGCTCCTTGAACCAGTACACATATAAGCATGCTTTGCTCGGGGCAAATGTGCTTCCCATAGATGTTCTGTGGCGTTGTTAGTAGATTTTGTCTTCGAAGGTGAAAACGCTTTCTGTTAGTACCAGCTTGGCCAAGTCCATAATCAGGTATATAGGGCCACCCAGTTGCATTCTTGAGAGTGTAGGAGGCCTGTGATCACCTGTAGATTTTCCTCTTGAGGGATGCTGGTGTAGAGTGCTTCCACATCAAGGCACAGCATCTTCTCAGTATTAGGGTCATACTCTACATCTTTGAGTATGTTAAGGAGGTGTTTGGTGTCCTTAATGTAACATCTGGTTGGAGTTACCAAAGGGCGTAGGAACTAGTCCATGAACTGAGACAAAGGCTCAAGAACTGTACTAATGACACAGACTATGGGCCGACGTGGAGGCAGTGATTTTCCTTTGTGTATTTTTGGGATAATGTAAAGAGGCATGTGGGGTTCAATAGTGGTATGGAAGTTCCATTCCTTCCTGGAGATCCACTCATTTTCTTTTGCCTTTTCGAAAAGAGTCTTGATTGTGTCCTGTTATCGCCCAGTGGGATCTGATCTGAGGACCTCATAATTCCTCTTAACACGTAATAGTGGTTGGAATGTTTCTCTGTAGTCGTCTTTTCATTGTATCACAATAGCACCTCCCTTGTCAGAAAATTTTATAACAAGGTGTGCCTTTTTACTTAAGATTTCCAGTGCCTTCTTTTCACCTGTAATCAAATTCTGGCAAGTATTTCTTCTGGGGTTCCGCTGTTCAACTTCCTTTATAACCGCTTCTTCAAAGGCCCAGACTTCTGTAGGTATCATGGAGGGAGGAGGGTTGAAGTGGGATTTTTTTTTACGCAGTGCAGTATGCCCATCACTAGTATCAGTGGTACCACAATCTTTCTAAAAAATTCAGCCAATTCATACCCCATTTTGAATCTGCCCATATTCGTTGTAGGTACGAAGCCTATTCCTTTATTTGATACGGCCATCTTATCTTTAGTGATTTTATACTGTGCCCATCCACCTCACTAATAAAGGGATACCTGAGTGTGAATGAGACATTTTTATCTTACTTAGCTTCTCCTGGTCACCATAATATTCAAAAAGCTCAGAGGAACACAGTTGAGCCCATCCTGACTTTTAGGTGCCAGGATGAACCCGATGATGAAGCTACTAGAGAGGGTTAGGGCTATACATAAAAAGAAAAAGAGTGTATACGTGCGGTGCACACCAGTTTTGTTTAGGCGGAACACGAGAAGAGCAACATGTTCAAAAGCTTTGCGAGATGTGTAGCCCATAAACCGTACCTACAATTCCCATCCTCTATCCTCAGGTGTACTCCAGGGGTCGGCTCTCAACCCTATACTATTTAACATTTATGTGCCTCCCCTGGTCGACATTTTGGAAAGTAGTGGTCTCTCTTTTTTTATTTATGCAGATGATAGATACACAGATTATATTTTCCCCTTCACCTAATGAGCATCATAGCTCTGAGAACCGTCAACATTTGTCTTTCGAAGGTGGCTACCTGAATGAGCAATAATTTCCATAAATGAAATAGTAATAAGACAGAGGTTTTGTTCGTGGGCCCTCATCCTTGGGGACCGCATCACTGGCCAGATGTCCTTGTTACTCCTCCGGTCCCTGTTTCTGTAAAGAAGAACTTGGGTTTATTGCTTGATGACAAGCTCTCAATGAATTACCAAATTTTGAAGGTAGCTGTTAGATTTGGGGGTCTCTAGTTGGCAGAGGTAGGTACCTTTGACAAATAGGGACCCTTCCGTCTAGTCAGGGTAAGGGGGTACACTCCTAAAATAACCCCAGCTCACCCCCTTGGTAGCTTGGCACGAGCAGGCAGGCTTATCTCAGAGGCAGTGTGTAAAGCACTTGTGAACACATACAGTAACCCAGTGACAACACTACAGATGGACACCACACCAGTTGCATATTAAAAACAAATATTCTTTATATAGATTTAACACAAGACCACAAATGACAAAAATGCACAATACTGTACTTAAAATGGTAG
Organism: Lissotriton helveticus; assembly: GCF_964261635.1. Taxonomy (NCBI): domain Eukaryota; kingdom Metazoa; phylum Chordata; class Amphibia; order Caudata; family Salamandridae; genus Lissotriton; species Lissotriton helveticus. Next base: position 1,014,352,828 of record NC_136067.1, read on the forward strand.
AATTAGCTTAGTTCTTTTTAGATTTTAAAATGCGGCACTTTGAGTTTAATGTACCTTAGGATGCGTAACTCTATACAACAAAAGTGGTGCAGGGATGGTGATGCGTCTGTTCCTTACACGCAGGAACGGGTATGCATTGGTTTCTTACTGCTCTTCTGTGGCGGTGCGACCCGCAACGCCGTGATGCAATGAAGATCTGGTGTAATGAAAACAAAGATGGTGTCTTCTTCTTGATGCAACACGATGCATGCACACCCGACGGCCATGCGGCGACTCACCGATTCTTCTGAGCCGCGACAGGCCATGCGACACGCTTCTCCTGTGAAGCGAGCGCTTCAGCGATGCGATGCGTCAGCTGCAGCGGTGACACCCTTCTTCAGTGATGAGACAAAAGCGGCTGCGGCGGCAACACGCTGCTCCGGTGATGCAAGACGCTCCGGCGATGTAATGCAACAGCTGCAGCGACGACACCCTTCTTCAGTGATGCGACAACAGCGGCTGCGGCAGCGACACGCTTCTTCCTCGTGAGCCGCGCTTCCAGCTCCTTCTGACACGCAGTCCCTCAGAAAGCCCAACACAACTGCAGGCACTTCCAAAGAACTCTTGGGGAGCTGGTTGGTGAAGTCTGTTGTCCCTGTGTCTTCAGCAGGAGGCAAACTCTTTCTAAAGCCCTTGGAGATCCTTCACAAGTTGATGAAAGTACACACAAAATTCCTCTCTCCTCTCTTTGGCAGTTAGGCAACCACTGCAGGCCAATCCCCCAAGCAGCACTTCAGCTTAGCGATAGTCTCTTCTCAGACTCTCTGGTTCCTCTCCTCAGCAAAGGTTTCTTCTTGTGTCCAGAAAGTGATCTAAAGTTCTGGGGTCTGGGTCCCCCTTTTATTACATAGTTTCTCTTTGTTCTCTGAAGGCATAGAGGCCTTTGCCTAGTCCAAACCAGTTCTGGTCAGTCCTGGAGCACTCTGTTTACATGACTCCTTCTTTCCATTCACAGTGCAGGGCAAGAAAATCAGACACGCCATAGGAGGCGGAGCCAGCAATGTGGAGGGAAGGCACAGCCCTATTCAGATGCCAGGTGCAACTCCTCCCTCCCATCTACATGCAGATCTCTCTATTCAGCCCTGTGCTGACTCACCCTGTCTCCTGGAATCCCCCGGCCCCTGTCACTCAAATTCCAGACAAGGAATACACAACCTAGCAGAGGCATGCTTGAATGGTTAGACAAGAAAATACCTACTTTCTAAAAGTGGTATTTTCAAACACAACATGTTAAAACCAACTTCACTAAAAGATGTATTTTATCATCCTTGTTCCCTGAGTCAGTTAGGATTATAATAATCAAACTGCCCATTCTGGCCTATAGGGAACAGGTAGCCTTGCAATAGTGAAAAACAGAAAATGGCTGTAATTCACTATTAGGAAATGCCACACACATCAGGGTTTGTCCTACCTTTTACCTACAATGCAACCTGCCCATGGGCCTACCATAGGGGTGTCTGATATGAAGAAAAGGGAAGGTGTAGGGACTGGCAAGAGGGTGCACTTGCCCAATCAGCATGGCAGTACCAGACTGCACCCAGGCTCTGCAATGGCAAGCTTTAGACACACTTTTACAGACTGCTTCGGTGGGTGGAACAACCAGTGCTGCAAGCCCACCAGCAGCATTTGGATTTACCAGCCCTGGGCTCCCCTGGTGCACTGTACTTGGGTCTGACAGGTAAATCAAACCAGCCAATTATGGAATCACTAATCCATACATGAATTTACCATAGGAAGCACTTGCACTGTGGCACTGAATAGCAGTGGCACAGTGCCAAAAGCACCCAACACCAGCAAAAATACACGAGGCAACAGCAAACAATGGAAGGGAGACCCAGGGCAAGGTGCCAGGTCTAACAGTAGCCTCCACCTGTTTTGGTGTTTTAAGCTGGCGTAGGAAATTACTTTGGTTACTGCCTGTTTATGTGCAAAGAACAGGTTTTGATTCTGTCTTGGTTGGAATATGGTAACATTCTTTATATTGAGGCTTCCAAGGCCTCACTCAAACATCTGAAAATAGTCCAGAATGCAGCCGATAGATTATTTCTCCATCTGCTCAGACATTCGTCCATGTCCAGTCTTCTTAAAACTTCCACTGGCTTATGGTTGATAAGCGGATCCAGTTTAAAGTACTGTGCTACATGCCTAAAGCAAGGTCAAACTCAGGTCCACAGTATCTTAGATTATTGGTGCCACTCTACCGTCTCAGCTGTTCTCTCCGATTAAGCAAAGGTAATTCCTTTATAGTGCCGAACCTCTTTTTATAGAAAGTTCTTTGTTTTGATATTTTTGATTTATTTGAGGTGAATTAAAAGCTGAAACTTTATGCTTTTCTCTCACTCTCTCAAACTAGAACTCTTATTCGTTTGTGACGTACTCCTTTCTCACAATTCTTTAGGGATTCTTTTGTTTATGGAATGCACTTTAATGCATTCATTATTTGATTTGATTAACCAATATTGTTTTTATATTTCTGTCATATATTGACTATTGAGATGAATCTGAATTTAACTTGTGATTTGCAATAAAGATAATGTACTAAAAGATTTTGGTTAATAAAGGATTTTAAAGGGTTAATAAAACCCTTTAAAACTCCCACACACTCGCTTTATTGACAAATATGTGGCTAATAATTGTGATGAAAATTTATCTGATGCATTGCCCTCTTCTTCTCTAAAACAACAGAAAAGATCCATACGACCAGAAGCCAAGATAGATAATAATAGAGCGGGAACTAGCTTGTGTGATGGTAAACCGAGTAAATTTATATTTTCTGAACTAATTCCTGCTGCAGCAGCACTTATATCCCATGTATTATTAAAGTCTGTGGGCAATTATAATCTAAGGGAGGGATCACAGAGGCTCACACCTCGTTTGTTTTACTATGGCACCTTATGTTGTAGTTAATGGAAAATAGGTGTTATCCAAATGCATTTTAAAAGGATGTTACCTGTCTAATTTATCCTGTTTGTTCTGCAGTTCAGGTACCAAGTAAGTTAACTCATAGGACCTCAGCCAATAACATGTTGTCCCTCTTCAAAATCCAAAACATCTGCCTATTAAGGGTTCTCTAGATCCAAAACTACTGGTTTGCTTGTTGGCACAGGGGGAAAAGGGCCATTTTCAAGTCAAAGGAGAGGCTAGAATAAATTGGCATCTAGGCTCCTATGCGGTAATGGGGGTTATTGGGTATAGCTGAGTGAGCCCACTGAGGCACCACACTTTAGGCTCATGATTGTTAAGGAAGCCTAGGAGTAAAGTAAAAGCAAATGGCACCCCTCAAGTGGCACTCACGGCGTCCAGAACTTTAACAGTTATATCTAATGACTGGCATGTCACACAGGTCCCCAGTACTATGTGGCAACCACAAGACTGTAGTCACCTACTGGACATGGTGGTCCCTCCAGAGAGCATGGTAATTACAGGTAAAAATCCACAGCAAAAGTTATCAGTAGGTGGCAACAGGGACTGGGCAGCCGGGCAGTTGGGCAGCAGATAGGTCAAGTAAAGAGAGATGCATTGCTGCCAACTCCCCCTATGTCTTAAATACTGCCTGTAGTGTTGCTTTTCACTGTGGCCAGCACTGCACTGGGAGAAATGGTTAGGACGTGGGTGTGAGTTACTGATGTTGCTGCCACGATAGCTACAGCTCAGTGAGTTCCATCACAGTGCTTGCCCCAACTCCTTGCTCATGCTTGGTGCCCTCACTGCTGCCTCCACTTGCTGACATACCCCACCCCTTCTCATGTTCTGCATTACCTGCTATTTTTGAGGTCCAGCAGGCCTACATGATGAATGAGGGATGGGGGCATAACATTGTCCAGCACTTACCGGGCCACAAGGTCTGCCTTATAGGTTTTAGCTTCCAGCAGTTATTTGATTTGTTTCAGGGAGTAGACTCTGCAGGTCCAGAGTCTACCCGGGATGCTTTTTCGCTGCCACCTTTGGGACCAATTGCAATAGGGAGCTGCAGAGAGAAAGACTTCAAGTCTCCTGCCTTCCCTCCAGATACACATTTCTCACAGTGTGAGGGAGGAGGCAGAGCCTGTGGCGACGCATAACCGGGAGATCGCCATCAGGTTATGTATGACTTTCTGGCTGTCACAGCTAACTTTGAGTAACATTGGAGCGGGCTAGGCTTTAAGTCATCTTGAAGGGAACGGGATCTGGAGAAGTGATGGCTAATCCTACCCAGGCCAAAAAATGCTACAAATGTCTCCTAAGACCACCTCCCACAGATGCCCCGGCGAGGTTGTGAAACGTGAACTGCTTTTCGATCATGCCAATAGTGCTGAGCCTTCGTACCTATGCTGGAAATGTCCACCTCATCTGCTGCTGGCTGTGATTTTGGCTCATCAAGGATTGACCGTTTGAAGTGTGTTGATTTCGTGTGGCACAGCATGTCTGCAGCTTAACTAAAGCAACATCAGCATTGGAGGAGGAAATGGAAAGTTGAGTGTGGTACTGGGGTAGGAAGGGACAGTAAAGACCACAAGTTGGAGCACACATCAACAACTATAGAAACTGACAAAGGACAGCCATATTATGAAGTTAAACAACATTTCTATGTTAGGACAACCGGAATATCCACGTAGCAACTATGGTGTTTCCTTCTCGAGATAAAATTAATTTATCATAGGATTTGTTTAATTATTTACAGATTTTTCATGAAATAAGTACCAAATAAGCGGCCATAGTCACTGACAAGGACTGTTGTGTGCTTTCAATAACTCGTGAGAAGCCCAGTAATAGTAGTGTGGTGGCTGCCATGTTTTCAGCTATCCTGCCACTCAAGAAATATTGTTAATTTCAGAAATTCTTAGCATTTGTACAAGGTAGAAAGGTATTTCAATCCATTGTATGATGACTACAATGGTAGGTATGAGGCGGGAATGGACCATGGTGCATGGAATAACTAATTCAGTTCAAGTATTCATGTTGTCTCTTAAGTTGGCCCACTGTCTTTGTGGAAAAGTCAGCCCATAACGCACCTGATGCCCAGGCTGCTGGCGCAGGACGCCTCTTAGTTCCCATCTTGAACAATTACCAAATAAAGAGACGGGCGCTGGAAGCAGGAAAACAAGAACAGAGTTTTATTTCTCATGAGGAGAGCCTGTCATTTCGGACACTCGCATAGTGTCTTCAGGAGGTGCTCTCTCTTGGTGCCCACCACACTACAAGTTTCTCTGAGGCTTCGTCTTTTATACACATGTTTATGATGCACAAACATTCCTTATTGCAATAAAGACGCTTTGAAGTAGGAAAAGGTATGCTTGGAATCCCGGCTTCAGGCCTATTCCCATACCAGTCGCTCAGATGTCATCCTCCCCTCCTGAATGCAACAAGAGATTGTGATCTCTCAGCCGGACATTCCTACAGGACACGAGGGCAGGAGGGGATGATCAGGTCAAAGGTTGGGCAGGCGATAAGATCGGGGACTTCGGCTGGTGTATCACGGTTTTGTTATGCTGGGCAGGAAAAGGGGGGGGTACATCCACGAGGCTTGGTCTTAGGACTTGGGACTGGGTCGAAAGGCCAAGTGCAGCTGGGGGGGTCGTCAGCTGAGGGGAAGGGTGTTCTTGGGAGGAAATGGGGGGTGTGGGTCAAGCAGGAGTGTTACTTCTAGGGCAGGGTCACGCAGAGGGAGAGGGTCTTATGGCCGATGCATGAGCAGTGCGCGCGGGGAGGGGTGCCGGGGGGTTAACAAACGGGCAGAGAGGCCATGGTGCCTAAAATGGCTGTCGTGTATGTGTGTGCATGGGTCTATGCTGGCGGGATAACACAGTCAGTGTTTAGCGATATCCGTTCTGCTTACAACAAGGGGTACAGTGAACACAAATGAACGCCGCTTATGTGCATATACATTGCCATTTTCAACAGTCGCCGCTTTTTTTACATAAGCTAGTTCATTTCTATACAGTCGATACGATTGGCGGAATGCGGTACATATGATTTTACATTTGTTGGGTTATTCATACAAGTCTAGAGATCGGCATAATACTTAGTCGGGGTCAATCAAGAAAAAGGTTCCGACACATTATAGAATCAGGTTCTGACTTTCTCTCCGGTGACATCAAAATACAGTAAAAAGTGCTCTGATACCTTCGGGTCTTGTCAGTGCTATAAGAGATTTTTGGAAAACTAAATACATGAGTGACCGATGAAACATTTTTGAAAGCAACACAAAAATAGTTGAGGGAGGAATTCAGTTTGATACAAGCAATTAGTCAAGGGGTGGGTAGAAAGTTCAGGAAGGGGGGTCTTCGTCACAATGTCTTTTTAACAGAGTCCGTCTTCTTTTGTTGGCGCTGTTGAGCACCGGCGGTGGAGCTATAGGTCCAGCTCGCATTCATCCTTACGCGTTGCAGGGTGCGATCAGTCATCTGCTGTTAGATCACAGTCCTGTTTCCTAACTAATCTTCTTAGGGGTGCCTCATGCTGGGCACCTGCGTGTCTTTCTTCTTCCATGGCAAAACCTTATTCTATCTAAATGCTGCTCTTCTTTTCTGAGTCAAAAGTTATGCGAAAAGGGTGATGTTGTTGAATAATCAAGCGAAGAGAGGGCGGAGTGGGATCAGATCATTGAACACACCAAGGGACCAAAGGAGCAAAGGACAACGAGCAGGCAGGCCCATCAGTCGGACTCAAAAGGGACGGGGACTTCAGGCACGAGTGGGTCAGCAAATCGAGGGCTTCAAGGCAGCCCTTCATTCCTTCATCTGCCGAGTTTGAGAGTGGTGCCTCGTCCCGCGTCTCGTTGCTCTGCGACTCCACCTTTGGTCGTGGTCACACGTGCTTCATGATCTGTGGCCAGGCTGTGCGTCACGTCCAGCTCCTCTCCTCCGGTGATTGTATCTTGAATGGGTTCAAAACAAGTTTTAGAAAACTGGCAGGAGAAGACATTTATACATCTCAATTCCGTCCCCAATCCTAAGTAGGTGGGGGATAGGTTCATCGGTCACAGTCAGAAGTCATCATTTATGGAGTATGTAGGAGGGCATTTCCACTGTATTCGTAAGCCTATTTGGCGTTCATTCGTGGCGTACGTGGAGAGAAATCGGACTTCTATCGACAGTGTATTATATCAAACTCGAAATCGAGTCCTTAGGTAGAGACTCGACCCTTTTTTTAACCCAAGTACTGACAATCTTACATTTCCCTTCGGGGTCGACTAACTCTTGCAAGCAGGGGGGTTATCATCATGAGAGGGGGGCAGAGGTTAAACATGCTTTTCTTGGGGAGCGACGGCTAATCAAGGTCATCAATTATGCTTCGGGGATAGCGGGCATGGAGCTGGGGTCAATCGGGAGAAGCGAGGACGCTTTGGACAGGGAGCTGGGGTCAATCGGGCTGAGGCGAGGACGCTTTGGACATCCGCACTTAAGTGCAGAGGGGTGAGGCAATCTGGACATTGGGGATTGCATTTCTAACGAACTGAAAAACAGAAGACCATTGACATTATAGTCCCCCTATAAAAAGGCCAGATTTAGGGGACATCAGTCGTCTTACCTGTCCTTTCTTTCATTACCAACTCGGGTTCTATCGTTTTGCAGAAAGGAGAGGTAGTAATATGGCAAGTTACAATCGTTTTAGTTCCGGTCAATTTTGCCGAACACCTTTGTGTTCGAAGAGACCCAATTAAGTTTGTGCCGGTGGGGCACAACGTTACCACACAAGGGAGGAGGGAACAGGGGGACCCTCAGAGAGAGAGAGAGAGAGAGAGAGAGAGAGAGAGAGAGAGAGAGAGAGAGAGAGAGAGAGAGAGAGAGTCCGCACTCTAAACGAACCATTCGGTACACGTATGACATGGAGAGAGAGAGAGAGAGAGAGGGAGAGAGAGAGAGAGAGAGAGAGAGAGAGTGAGAGAAACGTGTACAATAATAGGCCATTTAGTGCGCACACAACACAGAACAGCAGGGGTCAAGTAATACGGAAACACAGGCAGAGGGACGACGTAGATCCATACATTACGTACACACAAACTCAGGCGGGGGAGACAGTACATGTATTATTTACAAAAATCCAAGACAAAACATAGAACAGTGACTGGTATTATATACAAAAATCCAAGACAAAACATAGAAAAGTTATTGGCCAAAATGATCTCTTCCTGTACGCTGCGCATCCTTAGTATCCTAAGCTCTTTTTACCTTTTTCTTCTCTTTTATCGTCGGCTGCCTCCACTGGTGGCTTTGGTTGCGCACACTTACGCCTTTGGCAATTGGTCAAGAACTAACCTGGTCGGGCTAATGTGTTTCCAGGCTGAGGCAACAGTGGGTGTCAGTTGTGAGAACAATGGGGCAGCTTTGAGTTTCATGTCTATGAGGGTGCGAAAAGGAGGTAGTAGATTTTAAACACTGGCAACATTCCTAGTCCTCCAAGCGGAGGGTACTTGGGTAAACCTCACCTCGGAATATTCCTTAAACTTTCCCTATTTAGTTAAATGTAGGAATTTATTCATTAGTGCACGTCATTCTTGGTTGTATTATTCGGGGTGCCAAGCGAAGTCATATTTTGTAGTTTCCGCTTCAGGCTGTCCTCTCAAGCGCTAAGTTCAGGGAGAGAAATAGCCATTGTTCGCTCGTCGTGTGTAAGCACCATAATCGCACCCCTTTTTCCCATCTCTTCGTCCGCTAGATCACCATTTTCTTCCGATGTGACCTGCAGAAAGAGGGAAAAAGAAGGGGGGCGGGGGCAGCATCTTAAAAACACATCAGCGCGCATAAACTCGAAAAGGCTTTTACTTACTACATACTCGGGCTATCTCCACTGGACGCAGTCCCTGCCAACTTGGCGTTTAAGCCCAGGTGGACCGTTTAGTGTGGGAGAGATGAATATCGGAAGCCTGTGGATAGCATAGGTCGCCCAAGTGTGGTATTACGGATCGTGCGCAGGGGGGGGTGTCAGAACAAAGGGCAGTTGGTGCAACGTGGGGGGCGAGCTCGTGCTCTCCTTTGAGGAAAAGTGATAACCTACAGTGGTACGGGGTCGTTTGTCGTTCGTACTAGTGGGGTCAGGTGGCGCTCCTTCGGGGCGTTTTAGGGGCATTTTAAAACAACTTTTCTGACACAGGTAGCATATAAAGTATAGGCTAAATACCAGGATCTTTAGCAGTCGCTTTAGGCTTGTACAAAAATGAAGAACACATACAACAAAAACCTGGACCATTCATATTTGCAATATTTCTGCGTATTATACTTTTTTAACCCTTAACTAATCGAGCTGAGCCATTTCACCTGTAATCTAGTTATATCGGAAATAGTGGTCATTTTTTCGAAATTTATCAATTTACGCGTGACAACTACGTTTGCTTTTTCCAAAAATCTTTAATAAAAATGTCGGTGCATAAATACGGGCCTACAACCTCGTGGGCCGGCCAGAACTGTACATGTGGGGATACTTATTAGTGGAAAACCTAATGGAGTCGGTGGTCGTTGATTTCATAATAAAAATTGCGACAAGTGCAATAAAATCATATCGAAACTTCAGTGTGAGCGAGTATCATAAGTGTTGAAATTCGAACTTTCAACAATCATGATGCGCCAAAACTTAACAACAATTCATTGTCCGAATGTTCAATCAGTACCCATCTCACTTCAATTCATTGTCCGAACACATAATCAGTACCCATCCCATATCAATTAATTGTGTTTAAAAACTGCATACATATTTCATGACACCAAGGCTGAGCAATCGGGGTACAACAAGGAGTTGAAAGTTTCATTTGTACCAGCGCCATTTTGGGAGCAGCCAGGCAGATCTAGACATAGTCAAAATCTCCACCAACTCGTGGTTGGCCCAGAGCCTCGTTCGGCAGTCCAAAAGTTCCGTTAAAGGGCAACAGAAAGGATCGGCGGTATGAACCATCAGTCAAATGGGGGAGGGAGGCAACAATTTTTTCTACCGGGTCATACTGGGTTTTCACCGGAACTGATCCGAACTGTAGTCTGCAGGATTTTAGTCATTCAAACTGAGGCTGGCGTCAGCATGGGAGCGCCGACGTCTCGCGGCTACATTTTCATCGTTCCGCGGGTAATCATGGCAGTCATTCCCCATCGGGGGTGTCTGCGGGGGTCGGGGGCCCCCATGGCTTTTATAGAATCTTCAAAGTCGAGGAGAACACTTCTGATTGTGGGACTCATTTCTTAATCAACAAGCAACCGGGCCATCTCTTCACGCCGGGCCCGCTCCTGCAGGGTCGACCGCCATTTTACGAGTGGACGAACCCTCGTCGGGTGAGTGGAGCGCTGGGGGTAACGCTGGGGGCCTCCACCTGGGGAGGTGGGAGAGGCTCGTTCGCGCCGCCTCTCCCTCCCAGCGCACCCCACGCCGTTTTTCTCGGCGTTAATATTCATGATGGCCGGACCAGGCGATGAGAAGGGGGGGGGGTCGGAGGCATAGGCAAGACATCCCCCCCCCGGTGGCCTGCAAGGCGCCGCTTCAGGGCCGAACGGGGAGCTTCTACCAAGCCGTGGCTGGACCAGGAGATGCGAGGGGGGGGGTCGGTGGCATGAGCAAGACATCCCCCCCGTGTTGTTGCAGCCATTATTGAAGAAAGAAGAGGGGACGCCCGGATCCCGTCGGCCTCGGCTCCTCTTCTGGCCCATCTTATGCGACGACCTCCGGCCGACGGCTGGCAGCAGGACCCGCCCTACACGTGCCGAAGATCTCGTCTTCCGGATGGGCGTAGCCGCGAACCTGTAGCACTTCGGGAGTTTCCAGAAAGGGGGTAGGTATCTGCTGATTTGTATCTATCTCATGTTACCGTTATTGAGGCGTGGCAGGCGGTGGGACAGACATGTTTGGAGCAGTGAGGGGTGGCGAAGCCTGGTTGCCTCGTGGCCGTTGCGATGTCAAGCTTGGCTTCTCTCCCCATTTTCGTGTTTCTTATTACGGGCTTATTTCTAACATTTCTTATTTCTAGCGAAATCATGTGTTTTATCGTGAGCTATTTCTAACGTTTTCCTATTTGTAGTGAAATCAAAAAAACTCATCAGTGGCCTACTGACTTTGCTTTCTTATTTCTTTCTTCCCTTTTTTTCCTAGCGTGTTTCATGCTAAAGTTTCTGTTAACAGGATACGGTGATTACTTCGTTATTGTTGCACATGTCCTTTTTATTAGGGGTGCCCTCTGGTCGAGCCAGATGACCTACCTCTAATAAACGGTCCGGGTGGAACTAGTTTACCAATCAGTGGGGAGTAGATAGGCCCGAGAGATTACAACGGGGGACAAAGGTCCGCATTACCTACCCTTCACTACTTGCAAAGATTAGACAGAATATTTCTATTCCACGTTATTTTCAAACAGAGAATACCTCAAAAGAACTATTCCTTGAACAATAAATGTCCAGACAATCAATCAATCAGTGGGGAGAAAAACAGGCATGACGGATTACAACGGAGACAAAAATCTGCATTACCTATCCTTCACTATCTGCAAAGGGGGCAGAATATTTCTATTCTTCCCTGTTTGTAGACAGGGAATATCTCAAAGAGCAATAATCGATAAAAATCGATAACAAACAATCAGTGGGGAGAAAAATAGGCATGACGGATTACAATGGGGGACAAACGTCTGCATTACCTATCCTTAACTATTTGCAAAGAGAGGGGAACGTTCCTATTCATCGCTGTTTGCAAATAGAAAATGTCTCAAAGAGAACCAATACTTCAAGTACAATCAATCAATCAATCAGATGGATAAAGCCATCCTACCAATCGGACGTAAAGACGTCCTACTTAACCTTACCCGGACCGGACCGTGTGGGCAATTCTTCGCCTTCCCTTTTCCAGCGCCCAATCGTTCTCTTTCTCCATGTTTTTACCGCAGCATTCCTGTGGGATTCCAGTCAGGACAGTAGGTCACTTGAGAGAGGTCCGTTCGGAATCGGTGAAGTTCATTCAATCGGCAGCCGGACGAGGGCCCTCTCAAGGCAGGTATACTCCAATCATTTAGATGTTCACCCCATCGTCTGGACCTCTCTTACCGGACCTTATGTCGCTGATGGACCCCGCGTTGGGACGCCAATTGTGGAAAAGTCAGCCCATAACGCACCTGATGCCCAGGCTGCTGGCGCAGGACGCCTCTTAGTTCCCATCTTGAACAATTACCAAATAAAGAGACGGGCGCTGGAAGCAGGAAAACAAGAACAGAGTTTTATTTCTCATGAGGAGAGCCTGTCATTTCGGACACTCGCATAGTGTCTTCAGGAGGTGCTCTCTCTTGGTGCCCACCACACTACAAGTTTCTCTGAGGCTTCGTCTTTTATACACATGTTTATGATGCACAAACATTCCTTATTGCAATAAAGACGCTTTGAAGTAGGAAAAGGTATGCTTGGAATCCCGGCTTCAGGCCTATTCCCATACCAGTCGCTCAGATGTCATCCTCCCCTCCTGAATGCAACAAGAGATTGTGATCTCTCAGCCGGACATTCCTACAGGACACGAGGGCAGGAGGGGATGATCAGGTCAAAGGTTGGGCAGGCGATAAGATCGGGGACTTCGGCTGGTGTATCACGGTTTTGTTATGCTGGGCAGGAAAAGGGGGGGAGGGTACATCCACGAGGCTTGGTCTTAGGACTTGGGACCGGGTCGAAAGGCCAAGTGCAGCTGGGGGGGTCGTCAGCTGAGGGGAAGGGTGTTCTTGGGAGGAAATGGGGGGTGTGGGTCAAGCAGGAGTGTTACTTCTAGGGCAGGGTCACGCAGAGGGAGAGGGTCTTATGGCCGATGCATGAGCAGTGCGTGCGGGGAGGGGTGCCGGGGGGTTAACAAACGGGCAGAGAGGCCATGGTGCCTAAAATGGCTGTCGTGTATGTGTGTGCATGGGTCTATGCTGGCGGGATAACACAGTCAGTGTTTAGCGATATCCGTTCTGCTTACAACAAGGGGTACAGTGAACACAAATGAACGCCGCTTATGTGCATATACATTGCCATTTTCAACAGTCTTGAGATCTATTGGGAGAAGAGCATTGGCACAAATGCCCTCTATATGACTTGTATTGCACTTCTCAGGGAAGTTTCCACTATGAAGCAGTGCTTAATTTGTAAAACATTAAGTGCCAGGGCTCTGACCAGGAGGCCATTGCCGCTTGCACCACCCATTGCCCTTGTCATCGCTGTCAAAACAACTACTAACCATCTCTCTCGCATGTAAATGCGGCAGTTCAGATTATTCCAGGTCCCAAAAGTTAAAGAAATGGCTGGGGAGACAGATATCAGCAATTTAAATGCTTACTGTACAATCGTTGTTCTGCTCATCTCTAAATTAGATGAGCAGCACCCCCATGTGGTAGACTGTTCTAAGTATGTTGTTGACAATTAGGTGCCGGTCCCGAGCACCGAAACCCATTAAGTGCCGGTGCTGAGCACCGGAAAGCCCCAGCTCAAATTAAGCACTGCTATGAAGTACTGCACCCTGTTGTAAGTCTGCTAAGCAAATCTGCAGATAAGAATAGTCTATTTTACACAGAATGTTCTTGCAGGATTACCATGATGGCAGCAGAATTGCCATGTTTCCATGTATGTGGCAAGCAGCATAATTCACTAATTAACTGTGTGCTTACAGGTTCAAAGCGAGCTGCTTTGTTATGCGTTTGACGTTTGACCTCCAATATCTGCGTACTACTTGGTACTATTAAGCGCCTTACGGTTGATTGCTTTGCTGGGTAATATTTCATGTTGACCCCCACAAGGGCAGTGCAACACAATGAAATAATGCACTCGGGACACTTGCAAGAGCACACGCGCACTCCTCTACTGCTCTCTACTCAGGACCAGAGACAAGCACGTTCCCATCTGACAACCATGATTGTGCACTCACCCAGCTCTCGGGAACCCAGGTACGCACTAGCAACAAGGCCAGACTAGCTGTACCTGACATTGAGCATTTCCCTGGGAGGCTGGAAGGGTGGGAGCCCACTTTTGTTAGAGGGGGGTTTTTGTAGCAGTGCCTCAATTTGAAAAGCACTGCAGAGTTCCTTGCACATCCTACAGTTTTGAGGCAACAATAATAGTGCTAAGATAACTCTGGTGATTAATGTACCTACTGGAGAGAGATCAGAGTTTTGTCAAGTGGCAGTTTTGACTCATCCATAAAAATCTTTCGTAGAGTTATTTTAAGTAGATTACAAATCTGGGCGGAAGAAAATTCTATTATTAGTGACCTTCAGTATGGGTTCCAGAAAGGGGTAGGAACGGTAGATCAGGGCCTAAACCTATTCATCCTACAACAAAAATATATTAGGGCTAGGAGGGAACGCATCTTTTTTACATTTGTTGACCTAACGTCAGCGTTTGACTGCGTTTCACATAGCAAATTGTGGTTGATATTACAAAATTTGGGGGTAGAAGAAAAACTAATCTACTTCCTAAGGGAGCTTTACTCAGGTGCCACTGCATCAGTGCGATATGGAAGAAACGGGGAGTGCACAAAATCATTTGGCATAGGGCGCGGAGTACGCCAGGGGTGCGTTCTTGCTCCCTTTTTATTTTTTATTTATATTAATGACCTTGAAAAAACATTACTCCAGGAGTGCAGGGATATGCCTATGGTAGCAAAAAGATCAGTCCCTGCACTCCTGTATGCTGATGATGCGGTCATAATGGCTCGGACGCCCCTTGCCCTACAAAGACTGATAACATCCTTTAATACATTTATGTCAAACTTAGACTTGAAAATTAACTGCACAAAAACGTTTTCTATGAACTGCGGCCCTGGTGGTAATAAACGGAAAAAAATCATGTATATTAATGCAAGTCCCTTGGACTTCACCCCCACTTTTCCATATTTAGGTATCCTGTTCCATGAATCCTGTTCTGTGGTCAAGTGCAATAAAAGCAAGAAGATTCATGTTTTGTAAATCAATAATGGCTTTAAAAAACTTTTCGAAAAAAATGGGGAAAAAGCCAATTAGGGAGCTTTTAAAAATGTATAGTGCTACGTGCATATCAAATGCTGTCTATGGCGCAGGTATATGGGAATATGCCAATGTGAAATACATCCAGTTAGCAGAAAATATGTTTTTGAGATACATCCTAGCTGTACCTGAGAGTGTCTCAACTTACATTTGTCACTCGGAACTCGGTCAACCATATATTGAGGATACCATCAAGGCCCAACCAATACTCTTGTGGCATAGGGTTTGGACAACCGAAGACTGTGCTTTGAACCGTACTATTTTAATGGATGCGATAAGTTTAGATCATGTGAGCAGGATAAGATGGCTCCCCTATGTTAAAGAATTTCTTGTGAAATTGGGCTGTCTTAATTACTATGATGATCGGCTCTCAATGTGTCGTATCTCCAGGAAGGAGTTGAAAAACCAATGTATGAAGTACCTGGAAGAGATAAGAGCCAGTGATGAAATGAAGAAAAAGACAGTATTAGCACATCAATTAATAATGACCTCGGGCAAACTACAACCATATTTAACCTTATGTATGAGTGATCGCGAGAGGTTCTTATTAATACGTTTTAGGTTAAATATTCTTTTTAGAGTTTTTAGCTTCCCTGAGATGAATATTTGGACACGAGAATTGACTAAATGTCCTTGTGATGACCTATCAGAACAATCAGATATTCATATTTTATTCTTCTGCAAGTTTTATACATGGCCACGGAAGAGACTGATTGTCCCCATATTGAAGGAGATGGGAGTGAATCGATGCCGCCTCGCTTTTTTAGTAATGCAGAAATTAGACACTATATTAACAGTTGCATCTATTTTTGAATTTTTTAAAAATGTTTTTTGATTGCGGAAATCAATTTGTATTTGAGAATTACTATTTTTAATGCTCATGTGATGCTCATCTTTTTATATTGTAACTTTTGATTGTAGTATTTAATCATTAAAATTCTGTGTGTACTTTTATGGTTGTTTTTCTCTGATAATAACCGAATAAAGTTTATAATGAATGACTCATCTAAGATGGCGGAGATGGTTCATATTCCTGCTACATAGAACATGCACTATGTAGATGACAGAGCAGTATTTTATGTGCATAGCTCTGAGGGATACCGCTTTTGTCACAGAGTTCCTTTTGTGACTGTGCAGTTCATAAATCACAATCATACTCTGGCACAGTGAGCTATGAACTGCCATTAAAGAGCTGCATGCAAATTTCTTTATTGAAGGCAAAACTACACTCTCACAATTGCTTTATTCTCTTTCTTGCTTTCCCAAATGTGCTTGAAAATGCACATTTGCCCACTATTTCCCCAAAATGTTCTAAGGAGGACAACCCCCTCCCCCCCAATTATTCCTTATGATGGTCGGGCTCGCTTGCTCACCACAGGACACTCCTCCCAAACATTTTACTCCCCACCAATTTCAAATGTCTCCAGCTGCCACTGCCTTTAGGAAAATTGGGAGCCCTGGTGGAAATCAGAGCACAAATCATAGAGTGAGCCACATTTGAGCAGGGAGCACTGTGGGAGGGAGAAGAACAACTTATTATTGAGATGTGGAATGGAGAAAGCAACAGCAGAATATACGCTGGTGGCCAAATCTATTTTAGCCTCATGCTGTGGTAGGGTAGATCAATCACGCTGAATGTGGATTTCAACACATAAACTTGACTTGGGTGAAACCACTGTGATGTTTCCTGTACTTTTGGTTCAGTCTCCAAATATAGAAAGCATCCTCCTTCTTGTGCTACACGAGTTGTGTCTTCAGATCAGACTCCACTCCCCCAGCACACAGTCTTTATAGAAAGCACACAACCACCACTCCTACACGGGGGAAAGAGGCAGGTTATTGATCAAAATTTTAAATGATGTTAGATATATTTCAGTTCCAAAAGAGTATCTTACCCTCACCAACATGAGCCCTGGCCATTGGAAAAAGACACTGCTTATGAACTGGAACTGACCTTCAATGTCAAGATTCGTAGGGTCGATGCACTGTAATTTTTTAAAACAACAAAAAGCAACCATTGGACATGAATTTTTGTAATATTATGTCTGTTTACCTTCTTTTTTGTGCCTTACGTGATGTTGTATAATATTTGATGATTGTGTTAAAAAAACAATAGCTTTGAAACAATTAAAAAGAAAGTCATTGGACACTTCTCCTAGAGGTATAGGTAATAATGTGTGTGCCTTAAATACCAGTCAGCTGACACCAATCACCCATTTACTCATGCTCCAATGCAAAACCATTAGTCAACATCCAATATGTAGGAGGAATAAGTTGGAAGCACCCCCAGCCCAAGCAACATACCCCAGTAGAGCTGGAGTTGTCTAAGCAACTAGGGGAAGCCAGACGGGGTTAGCAAGAAAGCCGAAAAAGAACAGGGTGGTGCACATGTCCGCACAGCACGGTTCTTCCAACCTTTCAATGTGCACAGGAACCAACCACACAAGCACAGGTACATTTTGACTTTTGTAGCAGACGTAGGAGTACCAAGTAGCAAGTTATGTGACAGACAGGATACATGCAATGTATACAAAATCCAAAATAGCACCATTCATGGCATTCAAATACAATGATGAATTCTCCTGCGAGACAACACTTATTTTAGCACCTAACTGACAACCTAAGGGCTGGGAGTAAGTTCTTCAAAAAATGTAGTAAACTGTATTCAAGTTATTTCAGGATGTGAGGCTGAGGGTACCATATTTGATGAAAGAAAATGTCCTTTGGAAAATCTAGTACAGGAGAAAAAATGTAACATTCGAGAAGAATTCTAGCACTACAAAAGCAGAATGTATAACTTACAGTACGAAAAGGAGTGAACGTTACCTTGTACTTTAAGACTGAACATATAAACGTACTTTACAAGATGCATACTTTGTCAAGTTGCATGAAACCATTCACGAATAATTAAAGAAATTCACAGATTATGCATAAATATAATTTACACATTACTTAATTCACACATTTTTTTCCCACACCTTCCTTAATTTCCCCCCTTCACTGCAACCTACATTTTTAACACCGGATATTAAACCTAACATAGCTATTAAGTGGCCATGTGTCCCACGTGACACCTTATCCTGGCCTGGCTTTTTTTAGCCATCAGCCATATAAGGTTTGACGTGTTGCTGTTACCGGTGTGAGTAAGGCCTCACAAATCCCACCATGTAAAGTGCTGGTGCCTGAAAAGCAAATACTAGAGGAAGAGGAATGTATCATTGATCACATCATGGGCCACTTGACAACTATGGCATATATAAATGTGCTTTCATTGAAAGATGGCAGTTTCGGACAACATGGCATGAATTGGAATGAAACATTTTAAGGGCCTCACTACGAGTTGTGCTGTAGCAACATTACTGCTGGTTTCATTAAAATACACACATGTTAAACACTTCGCACAATTAAGAGTTGTTTATTGCAAGCATTAAGTACCATGCGCGTAAAAAAATTTAGAAAAAATTATAGAATTTGTAAGACAACCCCATTTGATATTTACTGTACGTGGTAAAAAAATACACTATGTCGTATCAACGACTGCCGTTAAATAAGCCTAATCACAAGTGAGGCTAAATGGGGAAATTGTTTGGAAATTAGCATAAAAAATAACACCAGCCATGACCTGGTGGTATTTTAAAATAAAATATACATCTCTTGAAGAAAAGTGAGTTGTGTACCCAACAATAAGTCTGATTTCCTTTGTACACCTAAGACAACTTATTTGCACACCTACGGCTGCATATTTGTGGAAAGATTTGAGTTTTGTGAATGCACCCAAAACACATGACACTATAGTTGCGTAACACATATCCTCATAATATATAACACAATAGAAATACTCATATTAGCCAAATAAAACACAATATTGAAAGGACTGCTACCGAACATTTATTAAAATGTGCAATAACATGCAATTAGTAGCATTACACAAGTGTCATCATTTTAAATATACAGGCAAATATTCTTATAGCAAATGTAACAAGCAGCTTA
This sequence comes from Lissotriton helveticus, assembly GCF_964261635.1. Taxonomy (NCBI): domain Eukaryota; kingdom Metazoa; phylum Chordata; class Amphibia; order Caudata; family Salamandridae; genus Lissotriton; species Lissotriton helveticus. Next base: position 1,014,371,777 of record NC_136067.1, read on the forward strand.
TGTGAACAATATAAACTGGATGGTCAGTTAGTTGTTCGGATAAGGCTCAATGAGTCAGTCAAGAAGTAATGTATTATGTGTTGCACACTTCAGTTTCTTTTGTGAGGTTTGAGAGGTTGGAGAAGTGGATGCAGTAGATGGAATAGATGGAGTCGCCCTTTCACGAGACACAAATTGTGCCATTTTAATTTTTTTTAATTTTTTTTATTGAAGTTCTTTAGGGTCTTAAAAACAAAACATACAAAAGGGAATTAAAAGAAAATTAGAAATATATAACAATTGCAGATACAAAAGCAAAGAAAGTATACTTATAAATCTCCATACATCTGTCCATAATTAGCCAAAAAATGATTTCCAAATTTTGTCGAACTTTCTAATCCCTCCTATTCGTTGTGCGTACAAGAGTTCATTCTTTCTAACTCTCTTCATTTTCTGCAGCCATTCTGGGAACAGAGGGACCTGTGTTGACAGCCAATTCTGTAGTATAAGAGACCTCGCCACTGCAGTTACTATATACAACAATTTAACCAACTGGTCTACTAATCCAAGATCGGAATCATAACCATACAACATTAATTTAACATTGTAGGTAATCCTGATCTTATAAAAGGTGTGAAGAAAAAGGAAAATTTCATTCCAGAATAACAAAATTTCACGGCAATGTACAATTATATGAGACCAATTAGCTGGTGCAAATTGTTGACATCTAAAACAGTTGGGGGAAGTATTAACATACATTTTAGTGATAACAGCAGGAGTGCGATATAAAAGCCATTTACTAAAAAATAGCATTCTACGCCAATTAGAGCCTCTCAATACACTAAAATTTAATTTATTTATGTTCTTCCAAGTATTAAAGGATAATGCATGGTTCTCTTGTTCCTGCCATTTTCTAATTGCTTTTAAAGTAAAATCTTTCTCGATACTCTGTGCCAAACAACGTCTTCATTCCCCCGGATTTCTGGATCGTGAGGTCAAAAAGAGGTCATTCCAAAGCTGGGTAGGAGTCATAATATACCTTAGATCCAATTGTTCCAGCATTTTGTAAATCATGATATGAGACAATTAACAAAAAATTTCCGTGGATTAATCGTGACATCTCTCCCTGTGTAATCCACATTCCATTCCTTAAAAAATCTGATAATGTATTGAACCCAGCACGATACCAGTTAATTACGATTTCGGATCCAATTTTAATCCCTATATAGATAAAAACATACATTAAGGGAGTCATTAAATTAAACTGCGGGAGAGAATATCTTTTAAGCATAGCGTCCCTTTTTTTAAAGAACCAATTCATAATCTTATATCTGACAAGTTTCGGAGATTTAGGCACTTGAAGGGGGAAGGGATTTGAGCCTCACGACAAATTTGATCAACAAAAAAGTTGATGAATAGATCTGGACATTGTATTTCAGTTTTAAATCTATCCAAATATTGTGCAGAATATGCATTGTAATAGTCGTTAATATTTGTTAACGAAAGACCTCCCTGCTCTATATCTGCATAGAGTGTCCCCAATGCTAAGCGGGGAGTCTTTTTACCCCATACAAAACCTGAAAACAGAGATTCTACTTTTAAGAAAAAAGAACCAGGCAAAAAACAAGGAATGGTTGAAAATAAGAAATTGAAAAGCGGAAGAACGGATATTTTAATCAATGCCACACGGCCCAAAATGGTTAATGGCAGCGAGTTCCATCTAGCAAACATGGAGCGAACCTTCTGAAGAAGAGGATCAAAGTTAAGTGTATATAGGTCTAATACTGGGACGGAAAACAAAACTCCCAGATACCTTTTAGGTTTTGGGTTAATACAGCCTGCTAAATCTGGATGTAATTCTGGATCTGAACCCCCACAGACCAAAATTTCAGTTTTTTTTAATTGATCCGATAGCCACCTAGGGCTTCGAATTCTTCAAAAATCTGTAAGATGTGGATCTGATATTGCCGGTCAGGTTTAATTAATAACATAATGTCATCCGCGTAAAGTTTGATTTTGGTCATCGAGATAATCGGAGAAACAATATTCCCAGAGTTCCGAATTGCAGTAGCTAGTGGCTCAATGAAAAAAGCAAAAAGAATAGGTGACAAAGGACAACCTTGCCTAGTACCTCGTTGAACTAAAACTGAGCCCACCATAATAGAATTAATAATTTTGTTGGCTTTAGCACCAGTGTATACATTTTGAATTAAGCTAATAATTTGTGAAGGAACTCCAAAGTGCGCTAAAATAGTAAAAAGTGTTGCCCAAACCACCAAATCAAAAGCTTTTTCTGCATCTAATAATAAAATTAAAGCGGGAATACTCCTTATCTGAAAATAATCTAATGCCTCAATCAAAAAGTGTGTATTGGTAATTAATTGATGACCAGCGATAAAGCCGTTTTGATCCGGGTGAATAAGATCAGTAGTAATAGTATTAAAACGAATAGAAAGTAATTTAGTAGTAATTTTATAATTGGAATTTAATAATGTAATCGGTCTGTATGAATTGGGATCTTTAGAATCTTTCCCCTTCTTCAGAAAGCTCACTACCGTACCTTCATGAAAAGAATCTGGAACTCGCCCACCAGTCAACGTAGAATTTAACAATTGCAGTAATAAATCAGAAAAAGAATTGAGAAAAACATTTAAAAATTCAGCAGGAAACCCATCAGGACCACAAGCCTTACCGATCGGTAAGTCCTTAACCACCAATTCCAATTCTGCCTTGGTAAATGGACTCATCATTGTCTCCTGCTCAATGTTTGAAAGAGAAGGCATTGGATATCTACCAAGAAAGTTAGAAAGCTTAGAATGGTCTATATCTTGATGTTTGCCATAGATCTGTTGGTAATGAGAGAACATTGTAGAGCCAATTGCCTCAGACTGTGATATATCAGTGTTATTAACAGGACATTTTAGGCAATGAATCTGGTTCGCGGCGGCTTGCTCTTTAGCCTGCCAGGCTAAGAGTTTGCCAGTAAAGTTGCTTTCCTCGTATATTTTTTTAGATTGACCATGAAAAATTTCTTCACTTTGCGTAAATAAATTAGAGCTAAGTTCACGTTTAGCTTCATTTAATTGATTTTGAACATAGCTTGAAGGATTAAATTGACGTTGCAAAGTTAAGGTCTGGATTTTTTGTTGTAGTAAATTTCTAGATTTCCTAATAGCCGACCAACGATCTGCGTCCTTACTTATCACAATGCCACGAATAAAAGCTTTCAACGAATCCCAGATAATATGCAAAGGAGAAGTAATGAAATTGCGAGCTATAAAATCAGAGATCTCAAATTTAAGGAAATTGTGTCATTTGTGACTATGTCATTTCTTGTCCTTCCCTCAGTTGACCCAGGGTATTTAGGGATGGCCCAGTTTAAGTCTGTCCAATCATCATCATATGACTTATTGTGAGTAGAGATGCAGTCATGTGGTTCATGGCACCGGTATTTAAACACATTAGATGTCCATGTTGTGCATCAGAATACTTCATGTGCTGTAGCTGCTCCTGGTGGGTATCCCTGATCTCAGAAATAGCGGCATGTGACTCTACCTCATTCTTGAAAGCTTCTAGGAATTGCTCTAGTCCTTCAAATGTTGTTGTTCATGCATTGGCATAGCACTTCATACATTTTACTTGTGATGCTGATCTTCTGTCATTTGTATGTCCACATCTTCAAATGGTGGTGAGCTGAAATTGTCATCATTTCTTTGCATGTTGATGATGTATTTTTGTTGGTCAGTATCAATGAATTGTACTGGGATCATTTCCTCAGATGGAATTACCCCCCCCACTCCTGTACTGATTGCAAGCGGTGCTAGGGCCACAGTCACCACTGAACCGGTAGTTTGACGTGTTGGTGTTCTCACATGTACCCAAAAGACTACCTTCTGCTGCAATCTCCATTGTTGTTGAAGTGGTGGTGGGTACAGTCGTAGTTTTGTTCAAATGTTTGGCATACGATGCCAACTGACTCTTTGACTTTTCAGCAGATTACACATTTGTATTTGACATGGCATCATCTTTATGGTCACTGTTTGTTTTCTTACCAATTGCTCTGGATGTTTTGTCATTTGTTCTGATTTTAAAAGTGGGGGCTGAAGTGACAGTTGTTTTCCTTGGCAAAGAGGATGTGGTCTCATGACTAGGGAAACCAAGGTTCGAGCCTGGGGTCGACTCCCCATCCTGTGATTCTGGGCAAATCACTTAGGGGCATATTATTAAGAGCTGACGATTTAATTATCGTCGCTTTAGCGTCCGTTTTTAGGCGAAAAGCGGCGATAATTATATCGCAATATCATCAAGGACACACTAGTGCGTGTTTTCCTCACTTAGCGCCCGTTTCCAGCACGCCTACCATCGCATCGCTAATGAGATGCGAAGTAGGCGTGGCTGTCAAAACAACACAGGTAAATATCGCAAAGGCAGCAGCGCGATATTACCACTGAGTTGCAGCGATAATTTCAATCGCGCTAACTGTGCCTTAACGCAGGAATTTAACGTCTGTTAAATTCCTGACTAAGGCATACCTAACATGGGGGGTGGATTGTGCGGCTAAGGCCACAGGGCCTTATTATCAAGCCTATCGCCGTTTTCCATGGAACATCGCTGGAAAACCAGCGATGTTCCATGGAAAATCCCGCTATTGCTGGATTTCATATCTCCTTTGAGGTAATCGTTGATAATACAACGGTATCTCGGCGATTAAATCCAGCGATAGCCGGTGATAAGAATAACAGCGCTAAGGGTGCTTTGCGTTATTTATCGCAACTCCTTGGTAATATGCTCCTTAATCTCCCCGTGCGTACCCAAAAAACATGAATGTGTACTTGTGTAATATAACTGGTGCTCATGTAAAGCGCTCCAATACCTTCGGGTCGAGTTTGCGCTATATAAATCTGCACAAAAAAACAAAAAAACTGTCTTACTTGTAGATCCATATGTAATTGGATCTGAGGATGGTGCACCTGTTAAAGTCGAGCCACAATTGTTTTCTTCATCCTCACCTTCAGGGGGGCCAGTGTTCTGTACAATAAGGTGATATTTTTCTCATACCACATTTAGGCATCTGATTGTGAATTAATAAATCAGTGCACCATTACATAAGGAATGAATGTTTGGAAGTACATGCAAGTGACAATGTTATCATCGTGAAGCATCGTTGTTGCCATTAATTTAGAGCCATGTGAAATTACAAAATCACCATAATTATTGGAGATGGAAAGGGAAAAGGGTACGTTTGCATAGTGCATAGACAATGCAACAGAGTTAATGAAGTACTTCTCCGATGCTGTACTGCGTGGAAGGGATTGAGAAGTGATGATATATATGTAGATAAATATGGCACTCTTGATACCATTTGTGAACCATATGTTAACATCACACTTGATGAATGTACATTACGAATAACGGGGCATATTATCAAGGGATTTATCTCCGCTTTTTTGGCTTTAAAAGCCAAGAAAGCGGAGATAAAATTATCTCCCTATTACCTAGCTGTCGCTAACACCAGTTAGCGAGAGCTAGTAGGAGATAGCGACCATCTTGGGCCCCGCTTTGCATATCAGAGAAATTTATCACTAATGACATGCAAAGTGGGCGTGCCAAGATGTTAGCGACTGGAAACAGTCGCTAACATCGCTATCTCCTATTACCAACTTTTGGAGATATTCGCACTAAGCGCAAATATCTCCAAAAGCTAACACCTGCCCTGAGCAGTTCTTAGCCATGTTATCCAATGGGAGGTGGATAACATGGCTAAGAGCATTTGCTCGGTAATGCATGAATATTGCTGACTTTTCAGCGATATTCATGCATTTCGGCCGATTTTTATCGCTTAGGAGATAAACCTTGGTAATATCAAGGCTCCTAAGCGATAAAAATCGTCGCTACACGACGATAAAAGTATTGCCGCTAAGCCAACCTAGCGATAATTATCGCTAGTTGTTGGTAATATGCCCCAACATTTCTTCAAATGCTGTATTGGGTTGTCTGATGAAGTGATATTTTAAACACAATGGAGTAATATTGGATGCAGTGTTTTGTGATAATGTTTCTTTATGTCCTCGACCTCACGTCGGAATAATGAGACTGCATTTACAATGTCTGTGATATATTTCCATAGAAGGGTACAGACTTTACGAGGTGTTTTTAGCATCGAGTGAGCCGAAATTCTATTGTGGTGCTTCACTACACTATCAGCAAGTGCTTCAACCTCTGGCTCTGAAAATGTATATTTACGTTGCCTGCTGCCATCAATCCTGTTTAGTTTTGTACCTAGGGGCATATTATCAAACAGGGCATTAAAAATGATCGCTGTTTTAGCGGCAGAAAACTGCTGCTAAAGCAGCGATAACGGGATTGATAATATGGCCTTGTGACTTCCAATAGAAACCCATGTTCTGGTGGGAACATGGGCTTCTATTGGTATTCTCCAGGGCATATTATCAAGTCCATTATCGCCGCTTTAGCAGCAGTTTTCTGCCGCTAAAATGGGGATAATTTTAACGCCCTGCTTGATAATATGCCCCTTAGTTTGCTCCACTGAAGACTCCTCTGGAAGGATGGATGTGGATTGCACATACTGATGTTTTATCTTGCATGGGTGGACAAAATAGCCGCCACCATCCACTATTGCCTCTCCAGTCAATGGAGATGTTTCTGCAGCCTTCAGATGCTGCACACATCTGTGCATGGGCAATTTCTATTGTGGTTGCCAGTTATTTCTCAATAGGAATTGTCCTTATGCTCCATGCCTCGTGAAATTGCTTCTTTCTGGAATTAAGCACTTGTGCATGACTTTACCCAAGAGCTATTCTGTGCATGTTGGAAATATGGCATACTTTAAATACCTATTCCTGCGATGCAATATTTAGCACATGCAGAAATGAACGCACACGGTAAACAACAATATCGTAGGGGACGGTAAATACTCACGTAATCAAACAATATTTACACCAAGGTATCTTTATCATTATGCAATAATTCCTGTGATTTTTATGCACAGCTCGTAATCAGGCCCTTACTAGTGCTAAATTTGCACCAGCGGCACCAGTACTCATTTTTTCAGGACTGATATTTATTTTTTATTTTTAGACTTCGACCCAGAGAAAAAGGCTAAAAATGCAAAAAGAAGGAAAAATAAAGAGTTTATCACCTAGGCAAAGGAGAATGCAGAGATGAAAAATTACTTGCATGAGTGTCATAAAGAGACCAGAAGTGTAGGATCCTAAAACAAAGGGGCTTATTTACAAGTCCTCCATGCCACCGGTATGTCACTTTTCCCCATATTAAAAGTGATGCACCAGCGGCTCAATGGGCTTGTATATAAGCCCTAAAGAGTTATGTGGTGGAATCAAGGCTAGTCAGCCTAGCCTCCCGCCAATCCCCGCAATTGGCAGTGCTGGTGCAGGGCTCCTAAGAACGACTCCTGAGCTTCGGTGCTTATTGTTTTAGGTCTCAGCTACAGACTTCGGGCCTGATTACGATCTTGTGGATGGGATACTCCTTCACAAACTTGACAGATATCCAGTTAGCCGTATTACAAGTTCCATAGGATGTAATGGAATTGTAATAAGGAAGAAGTGATATCCATCATGTTTGTGATGGAGTATCCCATTCAACAAGATCATAATCAGGCCCTTTGCTACCTGTCTGTTGGCAAGGCCTATTGTCTCCAGTACATTAGATAGACTTAGAGCATGCTCTGGGTCAGTCCTTTGCTTATGATTGGATGGCTATGATGTCTATTTCACTTCCTTGCTCCTAATTCCATGACTTTCCTCCCTTTTCTTGTGTTTGACCCACCAAGGAGTATTTCGTAATCACAGTGTTCTAAGTATCCTTTCATTGCATAGTTGAGGGGATTGTTTTTTCTTTTCTTGTCAGGATTTGATATGATAGAATATGTTTCCCTCTCCCCTTCATTAACTCTTGCCCTGTCCTTGCATCCCGCACTCTGTTTCCACATCTTCCTTTTCCGTTGTTTTCAGCCCTGCTCTGCTCCCCATCCTGCTTCTCATTTTTTTTCTAAGTAATATTTTTACAGCAGCCCCACAGCTGCCAAGAGCTGCAGGACTGACTGCGTCCATTCATGCCCTTTACTTATCTTTATTTTGACAGTTTCATTTACCGTTCTTACATGGTAGTCTGTCATATTGTAAAAATAAATTACAATATAGCCAACACCATGACACATGCATACAAAAGCGTCACAATGCATGTCATGACTCAAAAATATGACATGTTACAACACGTACTAATACCACGCATGTCATTACAACGCGGGTATTACTACGTGTAGTTATTCACCATGACCTACCATTACAACACAGACTTTTACCACGAATATGCCTTTACCACGCATGCCATTACAACTCAAAGGCATGCGTGGTAAAGGTATTCTCTTGGTAAAAGTATCTAAGGTAAGTTACACTACCCTGCCCTACCTTAACCCTAATTTAGTACCCCTGCACGACCCCCGAGCCCAAATCCTTTCCCTACCCTGAACCCTGAATCACTCTGAATCACTACCCCTGCATAACCCCAACCCCTAATGACTTACCTCCCACAAAACACCACCCTTGCACGACCCTTCCCCCAACCCCCAGTCCTCTCCCTACCCGAAAACATTACCCTGCATGACCTTCCCCGACCCTAATCCCCTCCTTACACTAAAATTCTACCCTGCATGCCCCCACGACCCTACATTAAACCCTAAAACACTGCCCTGCATGGCCCTCCCCTGACCCCTACTCCTCTCCTTACACTAAAACACTACATTGCATGGCCCTCCCCACCCCCAGTACTCTCCCTACCCTAAAACACTACCCTGCACAACCCCTCCGAACCTAACCTAAACCCTAAAACAATACACTGCATGACACACACATCCCACCCCCACCCCAGGCCCAATCCCTCTTACCTCTCTCTCCGTGTGGTTCCTCTCCCCTCCTGGTTCCTGCTGCACGTCAGGTCTGAGGGGCGTTGCACGTCATTATGAGGAAACGGAAGAGCCTCTGTTTCCTCACAACGAGGTGGGTTGATTACATTTTTTTACAAGGCATGTGCTTTTACAACGAAATTCATTGTAAAGGCATGCGTGGTAAAAGCACATGCGTTATAAAAAAGTGTGAAGTAATGACTACGCATTCTTACAACGCATGCGTGGTAATGCTTGCACTGTAATGGTATGTGGGGAAACAGCTGCATTGTAATGTCTGTTTCCCATGACTCACATGTGTAATGACAGGTGTATGTGTATGCATCATGTTGCATATTGTCCATCATCGAGTGAGGTTCTTTTAGTAATAGACCTATTCCAATATTTCCAGCCATGCATGCCCATGTGACTCGAGGCATATATTCATATGCCAGTGGCAACAAGCATCAGCAAAGCCAATAGGTTACTTATTTAAAGATGCCACTTATTGGCTTTGCCAGTGCTTGTTTCCAAATTACTTGATGGTTCTAGTCCTGAGCACACGTGATGGCAAATGGTGATGGAAAGAGCTTATGCTGAGTGATGTACAGGAGAAACTAACCAGACAAGTGTAGTACATCGGCTGAAGGTTTTCTGTTTTTTTAAAGATATTTGTTGATAGGTTCAGTGCTAAATGCCATGTGGATCCTGCCTATGAAGAGGGAGGAAGGTGTTTGGAAATTATTGTCTGCTGACTGAGGCACGCCGCGAAGATTTGTTTGTCTCTTGATTTTTGTGCAGTGGCGTAAACAGGAATTTGTCTTCTTCCCATATGCAGGAAACAGCTGCTTGGGACCAGAGACCTCACATTGCAATGACTGATAAGTGATAAAAAATCTTTAGAACCGCTGAAAGGAATCAGAATTTTAGCACACTTCTGTCTTTTGAGCCTGGTCGTTTTTGATCAACTACAAGGAAGAACAAAATGAATAGTTTGGCATAAAACTCCCATCTGTTAATATACAAAGTTATGTGTAAATGTAGGACAGGAATACTGAGTGGGATAATGCTGAAAACAGATTAGAGAATCTACCAACAAAGCTTAAAATATTTTAGAATTCATCCTCCAACCAGAATTCAATATATTCAATATCATTGTATAACCTATAACAAAAGTATTTTTCTGAATTCAATATGCCTACATATATATTATCACTGAAAAAAACAGGTTTCAGGGACGTTATAGTTAGTTGGACATTTCACTCATACAAAACCAGTGAAATTCAGCCATTATAGTTAGTTGAGCTAACTATAACTCGTGCCCTTGCAATGCACTCCTGATGACGTCACATTTTACATCATTTATGACATGGTCAGTGACATCACTGATGACATCTCAAATGACATCACTGATTACATCATCCATTGAATGTGTGTTTCTGTAAAGTTTAAATATGTTTCATATGTATTTATATACAAGGTGTATTGAAGAATGAGTGTGTGTATAAGAGTCTGAATGAATGATTAAGTAGGTGCGTGACTTACTGTATAAGTGAGTGATTAAATGTGTCTTACTGAATCCATTGTTTAGTGACTAAACTGTAAGGATGTCTGTATCAATCTGTCAGTTGGTGTGTAAGCGGCTGCATGGGTTGGTGAGTAGCTACATGAGTGTCTATGGGTTATTGATTGGTTGACTGAGTATCTGTTTGGGTGCCTGAGTGTCTGTGTGGGTGGGTGGGGTTGTGCGACTGTGTTCAGATTTGTGAGTGGGTGATTCACTGGGTGTATGGGTTCAAGAGTGCATCTGTGAAGGGCTGTATGGGTGGGTGAGTGTGTGTATGGGTATGTTGGTGATTGAATGGCTGTCTCAGTGGTACATGTGTGAGTGACTCCATATGTCAAAGGCAGTATATGTGAGTGTTGGAGTACATAAATGACTTAATGTGTGAGTGAGTGATTGTGAGAGTGGCTGTATGGATGAGTGTGTGCTTGTATCAGTGATTGTATAAGAGACTAAGGCTAAGTTAGTATCTGTATGAATAAGTGAGGTCGTGTGTGTATAACTGTATAGGTGAGTAAATGGGCGTGTCATTGATTCTTTGCATGACTGACTAGGTGTGTGAGTAACTCTATGGATGACTGGCGGTGTGCAAGTGTCTGTAAAGGTGTATGAGGGCATATGATAGTGCTGTATTGATGAGTGACAGCATGTATGAGTGACTGTGTGGGTGAATGAGTGGATGTGTGTGTAGACCTAGGAATCAGTGAGTGGGTATGTAGTAACTGATGTTGGTGTGTCTATGGTTTAGAAAATTGCAGTCTGTATTTTTGAGTGGGTGTATCAAAGGTTATATTAGGGTATGAGAGGTGCATCAGATTATCACATGGGTGATGTAACCAGTGATGTCATTTGAGATGTCCTCAGTGATGCCACTGACCCTGGCATGAATTATGTATTATGTGACGTCATCAGCAGTGCATTCCGGGGGCTCGGGTTATAGTTAGCTCAGCTAAAAATGATGGCCGAATTTCTCTGGTTTTGTGCGAGTGAAATGTCCAACTAACTATTACGTCCCTGAAACCTGTGTTTTTTCAGTGAATTTTTAAGGTTTTTTCAATACTAATTTCTAACTACAACGTCCCTGAAACCTATGATTTTTTCAGTGAATTTCAAAGGTTTTTTAAATGCGAATTTCTAATTATAACGACCTGAAACCAATGGTTTTTTCAGTGAATTTCTAAGGTTTTTTTAAGTGCTAATTTCTAACTATAAAGTATTAGTCGCGTTTGCAGGTGTCTACTTGGCCACCAAAGGCCCTCAGGAGTAAAGTGGACTTCATCCCCCAACCAGTACTGTGCCAGGAGGCGCGTTTGCAGAGTGGTAGAGAAAGGTGAGCGTTGCCTCTGAAGACCTCTTAGCAATCTCACTGTGTGGGACTCACTGGAGGTAACAGGAGGGGTAGTTGGCCTTCAAGGTCAACCTTGGGGGCCAACTACCCCTCCTATTACCACCAGTAAGTCCCACACAGAGGGATTGCTAAGTTGTCATAGCAGGCCATGCCCCCTTTCAAAACCACTTTGCAAACACACTCCCTGGCGTCCTCTTAGATGGGGATTAAACTTCCCTTCGCTGCTGGGGTTCCTTAGAGGACAACTAGCCTTCCTGATACCTCCAGTATGCCCAAATAGTGGGATTGCTGATGGGTGGGCACAGGCCATGCCCCCTTTGTCCACCACTCTGCAAATGCTCATCCTAGCATGCTCATGGTTGGGGGATGAAGTCCCCTTACCTCCTTAGGGTCCCTGGGGCCAATTAGTCCACCAGGTACCTCCAGTAAGCCCCACACAGCTAGATTGCTGAGAGTGGTCCGAGGCCATGCCCCCTTTTAACACCATTCTGCAAACACGCCTCCTGGTGCACTGCTGCTTAGGGGATGAAGTCCACTTGTGTTCTAAAGTCCTCAGGACACAAGAGGACCTCACCGCCCCACCAGCAGTGCGCTATATATATATATATATATATATATATATATATATATATATATATATGCAAATCCAGCTTCCCAAAATGTGCTTTCTGTTGTTTTCTCGGCGCTTTCCACACCACACAGACAGAAGGACCTCCAGAAGCAGGAAAATTACTGGTGAAGATTTTTAATATCTCGCAAGAAGTAGTATTTTCGGCATGACGCGTTTCGGTTAACAAATAACCTTGATCACATATATATATATATTCAAAATGTATTTATTTAGTGCATTAAACTCACAAAGAGATTGCTGTGATACAACAATAGACCATCTCCAAGAAGGCCTGATTACCACAAAAATGTAGTGGCACATCATGCACATGTAATTATGCAGAACCTTGCTAAGGAGGAGCATGCAGTTCTTCTACACAACACATCTCTCTAAGGCAAGCACACTAGTAATGCTGTATTCCACCCAGAGTACCAACATGGTAGTCAGACACCACCTTGCAGAGCTCAGGTACACCACAGAGGCACGAACATCGGAAGTACCGAACGAGCAGAACCCCCGACCCAGAGCACGACATCCTGGAAACGAAGGAAGCCTGAACTACATGAACTCCTATCCGGCATATGTACTGACATTAACACGTTGAGAGCATATATACAACAAAGAACTCCTATCCAGCATATGTACCTACATTACTGCGTCAAGAGCATATTTACAACAAAAGAAATAGATTACGGCACTTGACATTTCCGCTGGAATTCGAATAGAAAAATAGGATTTTGCCCTGAATGTTATAAATAATAATCGTCGGATATTTGAGAGTCAGGCAACTTCAATAAAGACTCCATGGAAACGTTTTTATCGCAACTTGACCTAATTAATTGAATTCAACACGTGATTGAGTGCGCTGAAAGTCATTTGCATAAATAAATCAGCATAGCAGAATCGATACCAATGAAATATTAGCTGCCTGCGTAGGAACCAAATTTTCTGTGTTGATTCCACAACGTGACATTTATGATGTCATATCACATTTTTTGTTTATATGTAATGTACGAATGACGGTCACCTGACGAAGGCCTTTGGGCCGAAACGCGCGTAGTTCTATTCAACCGCATTGCCTTCATCAATTGTTCCAACGACTGAATATCTCGTATATCACTTGTGTATTTTGTTTTTAATATTGTGGTTATGTAATTTTTCTGTTTACACTGATTGTCCTTGCACTTTTCTAGTTGTAAAAAATTTCTCTTCACAACATTTGAATGTCATTTATCATATATACAAATGTTTTTAGTGTAAAAAATGAAATGAATAAGTAAAAGAATTATAAACAAAAGGAAAAAATAACATGAAAATATACTATAACCAAAATAAAAAGATTTAAGAATTTTTTGATAAATCACTGTTTCAGCACATACTTATTTGAATGTTGTAGAGGGTACATTATTAGATGTTGATTTAGGGTCTATATATGCCCTTGGAGTTTGCTACACCTCTTCTCTACATACACCACAGAGGCACAACAGGAATCTCAGAATCACTGCATGACACATAGTCCATAGGGGAAGACCCTACCCGCTCCCACGGGTGGTCGCCACCTCCCGTTCACCTCAGCAACTCAACATCGCCAGGGTCAGTAGCCACTTCTTCACCATAAATGAACAAATATAATCGAAGAAGTCCCCATACATCGCAAGATCTAGAGGCATCCGGAAGCAGGTCAGAATAAAGCTCGAGCTGTTCATTGCAATAAATCATATCACAGAGACAGTACTTAAACTTAGAAGTCTTCCCCTGCCCTAGATACATGCTGTCTGGCGCTATGCCAACAAAAAGACAAGAACCAGGAACCATGCGTGGGGGCAATCCAGATACCCTAGAGAGCCCAGCAGCGCAACCAGTGGATCAATTGGCATCCTGTAATCCACCATATCTGACAGTACGGTGATCATCTCTGACCAGCAATCATAAACCACTCCACAGGACTAAGCCAGATGAAGAAACCCCAGCTTTGGCCAGCCACACCTGCACAATTTACATCCCCCCTAAAGCTGAAGCTATACAGGGAGACTGGCGTATAGTAAGCTGTTTGCAATATTTTAAAGTGTATGATGCGGAGACGGCTACTAGAGGGTTCCAAATGTGTCTGGTTGCAGACATGCACCCACATTTCACCACTAATCTCCTGGTCCAATTTTTCCTCCTAGACAGCGCTCGCTGCCTGCTGACTGCCCACCCTGCTCCCTTTGCAAAGCAATATATAATATAGTGATTATATGCTTCATTGAGATCATAGAGATCGGGCTCAGCAGGCATTCAAGGGGTAGCAGAACAGATCGCTCTGCAGAATATTGTGGAAAAGAGCTTTGCATCTGCTACAAAGCCTGAAGTAATTGAATATATCAAGCAGGGTACAGGGGAGATCCCCCTATACTCCTCCGATGTAAAAAAGGAGCCATCCCAATATAAGTCCCCCCAAGAGCGCGGTACTCTGGCCTGAAATTGCACTTAAGTACCAGCCTTATGAGTGATTGCCAGAAAGGGGTGATACTCTAATGACATGCGAGGTGAGTATATGTAGCACAGACCCTCCCTCCTACTTAGCCTATCCCATGCTCTGATTGTGCACTCTGCCGTCAATAAATTCCTCCGTGTATTGGACACCTGCCACCCGAGGAAGGAGTTAGATGGAAAAGGGGACTTACTATCAACCTCCAACACAAGGTATGGTAAAAAAGGGGAGGTTTGTACCAGTAGTGAGCAGAATAAGCCTGTGTGTATAGATAATAAAGCTCAAGGTCTGGCACCCTAGCTGTGGTCCAGCCCAAGCCAGTCTAAATGTTTGCATTCACGGAGCAGCAAAGAGAACCCTATTGAGCAGGAGTGGTATGTTAAAAAATATATATAACACCTGGGGTAATATCACCATTTTCATGAGGCCCACCTGGCCAGCCAAGGCAAGCGGAAGAGATATCCATCAAATTATCTGCTCCATGATGCACTCGAGGACCACTCCATAATTTTCCTTAATTATCCCCTCTGGATACTGGTGCACCCAGACACCCAGGTATTTAAGAGAGTCATCGCACCACTCAAGGGAAATTCAGGCATGAAGTGTGGTGTGTAGGAAGTAAGAGGTAGGATCTGAGACTTACCCCAATTAATGGTGAACTCAACAGTAGGCCATACTTTTGCATGATGACACTGAGACTTGACTGCAGGTTCTTAAGACACATATGGTCATGTTGTTTGTGTAGAGGGATATCACGATAGGCCAGCTGAGATATCTTATTGCATACTGGGAGTAGTGCTACCACAGCCCAGCTGCCAATGGCTCCATGGCCAGTGCAAAGAGCTGAGGCGACAGGGTGCACCCATGCCTCATACCACTAAAGATCATCAACGGCACAGAATAAACATTATTTATAAGCACCTGAGCCACAGCAAACTATAAAGTAGCTGTATCCAACTCAAGAAAACTCAAGTTATACCCAGCCTGCTCAACACAAAGGTATCCCCACACTTGGATGCGCCTAAACAAATTCTGCAGCATTTATGTTGGGGTTAATGTCCTGCATAATAGGGAATAAAGTGCACAGATTATTTGCAGTAGAGTGACCTGTAACATAGCCCGACTGATCTGGTCTCACAAGATCAGATAGGAAAAGGACAAACCAATTGGCTGCAAGTTTAGCCAACATCTTCGTAACACAATTAAGAAGAGACAAGGGCTGGTAGGAAGTACATTGGTGTGGTAGCTTGTTTGGCTTTAACAACATTACAATCACTACGTCCTGCAAAGAGGGAGGAAGAGTCTCAGCCAACCATGCCTTCCCAAAGAACCCTAATAGCTTAGGGACTAAGAGATCCAAATTTTGCTTATTGAATTTGGCAGGCAAGCCAGCTGACCCAGGCTCCCTTCCCATGGAAAGTGCATCCACCACCTCTCTCAACTCTTCCACAGTAAAAGACTGCACCAGGAGGAGGTGTTGTGCCTAACTCAGCTATCCCAAAGTTGTATCTTCCAGATAGTCCTCCACTTTGACTGATCGAACCCCCATAGTCACATCTAGGCCCTGAAAACATTTGAAGAAGACAGCCCAAATTTATGACAAGTCACTGCACATCAGCCCCTGATCATCCTTAACCTCTACAATGTAGTCAGGGGCCCAAGGTTGCCTAATCCGAGTGGCCAAGGATCGGCCCTGCCTCTCTCCCTCACCATACGCTCTCGCCCTGGCATATTTGCCCCTGAATTTACCTTCCCTTGCCACCACCTCATTGTACTCAGTAAGCTAAGCACAGAGTCGGGCATACCCGACAGTCTATTGCATGCACCAAGGCACACTCCGATGCCCTCAACCCTCCCTCCATCCGGACCAAGTGAGCTCGAAGAGACTGCAGCACACCACTTGGCCATCCATCTGCCACAAACTGTAGCCTTGAAAGACTCCCACTCCATGCCCTTAGAAGTGGCAGTACCATAATTTATTTCAAAATATTCCATGATCTCCACGAAGAGTTTCTGAGCAAATACCCTCTCAAGCAAGGTCTCTGAGTGCAACTTCCAAGATAGGCCAGTCATAGGTGTCATAGGAATTTTCACAGTTAGCAAGTACGTCACCTTTTCTAAGATGGTATGAGCACCCAAGGTACCACATCTTTAGACAGCAACCAATAAGCCAAGTTGTGACCACTCCCATGTACGGGGGAATAGTAAGTGCTTTCTACGACATAGAGGAATTTATGCTACCAACTATCAGTGAGGTCATAATCCTACATAATGCTCTCAGATGTGCAGCTGGAGTTGTTGCAGTGCCAAGCGACACTCAAATTCTATCCAGTTGGGGCTGCAGAACACAAATGAAATCACTGTCCCTTATCAAACCATTTGGCTCAAAAGCCAGTATCCTTCCCCATAAAATGTCAAAGAAGACGGTGTCATCAATATTGGGCCCATAACAATTGACAATTGTGAGTGTCATAAGTCCTAACCTTCCCATAGAATAGCAAACCTACCTTGTGCATCCATGAGCGACCCACCCATGGTAAAATGGAGACCATGCCTTACCAAGTTGGCCACGCCACAAGCATAAGAGAAATGAGATGAGGTAACCCTACAAGTGGACCAACGTTGACCCAGAGTAGCCTCCATGCATGTTGTCAGATGTGGCTCTTGTAGGAGTGCAATGCTTAGCCTGTGCCTGCCATGATAGGCAAACACTTGACTAATTGCCCCAGGGTTATTGAGTATCCTGACATTCCAAGTCAAGCTGTGGCAGGACTCATCCGTCCTATCTGCCATGCCTGGAAACATTCGGATAGAAATAGGATCTCCTCAGGCTGGAAGCGTGCACCAACAGTACTGTGTTTCCTATACACTGCAGTGCTGGTAGATAACATAACATACAGCGGTAAACAACCCCCGCACTACCTACCCACCCACTCTGATGGCCTAATTCCACCAGGAATATTAACCCCCTGTAATGGAAGACAAACTCAGCCACATTAAAACAAACTAAAAACAGAAATAGGGGCAAGTAATGCCCAAAGGAAATTTACGGGTGTGTCCCTCAGAGTCTGCCACGAGGGAAAGTCAAGTGACCCTAGCGTAAACTGAGGGTGCCTGAGACATCCAGGTCCATGCTCAACAAAACAAATGCAACTACACATTGTGAGAATAGTGCAACCACCCCTCCTCCCAGCATCAATAACGTTGCAGGTGCACATGCCCATAGGTCCAAGAGCTAAGCAGCGATGGAAGCAATCAATTCAACACCCCCATACCAGGGGGAGATCCAATTGAGATGGGAGAAGCTTCCCACCTCGTAGAGGGCACTGCCAGGGCAACAGCGAACAGTCTCCTCTCATCAGTCATTCTGTGAGGCTTGGGAGTGACAAGAAATCTTTCCCACACTGTGGATGGGGCAACAGGCCAGAGGTCGAATCCTTTCCCTCGATTGGCATAAAATAATAAGAGAGTCCTTAGTGGAAACCACTGCTCAAGTGCTAACATTCGTAGCGCCTCACTATTTGGAAATGATTCCTTTAGAAATCCCATTTGGAAATATTTCTTCTTTACAGAGTCCCCAATGAGGACCTGCCTTGTCTCTGGATCCACTTGATCCATCACCTTCCACAGCATCACGAGGAGGGACTTTGATACTATTACCTTGACCAGGCTGTATGTCTAGTCCTGAGGACAGCAGCGGCTGGTGCAGGTAAGCTGGGTGGGGCAGTGGGGCAGAGAGGAGGGAAAGTTGACAGATGACGGAATAGGATTTTTTTAATTTTCCCTATTTCCTTGTCTGTCGACCCCCCCCCCGCGCCCCGCCCTACTGCACTTACCTGCACCGGCCACTGCTCCCTGACGAAGACCGGTTATGGACACACTCTGTTGAAAGTGTTGAAACATCAACCATATGGATAAGTGTTTTGTATCTCTGTCTCATATATCTACCATCAAGAAATGAGGAAATATGTCTGAGTTGCAAATAGACGCCCAACTGAATATTTTTTTATTTTCTGTATACTGTCATATGTTTTGTATTATGTTACATATGAAGCACACTTTCTATTGCACCAATTTAAATTATTTATGTTACATAACAGTCCTGTGTTTTTTGATATGCAACATTTGTGTCTTTCCACGATATATGAAAATTAACATATAATGCAAAGTACAGTTTTTGTGTCAGTAGTGAGTATTTTCCTTTCATTAGTCAAAATATATGTGGCACTCCATTCATCGGTATTTCCTGGTTAATCTGGATATAAATGTTCTAACTTGAAAGGTATTGTAGTCGTGGCTGGCAAGAGCGTCACAGAAGTGTGATCATCGTGCGTGTCGACTTTCTAGTGGCCCCCGATATGCCTATATTTATACCTTGCATCACACTGTCAATTTACCTGCACAACCAAATTTCACCAGTGGGTGAAACTGGGAAACAGAGTGATGATTGCTGGTTTCCAAGTCACAATCTTATATAGATGTTCTTATGAGACTTCTAGATCACAAATCATGAGAAAGTAATCAAATCCACAACAAACAATTTGAGCAACTTCTCTCCAACCAGAGTCGCCCAAATGTTATTTCTGCACCTGTGCAAAAGCAGGCCAGAATACATTTTGGGGAATCTGGCTCCCTGGATTAACAACAATAAAAAAGCCAAGCTGGGGTGAACTACTGAAATACATTTGAACAACTGCCGCTGTGTGGCAATATTTCAAATCACTTCTTTCATTTTCTTTTGTATTTCTTTAGAATGGTATACATAGGTCTGGCATTAGCCAAGACCTTTTGATTTTACTAAAATTGTATTCATAAGATACTTACTTAAAGGGGCTTTCAGCCAGCTCTCTTCATCCATATATCTCTGGTTGTGTCATTCACATTTGGATTTTGCCCACTACTGCATAAAGCATCGGCACTGGGCTATCATACTTCAGCCACTGACCTTCTTCACTTTATGACTGCATTGTGCTCTTTCACAAGGAGCACACCGCACAGAAATTGTCCCTGAAGTTCTAGTGTTATTGTGTTTAGTTTATTATTACATTTGTGTTGTCTTTGAGGTTAGAGCCTGAAGTGATAGCAGGATGCTTTTGATGTGAGCAGAGTGCACATTCTAGCTTCAACAGATCCCAACACCGCTAATGATGTTGTAATTTCCTTTTGGGTTGGCCTTTGTTTATCTGACTGTTGCTATGACACAGCATATCACATTGTGTTCATTTGCAACTTGTTTTATAATGTTATCCTCCTTTTAGTATGCAGGCAATGAAGTGCATTTATAACTGCACTCATGCATGGCATGTTGGCATTTCTTTTAATTGATAGTTTACATATAAGGGCAATTTAACAGATGCAGTAGTGATATGTACTCTTCATAATGGGGCAATGTGTAAAGTTCATGTTTACATACATAAACAATGGATTGTGTTAATTTACCCCTTAATTGCTGTTCATGATTCTAAAGGTACCCGGGCCCAGAGTTATCATTATTTGGAAGGCGTACAATTTTGATGCATTCACAAGTTTGCCAGTCTTGGTAAATCTGGGACTGCACCAAAAAGCATGAGTGGTGGATGCGTGGGAGCATCCGTGCTTCACCCATGTGTCAGGAAGCCATTGTTTCATCACTTCTTAAAAAAGCTGACCCCCTGGAATTGAAGAATCTCCACCCTATCTCCCTTCGCCCTACCCCGGCTAACATCCTGGAGAAATGAGTTAATAAAGAACTGATTAAATATGTTGAATCCCAGGAGATCTTGGATCTCTTTCAGATTGGGTTCTGCGGCGGTCACAGTACTGAGTCTGCCCTTAATGCAGCTACCGACTGTATTCATGCGCAGGTAGATCAGGGCGGGTGGCGGTTCTGATTATGCTTGACCTCTCAGCGGCATTCAACACCGTCTCTCCAGTGCTTATGGTTCCACGCCTACGGCAAGTAGGAAAATCTGGGCAAGCCTTACAGCTTTTACAGTCATTTCTTTCAAATAGGGCCCTGTATTGTCAGCTGTGAAGGATTTAGAACCAATTCCTTTAGTCTTCTCTATAGCATGCCCCTGGGCTCACCTTTGAGTCCTAAACTTTTCAATCTTTATGTGACTACCTTGGCAGATTTGTTGCGGTCTTTTGGCTTTCATGTGCTATCCTATGCTGACGATATGCAAATTATTGTTTCCATTTGAAATGACCTGCAATGGTTCTCTGAGAGGTTCAATCATTGTATGTCTAGCATTATTTGCTGGATGAAAGACAATTCACTGAAAATCAACATGGACAGGACAGAAGCGCTGGTGTTTGGCTAGCAAAATTCCATCTGGTCAAAATCCTGATGGCCGGAGGTCTGTGGTCCCCTCCCAGTTAAGACAGGAAAAAATCTGGGGGTCATCTTTGGTAATGGTCTGAGCTGTGATGCCAAGGCCAGCTGTATGGTTAGTACATATTTCTATAGTCTAAGGATTTTGAGAAAGGTTATGCCATTTGTTTCATCCAAACTGCACCAGCCCATTATTATCGCTTTGGTTACCTCTAAGCTGGATTATTGAAACGCTCTGTACCTGAACATCAATGGTGTTTCCCACAATAAGCATCTGGTTGTACAGAATGTGGTGGTCTGTCTTATTTTGAAGATTCACAAATGTCTGTAAGCCAGGGAGGGGATTTGTTTCCGTCCTTGGCTTCCCATCAGGAAGCGTATCTGCTTTAATGCTCTGAGAATGGTATATAAAGACCCCTGGGAGGAACTTGAGATCCGCTTCACAAAAAAGACTTGTGATCTACAGATTTCAGAAGACACAATGGGGTGGCCGCTCATTTTTGGTAGCGGCCGCCAAGCTATGGAATTCCCTACCCAATTTTATCTCCAAAGCGGACTCTTATCCAGTTTTAAAAAAAATCTGAAAACCTGTTTGTTTTTATCCTAGGTTGTGGCCTTGCACCTCCTCTCGGTCTGCTCTATGTCGGCTATAGCGCCTTGACACCTTTGGGTATTAGTGCGCTCTGCCGGTGATATCCTATTCTATCTAATGCATTCCTGGCATAGAGTAAGGCTATGTTACTCCCGGTTGTCCAGACAACGCAGGGCCTTGCAAGATGGCCTTGTGTGGCTTGGTAAATCTGACCTATGGATTGTGTTGCCCTTGGGCCACCTTGTGTAAAGCAAGAGCAACACAGTCCTTTGATAAACCTGGCCTCTATGGTTTATGGATTTCAATGGAGAGAACCATGAAAATAGCAAAAATTTAGCAAACTTTTTTCTTGCAAAATTTGAAAAAATGCTATCCATGAATCTGTATTTGTTTCTAGCAATGGCATCAAGAAAAGGTTTGCTGTGCTAAGAAAACCCTCTTGCCAGTTTTCAGGCAGAGGTAGAGTTGGAAAAAATATTTTTAACACAGTTGTTTATGCGGTAATCAGTTTTTTCTGTTTTTTACCTATGTTATGTTAGTAGTGGAAACAGATGTAAAACCCATAGGTAAATCTGTAGATGTATACATTTCTGAAAGATAGACAAAATTCTTTAAGTGTTCATTAGTGTAAATTTCTCATGGTTTTCCCAAAAGACACTAATTTTTAAAATCTAAAAATAAGCCACAAATTTGAAAAAATTGAAATTGTTGGCAACAATGTAATTTGCGATTTTGTGCTGATTTCTAAAAGTAATATACCATTAAGTCTTACATACTCTTCTGGTCACAGGGTATATTCTGTTTTGTCAGTTTTTTGGGTTGTCCAAAATCATGCAATATCCAGAGCCATCTAATGAACTACGGCTTATAATGATTTTACACGGCGTATCAATCATGCATCAATTCATATAATAAAATCTAATGTATGAAAAATGGAATAGTGGTTATTTCAACAACTCTGAATTTGGGGTTACCAACACTATTATGTTATCCAGACGCATTTTGCTAACTGTGTTCTTTCTTACACTCTGGCTAACATTTGGAAGTCAAAATGGAGATACTTTTTGTGTTCTCACACTTCTCCCAATAAAAATGTCACTGAAATTGTGTTTCCGGCATATTAGCAGTGACAGGAAAATCCACAAAATGCATCAACAAATTAGCAAGATTTTACATTGCAATTTGACCCATTAGGGCGCAACCGCTTCTCTGAATCTTACCAAACCCATAAATTTCTGAAAGCTAGACTCCCAGGTAAATCCAAGGTGGTGTGAATTTCCTTACCTGGAATACACTGCAAATGTCAAAGGTTGCATAGAATTAGATTTTCCTTTCAAATCTATGAGCGAAATCTCTGGAATCTGTGCTTTCCCACACTTGTCCCGATTAAGACAGTACCCCACTTCTGTGGCTGGGCCTATAACCCACAAAAGGATTTTCTTCAAAACAAGACAAGAAAACATCAAGGTTTGCGCTTTCAAATTGACACATTCTGATGATGTGGGTAGCTGCAGTATTTTGACCCAGGCTTGGTCAGCACCCAGGGAAACCTATTGAAGCCAAACAATTTTGAAAAGTAGACACAAAAGGTAGTCAAGGGTGGTAACGCTTGTGTGGATTCCACTACATTTGGTTCCTCAGTATGTCCTGCAAGCATTCAGGGCCTGATTCACAAAGGGCCTCCTCACTCGTGGGGAAGGCCCTTCAGTTGTCGATAATTCCTATTATGGTGATCCCATCACAAGTGCGGAGACCCCTCCACGATTGCAGGGCCTCTGCCTTGAGTGCGGAGGCCCTTTGTGAATCAGTCCCACAAACTTTGGCTAAAATTACAGATTGTCCTCACAGTCCTTTGAGGGAAAGTTCTGGAATATGTGGGAGCTACAAAATTACTACCACCAAGCAGTCCAACACTTATCCCATTAAAAACAATACCCCACTTCTGCAACAGGAAAAGCACTAAAACGCACCAAGGATACATCAACAATTTGACATGCAATTTGACCCATTTGTGCAATGTGCATAGGTGCAGTATTTTGGCCTGGGCTTAGCTGGCACCCATACAAACCTCCAAAACTCAGGCATTTCTGTTTACTAGACACCGGAGAACAGTGTAGTTACCCAGAATTTCCTGCAAATGTCAAACTTTGGCTAAACTCACATAATTTCCTCAAATTTCTGTGAGGGGAAGTTCCAGTATCTAAGTGACTCACAAAATACCAAGAGAATTCCCACAATTCTCCCAGGAAAACAGTACCCCAACATGGGTGGTTGAGCCTATCGCCCACAAAAGGAACTGGTCAAAACTTTGAGTGTGTGGAATCTATGTGGTGTCAATGAGGTCTTCACAAGGTTACAGTTTTGGTTTGTGCCTTTGACATGCTTCAGGTCCACCGCCACATGGGAGGCAGTATTTAAAGCAGGATAAGTGTTGTAACAAAGGGTGAGATGCCTTGGCCATTGGCTCGACACCCGCTTTCTGTGAAATGAATACATTGGGAAAAATAGCCTATTTGTCCAATACTTTGATGTTTGGTGGCCATTCAGGGTAACAAAACTTGCTGGGATTCGCAAAGCCACACCATCTTGGATTCCCCTAGATATGTAGGCTTCATAAAAATCCAGGGTTGGAAAGTTCACCTGGCTGCCGGCTGATCCAGAGTCTGAAAAGTGTATCCATTCACCATGGCAAATGGGAGGAAATGTGGATTTCTTTGGCCATCTTATTGACAAATGTGCCAGCAAAGAAGGGGTAAATATCCCATTCTTCCTCCTCTGGGTAGCAGGAATACTAGATTCAGGATATAAAACGGAGGAAAGTTTGACATTTCCGTATTCACTGTTCGAGGCTCTGGACCCGATTTGCCGTCCTACGGAAAAGAAGCAGGTATGACATTACTGCTAGGCGAGGGGAAAATGATGGAAGAGAGGAAATATAAGTAACCTGCCTCTCTTTACTTCTTTTTCAGACTGCGGGCGGTCTAGCTACGTATGGGGACTGTGATTAGTTCGTAATTTTAAACTGACGACCCGCTTTATAAATCAGCAAATTATTTTCTGAAGCGTATTTTTGCGCGGACACTGGAAAAGTAACCAGGTAATTTTTGGCGTTCAGAAAGTCCGTCCTTGGTTAAGGGTGGACAGATGTTCCCATGCCTTATACTAATTGTAAAGAGTGAGATTAAACTGTCTTTAAGTTTGATTAATGCATCTTTCTCACTCCATACCTACCGTTTTTGGGGGATTGAAACGCTGTTAGGGCCTCTCCCAAGTCTCAGATGGAAGCTTGAGGTACCGACGGATAGCGCGGGGCCTCGTACAACCTGAGCAAGGTCCAGGTGAGGTGAGGTCCTTCTCCCTACCATGGAGGAATTTGTATTTCCTTATTGACATGGAGGGCTAATGTCTTCGGTTGTTACAGGTTGTACCGTATTCAACCTTTCTAATTTTTTATTTCTCTCACTTTGGTGGTGGTGGTGTTTCTTTTGTTTCACTACTACTTGTGCAACTATTGAAAGAACAGAGGCCCTGACGAATGCCATGGGATTTTATACCCGATAGGCAGAAACATGTTGGCCCGTTATCAGACAGATATTTGTTTGACTGTCTCTCTTGCACTGTTCTTGTTTTTTAACTAGGAGGTGTGGTTCGTCCGCAGAATAAAGTTATTAGTAGGAGGACACTCCATCCTATTTTAAAGTCACTATTTCTTTGTTGCACTGCTATTCACTTGACCATCAAGGATGAGCCATCACTGACGGTTCGCATATGTTGGTGGACCAAATCCTTAACCAGCAATAGATGGTGCGGTGTTTGCTGTCCCAATGATCAGGGGACCAGACTGACATGCACTTGGGTTTGGCCAAATGATAGGACTGATCACTGAGTCTATTTGATGGAAACCCTTCACTAATTGTTCTGGATTTGTCAGCCATGTATGAATGATCATCGCTGTGTTGGCTTTTCCTATACACATGGTGTTCACCGTATATTGAATTATGCTGTCTTCATGTGATTTATACACCCCGAGATCCTGGTGACTCGGACTGACAGTCCAGCTATATAATTAAGCTGATAGACCCTCTGTGTTTGCTGTGTTATACATATAGAAGTTGCTGGGGATAATAACCAGGTACGAGTCTTTAAACCTTATATCCCTTGGACCCTCCCTGAATCCGTTTTGTTGTTGATTAGGGCACAATATAGACATACGAATGCAGTTCATGTTCTTTTATAAACACATGACTGCTTACTCTGACAGAACGACATATATAAAAGTAATTTGTGCGTTTTTACTAAGCTGTTACTGTCTATAAAAACAGCAATTAATTGAATATTGGTGTTCCCCTGTTGTGTAGATACGTTTAATTGATAGAAAGATATACTTAAGAGCAACTCTTTTGCCGTTTGAACCAAAAAGCTAGTGTCGACAAATATATGAATGAATTGAATAATGGTATTCCTCTCTTCTTGTAGAGAAAACTGGAGAGTACATTCGTCTATTGCCTCGCATTTTATAATCTCGAATACATGAGATCTACAAACCTGATATAGGTGTGTAAAATATGGGTGTTTAAAAACCGCGTGTAGCATGCCCAAATGAACTATGGCGCAGCATTATATAATATTTGTATTTTTCAATCCTAATGTTTAGATGATCATTAAATGGTATCGTGGATACAGCCTGAAGGTCTGAGGCCCTTTTGTAACCCGCTATGAGGTAAAACGACCCTATATCATTACTGATCTAGGTAGGCCTTATCACCAAATGTAGGCAGTTGCCTTCTTGTTATAAGCTGGTTGTTATGTGGCAACTGAGTCATTTCTAATAAGAAAAATTAAAATGTATAGACTTAACAGGGTGTTGAAGACAACACGTAGTGACTCTTTTTATGATATGATTTAGAGTGGTGATCAAGTATTCTATGTGTATTGACGAAACTAATCTAGTGTTTCCTGGTCAAATTGCTATGCAATTGTTATACAATGATAAATGATTTGGTATGCAATTGATTGTATGATAGTATTGTCTTAGTCTTGAGCACTTTGTATAGGAGCAATATTGTGTATACTAATGAAATGGTTTTTTTTGTGTATCTTATGCTGTGTATCATATTTTCTGTTTCAGATGTATTACATTGTTTGTGAGAATTGATTTTTAATCCTGAAGAAGGTGTTGGCTTTAGAAATAAGTGCCAAACCGAAACGCGTCGATGCAATTTTGAGCTGTGATACGTTAAGTCGTTGGAAACAACTACCCCAATTACGATATTAATATATGATTTGGAGTCTGATTAGGTTCTTGGACTAGTGTATTCAGCTCATTTTAATTGGAACTATTTTCCCTGTTTTTGTCCCACTGTGTCTAGAATTATCATGTGCATAACTTTATTTTTATTGGTGTAACACTGTATACTATGTTTTTTAATATATACTGAAATAAATTGTACACTTTTTATGCATTTATTATTATTATCATTTTTGCTCCTTATTTGTTGCTCAATTTAACTGTGTATGGAATGATGTGGATATAAACATTGGCTATTTGTAAGTTCACCCAAAGGGGAAACTTTTTGACAATTTGTCTTCTGGTACCCTACCCCTTTGGATTTCGGGTCCCTCTCTTTTGTTAGGAATAGCAGGAATACTGGCCTGTGACAAGGCAAGGTTTGGGCCTGTTGCCGGGGTAGTCCAGCATCCCACCCCATTCCTTTTCTCATGCATGTTTCCTAGAAATCATGTGGGCTTTCACACCCCCTGTGTGAACTGATTAGGGTGTTTTTCACCCATCTACACATCACAAGGGAATAAGAACCCACAAAGGATCATCAAGAAAAAAGTGAGAAACATAAAACAGAGTGAAGAGTGTCCATCCTGGCACCAAGCTGCCTCCCCCACCCTGGCACTGACAGCACCGATTATTTTTCAAAAAGATAATCCTTTCAGAGATTACATCAAAAAGATGTTCTCTGTTTGTACTCATACTCTAATTTCACAGGAATTTCGGTGCTATTTCTTTTTGTGATCTTAATTTGACACAACAACATCAGATGGGGACTCCGGAGTATGAAGAAGCATCTAGATGTGGCTGCCTGACCTGTAAATATTATACCAGAGATGTCATCCATAATGTATATTACATGTCAGAGGTGTCTTCCATACATGGGCACAATAATAATAAAAAAAATCAGATGTGGTCTAAAGAAATTGATACATTCCTGAATTTGGCACAATACCACAGGGTTGTATGAAGTTACAACGCATGCTTTTACTCCACTTGCCAGTTTGCAGGATGTTTACACCACAAAACTTTTACAACGCAGGTCTTTACAACGCAATCCATTACAATGCATTCCCCATTACAATGCAATTACTATTCTACCTCCACTGTGGCGTTACTTGGGGGAATGCGTTGTAACAGTTCGCAGTGTAAAGCCCTGCGTTGTAAAAGTTTTTGCGGTGTAAAAAATGTCGGGTAATTGCATGCAGAGTAATGCATGCGTTGTATTGGTTGTTTCCCATGCCACAGAGGAGATATCTAGCACTGACCACGTCACTCTAGATGCTGCATTCAGCACCAAAGATAATACACGTAAGATGGCCTTCAGAAAGTGGCACAAGATGCCAGAGGTGGAATAGGCATTAATAATAATAATATTAATCCACATTTGTAAAGCGTGAACAATCACCCATAAGGGTCTCTAGGCACTAGGGGCCGTTGGGAAGATTAAGCAAGTTATTGCCCAGAGTCACATGGTGCTGGGCTAATCTGCCACCGGTGCCACGGATCGAACAGTGATCCCCAGATTCCGGAGTCAGTCGCCCTGGGCGCGGCGCCACACCTCTTCCCTTTGAGAACTGGGTACAACACTCCAGATGTGGCCTCCACAATTAGGAGCTATACCTTTGATGCAAAGGTAGTAGTAACACTCACAGCTGAGGTACTGACAAATAGACACAATATTACAAACATAACGTCTTCGGCACTGGACTTCAATAAGCACTTAAAAGTTAAGTGTACACTGTACAGTAGTAACTTAAACACCCCTTTCTGCTTGTTCTATTATCTACCTCTAGACAGCAAACAGTACATTTGCTCTACCTCTGGCCTTGCAGTATTGTTAACCCAATATGAAGAGTCAAACAGTGTGTGCATGTGTTTTTGTATGTAAGTGAGAGAGAGAGAGCACGAGAGAGACAGAAAGAGATATTTGCACTCTTGTGTCTCTGATGAAGTTACTGTTCTGTTTATGTGAGTGAAGCTCACACATCTACTGCAAGTCTTTCACATCATGGATGAAAGACAGACATGGGGAGGTGGAACACACAGTCTAATCTCCTTTCAGGGTGGGCTGAGAATAAAAAGGAAGAGAACGATGGAGAGCCCCTTCAGGCTGCTTGTAGGACAACTGGAATAAGGGCATGCTGGATGACTAGATCCTGGCAGATGTAGGCCAGTGTAGGAGCTATGGAACTAAAGAAGTGTGGGTATGCTTCTAGTCCCCTCATTTAAACATGTACTGCTGTACAATGGATGATGTGTTGATGGTATGATTGAATGCTGTATAGACGAACTGATATTCATCCAGTTAGTGTGTGTTGTGTAAAGGACAGTGTTGTTGGGATAATGCTGACACCTGAGTATGTGGAATGCCTACTGTGTGTTGTTTGTTTGTATCAAGTTCTGTCTCATGGGCTCTTATGAGCTGGTGTTTGTGTTGAGTTATGTTGTGACTCCATGACAGGCTTTTTGGCTTATCTAAGCTGTGTATGCAGCTTATTTGATATTGTGTCCCAATGGTAATGAGCTGGGCTGACTCAGTATAGAACCGACAACCAGTTTCTTATGCGTCTGGCGTTTATAAAAAGTTAGTTCATGTAATGCAACATTTCTCCGAGTTAGAGATTCATTTTCAGACATACCGGACGCAGTGGACATGGTTTGCATCTTTCTATTTCTGAACCCTGTCGAAAGTAACTGATGGAAACATTTGACTAAATTTATTGACGTTACACACAGGCGCATAAAACAGGCCTTAAGAGAGAGAGAGAGAGAGAGAAAGAGATTGGTGCACATGGGGTTGGTGTGAAATCCTCTTCCTCGTAAGTAATAAATTAAGAGCAGTACCGATCATTCCAGACACATTTTTCAAGCCTCCTAAAATTCTTAATTCCCAGAGAATTTAATCCACGTCTACTTTTCTTACACCTGTTATTCCTCATAAATCAACCTTCACCACTTGAAATATGCCTTGGACAGGGAACAATATGACCCGTTTGCATTCATTTTTCTGGCAGGTGCTTTGTGGACTGTACTCACAATCACTGCTTGTTAATATAGGCCAGAAACGTCTTCAGATTTCCTAAGCGTCACCTTCTAATGCCTGCATTGTACCTATGTGTGATATTCCTATGTCTTGTGTACGACAGCTTTAGTTGCATGGCTCAGCACCACTTTACACCAAACCAATTGCCACATTGTAAACTCTGAAACCCGCATACATCCTGAGATCAATATATATATCTCACTCTTTTATTTGTCTAGCCTTCAAGGTCTTTATTGAGGATTCAGTCCAGAGACCCCCTAAGCTGATTCCCTCTGGTGCTAACACCCTGGCTTGTGCAGGACCTTGTGCAGACTATTGTGCCATGGCTTGTGTGGACCTTTTGGCTTAGTGTGCAGAGACCTACACGCTTTTACAAAGCACACTAAGTCATGACCCTAAAAGGGTTCTAACCACTTGTGGTACTTTTTCAATAATGCAAAATGAAACTCATAACATTCATCAGAAAAAAAGGTGTATGTATTGAATCTTTTGCAATCAACATCAGTATAAATGATACAATGAACTTTATTCCACATATAGCGTATACAAAAAAACCGATGCTGAGGGCATGAGAGATTATCAACGCCTTCAATAGTAACGTGACTTATCGGTCTGAAAATGGGGAAAAGTCTCCCACTTATTACGAAGCCCAAACCTTTCGGGCAACTTTATTGAACGTGCCTCGTTGACAAAGACACCGATACTAGGGGTGTGTAAAACAATTCAAGCGTTTAATGAAGCCTCCCAAGGAGGATCGTCCTATTGGTATAAAGCAATGTATTGAAACTAAAATTACTCGATGCAACAACCTCAGCGCCTTCTTCCACTGCAAGATTAAGGAGATCTATGACAGCTTCAGTAACCTCGATACCCATGACCATCTCACTAAACTTGTAATCATTGCATCCAACGATACCAGAACCCAGTGGACCCTGATTAGTTGGACTCCCCTGACCACAGACGACACCTTAAAGGTCATGAAGAGCATCCACTCGGGCAGTTCACTCTCAGACCCCTGCCAGCAACACATCTTCAACAGAGCCGGCAACTCCATCGCCTCCGGACTCTGCTGCACCATCACCTGCTCCATCAACTCTGCCACATTCCCGGGAGACTGGAAACACGCAGAGATCAACCCCTTGCAGAAGAAACCCTCTGCTGACCCGAAGGACCTCAAGAACTTCAGTCCCATCTCTCTGCTCCCCTTTCCAGCCAAGGTCATTGAGAAGGCAACGCCCAAATTCCTGAGATCATCGAGGGGGAACCACATCCTGGACTACTCACAATCTGGCTTCCGAAGCAATCACAGTATAGAGACCACCCTAATCGCCACCACAGACAGCGTCCCATTTTCCCATTCTTGCACTTGGCTTCTGTGCCCCTGGCTTCTAAGAACACCCTCCAGCTCTTCTCTCTCACTCAGTTCAAAGGGGCAAAGGGACGATCCGGGGTGTTATCGGCCTATATCCCTTCTGGACTCCTCAATAAAGATCTTGGGTAGAGTGCTTTTGGCTAGGTTAAGGGATAGTCTGGAAGGCTGCGGTGGGTTGGCCGATATCCAGTACGGTTTCAGAGAGAAAAGAGGCACGATTGAGCAGTGTTCTAACTTGCACCTGTTGATCTCAAAGTACACGGTGGCCAAGGAGGGGTCCTTGTACTTAGCATTCATGGACCTCTCCTCGGCCTTCGACTTGGTCAACAGGTCCAAGCTTTGGGATACCCTCTTGAGGATGGGGATTGACGAGGCCCTGGTCAGGTTCATGGCCTCACTCCATCAAGAGCTTTTTGCTGTGGTGAGGGTCACACGGGAAGGGAGATGTACGTCCCGCTTTAAATCGATGCGGGGTGTTAGGCAGGGTTGCATACTAGCACCCCTGCTTTTCACAATCTACATCAACGACCTTGGTAATCATTTAGAGGGGGCTGCGAGAGACGTTCCGCGTGTAGGAGAGGTTAAGATCCCTGCTCTCCTATACACGGACGACGCAGTACTTATAGCCCGTACTGGCGTCTGTCTCCAACAGCTTTTGGATGCATTTGGTACCTTCATGGACCATCTTGATTTGAAGGTTAATTCAAATAAATCACACACTATGGTCATTGGACCACGAAATAAAAGAGCCATGGTAAAAACATTTAGATGCAAAGGAGAAGTAGTCTCTAGAGTTCCCGTTTTTCTCTACCTGGGTGTGCTTTTTGACAACAAGGGTACCTGGGGACCCCAGGTAAGGGTTAAAAGCCTAGCGGTGACAAGGACATCAATGGCCCTCTTGGGCTTTGCCAAAAGGTTGGGCCACAGACCGATGGAAGCCATCTTAAAGGTGTACAACAGTAAATGCTTCTCTGTGGCACTTTATGGCGTGCCTTTATGGGTTTATGGGTTTATGTACATTTGAAAAACATTCAGAAGGCAGAAAATAGATTTTTACGCTCTCTTTTGTGCCTTCCCCAATCGACACCGACTTTTTCCATTCACGCGGAGGTAGGAATGGACTATGTCCATGATAGGTTAAAACTGGCGCCCCTAATATACTGGCTCAAGACATGGCTAAATACAGAACTAACCCTTAACCACCTGATTATGAAAGATGTTATGTGCTTGGAGCATAGTAGTGCAATCCCATGGCTGGCTTATTTGAAAAAAACCTTTATGAACCTGGGACGGCCAGATTTATTTACTGACCCTTCTGGCATAACTAAACAAGATGTGGATACCATAAAAAAACAATTTATGCTAAAGGCAAGAATGAGCCGAGAAGAAACTGAATTGTTAAAGCCAACAGTAAGACGCCATTATCTGTTAGTTAATTCACCTTCACTTGAATCTTATTTATGTTTTGTCACCAATCCATTTCACAGGTTTCTTTTAACGAAATTTAGGTTTAATCTTATTCATTTTCAATACTTGGATAAAACCAGAGCTAGCACCACCCTGCACATGTGATAACTTTTCTGCACAAGATTCCATGCACTTTCTTATGTTTTGTGATTATTTTTCTGAACTAAGAAAAAAATATTTGTTACCTGTTTTAAGGGAAGCTGGCTTTTCCCAGGTAAGACCAGTCATGTTTTACCTACAATCATTGAAAAATATCCGCATTACATTTTGCATGGCAAATTTTTTAGTGGCGGCAGCTAGATCTAGATCATGTAGGAATTTAGTAGATCACCCTGTATAAATTGTTTTTATAGATTTCTAATTTTTGCTTTATGTAAATACCCTGTCATATGTATTCGATTGTAATGAAACTGTTTAATTGTATTTTAATTGTATATAATATATTTTTATGCTCTTTGTATGATTTTTAACTAAATCGAATAAAGATAATTTGACTGACTGACTGACACTCAGTTCACCCCCTCATGCCTCTCACTCGTATTGTGCCCTCTTCACCCACCTCAAGCATTGTCCTCATCTTTCCATCATTAGGTTAAGCTCATAAGTGACCGTCATGAGTGTGTTATCCTTAGCTTAATCTAATTCTTTAAATAAGGAAGGCCAATACTCCTTTTGCGAACTGATGAGATAGTAATGCACCTGAATGGTCAATTGAGCTCAGCATTCAGTAGTATAAGACGTTCAAAGCAACTGTGGTAGGTTAAGTTCTACTTTCTGGGCTCCTTCCAGACTCCTCCTCTCTTGTACTTATCCTCTGACTCTCATTGCTTACAATCAACACCCTCAGTTACCCCATGCTCCTCTATCACTTCCATTCTGTAGAAGTGCCACACCTTAGTAGCACTAACTGACCCTGCTCTCTGTGTTTGTGGGCAGCTGCCCCATCTTTTACAGTGCCCCCTCTCTCTTATTCTTTGGTGTAATGCAAAATCATTGGGCCCTCTGGAAGAATACAGAGAGGGGCTCTTGAGGCTTCCAAATCTTTCAGCTATCTATAGATTTGAGGCTAAATGGGGCTTCCTGGAGAGTGAACCCCCTCCTCCACGTCACAGAGGCTTCTGGGGTCTATGTTACACTCCTGCTCTCATTACCCACATTATGTGTGTTTCACCAACTTCCAGACCCACCACTCTTGCCTCACCAGACAGCTCACAAACTCATCTTTCCAACTCAATTGCTTCTGCTTTCAGTAATATAGCTCAATAGGTCATTGAGACTCTCTCTGGGATCTATGCATCATTCTGGCTATCTCAGATAACGATAAAATGAACATCTCAGATCACCTGAAAATTAACTGAAAAGCTATTGGACACTAAACCTACTCATTCTCCCAGCCGCATTTGATATATGGAAACCATCCACTCCTTCTTCGTTAACTATGAGAGGAAGGAACTAAGGGCCAGATGTAGGTGGCCGTTTCAGGCCATTTACCGACCGGTAACGGGCGATTTTGGCCGTTACCGATCGGTAAATGGGTGACAGGTATGTAGGGGGCATTTTTTTACCGAATCGGTAAAATTACCGATTCGGTAATTTTACCGATTCGGTAAAATAAAAATTCTGTAAATTTACCGAATCTGAGGCACCCAGATGTAGGTGGGACTCTTCTGAGTCCCAGAGGCCTTACCGAATCTGTATTTTACCATCAAATCCAAATTGATGGTAAAATACAGATTCCGGTGTGCATGCACATGTGTGCATGCACACCTATGCCATGTGACAGGCAGACCTGCCCTTAGGGCATGTATGCCTGCCACATGGCACCCGAGCCTGTTTTGGGGGGCCAGAGGGTGTCAAAGTGACACCCCCTGCACCCTTCTGAATATCGGTATTTACCGATTCGGTAAATACCGAATCGGTAATGCCCATTCATTCCTATGGGCTTCAAAGCCCATAGGAATGAATGGGCATTACCGATTCGGTATTTACCGAATCGGTAAATACCGAATTTTTCTGATTCGTTATTCCAGCACATCTGGAATACCTACATATCCACCCCTCAGATTTACCGATTATTAATTACCGAATCGGTAACATTCGGTAATTTTCGGTAATTAAGAATCTGTAAATCTATTTTACCTACATCTGGCTCTAAGGGGCATATTTATGAGCCAGTTTGCATTGTGTTTGCATCTTGCAATGTAGTACATGTGCAACACAGACCTTACATGTAATTTATGAAGCCACACAAGGCCACATTGCATAGCCTTGATTTGCTCCGTAAATCTGGAGTAAAGCAACAAAGTGCAAATTGCTGCGTTGTCTTAGTCTGTGCCTGGAACGCATTCCTGGGTAATGCAGGGGTGTTCCCACGCTACTCCCAAGGTTTTTGATGCATTCCCAGATTTAGCTGAACTAGTAAATCTGGGGATGGGTCAAAAAGATATGCCTTTACTGGAGAGGAGTAACAAGGAAAAATATCTTTATTTCTCTCTGTTACTTTCTCTTTCTATGTGAACTGCAATCTTCAACACACATAGATAGAGTAATATGCATCTCAGGATTGCTTTTGCACAGGAAGGTGCCCATCCTGCACAAAAGCATTCCTGCATGCAATTGAGGCACCCTTGCACCATGGCGCAAGGGTGCCTCCATTGACTCTAAGCTGCCAAAAGGGCGCCAGTGCAAGGGAGAAGGCAGCAATACACCATAATCTTTTTAATGCAGTGCATTCCTGTACTTCTCCTGTCACACAGTGCAGCGCAGCAAGGTGACTTACTGCGCTGCACTGCCTAACAATCTCATACATCTGCCCCTAAAGACACAACCCTGAACGGAGTCAAGTCTATTCAGTTAGTCTGTTCCTAGAACCCTGCTTTATTAGCTTTCCTAAATTCCAATTAAATCATAATATTTATGTAAGCTAGTGCTCTCCTATGCCTCCTCTAATCTGGTATGACCTTCAAGGAAGAATGAAGCAGACATTGAAGGGAGGCTTTAGCATATTTTATTTTTCAACCAAATGTCATTATTTTAACGAATAGTATTATTATCTCTGCTGATGTTACTTCATCTTTGAGAACATGGACGAGTACCTTGAGTCCACTGCAGCATGCTTCTTTGGTTGCTTCCTGCCTCTTTCACCAGCTTGAAAATATCTTTAGTGGTGGTATTTCTCGGGAGAAACATTGTACGCGCTCCTCCCCCCCCCCCCCTAGGGCACTCACAAGTGTGTTGGTGAAGGAACAAAATGAAGGGTCACAAAGTGTAACATCCATTCCTGGCTTCTCTTCGTCAAACGTATGTTTCACCACATCGTACAGCTGTGTTTTCTCTGGTCTACCCTTAAAAACATCTGACATCTGTATTGGTGAGGGCAATTATCCATCTAAATCTACTTCACTGCGAATTTGCCTTCTCTCTTGTTAGGAAAGGTGCTACAGGAGTCAGGAGTGTGGCCTTACAAAACCCTGCTGTGGTGTGCACTTCTCTGCTATGTCTCACCAGTGGTTATGTTTTCTCAGTATCATATTGACCATGGTTGCCATTATCCTGGCAGAATTCACCATAGACAAGCTTCTCAGTGAAAATTGGCACCATGGTTGCAAGTATCTTGACACCCAGTGCATAGGAACCTCAACATGTGAGAGTTTGAAAAGTTGTGGGTGCGCTAAAGAAACCATGACACCTGGGAATCTCTGGGAACTAAATGGGTGCTACCAAGCTGTTGGGCAGTAATTCAAACCAAAACAATGGAGCCATGAGCAGGGTAAGCAGTGACTGTAGAATGGGAATCAACACAATCCATGGTGAAAGCAAAAGGAGCTGTGAGTAAAGAAGCAGGAATTGTGAAAAAAAGCCGTGGGATCAAGAGGGGGAAAGGAGCTACTCTCAGGGAATCGCCACACAAGCCAACATCGCCTCTGTCTTGTCTACAGTGTGGCTATCAAGTAATCAGTCAGTCAAGGTGTAACTATCAAGTCATTTTCTCCAACTTCCTCCCACTAAATTCAAGCTCCTCTTAATGCCATGGGATTCTCTTCTGTGGCCCTTTGTTATGGTCACCTGTCCACATTCCAAGAAAGTAGCCTGGAATCTAGGCAAGCTGGTAGTTGCTAATCTGTGACTCTCTTACCAGAACTCAGTAGTGCTAAAGAGTTGTTTTCTTTAACTTCGGAATGTTTTTTTTTATTTATTTATTTATTTGAGAGTTTTGTAGAGTGTGAACTTGACCTGAAGGCTTCAGAGTGCTATTAGAGCACAGGTGGTAGTAACAGAGAATGTGAATAAAAGATGCGAGTGCAGTTAACTTACATTAGGTACAAGTTGCCGTTAACGTTTCTAAGGGGGATATTCTCAAGAACGTGTGATAAGTACCACAAGATCAGCTTAATGTAACTCTTCACATCTCAGTCTATTGCAGGAAAATAACACTGTGTTAACTAAGTATTAACAACACAGAGGCACCATGCAATAGGCCCACGACAACGCATCAAATGTCTGCGAAAAAGTCAAGTGACGCTGCAAAAACACTAACGCAAAATAAGTTGCAATGAAGCGAAACGCGAAACAAAAAGCAGCGAAAACCAGCGACAGGCATGCAAATCCCACGCCTCATGCGGGAAAATGCACTATAAAAGCAACAAAAAGAACACACCAAAAACAATCCAAAGTGAGTAGCAACATGGATGCACGAGGACCGAGTGCGGAGGCCAATGTGAACACTTCAAGCCCCACAGACCACCAGCAAGGAACTTCGGGGTCGGGGAAGGGCAAGGAGTCGAGGAAGATGGGGTGCAGTCCGCAGCAAAACCAGATCAGCGTCACGGAGGTGACAGAACTCTGCCATCAACTGACCCACAATTGGACTAACGTGAATGCAGTTGGTGTGTCGAGGAGGCCAATGGAGGAGGCCAAGAGGCACTGGCATGAGGTGAAAATCTAAACCAAGCACAAACCAGCTGCAAACAGGAAGGCAGCAACGGCGACAGGAGTTGGGAGTCCGGACACAGCCCGAGAGGACTTGACACAACAACAACAGGGTGAGTAATGACCAGGGACTGGGGGGACGGGGGAGCTGGGCACAATGGCACACATGCACAACGATGTGTAGCACACTGAACACCCACAATGAACCTGGATCATGTCCCTGAACCCTGTGGCACACTGCAGCACACACCCATAGCAAAAACAGCACATCGAACTTGATGGCAATGTGGTACAATGTGCAACCCCGACACTGCAGAACAGAGGACACAACTGGCTCCGCACATGTGCAGAACAGGTCAACTACTTCCCACAGAGCAGGAAACTGTGAGATGGAAATGTACACGTACAACCTCACATCCGTCATGTAGTCCAAATGTCCACTGGCCCGCATAAAAATCCTGCACCTCTCAAACAGTCACAATCTACATTGTCATACAGTCTGCATGTAAACAAGAACAATGCGCTAACATTCATGTCAAAACAATGTCAACATGCATCTCCCCTTCACATTGCAGAGCGACAAACAACACCCCCAGCAGAGCAGACAACTCATCAGTAATGCTGGAGAGGACCACCACACCTTCGACACCGGCACCCTAGAACAGCTCATGGACATCCAAGGCAACCCACCACCAGGGCCACGGCAGCCAAGCTACATAGAGGAGAACCCCTCCCCTGCACAGACCACACAGCAGGAAGCACCCACCAGCACAGCTGGCCCCCCAGAACTTAACCAAGCCATACATGGCATTCCAATGCAGGTGTCAGAATGGTAAAAGGGGGTGGCTGAGTGGGGTCCAAACCCAAGGAAGACGAACTAGATCACATACGTGGGTGCCTAATTCCCTTCAGGGACCACCTACACCTCACAAAGGAGACCCACACTGCGACAGAGACACATGCATTTGCACATTTCCAGTACAGAACCACGCCCAGAGGCACACAATTATCATGCATACACCCACGCTGGACCTGCGTAGAACGGCCCAGTCCACTCCTCCTATGTATTGAGTGGGTGACGACAAAGCTACATGTCCAAGGTCTAACCCGCTGCCTGCAGTGACATGGTTGTGTCCACTGTACACAGCACAATGTAATGTTGTAGGGCCCGGGGTCCTCATGCATATATTATAACCACACGGACACATGCAGATAGCTTTTGGAACTGGCTACGGGCACGTGTGCCCAGTCCCTTCATTGACTGGGGCACATGTACAGTAACGCCTGTGCTTGGATGTATGTGTGGTAAGTGTAAGCCAGCCCTCACGGAGTGGTTGGTGCTGGCAACAACTAGAACAGTGAACACTATTAGAACGGAAACAGAAAATACCAGCATTACAGAAACAACTGCGGAACATCAGGGAGGTAGCCTGAGCAGATACAGATGTCACTCAATATGCAAACAGAAGTGTCCATGAGTTGCAGTGCACCGAGTTTGGGGCACTACAGCTGAGCGTGCTCCTTTGAAGAAAATGTCGAGGATTGTGTCCCTTCGGGATATACCTGATGCAGCAGCAGTGGGGTGTGTTACACCTGCATCATCTACCTCATCATCGTCTCAGGTCTCCCACACTACCTGAGGTGACATTGCTGTGCAACCTCTCCACAGCACAAAACTCAATCAGTAACGGTCCATGGGTTGCGGTGCACTGAGTTAGTGTCATCTTGAGTGCTGAGCAGGGTATCAGGCAGATGATGGCATCCAGGACAGGTGTGAGCATCTCCGTTAGTTAGCCAGTACGACTGTTTCAACACTGTTGGCGGTTGGAGGTGGTCCTGGCGGTGGTGGTGTGTGCCACCTACGGTGATGTGACATCTAGGCCGGTCAGGACTTGATTTGATGTGTGAGCCATGGTGTACCGCAGTTGAGGCCAGAGGAAGTGGATAGCTCAGGGCCACAAACACATGGCATTGATGAGCCCATGGCCATCGTCTCAGAGGCCATCCAATATCTCAGAAGACAGGGTCCCTGACTTGAGCTGCACAGAGTTAGTGGCCCCGGATGCACAGCGGGCGGCACAGGCACACCGCCACCGAATGGTGACTTGCGGTGCACTGAGGCAGGGCCATGCTGACTGAGCGTGTCCTCAACGATGTCCAAGGAGCATGTGGTGGAGGGCTGCGGGGGGCTGTGGAAGGTGTCCTCCAGGGCAGAAGCCGTCCGGAAGCAGCAAATGGAGGAGTGGAATGCTACAGTCTCGTTCTCACCACCAATTCGGTATCAGCTACATGGGGATGAAGACAACCCCCAGTTCATAGACTCAGCTGCCACCAAAGTTCAACCAGAGAGTATCCATGAATGTCGGGGAACAGACTTAGTGGCACCGGGGCTGAGAGGGGATGCAGTCTGCGATGATGCCGGTACAATGATATGAACTCGGCCATTGCTAAATCAAGACTCAGTCCCAAACGTGTGGCCTACTGGACCGCAGTGTAGGCTGGAGGCAGCGGTCTGCAGTGGTCCGCAGCCATGTGTCGTTGGCTCGTGATGCACAGAGTTAGTGACTTCAGGACTGTTGTCAGTATTGTTCGATCACCTCCGTAACGATGATCATTTTTCCTCCTGACTGAAACATTTTGTCCTCTTACACCTCTCCTTGCGTGCAATGATAAGTACTTTGCCATTAAATAATCAAGACTCAGTTCCAAATGTGTGATCTACTCGAGCGCAGTGTGGCCCCAAGGCAGTAGTCTGCGTGTTCCCACAGACTCATGTGGTTGGAATGCTATACACGGACTTAGTGGCCCCAAATCGAAGGGAGTATAGTGACATAAAATCTGTCATAAATGATATTCTCTGCCATAGTGTAATCAAGACTCAGTTCCAAATGTGTGACCTACTAGTCTACTGTTTATGCCAGAGGAGTACGTCAACGAGAAAGGAGTAGTGCGGGCCTGTGTCGCAGAGGCCAGCGATGGTCTGAGGAGGCTGCCTGGGTCGCGGACCTCGGGCATGGAGCTTGCACCAGCACGTGGTGGGTCCTCTTTGACACACGCTGATGTCGGCAGGTGAACATTGAGGCCTGGATGCGCAGGGGTGGGCAAGACTGGTTCGGGGACCAGCGGCCGGGGTGCAGCAGGTGCACAGGATCACAGGAACACTGCTCATGGCGTTGGCCTCGTGGCGGGGTGAGAGGAGCCACCCTGGCAGAGACGTTGGCCATTCCAGAAGAGAACCACACCCAGAGTTACGTGCCTTTTATTCAGACCCCTACGCTGGCCTGGTGTACGCCAGGCAAGCCCATTCTGCTCACGCTTATGGGGGGACGTAACAAGCTACATTTCCACGAGCTTCCTCACTGGCTGTGGTGACATGGTTGCGTCCACTGTTCACTACACTCCAAACACCAGCGGTGTATGTCGACATTGATATGTGTGTGGTCTGCATACTGCAGTCTGGCCATCATATCCACGCCACACTTGGCATTGTGTGCATTCTCAGTAATCGGTCACTTGCCTCCTTCGCACATGCCTGGTCCTCACCTCCTCCCACCATCTGCTATCACGTGGCTGAGGTGCCATGCCATTGATGGCTTATGTGCATGGCTGGCCCAAGTTCCCACAGTAAGTTGTGCTGTCGATTCTGGTGGCTCGGCATGTTTTTTGGCATGATGTATGTGAGTTTGTAATGTGTGCATTCCCAGTGTTGTGAGTTGCATGATTGTGGAGTTGAGGTGTGTGGTGTGTTCATTTGGTACTTAGCAATGGGTAAACAGACATAATATCGATTCCAAAATATCGTTTGGGCAAAATATCTAGTAAAAAATATAGAGTAGCCAAAATATCGACCAGACATAATATAGACTACAAAAATATCGACTAATATCGATAATAATAGCCAAAATATCGAATCAAAAATATAGACTAGACATAATATCGACTAGATAGAAAATTAGGTACGTTTTTAATATTTTTTAATAATTGTGTAATATAAATCTGTAGCGGGTTGTGGGTTTATAGGGGAATAGGGTGGGAAGTAATTTAATTATAATTAATTAAATATGTAAATTTAATAATTGGTAGTAATATTTAATTAATTGTTAATTAAAAAATATTTGTTAATTAATTAAAATTTAATTGGTAATTAATTCATTTAATTGATTAATTGCTAATTATGTTAAATTAAATTATTTATTTCCTGTAGCGGGTTGTGGGTTTATAGGGGAATAGAGTGGGAAGTAATTTAATAATAATTAATGAAATATATAACATTTATTTAATTGTATTTAATATAAAATAATTGTAAATTAAATTTTAATTATCAAATAAATAATTGGTAATTAGTTATAAATTAGTATTAATAGGTAACTAATTGAAATATTTATAGTTAATTAGTAATTTTAATATATTAATTATTATGTTATATTAAATAGTTAATCATTTTCAAATAAATTTATATTGATATTATTTTGTAATGTATTTATTAATATATGAAGTATTTACTTTCTCTAATGTTGCACCCACTGGAGTGGGAATAGTAATTTTAACCCTTACGCTATCCAACGCTTTCCCTACTGTTGCACCCACTGGAGTGGGAATAGTAATTTTAACCCCTACGCTATCCTACGCTTCCCCTACTGTTGCACCCTTTGGAGTGGGAATAGTAATTTTAACCCTTACGCTATCCAATGCTTTCCCTACTGTTGCGGGAAACATCCTTTACAACGCAACTTTTACAACGCACTACCATTACAACGAAACTTTTACAACGCAAAAACTATTACAATGCATGTTTTTACAACGCAGATACCTTTACAACGCATACTATTACAACGTAAGTATTGGTAAGTATATAATAATTTTTTTAATGTACATTTTTGTAATTTTTGGGTAAAGGGGTATTTTTAGGGTTCAGGGTCAGTTTTTAGTTTTTGGGTAAAGGGGTATTTTTAGGGTTCAGGGTCAGTTTTTGGTTTTTGGGTAAAGGGGTATTTTTAGGGTTCAGGGTCAGTTTTTAGTTTTTGGGTAAAGGGGTATTTTTAGGGTTCAGGGTCAGTTTTTAGTTTTTGGGTAAAGGGGTATTTTTAGGGTTCAGGGTCAGTTTTTAGTTTTTGGGTAAAGTGGTATTTTTAGGGTTCAGGGTCAGTTTTTAGTTTTTGGGTAAAGGGGTATTTTTAGGGTTCAGGGTCAGTTTTTGTTTTTTGGGTAAAGGGGTATTTTTAGGGTTCAGGGTCAGTTTTTAGTTTTTGGGTAAAGGGGTATTTTTAGGGTTCAGGGTAAGTTTTGGGTTTTTGGGTAAAGGGTTTTTTTTAGGGTTCAGGGTAAGTTTGGGGTTTTTGGGGTACAGGGGTACAGTGTACAAATAAAGTAAAATTAAATTTACATTAAATTAATTTAATGAAAATAAATTAAATTAAAATATATTAAATTAATTTTAAATAATTTAAATTAAACAAAATTATTATATACTTACCAATACTTACGTTGTAATGGTATGCGTTGTAAAGGTATCTGCGTTGTAAAAACATGCGTTGTAAAAACATGCGTTGTAATAGTTTTTGCGTTGTAAAAATTTCGTTGTAATGGTAGTGTGTTGTAAAAGTTGCGTTGTAACGTCATATATCCACTGTTGCACTCTTTGGAGTGGGAATAGTAATTTTAACCCCTACGCTATCCAACGCTTTCCCTACTGTTGCACCCACTGGAGTGGGAATAGTAATTTTTGCTCTTTTGTGTTTGTATGTTAATAATATTGGCTATTATTTAATTAAATTGTGTTACTATATATATATATGTTTTAAGAAATATTAATAAAAAAATATTATTTTTTTACTTTCATTAAATATTTAATTATTAAAAGTTATTTTAAGTATTGTTAAGTATATTTTAGTAATAAATTTTTTATTTTAATGTAATTAAACATTGTTTTTATTAAAGTCGATATTTTTTACAACGATATTTTTGTAAACGATATTTTAAACTCAATATTTTTGTACTTACCTGTTTGTAGATACAAACTCGATATTCTGTCAGTCGATATTTTGTCAACGATATTTTTTCCAGTCGATATTATGTCCCTCGATATTATTTCAGTGATCCTTAGCAATGAGCAGTGCATTTCCGTAGGTGCCATCCTGAAAGTACCAGGTGATGATGGACTGTCGGAAGATGTAGGAATCATGCACTCTGCCTGGGTGGTTGGCGTCGATGTTGGTGGTGATTCCCAGGTTGTCCACTATTGCCTGCACATTAATGGAATACGTGTGCTTTCTGTTGCAGTTATTGTGTGCAGTGTTGCCAGGGGGCACAAGTAGGACATGTGTGCAGTCAATTGCCCCCAACTTGTGCGAGAAGCCATCTATGGCGAAGACGCCTTGCTTGGTCTCCAGCTGTTCCTGCACAGTGTGTGGGAAGTATAGATAGTGGGGTACCAAGCTGATGTTGTCATCCAAGACAGTTGTGATGAACTTTAATAGGGCTGGCTGTGAGACTCCTCCGACTCTGGCAGTTGTTGGTTGGAAGGTACTAGAGTCCAGCACGTGCAGAACAGCCAGCAGTTTTGTCTGAGGTGGGATGTTGGTTGTCCGCTGTGTTGGTACCGTTGGACTGTGGGCAATAGTGGTCAGGATGCGGA
The DNA here is from genome assembly GCF_964261635.1 of Lissotriton helveticus. Classification (NCBI taxonomy): domain Eukaryota; kingdom Metazoa; phylum Chordata; class Amphibia; order Caudata; family Salamandridae; genus Lissotriton; species Lissotriton helveticus. Next base: position 1,014,416,308 of record NC_136067.1, read on the forward strand.
GGATGGCTGTCCCTTTAAGCCTGTAATGGGCAATGACATTCTCCGGTATTGGGTCAATGAGGTTGCTGCGTTTTGCCTCAGTGGGGGTGCGGGGGGGTGAGGTCCTGGGGGTGGTGGCGGTGGGTGTTGTGACCCTCTTGGGGCTCCGAGCTGCATGATCAGTGGCTCGATGACATCTGTTGTTCTTCAGGTGTGGCTCTGGGCTGGGCTCCCTTTTCTGGTGCAGGCTGTCGTCCCACTTTACACCAGGTCAGAGCAGGTGTTAATTTCCTGCTGCTAACGCGCCTTATCGCCTGTTGTGTGATCTATTCTCATATCTGGCTGGTCGTTGTGAATGCTGCGGAGTGGTGTTGTTGCAGCTTTTTGCACAGGAACGCCTACTCTGCATCTCATTAGCGATAGTTGCGAGGGTCGTCTGTGGCGAAGTTTTTTGCAGCTACTATCGCAGGTAAACAGGTGAGGTGGGCTCTTAGCACCAGCTTGTACATAGGGAGATACATTTGTTGCCACTTTGGCTGCGATAAAGTGCCAATAACTCGGCGATAAATCCTTGAGAATATGCCCCTAATTGTTGATTACTTACACTATGTGCAGCTAACAGAAGATGATGCGTTCTTCCATTCCCCTCTGTCCTTCTTCAAGTACCCCTTGAAAATGCATATATTTCATCCAGATTGAGGTTTGGTAATAGAGTACACTTTGGCTTACCCGCTCATGCCATCCAGTGTCTGTACCATATTGGACTATTGCCCAGCCTGAAAGATTTACCATGTGTCTCCCTATCTTCAATTACTAAACTGGTTCCCACTTCAGAACGAATCTATTTCAAGACACTCTGTTTATCTCATAAAGCCTACTGCAAACTCTGCCAGAAATTCCTGCAAACTTGTTTAAAAAAATGTCTTTCTGGCCTCTCTTTTTACATATGTTGGCTCCACGCACCCTCAACAGCATCAAAGAATATTGGGTTTACTGGCCGGGGTGAAAAACTCAGGAATTTCTTCTGGGTTTCACTTGGATAGCAACCTAACCAACTTAATTGAATAAAGCAACTTAGAAAGAGTTTCCACACTTTAAACTAGTCAACGACCCAGAGAAATCGACCTCCTCCCCTCCTTTTACCCCTTCTGCCACACCACGCTGACGCTATCAATAATCACACGATTATCTAATCACATTTTGAAATGTTCTTGGATTGTTTAAGGATATATTTTATAATAAGCAATTGTTCTTGCAAGCAAAGATCTGAACATATGTATATTGCAGAAGCGTATGTGATCTGTATATAAAATACGCAGTGAAACCCCTTCAACGAATGTACAGATATCTCTTCAGTAGCATTGCTTAACTATATGAGTGTACTCCTTGCTGTCAAGAATATCAATAAAGAAGTATTCTAAAAAAAAGAAGTGTTTCCACACTTCTCACTAATTTGTTCTTTCTGCTATTAGCACAACACTACTCTTTCTCTAAGTTTTCATTCACTTCAATGTAGCCAAGAAACATTATGGATGCACATATACACAAGAAATGCATTTTACATGCCAAACCATCATATAGCTAAGCACGGCATAACATGAAATTACATAATATACAATTACACAGCATTTGCAGGTCACATGTTTGAATATTGGCATTTCTTTATTCTGTGGTAGCCAATAAGAATTGGGGGGCATATTACCAAGGGCCTTATTGCCGCTTTAGCGGGAATTTTTCCCGCTAAAGCGGCGATAATTTTATCGCCCTTTTACCTAGCTGTCACTAACACCAGTTAGCGACAGCTAGTAGGAGATAGCGATCATCTTGGGGCCCACTTTGCATGTCAGCGATATTTATCGCTAATGACATGCAAAGTGGGCGTGCCAAGATGTTAGCGACTGTAAACAGTCGCTAACGTCGCTATCTCCTATTACCTACAAAGGCGCACTTTTGGAAATATTCGCGCTAAGCGCGAATATCTCCAAAAGCTAACGCCTGCCCAGAGCAGTTCTTAGCCATGTTATCCAATGGTAGGTGGATAACATGGCTAAGAGCATTAGCTCGGTAATGCATGAATATCGCTGACTTTTCAGCGATATTCATGCATTACGGACGATTTTTATCTCTTTTGAGATAAACCTTGATTATAGCAAGGTTTATCTGCGATAAAAATGGGCGGAGCTCGGCGATAAAATGATTCCCGCTAATCCTGCTTAGCGATAAATATCGCAATTGCTAGGTAATATGCACCTGAGTTGCTTATTAGAATCCCAACATATCCTTAATATTAAGTAGCTGTGTAGTTACATATTGGCTCGACTGTGTGAGAAGTGATAGGGCTGTGGAAGGGGTTGGTCAGAGGAAGCAACACAGGTGTGACACAAAGAGAGGGTGGCTGACGAGGAATTTGCCTAGAAGAGAAAAATTAGCTCGGATTGGAGGGAAGGAATAGTGATACACATGTGAGGCGAGAAGGAAGGTGGGAAAGCAAGAAGGATAAAAGAAAGTGCCAGGCTGTAAGGAGTAGAGGAGGCCAAAGCCCTGTTGTTATGTGGGTGAGAACAGTGCTGCAAGTTGGAGAGATGTACTGGCTGTACAAAGAGGAGGAAGGAACAACATTGTTTGTGAGAGGTAGATGGGTTAGATCTCTATACAACTACAACTCCACCAACCATTACCAGTTTGACTGGCTTGGATTTATGCTGCTCATAGAGACAGAACATCACCCCAGTGCACAGAAACAGAATACCGCTGTGACCAGAGGCTGGGATCATAATCTGCCCAGTGGTGCTCTAACACTCTTTCCACACTACAATGTTGGTCTTCAGCCCAGTGACTCACCAGCAAAAGGACAGCTTTGTTTATTGATGGTCTTCCCAGTTCCTGGAACATTCCCTTTCCACCAGTGTCTGTGTTGAGTCCATGGCCCCAAGGAAGTGGCATGCCTGACTGCAGTATGAACTGCAGAAGGAGGATGTCTGACTGTAAGAGCTGTTGTGCTGTTGTAGTTTGGCAGCGATTAGGTTGAGCGTTAGCGAAAGACATCCGAGTTCTAGCTGTTATCTTGACATCTGGATCATCCATTTTGGATTTGCGGCAGCCATTTTGTCTGCCACATGCTGCCTCGTGCAGACCATGTGCGTTGTCCTATCTTTCTGCTCATGGCCTTTGAATCTGCCCAGCAACAGGCTAATAATAGCATCTCTGTGTTTCGCTGCTAACCGTTAGGGTCCACATCTGCCAATGATTAGCCCTGGATTGGAATGTGTTAGCCGAGACCCCAAGACTGTTAACTCCTCCCACTGATCGATTGTGCTCCTTGAAATTGCCTTGTATGGACATAAAATGTGCTCTTGTGCTTTGTACCGCCTTCTTTTGAGCCCCTGTGTGGGTATAAATAAACCATGTGTCCGGTAGCCCTTTGTGCTCCTTCTCGCAGTGCCGAAGGGTACTGGTTGAACTTTAGCACCACTTCATGAAGTATAATAAATTCTATGTTTTGCAATTCCAGTTTCCGTGCCAACTTTTTCCTTTGGGTCTGAGGACTTCGTGCTCAGAAGGGCAAACCCCTTGCACTAGCGGGTCTGGCTGAGGCCTGCACGACAGTGCTATGAAGCAGTGCATGAACACTCTTCTAGTGCAGCTAGATACATAGAACGTTAGGGATTTCTTAGTGGCAGGCAAATCTTAATACCTGTGTGTATAACAGAAAGGAGAGTAAGGGAAGTTTGCACAGTATTATGTGTGGTGGGAACTCCTGGTCCCCTAAACTAGAATTCAACAAACAGTGGAGGAGTACCCCCTCTGGGTCAAAAAGAATTTATACTTTGAAGAGATTCCTTCAGTATCGGGAGCTTAAGGCTCTGGTTTTAGAAAAAGATAGCCCCAACCTTTTTTTTAAAAGGACAGTCATAGTCCTTATAGAAGACCCCTCACTCACCAACCTAGTTGGTGACATGCTTCATCATTGGGGTCCCACCCCATAGGCCGAGTGCCTATAGGGTGTGCTGCGACACCTGATTACAGTGGAGCGGGTTTTTTTGATTTTTATATGTGCAAATAGTAATTGTGACAAGTGTGTTAAAAAGGGTTCAAGTCTACTCACACCAAGAATTTATTCTGGAGTGCTTGGACCCTATTAAAATTATATGTTGCACCAGTGCCTAATTAGGTAGGGTTAGGTGCTACGAGACGTGTGAAAAAAAGAATAAAAATAGCGTAGTGTGCTATGTGAATTATTTACAAGTTAAAATAGGTCTACATGTTTCAACCATTGATAGTATTATGTGGTTTTCGTCAGGACCGTGTTGTTTGAATGGGGTGGTACGATAGGTTAGCCATATAGATGTTGAATAGACATGGGGCTAACACACCCCTGTTTTAGGTCAATGTTCATCAGGATTTTGCGAGTGATGTTATGGCTGTTGCTGATTGTAAATTTGGACCCAGGTATCAGAATACAGATTAATAATGGCATGAAGTAATTTAGTAGGCACTCCCTACTTGCTCATCTTGGCCCAAAGTCAGTCCCTTGGGACTCGGGCAAAGAACACTGAAAACAGCAGTACTGCAGCAGAAATGCAAATGGTGGCATTTGCCTTACAAAGAAGTCAATTGATAAAAAAATATATTACTAGGCGTATGAAACCATGGACATTTTAGCCCCTTGTTTGTCACTCAAAAGCATGCCAGCACCTCTGGATGAAGGGAATTATAACAACATATAGAGATTACACCTGATAGTGGGTGACTTTAATTACAAAAATAAATAGCCAACAAGGTCTTAGCATATAAGCCTTTAAATGAAGATTAACCAGAGCTCTCTTGACATCACTCTCATGTCTAATTAAAGACAGAATCTTCAGAACGTGCTGGTGAAATAACACCCACATTCTGATATAGATGAGACAAGAAAAAGGCAGACAATAGAAACTCAAGCACATACTGCCAAAGCCTTGGAAGAATCAGAATTTGCCAATTGCCATTGTCTCTCTCTCCTTTGAAGTGGGCTGCACATGAGGCAAAACCACAAATATAAAACAGGTATATGAATGCTTATAGTTCCCTCGAGTTGGATGACAGATGTGCCTCTATTGCTGACCAATGACCCTGTAGATAGAGACGCCCCTGAGCTCCTACCCATCTCTGGCAACTATCATCTCTGTTGATTTTGTTAGTTTTCGAGAGACTGGCACTTCTTGTTCAGATTATTTGGGTTCAAGATAACACAAACTGTCAGGTGTCACACCAAAGGCTTATGGGGTGGTTTCGACTAGGAAGATACTGCAGTTGCTCCCAGCACTGACCGTAGTAAATAGTAGATATTGCAGTTCGGTCCTGGGGAGGAATTACCTTCATTTTGTCTGTGCAAACTCAGTGCATAAGGACAGCACAACCTGAGCTCAAAGCAGAGTAGACTTGAGTCTGTTTCAAAGCCTGCTGCCAGGATTCTGTCAACATTAACCAATTATATGAGTAAGGGAACATTCAGACTGTCTTCCCAGTTTTATGGAGGTATACAAGTGAAACAGCCAGCCTGTTGGTAATAAACTGAAGCTACACCAAGGAATGGATGGACATTTTGAAATTATGGTTGCTGACTTAAAAGGTCAGAAACTGATGCTGCTGTTAAGAGGAGATACCTATAAAAATGAATTCTGCAAATCTGCCATGGCTAGGCAGTCTCCAGGGCTACTGAAGGGATGTCAACCATGACGAGAACCATCTTTAATTGGTGTCGGACAATTGACCCATTTATTCTTCTCAAATACCGCGGCTCGCATCGATTCACTGATGGTTTGTGAAGTGGACACTGAATTTAGTATTTTCGCGGAAAGGCATTGAGATGAGTGAATTATGAACAGAACCCTTAAGCAATCCATTGGGACCCTTAGCTTGTTCTCATTCATTTTCTTTTATTGATTGGTTGCCAACTATGTCTTGTCCCCAGTGACAGACTCCTGGCCTCATCCCCTGGAACAAAATAATCTGTGACCTGCCTGGAAGCCAGAGGTCTAAGCTGTAGGTACGAACACACATTTGTTCATTTGTTTTGGAATGAGCGAACACATTTATGATCATCAAAGACTTGCATCACGAGGTCACTCAATTCAGGCCTAAAGAGTTTTTGCCTAGTAATGAGAAGATAAAGCAGGTGACGTTTCTGTGAGGCCTTTACGTTCCAGGAATTAGAAATTAGAACATAGATGCATGTAAATGGAAACCAAGGAAACTATCACCAAGGCACTGGTTAACCAGATGACAAATGTGGTATCCACAACTAATTGGGCCTGAAGTTCAACAATTCTTTGCAAATGGAAATGTATCACAATGGGCCTCTGAAGCCCTAACCAGTGGTGCTGCTTAGGTTGTGCATGTTCTTGTTTTCATCATTGCTCCTGTGATTTTTTTTTAAAATGAAGCCTCCAAGTAACATGGCATGAACAGCAATGGATACTTACTTCAGACGTTTAGGAACTAATGGTTACATTCTACCGATGACTTTGAATCTGGTGTGCAAACCCTTTCAGGAATTATTGTCTTATAATAAAATGAGGTAGCAACACTTTCCCCACTTTCTCAACTTCTCTCATACTATTTTTCACACTGTTTTTGAAAAGCAGAACCTCAGAAACAGAAAAGTGGACCTGAAGAGACAACTAAGAGGCTTCTAGTGCAGGTTCAGAAACCAGCCTCAGCTTTGGTCAGCCTCAGATTGTCCTTTCTTTAGTACGTCTTACTGTTCAGTCTACCTTCTAGTCTAACATTCATAGTCAGCCGCCACCTCATTAGGGTCCTATTTTTAGTCCTAAGGCCAGACCTGAAGCACTAGAGACGGGGGCGGGGGGCATATTAGCAACAACCTCTGGACCCGCTCTCCCCCCCAGACTTAATGGCCACTAAGAAAGCTCCCTTTTTTTCACCCTCTCCTTTTGGTTCCCCCCACATTGCCGAGATGACCTAACGTGGTAATCTAATTTGGCACTGGACATAGTGACTAGTGACTTCTGGGTTAGGGGCCCGCTTACTCTAACTTTTTGGGCCCCCACAAGGTACTTTTCTCCCACTACCGGTCTGACACAACTGATCTGCTTCCTAGCCCCCTGTTTCCAATCCCCTCCCCCATTCCCTCTATTACTCTACTGGGGACTTGTTTTCTTCTGTGTTTGACTATGCAACTGTAACTAATGTAACCATGAAAAACTGTTACTCTTGTTATTCCTGACCACTGAGACTTGAGCAACATGGCCAATGCCCGGTGGAGCTGCTTGACAGCTATAGAGGAGATCAACCCTGGTTCACCCCCTCGGCTGTCACCTACCCAGCCGGACATTGGGAACAGTTCTCCCCGTCTTCCCGCTGCGTCTCCTTCCTCCTTCTCCCTCAGACGAATTACTGCAACATTGTTTATTGCCTGTGTTTTTCTATGGTCTGGTAACAAATGTAATTTGTAACTTGTAACTCAATTGTTTCTCATGTAAAGCGCTCTGATACCTACGGGTCTAGCCAGCGCTATATAAAACTCTTCAAATAAATTATCGCAAACCGCGCTTAGAGCGATTTTTTTTATTGCCTCCTATTACTGGATATTATCGCAGAGATAACACGCTATTAGCAACGTTATCTCCAATGCGATAAAATATCCAGCGATGGCAGCGAAATGCGTGAATATCGCTGGAAATGCAGCGATATTTACGCATTAACACCATGGTTGACTTAGCCTGACAATCCACCTCCCATTGAAGAAACAGGTAAGTCATGTTTTTAGCAAGTGTTAAATTCTAGCGATAATCTCGCTTAGTGCGACTATTTTCATTGCTTCGCCTGCGATGCTAATAGGGGGAAGTTGTGTTAGCGACTGTTTTCAGTCGCTTTTAGTTGGGAATGCCTACCTTCCATGTCATTAGCGATAATTATCGCTGGCATGCAAGGCGACAGGAAAACCGTCCGCTATCGTCAGAAAGCTGTCGCTAACGCCTGTTAGCGACAGCTTGCTGCTAGGGCGATAAAAAAATTGCCGCTTTAGCGGCAAAAAGTGCCACTAAAGCGGCGATAAGGCCCTTGGTAATATGCCCCCCGGTGTCTTGAGTAGAAGCCAGTTAAAGAAGAGGAGTAGAGGTGAGAAGGAGGTGAGCATTGTCCATTGCCTTTTGTGAAAGTCTCCAGAAGAAGACAAACGGCTGTCTCTTCCTTCGTTTTGATTTTGTGGGGCATTTTTTAGTTGGTGTAATGTTTCCTGTTGTGAACTGTCTGCTTTCGCTTTCACTTGAACCCAATGTCTGGGGATGCCATCCTGCTGCAGCTGCTGGTGCTGAGTGACAAAAGAACCGACTATCGTTGCAACCACAATGTCTGAACTCAAGCTCTCTGTAGTGAAGACGTTGTGACACTGAAGAGGGTTCAGTTAAGATTTATTGTAGAACAGCTACACAGCAGACCAGACAGCAAGGTAGTTTCACATCCATCTCCAACAGCTTCTCAAAACCCTTTTTCAAATACAAAGAACCCAGTGACCAGGCAACTAAGCAACCCTTGAACATTCTACATGGTGACACCAAGAATAGAACACTGAGCATAGAACTCCAGCATAAGGCTGTAACGCCAACTAAGGTAGAGGAGAGGAAACAACACTCTCCCCACTAACAGGATTGCTGCTCCGAGTTTAGATGATTTTGAGTACCCCTATTGTATATATCAGCTAGGTAGACCTACACTACAGCAAGGATACCAACTTCTTCCAGTGTGCTGTACTATCAGATATATGAGAGAATCCACCATCACAGTTCAGGAATGTACAGGCAGCAACCTGAGGGTCTAATTATGAGTGCCCTTTTCCTTTCCATGAGGGCTGTAACTGGCAATATTTCCTGTCCGCAGATTTTACCTGCTCTAGGAAAAGGAAATCTGCAAGAGGAAAAACAATTATAATGTGGAATTACCAGGAGAATAGGAACCAGAACTACTAATTCCGTGGTTATTTCTAATTTGTAAGGGAATGCTGAGGTTCCCACTAGTTGTATCTGGTAAATCTCCCGCCACTAGAGTTACCAATGGCCTCTGCATCGGTAAGTCTAGTGGACAGAGTCCCAGGCCTTCAAAGTGGTGCATGGCCCTTGCATAGGACTGTGTCCGCCTATAAGCCAACACCACGCTATCACAGGACAAAAGTGGTCTAGCTCACCTTGATGAGAGAGGATGGACTAAATCATGTTTATAGGTGCATATTCTTCAACAAGGGATGTTACAGCTTCAGGGTGAAGGCTTGCTCTCATATGACAGGTCATAGTGCTAAGTGCTTAGTGAAATTGTAAACACTGCCAAAACCTTCCCTATAACCGAAGGAGGAATGAGCATGGGACCTGCAAATGTGAAAAGTTAAATTGCTGTTTTTATGGGTTTTTGTGGCAGGTTTCATAATTCCTTTTGTAAAAAAAAACAAGTCATTCCTGAGTTTTGCTTTGTAGGTAACAGTGTAACTTCTCAACTGGTTGATGGCTTGCAGCCTTGGCCCTTTGCCGCAAAATAAACTCACGCTTTGTCAATATCAATTACAGCGCTCTGGCAGTCAAGTCACATTGCTTGCATATCCCTTTCTATGCTTGGCAGCGTTTCCATCTCAAAATCATTTCCAAAATGCTGAACGAAAATTAATCTCAAAATCTGGATTTAATAGTGTTGGGCCACGATGGAAAAGTTAAACAATAGGTCCGAAAATTGTTCTTTGGACGATCTCTTTAAAAAAAAGACTTGCAATCCTTTGCTTTTAAACTTTAATAGTAATGTTTCTTTGTATGTTTTCAGTGAAAAATTATCTGGAAGGCTTTCTTTCTTTTGGGAAGAGAGAGCACTACAGCATTAATGGTCTTGCGATGTTAAAAGCACCTTACAGTTATGGAGGTCACCTGGAAACTGGACGACAAACATGACAGCTGAGAAATGCAAATAACGCCATTGTGTTATGGGGGTGCAGGGGATCATCACAGAACAATAATGAAATTGTGTCTATTGAGCTGATAATACACCCTTCCTTACTAATAAGGAACTGAACATTTTGAGGCCGTTCACCAAAATCATTGAAATTTGAGTGACTTATTCCATGATCAGATTGAGCCCGTGTTTAAGTTATTATTACACGTATTTATTTATAATATAACATTTCATTGAAACACATCACAAAACACAAAAACTTCATACTCAAAACAATATACCACATCCGTGTTCAGATCGTCCAATCCCCCAATTGTTTTGGAGATACCACCGTCTGTTAATTAGTAGCTAGAAAAGCAGTATGATGATGAGAACTTACTAGTCACACCTTCTCTTTTATCATCTCTTTCTATTTAGATAAACTTAATGACCAATAGGAATCTGATAAAGAAAAAGACACCTCTTGGCTAGAGGCTAGTGAAAACCGCTTTGCCGTTAATTTAAGCCCTCTGTGAGCTATGTGGGACTCCCTTGCTAAATACAGTAGTTTGGCTGTATTTGAGATATACTTCAGTTGGTAAAAATAGCAAACAACTTGTGCATTGGCTAGTAATCTCTATTGAACATGGTAGCATTCTAAGAATATGGCCCTGATCATGGTATTTGCAGGGATTACTAGAGGCCTTTTTATGAATGGACCTTCAAGAGACCCGCAATCCCATTTATGATCAAGTGGAAATGATTTTGCTTCATTTAGGGCTTGCGGTAATAATTTCCTACGAGTTGCTACTAAGAGTGCTACGAGAGAATAACTTCCATAAGTAGCATCAATCTTTCTCTGGACATTAACAGAACCCGGGTGGGGAACTTCTCAGACAAGAAAAATGGGATGACCTGTTCAGCTTGGTGTTAAAGTTGAGTCCCAAATATTTAAATGAATGCACCTGTTCCAGTAGCTGTTTGTTTGAATGCCACTGACACTTAGTCTGCTTTGCTACAAAGATCAGCGTTTTGATTTTGGCAACATTAATATTCAATTTATTCAGTCAACAATTTCCCCCCCAAAACTTTGATCTTTCTGTGTAGGCCAATTATTCATTTTCAGGTTCACATTGACAACGTTAATGCTGCCAGACTGTTTGTGATCAACAGAAAAAAAGAGCTTTAAAATGCACTGCTGTGAGAGGAGTTTTGGCTCTGCCCATATGTTGGTTAACATTGACTACATAATTTGGCTGTGCAGAAGTTGTATTGCCACCCTGCCACGTGACATGGTTAACAAGGTAAGTTTATGGTTTATATCTTTTTATTGATTTTCAGAAAGAGAAAACATGTTCACCACCTACAACCAAGCGGCCGGTGGGAAGACATCAGTGGTTTAGAAAGGAGGCATGGAGTAGAGGCTAGAAGTGTAGAAAAAGAGGAATGTGAGAGGGTTCTGCATGGGTCAGTCCATGATGTTATCGAGCATGTTTAGTGAGCTTAGTCATCCATCCTATGAGTCTGCTGCAGGGTTATCGGCTGGTCTCGGAGGGGATCTCTAGTGAGTCCAAGTACCCATATATACATAGGGCATGTAAGCTTGTTAAATTCAGAAGATGAAAATTCCAAGGAGGACTTCCAGGTTTTATCGAACTAGGGAAGACTATGAGATATATTGGCTGTAATATTTTTCATTCCTACCACCTCCCATAGTCTATGTAGCTAATCCAACCTGGTGGGTACCCCCTCCTTGCCCCACCTAGTCAGTATCACCTGTTTGGCCAACACTAATGCTAGCGTAATGGCTCTCCCAGTGCAAGAGTTCAGGGGATACTTTAAGGTGTTCGGGAGACCTAGTAAAATGTAACTTGGAAATCGTGGTAAGTCGGTATCATAGATGTTATTTATGTCAGGCAGAATAGATTCCCAGATGGGCTGTAGCTTGGGGCAATCCCACAGTAAATGGGTCAGTGTACCTATCTGGCCACACTGGCGCCAGCAGAGTGCTTCCTTCCCCCCCTTTCCAGCATGCCACCCTCTCGGGGTGTAGTACCAGTAATGCGCTATTTTAAGGAACATCTCCTTGCCGGCCGTACTACAAGAAGATGCCCTTGCCCTGTGCACAATGTTGTGCCAATCCTTAAGGGAGAATTCTCGTGCACACTCTGTCTCCCAGCTGCGCTGCGCTGCTGTTTTACAATGCTGAGTTGGCATAATTAAAAAGGCATATATGTCCAACAGAAGCTTTTTGTCAGAGAATCTAGTGATGAACCATTTCTCAAATTTCGTTAAAGGCCGCCCTGCGTGAATACGAACTGCTTGTTGTGTCACCTAGTGTCTTAGGGCTAAGTACTGCCAATATGTGGATTTAGGTAGCCCATACCCCTCCACTAGTTGGTGGAAGTCTATTATCCCCTTTCCGTCAAAGAGATCTCCCACCCTCTTACAATTAGCTTCCTGCCACGCAATGCTTAATTTGAGCAGGTACTTTCAGGTGCTCAGCACCTGCACTTCTTTCACTGGGCCGGGGCTACAATTTCTGAACCTGCAGGTGGTGGTCTCAATATTAATTGTTCAATACAAAATAAAAAGAATAACATACATTGCATGGTGACTGGCTGGTAAATGTTCATAGACAGGCCGGCATATACCTGTCCAGGCAGGCATGATTGTGTATTAGACCTTTAGTGATGAAGTCATCACGCTGATCACAAATCCAAGAAGTCCTCGACAAACTATGGCTTGCATTCTATTCCCCTAGTCTGCTTCACCCTGCCACTGCCTGAGCCTAAACCTCCCATTGGATAATTGTAGCTGGGGGCTGGCTCATGACGGAGTTGAGGCAAGGAAGCTGCAAGAGCGCATTTGGAAACTGGGAGTCAGGGCTCTTGAGGAAGAATAAATAAAAGTAAGTGTGGACTTTCCACTTGTTGCGTAGCCAAAGTATCATATCAGGCAGCCCTGCATTGCTGCTATCCTCAATGTGCTCGATGCGGCTGAACGCAACTTTTGTGCGCCATGGCGTCACCAGTAGAATCTGTGCGCTGCACCCCAGCATGGTAATTGCTGAGTGTGAGTGAGTCCAGTAGGCATCACAGCCAAACTTAACAGCATTGGCAGCATTACGGCTGGGGACAATGCCTGTGCTGTAGCAGGCAGGATCACAGCAAGCTGAGCAGTGGATGCTGATGCCGTCGTCATCCCTGGACCTACTAATTACAGGCAGCACTAGCAGTGACATGACCTGCTGTGCTCAAGCAGCCGCCTGTTCTGCAATAAACCCAGTCATACCACACTGATTAATATATGCAAAAAAGCATTTTCATTTGGCGTACATTTTGTTTTTGCAATGGGTGTAGGTAAGAAAGTAAAACACGTCATCTTCCGCTTCTTTAGGAATCACAACAGGTCAACGCAGAGTTCAAAATAGCAGGGACATGTATAGGCTGACAACAGGGGTCACAGGCAGCAGCAGTGTTAGAGATGAGAGACAGCAAGGGTAAAGAGGAGAAGAAACAACAAGAGAGGAGAGAGATAAAACAGAGCAAAGTAGAAGAAAAGGAGGAGAGCAAATCAGATACAAAGAGAAAGCAGCCATGATTTGAAGAACAGAGCATTAAGAAGAGAGAAGATAGACTGAAAGGATGTGGAGGACAGGACAGAGGAAAAAAAGCAGACAAATGATAAAATGGAGACACAGCTAATCACTGCTGGAGAGTGATAGTAAAGAGCCAAGATCGAGGGGAGCAGAGCATGGATAAAAGTGAAGTGACAAAAGGGCAGGGCTAAAATGAATAGAGGGCAAATCAGAAATACAGGGAGTGACAAAGGTGATAGAAAACAATTAGAGAGGTGAGAGGATAGACTCTTAGAGCAAAGACTTAGGGGACAGACAACAGATCAAGGTTAGAAGATAGAGAGAGACTGAGGCAGTGAGAATCTTGAAAGTGGGGTTCACCGGAGGAAGACATGAGCCGTGGCCTCCTTGGCAAAATTTTCAGCACCTGCACTTCTTTTTTTACAAAATAAACACTGCTGCCACGTAAGAAAGCTCTGTCCTTGAGATGCCAACTCTGGATGACCAATGAAGGTAGTCAATGGGGACATAGGGGTAGATAGGCCCTGTGCGAATTTTACCCTGTCCCATGCCGTCAGTGTGGATCTCAACACCGGGGCAATATAAACCCCTACTGAGCGGTAACGTTTAGGGAGCCAGGGGACCTTCCACATATGTATACCTGCTATTGCCCGAACTATGAAGCACCCATGTTTTTATGACATAAGCCTATACCATTCGACCATATAGAGTAACCGGGCCGCTTGATAGTAGCGTACCAAGTTAGGAAGTGCCAAGCCTCCGTCTGCTTATTTCAGATAAGAGTGCCGGCGTGCCATGTGGGCTTTGTTCCTACCCCAGACGAAATCCGTTAAGATATGCTGCATTTTTCCGAGTATCTGAGGAGGGGGCTGCAGTGAGAGAGTTTGCATGACGTACAATATATGAGGGAGTATAGTCATTTTGACTGCAGCTAATCTGCCCAGCTAGCGTGGGTGCCTCCATCATTGAAGAGCCGCCGGGTGTTATTTGGAAGTGTATCGTAGTTCTCGCGTACCACACGGTCCAGCGTAGAAAATATTTAAAGGCCCAAGTAGGGGACACATGAGTCGGCCCACCCAAAGGGATAATCCGCCTTTAATCGCTCCTGGTCAGCACAAGGAATGGTGAGGCTAAGAGCTTGGGTCTTGTGTATATTTATTTTGAATCCTGGGACCTGACCAAAAACCTCGACCTCGCGCATAAGTGGTGTTATGGAGGTGTCTGGTTGGGTAAGGAAGAGCACCACATCGTCCGCGTAAAGGGAGATCTTGTGTTCCCTGTCTCCCATATAGATCCCAGCGATGGTGGCATGGTGGCGAATACACTCCTCTAAGGGCTGCATATAAAGAGCGAATAGGAGCGGTGATAAAGGACACCCCTGGCGGGTGCCTCTTCCGATTTTAAATGGTTGTGATCGAGTCCCATTGACAGTAATTATTGCCTCAGGGGCCTTATATGTGCTGTCGACCCACCGCAGGAATCGCGGTCCCAGGCCAAATATCATTAAGACCTGGTGCAAGTAGGGCCACTGAACCCAGTCAAAAGCCTTCTCGGCGTTAACCGACAGGAGCAAGGAAGGTTTCTGTAAATGTTGGGTCTTGTCAATATGGTAACACAGTCTATGGGAGCCATCGCTACAATTCCTTTCGGGGATAAAGCCGGACTGGTCTGGGTCCACTAACCCTTGCACATGTGGTGCTAAGCGAGCCGCTAGTGTAGTGGTGAAAATTTTGAAATCGACATTTAACAGGGAGATAGGGCGGTATGATGTGCACTACTTCGGATCTTTACCCGGTTTGGGCAAAACCACCACTGTAGCAATACGCATGGAGGTGGGAATCGTTCCTTCAGTACTGAAGGATTTAAAAAAGGCGCATGAGTATTCAGAGTAAGCTCGGGCCTGGAAAATCCATCTTCTCCTGGGGCCTTGCCTGAAGCCAATCCTTGTATCGCCCTCAGTACTTCATCTGGGGTGATGTCTGCCTCTAGTTTATCTGCATCTAAGTATGGGAGAGAGGTTACCAGGGATTGGGCGACAAATGCAGCTGCTGCTGTTCCGTCTGAGGGATCAGCCGTGTACAGTGCCGTACAGAATTTTTCAAATTTGCGAGCTATCAGGTCACCACTTTCTACTGTGTCGCCCTCTGTCCAGTGTCTATCTCAGCAATATGGCGTTGCATTATTTGTTAGCGCACCTAGCACGCCAGCAGTTTCCATGCCTTATTCCCCCCAGTGTAGTAGTGTTGTTCGGTGCGGAGCAGGGAGTACTCCGCTCTGTCGAGATCCAACGCTTTCAGTTGCTTGCGAGCATTTATTGCTCCTGTTGCCCTACGTACCCTATCCTGTTCTCTAACCTGTTCCTCAAGTAGGTCCCTTTTCTCTTTTCTGTCCCTGTTCAATTTGGCTGCTATTTCCAGAAACTATTCCCGGGTGACCGCCTTCAATGTGTCACATAGCAGATATATGTGCGTTTGACCGTCATCATTATGTTCCATATAGGTTCGTATTGTCTCTTGGATCTCTTTGATATTTGCATCGTACGTAAGCAATTTATAGTTAAGGCGCCATACCCTTTGTCTTCGGTTTTCCCGCTCAAGGTGCCAAGAGAAGCGAATGGATGCATGGTCTGATAGTGATGCGATGCCTATAGATGTGTCCAAGATCCCAAAGGTAATCCATGGTGTAGTTAAAAAGAAGTCAAGTCGGGCATAGGACTGATGGGCCGCTGAAAAGAAGGTGTAGTCCCTGACTCCGGGGTTACGTTGTCTCCAAGCATCTACGAGACCCACTTCCCCCAGCCACTGTTGCATGGTTGTGGACAACGCCCCCGCATGTCCCGTCCGGTGTGTGGTTCTGTCAAGGGCAGGATCTTGCACTATATTAAAGTTGCCCCCTATTATTAGGTTTTCACCCTGGGATTCCAGTATCGAGCCTATGGCGTCCTTAAGAAACACCTCTTGTCCCTCATTGGGTTCCTAGATCGATACCAGAGTACAGGAGTGACCTCCCAGTACCACCCGCAATGCCAACAGCCTACCCGGTATTTCCATTTGCACCCCTAGTATCCTTCCAGGGAAGAATGTAGCGAAGAGAACTGCCAGTCCTGCCTTCTTCTCAGACATGGATGTAAAAAATTGCCGGTCGAATCACCAGGATCGTAGACTTGTCCAGTCCACACCGTAGACATGTCCAGTTTCAAGTGCATTTCCTGTAAGATGCAAATATCGCATTTGATTTCTTTAACGTAAGATAGGAGAGCCCTGCGTTTCGCCGGTGAATGGAGGCCCGCACATTAAGGCTCACTATCAAAATGCTATGGGGCACCATGGAAGCAGAGTAGTTGTGCGTGCATCGAACACAGGATCCCGGCCCTCTCAATTGCCACTGGCCACCCCCTCTTGTCCCTTCTGGATGTTGTGTGTGGCCTAGAGCCCCCCTCTCGGTGTAAACGGTGTTAGAAGGCCAGGTCTACAATTTTGGTAGACCAGGCCTAGTGAGTTGGTCCCCCCTCGGAACCCTCCATCGGAGTCTGTACTCCGCCTGGAGTATCAGCCAGCCCCATGTGCGATGTGTCCCTATGATCTCCCTTGGTATCGGATCCCTTTGTCCGGGGTCCCTGCAGGAGATCTCTTGACCTTCTAACGACGGAGCCACATGTTGGAAGAGCTGGATCACAAACTCCTCCAGCTGTCCTGCATCTGCTCGGAGAGGAACCCCTTTAATTTGTATATTCGAGCGCCGCAACCTATTTGCCAAGTCCTCAAGTCGTATGCACAGTTCCTCATTGCGGCCTCTCAGGCCCATCAACTCCCAAGCATGTGAGTGGAGCTTTTCCTCCCTGTTATCGCCGGCCTTTTCTAAGGTGCCCACCCGGTCTCCCAGCTCGCTTCTATCCTTCTTGATCAGTTTCGGATCCATGGAGACCTCCTTCCTTAGCGCTACAAAGTCATCCTGCAGTGTAGTGAAGAGTTGCTCCTCGTAAGCGGTGCCTCTGCTCTGAGATCAGCTGGGCCCGGTTCCCCTTTCCGGTGTTGCAACGATGGCACCTTTGAGGCCTGACAGTCCATTCGTTTCCCCCTGGGCTTCTGTAGGAGGTCTTTAATGTTAGCCTCCTTCTTGGCACGGTAAAACAACATGTTGCTAGCACCAACTTGTAGTAGTCGGGGAGGGCCGACACCGATCCCAGTTCTCCACACAGTCGCAGGTCAGGTGTGCAGACAGGTAACCCCTAGGGTCTCGCGACCTGCGATCCTACTGCAGACCCGGCTACGCCCGACCTGCCTCCGGTCAGTTCCCCACTCAAGGTAGACCCCAGCCTGGTGAGGCTACTGCGACTCCCATGCCCAACTGTCCGCGGCCGCCAGCAAATGCTAAAATGCGGGCTCTCTCGTGTCAGCAGTGCCTATTCGGCCCACTGCGATCTCCAATGGCCGCACAGTCAGTCACCCTTCCCTCTTGAGGCCTCTATGCGCAGGTATCCTGTATTACCCAATGATGAGATCGATGAGATTTCACAGGGGGGTTCACCTCCAATCACTGCCTGTGGCCCCGCGTGTGGATCTGGCGTAGGCCGGACCCTGAAGCGTTAAGCCAAACTCTCTTGTCCTGGGACCTGGGGACCTAAGGCCACCTCCTACCACCGGTACCACCTTACTTGTCTGCTTGAGTGGTGGGCCCAGCTCCCCTTCGACGCCGCATGACCTGGAATAGGTTATCGGGGCTCCGTGGCGGTCTTGCAATCCTTCCTGGCGTCCAGGCCCCTTATGGCCCGGCAGCTCACTGTCAGCGACAGGGGCGACCCAATCCTGCCTCATGGGTCAGCTTCCTGGGGTCAGGGTCTCTCGTGAGGGGGTCCTGTAGGACGGATGCAGGCTGCACCTGGAACTAACCAGGCCACCTCCGCCTCCACCTATGGCACACATTCCGCGGCCGCCATCTGACGGCAGCCGCACTCGTGGGTCCCGCTGCTTTTTCATTCTGCTCCCGGGTTCCGACCTGGAGATGGTCCGAGCCCGCGGGCCCAAAGGCTATAAGCAATAAGGGTCGTGGCTGGGAATTGCTTGCAGCTTCCGCAGGCCCAGTTCTGCCAATCGCTTCTCCTCCGCTGAACACCACCGCGCGGGCTCCGGCAGGGCTTCACGTCTGCCACGAGGCGGCCTCCCACTCCTTCTCTCCTGTTGTCGGGCAGACGCTTCTCCCCACCTGCTCACTTTGCGTCCCTAAGAGGGGTTTGGGGCGTCCATAGAACGGTTTGGGGGTCCTGGGGTGCTTAATTTAAGTCTTTAGGCGGCCTCGGCGAGCAGAGCTCTGAGGAATAACTGCTGCACCACTGCCATCTTGGCCACGCCCCCAACAAGGTAAGTTTAGAACACAGACAAAATGGTGGCCTATGGCAAATAGACACACACTAAACACACACTGGCCACACAAAAATGGCCAATTGGCCAGCAAAGAAAGGAGGCATGGTAAACAATGAAGAAACCACTACCATTAATTCAGCAATGTCAAAAATGAAAGTTGGGTCAACTTTAAAAATCCCCCGGCCACAAACATTCCAAGGCATCAACAATTACGCCACCTAAATAAACCTTAATGACTGATTTTCTCTTCAATCTTTGGCTTCACGATCTCCAGCAAGAAAAACAAGGGTACTTCACCATCTTCTTCGATACCTCCTTCAGATGATCTGGACAAGGATTAGACCCCGGCTGAGTCAGACACCCGCTAAGAGAGACAAGGGAAGACAGTATGGAGTGCTGCTCAGAGGATGTCGAGATGACCTCTCCTATTCAACCTGCTCAGAGGGATTTGGTTCCACCACCACTGCCGGCCTCCATATTTGTAAGACCCCTGCAGAGACCTGCATCCACCACTACTGTAGTCAAAGAATTCCTTACAGAGAGGCAAACAACACACCCATTTACCTTCAGCTCATTAGGCATCAGCAGTGTCACTCTAAAAAGCTATGCTCCCTAGTTTGGGACTTCTTTTTTATTAGCAAGCAGGAGCATATTATTGCATTAAGCTCCATTTGCCATACGAGTTTTCACCGAGGTAAGTCAGGTACTGAGGGCCAAACGTTGCATCTGAAAAAACATCATGCAATCCGGTTGGAGGAGCACCTTAAAAAGATAACTGCTGGAGGTGGGGATGAGAGAGGGGAAGTAGTTCAGTTCACAGTAATAGAAGAAGAAGGTGGTCATCAGAAAGAAGAGGATAATGGCATTACACAAAGCACCCCAGCTGCCACAAGTGTCCCCTATAGTGTTCCAGCGTCACCCGTATCAGCAACCTCCTAAAGGCCCAAGTGTCAGATACAGATATCACCGCTTACATTGATTCTCGCAAGATGCACATTGAGTCTACCACCTCTTAGTTTTCCTGGCAGTTGTCTGTGTCAGTTGCATCGCAAAACACTAAAATCCAAGCTACCATTATGGAAATGTTTGGGTAGGAGGGACCCTATGAATTCAACTAACACATGGGACATTTGTACAATTGGAAGCTGGCTATAATGTTAGTGCTGGACTTCCTTCTTTTTTCTTTTGTGGAGGGAGTGGGGTTTTTACGATTTGTGGTGGCCATCTGCCCAAAATGGAAGGCCACCAGCCAGACCTATTTTTCCAGAGTTGCTGCTCCAGCACTCCGTCATGATGTGCTGCAATTAGTTGGCAAAGCTATGCAGCGGAGTGTGGTTCAGACTATCCACCTGACAACAGACATATGGATCAGAGGTCAAGCAACTGATTACATGTGTGACACTGCACACTGGATCTCTTTTATGGGGGTTAGGCAGCAGCTATATGCAGGTCTCAGCACGGAAGAAAGTTTTAAGGGCCTTCGGTTGCATGCAGCAGTAGTTTAGTTTCGCATGGAGAAATCCCATACAGTTGTAAAAATCTTGGAAGACTTTAATGCAAGGGATTTGAATGGCTTTGACTCAGAGGTTTAAGAGTTCGATTTTTTGCCATGGACAACAGCAATATAGTCATGGTCATGTCAGATGGTGGATACGTCAGGATTCTGTGTTTGGTACATTGCATCAACCTGATTGTGCAGGACTGTCTCTAAAAAGAAGAAATAGTCAGTAACATACAGCCACCTACCAAAAAATCTGCCCTCATTTCAGTCACTCTTTTAAAGCCCGGATTAAGTTTAGGATCATTCAGCGTGCTAATGGAGTACCGGTTAAAGCCCTTATACAGGAGGTATCAAAATGTTGAAACTTGACCTACTACAAGCTACACATCTGTTTGACTAGTACAGACGTGTGTCCTTCAAAGAAGAGGGGATACAACTAGGAAGAGCATGACAATGGAGGTTGACAAATGGGGCCTAGTAAGTGCCTGACACAAATGCTGTTTCCTTTTAAGATTTTCACATAAGAAGTCAGCAAGAGGGACAGTATAATGAGCTGAACAATCCTGTTGTTGCATCTGCTACTGGACCAGTTAAAAAAGGTGGTGCAAAGGTTCACCAGTGTGAATGAAGAACCATATGAGTTGGTTCAGAGAATCATCTGTTTCATCATACTTGATCCATGACACAAAAACAATTACCCACTTCATACATTTTTTAGAAGGGGTGTTTCACTTTACAAGACTTAGATTGCAAATCATGTGAGAGACCTGGAAGAAGAACATCTAGAAGTTAGAGGCCTGGGAAGAAACTCTGACATCCAGCCTTCAACCTCCAGAGAGGGCAGTGCTGTGTTCTCACAGTCAACACCATCAGCAGCAACAACACCAGCAACAGAAGATTCCAAACACAACCTCTGCAACATCTTTGTTTCAAGTGGCAGGGCTCATGTCAAGTGCAGAGGCGATGGCAACAGAGGTTGCTTAAAGGTCCTGAAGACAATGCCTTCCATCCATATCCTTCTTTTTTAATTCTCTAGCTGCCCTTGAGTTTATCGCTTCCATTGCAAAAGAGATAGAAAAGAAAAATGTGTACCATGCTTGAAACTGAATACTATTGACCAATGAGTAATATATTGAGTGATTGATGATTCATGTGGTGGCAGGAAGGGCATTGAAAGTAATGTTTAAATTGGATTCATAATATTTGGGGTCTGGGGTATGATTCTGCCTAAAATGAGCCCTTGCTTTCACGTTTCACTCTAATAACTTACATGTTCCTTTCGTGTACTTCTTACTTTTTCAGGTTCATCTGAGGCTAGTCAGTTTAGTTACCAAAACTACATAAAATGCTCGAATTCTTTTACTTTTCTTGTTCATCAGCATTACAGATCTATCTCATTTGGGTCGTGAGTCAATGCGGGACTACCACAACAGCCAGAAGAAGGTAGTTCAGAACAATGCCTGTCTTCTATAATGGGAAACAACTGGGCTTAAAAAGGTCTACTCTTGTGGATTGGAGCGAGGGGGCTAGGAAAATGCAGATTAGTGACTCCAACATCAAACTCTAATTAAGTGGTTGTATTCTGGTGGGGCTATCAAAGGACACATGTCGCTTGATGGATGCCCACAGCTAAATGTTATTGACTTTTGTGAGATAGATCAGCCAAGTACATGCAGCTACTTGTCTGGGATTGGAGGTAGGAGATTGTTCTCAGTTCTCAGTTAATCGCACACAGCTTCAACAGCCTCTGCTATACTCTCTTGATCCTCATACACCATGAAGCTTGCCTTGACTCTACAATATTGACATTTATTTTTTTTGCACTCCACAGGCTTTCTCCTCTTCTGCATGAAAGCTCCATAACATTCCTGCTTACCAGACCGGTTCAGCCTTGCACCCAAGATGGAAATTCCAAGAAAAAGAATGCAGATGCACCGCCCATTTTGGCATTTACATTATCAATTATTTTCTTAACAAAACAATTTTTAGAACTGTGTGCCCTTTCTATGTGCAACCCTAGATAACATACAGTCAGAAAACCTTTGACTCTGGGGCTGAAGGACTGTTTACATTTAGTAACTTAACTGTCTTCTTCTTTCCACAACAGATGTGACGATGTGCTGCTCATTGACTTAATGACTGTTGTGTTTGTTTGTTTTTCAACCCAAGGTAAAATACAGTTAGAAAACGTTTGACTCAGGGCCTGAAGGACTGTTTGCATTTGGTAACTGAACTGTCTTCTTCCTTCCACAACAGATGTGATGATGTGTTGCTCATTGACTTAATGACTGTTGTGTTTCTTTTTGCCTCACCTTTCCCCAACTCCCCCTTCCCATCCATTCATGAAATCCCCTAACCCTCTTCTTCGAGGTTGTGGGATGTATTGAGGTGTGACTTAACAATTTACACCATAAACAGGGCCAGTGGATTTATTATACCATGGAGTGGCTGCATTGTCTTTCGCAAAGTTATGGACTTGTTGCATTTGCCACATAATCCATCATCTGCAGCACAATCCAATCTGTAGACTTCCTGACCAAACGAAGCCTCTGCCCCAGACATCGCAGTGGCCATCCCCGACGGATACAAGATCACCGGCAGAGACCGCACCAATGGCGTCGGTGGAGGAATCGCCATCATCCACAAGGACACCATCAAGATCTCTACCAACACCACCGACACCCTCAACACCGCCGAACACATGCACTTCCAGATCCACACGGACCCCAAGACCACCCTGAGAGGCACCCTCATTGATAGACCACCAGGACCCCGCCCCCAATTCTGCAACTCCATTGCCTACTTCATCAGCACGCACGCACTGACCTCCACCAACTACATCCTCCTCGGTGATCTGAACTACCACCTGGAAAACAACAACGACAGCAACTCCTCCACCCTGATTGACAACCTCGCCACCGTCGGACTGAAACAGATCGTCATGACACCGACCCACATCGCCGGCCACACGCTCGATGCAATCTTCTCCTCCAGTCTCCACGTCACCTTCAGCCACGCCTCCGAACTCACCTGGACCGACCACCACTGCGTCCACTTCACCGTCCAGAAACCCGTCTCACACCACCGCACCCTGCAGATCCCTGAACGTCACTGGAGCAAAATCACCAAGGAACTACTACAAACTCACCTCGCACTCAACCCCCCGACCAACCCCACCAACCTCGAGGAGGGGGCCCGCACCCTCAGACTCTGGATGGAGGACTGCGCCAACACCTTAGCCCCGCCAAAACAACACGCCAACAGAGATACCAGTCAGAGAGCCAGCTGGTTCACCCCGGAGCTCCTAGCCTCCAAGCGCACCTGTCGGAGACTGGAAAACACCTGGCACAAGGAGAAAACACCAGACAACCACGAAGCTCTCAAACACGCCACCCGCAACCACCACCACCTCATCAGGACCACCAAGAAAGCCGCCTTCAAGAACCGCCTCGACAACAACGCACACAACAGCAAGGAGCTCTTCAATATCGTGAAGGAATTCTCCAACCCCAACTCCTGCACCAACGACATCCCCCCGTCACAAGCCCTGTGCGATGCCCTCGCTGCCTTCTTCCACCGCAAGATCACCGACATTCACAACAGCTTCAATCCTCAGACGGACCGCGCCAACCTCACCACCACGGCCCCACCCATACCCACCGACCATGACCACCTCACCGCTTGGACCAGCGTAACCACCGAGGACACAAGCAAAACAATGAGCTTCATCCACTCAGGCACCCCATCCGACCCTCTTCCCCACCACATCATCAACAAGGCAGACTACGCCATCGCTCCCCACCTGTGCAACATCATCAACCTCTCATTCAAGACCGCGACCTTCCCTGAGAGCTGGAAACACGCTGAGATTAACGCCCTACTGAAGAAACCCAAGGCGGACCCGAGCGACCTTAAGAACTTCCGGCCCATCTCCCTTCTTCCGTTCCCGGCTAAGGTCATCGAAAAGATCATCAACACCCAGCTCACACGCTACCTAGAAGACAACAACATCCTCGACCCCTCCCAGTCGGGCTTCCGCAAGAACCACAGCACCGAGACCACCCTCATCACCGCCACAGACGACATCAGACTCATGCTCGACAATGGTGAGACAGCGGCCCTCATCCTCCTGGACCTCTCCGCTGCCTTCGACACCATCTGCCATCACACACTACGCACACACCTCTATGATGCAGGGATCCATGACAAGGCCCTGGACTGGATCACCTGCTTCCTCTCCGACAGAACCCAAAGAGTCTGCCTCCCCCGTTCCACTCCGAAGTCACCAAGACGATCAGCGGTGTCCCGCAAGGATCATCCCTCAGCCCGACGCTCTTCAACATCTACATGGCCCCACCCGCACGCATCGCCAGACTCCACGACCTCAACATTATCTCCTACGCCGACGACACCCAGCTGATCCTCTCCCTCACCAACGAACCCCTCACCACCAAAGCCAACCTCCACCGCGGTATGAAGGCGGTCGCCGACTGGATGGAAGAAAGCCGGCTCAAACTCAACACAGACAAGACAGAGATCCTCATCCTTGGGCCCAACCCCTCAGCCTGGGACAACTCCTGGTGGCCCACCTCCCTGGGCACCGCCCCCACACCGACCATCCACGCGCGCAACCTGGGAGTCATCCTCGACTCGAAACTCACCATGACCAACCAGATCAATGCAGTCTCCTCAACCTGCTTCTACACCCTCCGCATGCTCCGCAAGATCTACAGATGGATCCCTACAGACACACACGCCCTCATCAGCAGCAGGCTTGACTATGGCAACGCCCTCTACGCCGGAGCCCCAGCCAAACTCCTCAACAGACTCCAAAGAATCCAGAAAACCTCTGCACGCCTGATTCTCGCCGTCCCCCACCAAGACCACATCACCCCCACCTCAGAAACCTGCACTGGCTCCCCATCGACAGAAGAATCACCTTCAAGCTCCTTACCCACGCACACAAGGCACTCCACAACACCGGCCCGGCATACCTCAACAACCGACTATCATTCTACGCACCCAACAGGAGACTCCGCTCCGCAGACCTCTCCCTGGCCGCCGTCCCACGCTTCCACAGAACCACCTCCGGAGGCAGGTCCTTCTCCTACCGTGCCGCCAAGACATGGAACTCCCTCCCTCTCCACCTATGGCAGACAGAAGACCCTCAGACCTTCAGGAGACTACTCAAGACCTGGCTCTTTGACCACTAGCTGCAGCCCCCCTCCCCCCAGCGCCTTGGGACCCTCGCGGGTATGTAGCACGCTTTATAAATTGCTTGATTGATTGATTGATAGACTTTAACAAAATAATAGTTTCTAGCTCAAACGGTTCAATAGTTACTAAAAACGCAGCAAAACCCATTGCAGAGGAAGTGGACGCCCCATTGCAAAGGTTGAATGGTCACCTGTTATTATTGCCTAATGCCAAATTTGGGTGTTACACTGGTACTAACAAGGTACAACCTATGTCCAGATAGTACTAACAAGTGTAAAAAATACAAAATACTGGAGCAATACTATCACCAAATGTGCCACATTACAACACATATTTTGGCTTTTCTTGCTGCATAATTTAGTCAACCCTGCTACATAAATTGGCCGCCGCTACCACATAATTCCAGTGGCCCTGATCATAAATGGATCACAGATGGATGTGGTTAAAGCAACGCCAACGTTTACAGGATCTTCTTAACTAAACAATAGCCCACACCAGTCCTACTACCCTCCCAGGAATGAAAGGAACATAATCATAGTGCAGAGTTTCAATGTCTGTCCGAGGATTGGTAGTACTAGTGTGCACTATGGCATGATTCAAAAAGGTAATGTTTCACTTTTGGGCCCATATTTACAAGACATACACACAACAAAGCGGAGCAGCCAAAAATGCTGCACTGCATTGTGTGAGAGGTAGAGAGAAGGACAACACCATATCTACAGAGATATCGCAGAATCATGCTACATAGAGCCACAAACATACACACACCTTTGCACCAAAGTACAAGGGTGTGTGCATGACTCTAGAATAGGTTTTGTGCTGGAAGGGAACCCTTCCACTGCAAAGTACTATGTATAAATTAACTTTAAACCATTTCCCATGTTGTATGTGTGCTGTACAGTACAGCACACATGCAAGGTGGGAGGCGTTAGGAGAAATAAAAGCATTTCTTCTTTTAAAGGTCTGCTTCAAAGCAGCATTATTTTTTAGACCAAAACCCTGTCTACTAATGTTGGTAGATAGGGTTTTTCATCAAAAAGCATGGGTGGTTTCATGGGAGCGCCAATGTGCCACCCATGTAATGCACTCTTGACATTAAGTAACACAAAGCAGCTCTTTGTCTTGCTCAGCGTTACTTTTAAGCAAACTTTCAAATCCAAAACAAGTTTTGCACTGGAAAGTAAATAACAAAAAATAATTATTTTGCACTGTTTTGCTTCACTTTTGTGAGGCAAAAATAGCGTAAAATATTTGTAGATCTGACCTTGGTGTAAGTTTGCTCTTGCAGTGTAACTGTACTACCAGTAACTTTATGAATAGTAACTTTACAAGTAGTAACTAGCTAGTAGTAACTCCTTTTAAAATAATACGAGTTACTATTCACAAAATTACTCTCGTAAAGTTACTCATGGAAAATTTACTAGTTGTGACCGCAACAGCAAAGTAACAACAAAAGTGTAACTTTACCTTTGTGAATCAGGCCTTGTGCTGCTTACAAAATAAATCTATGTAACATGAAATAACCTTCTCCTGAGTCCTGACTCGTGGTTTTTGTAAGTTTAGGTACTCGTGGTTTTTGTAAGGTTAATTAAAAAGAATGTAAGTAATTAAATACTAGCTCTCCAGATTGCTTACTAGTTATCGTTTGTTTGACTTTTTTTTGTCATGGTGGTCTCAATCTTGGATTAGCCATTAACTCTGTTTTCTTTCATTCTAGTTGACTGTGATGGATAATCCTACATTCAGAGTTCACCCACAAGTATCTTTCTGAAAAGGTGGGACATTGTTTTGTGATGTCATCCCCATTAGAGCTAGCCCTCTGCCACCAGCAATAAGAAGGTCTTTTGGGAAATCCATCAATAAGATTTGGGAAGATTGAGAGAGGTAGCAGACATCACTTAATCTATTCAGGTAAAAATTAGTTAAAAACTTAGTACTGAAGTTGTTCCTGGTTGCAATTTTTGTATAGGTTATTGGCAGACCCGATTTGTGGTCAATAGTTACAGAGGGTAGGACAAGGGTTGTAACTAACTAATTTACAAGTATCACTGATGAGTGGCTAGGAGCTACAAAACCTCCTCAAACAATAAAGTCAAACATATGGTCAGTTTTTCTTTCCTGCTCTGGTTGCGGGGTATACTGGACTGCAGGAAGAGGTAAGTAACCTACAGAAGAATAAACACACAGCAAAGGTCTTCAGATATGGAAAGTCTTGGGTGAAAAGTGGATGTACAGTATAGTGTGTGACTATTTCAAAGGACAGCTTCTCGTACCGCTCTAATAATTAGCCCACAATGCTACACTAACTAGCAATGCAACAACAGATACTGAAGATAAAGGCTCTTTTTCTAACATGAACAACCCACCCTCTCCACCCACAATATGCCCAACCCCCTCCCCAAGCAAAAACCCCAAAATGTCCCTTTCCCCAACTTTCCTTCCCACCTTCTCCGCCCACAAAGGGCACATCCTTCTCCCCAAGTAAAATCCCCAAAATGTCCTTTTCCCAAACTCTCCTTCCCACCCTCTTAACCCATAAAAAGTCAATATATGACGTTCTTGGGGGAATTCAGGTTCTTTTTTAACAATGGCCCCCTTCTGAGCCAGGTTCAGCTGGCCCCGCCTGATGAGCCCCAGCTCATGGTGTTTTGGGTAGCAATGGACCCTAGCTGCAGGTGGTAGCTGTGGAGTAGCCAAGTTAAAGGCGGGCCTGGCTGGTGGCTCAAAGAACTAGAGGCCCTAGTCTCCTCCTCCAAGAACACCAGTCATTACTATTCTGTATCCACTGCCTTCAATTAGTGGCACCGCAACAGGGAGGCTATCTTCCACCGTTGATCTCCAGCAGCAGTAGTAGCTATATCAAAAAATGAAAAAAACACGATTTGTAATGCTCAACGCAAACACTTGTTTATAGTGGAACAGTAGCTGAACATTGCTGGTCCCCATTGGGCATTGGAATTTTTGATCTGATCATGTGTGAGCAACAGTGCAGAGGGTGGTTTGGTGCGTCCCAGTCCCCAGTATGTGGTGATCGAGTGGTGCACAGAATTGTACATCGCAGAATGCCCCATTGGTATACCATATGCATCGCTGAGTTCCTGACAGGACTGGAGAGTACCCTCCATGAAAAGGTCCCCTGTGTGCTCTATACCTGCCAACTCCCTTCAGACCTGCCATATGCCAAAGAGGATTCCAAGGAGAGTATGGGGGGGGGGTGGCTTCTTTACAGTGTATATATTTTTGCCAGCAGTGTGGGCTATTCTCATCACTTTATGTGTGGTAATAAATGAATTAGATGCCATAACTTACTATATGTGTAACACTGATGAAGCCATGCTGGTGGGTCTGCAACTCTGCAGCATGTTATTGGGGCAGCTATAATGGCATGTTATTAACTTATTATCATTATTTCCAATGGGCCTGCTCTTCTACTCCTTCTTCATTTCCAACCTGTATCCAAATTTAGGGGCTGATAGTCTGGCAGATGGGATACTCTGTCACACATCAGGCACATAACGGCTATCCCATCTACCGTATTACAGTAGACATTGCATAGAATATAAATTCCCCGCTGTCCCTGGCTGGCTGCTGCTAGCGGCAGTCCTTGTGGACTGCACACTTAGATACAATCATAATGCACCCATTCTAGATACCAGATTAACCACCTACCTAATTGTTTGCACAAGGTACAACATAAATACCTCTCTAAAGTTAGGTTAGCTTTCTTCCATCAAAAATATCCCTTTTGGAGGTTTGGTTGATATTTTAAAAACAAGGTAGTCAACCCAAAATTCTTTTTCTCCTAATAGAGGGATTTGGCTACGAATAGACAAGAATGAAATGCTATGAAATGATAGAAGGTAATGCAAATTACATATTGGTTGGTATCTCATTCCTGCCATGTTGCATTGTCATGGAAAATACTAATATAAGACAACAGTGGGGGTCCATGACCACTCTATCCATGCACTTTTTGACTGATTGATCAAGAAAACCTTCTCAACCAACATGTTTTACAAATATTTTGGCATGCTATCCTCTTTACATTATCAAAAATCTGTTCGCTTAACACTATTAGTACTAAACAAGACATGTAAAAGAGGAGCAAGCAAAAGCTTACTAAGAAAGGGGTCAGTAGAAAGCTAAAGATGTGAGAAAGCCAGCTGTGGAAACAGGAAATATAGAAAACCCAGGGAAATACAGGGATAACAAACAGAAGGCCGTTATACATTACTTGTGGAAAAAGTAAGAAATAATATTAAACATGAC
This sequence comes from Lissotriton helveticus, assembly GCF_964261635.1. NCBI lineage: Eukaryota > Metazoa > Chordata > Amphibia > Caudata > Salamandridae > Lissotriton > Lissotriton helveticus. The sequence continues at coordinate 1,014,446,141 of NC_136067.1, forward strand.
TTACTGGGGTTAGCAGCACCATCTGCTGTGGCTGGTGGTGGTAATGGTCGCACTCACCACAGTGGTGGTGGTAGTATTGGTGGCAGCCTCTTAGCCTTGGGTTAACTTCGTCCCCTGAAAAGAATGAAGATAAAAATAACAATGATTAGTGGTTCTCTATACAAAAACAAATATTTTGGCAGGCACAGCATTTTACATTCTAGATCAAATAACCTATTCTCAATTTTCTGCCCTAAACTTACATTATGAGCTATTCTTTCCAATGAATGATCTTTGCTTCACCACCCCCTTTAACAGTTGATGGGCCATGTCAGTCTCCTTTTGTGTACTGCACCTCAGGGAGATTGGGACTATGTGAGCAACATAAGGCCACAGAGAATGCTAACACCTCTGATATACTTCTGTCATAATAGTGACATCCCTTAAATCAGCCCAAGCAAGCTCCTAGCTCACAGTGGAACAGAGTCCTGGCAGTATCATTCACTTGATGCTCACTACAGTCCTTTATCCTTCCTGTCAGGCTGGTACCAGAAACCACTCATCTGGATACCAGAGCCCAGATTATCAAGGGTGTGTGCTGCCCTTATGCCACTCAAAGTGGCGCAAGGGCAACAAAAAACCTTAAGTGATTTTTACCAAGCCATGCAAAGCTTTGTGGCTTGGTGAATCTGGAGCACAAGTTGCTGGCTTGCTTGTGTTGCTCTTCACCAGGAAGGCATTACATGGGTGGAGACTGAGAATGGGTGTTTTCATGCATCCACCCATTTATACTTTTTAGTAGTATTTCCACATTTTCCATCACTGGCAAACCTGGAAATGCATCAAAATGCTACACCTTCTCAGTGGAGGTGCATGCAACGAAGAGAAATATGCTTATTTCTCCTCGTGTTTTTCTTTTTAGGTCTCGTCTGGTGAACGCAGCGCGAAGTGCTGCCTCCAGTGAGAAGTATTGTTACTGACTTGCCTCTCATGCGAGACAGGAGATGGCCACGCGCAAGAGACGGACTGTAAAGGTGAACGCCCACGTGAACAGGAGGGCTCAGCTCGCTCCCTCTCTCCACCTCCCTCCCTGTCTACGAGCATGCAGGACAGGAGATATGCACGCGCTCATCGTGCGCTTTCACTCCCTCCCTCCTCCCCCCGTCAGCTCCACAGAAAAAGCTTGTTTTGATGGGTTGGGGCACATTTAATGCACGTTCTTCATGCTCTTGGCGTGCACCAAACACGACGTCACCTCTGATTTTGTCTGCTGAGTGCCCTTGTTTCATAGAATTGCCCCGAGCCCGTGTACCCCACCACGTCCTCGAAAACTGCAGTGGGCCCCCGCTGAGGTTCAATTGGCCACAACGTGCACAAAACTTGGATCACTCGCTTCCATTTCCTTCGTAAAGCGTCCTTCTAAAGTCTATAAGCGCCACCACCCTATGTGTATTCTAAGCTACTTTTCAACCTTCTCGACTGCTTTCTTTACATTACCAATTACATGCTCCAGTCATGCTAAAGTGCCCCCGATTCTTAGATAACCCTTTTTGCATGACCTCTGAGGTTTCTCTCACCCCCTCCGCGCCTCCAATTTCAAAAGCACCATCTCCTGCGAACGGCAGCTGTGCTTAATTTGCAATGCACTGTGGCCCTTTCCCGATATCCGAGCGACGCGCGCGCCCCTCGAACTCTCTTACCGCTGCTGCAGCCTTCGCTACCCTGGGCCTGTGTGAGCCCAGCACAGTCGCACCAACTTCCAGTGCAGCTAAGGGAGGGGCACCAGGCGCTGGTCGGATGGGGTAGGCCACGTAGAAGCAACATTAACCAAGTGGGGTACCCTCTTGCTCCCCAACGTCTGTAGCGTACGCGAAGCTCCCGCTCAGCCCACACCTCACCTGGGTACCCGCTGCAGGCTGGAAGAGCTCTAGGCGGCCGGACTTGTTTTTCTCGCTCCTTCAGCCACTTCTTGGCCCGGGAGAGCTGAGCCTGCCGGGATTGGTCTGTTTGCTTCTCTGTCCCCCCTCTGCCCCCACCCTTTGTCTGAACAGACTTTGTGAATGGAAACACCTGTGCAGGACGCCAGAGCCAATGGGAGCGTAGGGCTCACCTGGGCGGCCTGCGTTGCAGCCAATCACCGCGTGAACCCGCCAGCTCCATTCACAGCTTCCCCATCTCATTCATTAAAAAAAACATTCGGTAGAGTTCATTCATGAGGTTCTGTGAAAGAGAGCCTGGGGCAGGGGAAGCAGGGCCCTGCCAAGCACAAAAGAACAACAGTCCGGAGGACTAAGTAGACAATAAAACTTCTCCCCATCCCTAGATCTATTGTCTTGTACTTCCCAGATGTATGAAAGGATGAGTGTGGTGTGAAGGAAATGTAAGAGATGTGTATGAATGAGAGGTTGTTGATAGGCTGTTTGTAGTCTCTCTACCTGGGGCTATTTATTATCTATTGTTCCTTTTTGATTCTCTATTGATGTGTAATCAAATACATTTTTTGTCAATAATAATGTGTAGAGTTTATGTATAGTATTTAAAAAGGAAAAAAAATGATGCAAATTTTGATAAAAGAAATAAAATAAAAATAAATACATCTCCAAATATAAATAAAATTGTCGTATCATGTTGTTGTTGTAAACTGATAGTTAGCCCACTTTTTGAATTTGTGATAAATCATTCAAAAGAAATATAGGTCAAGAGGGAGACTTTTTTCTTGTTGTGAGTTTTGGATTGTGTCATTGTCCTTTTTAAATGCTGGCTTCTGATTCCTTAATCGCCTTGCTAGTCCCTTCTTACTACAGCCTGGTCTTCATTTGAAACCTAGCATGTTGACTGGCCCTTATACTTCTGTTGTGAGATGGTATGTTTTATTTCGTGTGTAAGCACTAACTACTTTAATGGGTTTTGACCTACTGCATGCATGACGTGCTTTCTTTCAATTCAGCGCGCCATGAGCGCATTCACTTTCCAAGCAGCCAGGACAATGTCGCCCGCTACTTTGAAATGCCATAGGTCTTGCATTTGCAAAAGTTTGAGCTGTTGGCATTGTAAATGCCAACAGCTTAAACTCTTGCAAATGCGGGACCTATGACATGGCCCCAAAAAATGTTTTGTCGAAGCCCCTGTGCTGCTCTTTCACGTGTATGAAGGCCGTGCCACCTTCTGTAGAAGAGCTGTGTCTAAGGAAAGGTGCGTGGACACTATTAAAATGAAAACGGCTTTTACAAAAAACCAAGCATTTGCAATGCAATAGGTCTCGCATTTGCGATTGTTTGAACTATTGGTATTGTAAATGACAATGCCTTTTCTTTATGTGTTAGCTTTTAAAACATACATAAAAGGCATTGTCATTTACAATGCCAATAGCTTAAACTCTCGCAAATGCGAGACCTATTGCATTGCTAATGCTTGTTCTAAATTTGTTGCATTTTGCTGCAGCACACGTAGAAACAGGAAGGTGTACCTTGGTGCACAAAAACAATCCAAGGTGTCACATGGCACCCTTGCACAACGGCACAAGAGTGCCTGCATTGGCGCTAGGCAGCACTCGGTGTGCCAGTGCAGGGAGAGAACAAGAATGCAGCATATCTTGTTAAAAAGACATGTTGCACTCCAGCCCTTCCCTTTTGATGCAGATTGATGGAGCAAGTTGTCTTGCTGCCCTGCACTGGGTGAAATGTTGATAAATCTTGGCCCCGATGCACTCCGCAAAATTTATAAATAAACCCTTGTGTATTGTAAATATATGCCCACTCTTTTTAAAACAAAGACAGTGGACCAACTGGAAGTTCTCTCTGATGCAATAATTGCATTTATTTATTAAGTAGTAAACTCTCTCTCTCGCTCGTTCTCTCTATACATATATATATATATATATACATATATATATTACCTACTGGCGGTCGCCAGTAGGTATATATAGTTAGGATTTTTTCCCTATGGGATTTTTGAAAATTCTATGTCTAATAACTTTGGCGTTTGTGGACGGAATTGGCTGAAATTTTCAGGAAAATGGCACATTTTGTTTCTGAGCAGCCCCTGAAAATTGGGTGGGGGTTCGTCCAGGGGGGGTCGAGAAAAAAGGGGGGTCCCAAAACGTGTTTTTAACATTGAGTTTTCCATAGGGCGGTTGGCCTCACTTTTAGCCCGAACGGCTGAATGGATTTGCACGAAACTTGGCAAAATTGTAGGGACTGGTAGCCCGATGTGCCTTTTGTAGGTCTCAATATATGTGCTCCAGTGGATTTTGAGAAATTAACGTTTAAAAAAAGATATATATCTGTAACAGCGGACCGGGCAGCGGACCGGGCAGCGCCCCGGTTCGCGGACCTTACGCGTACCGGAACTTCGCGTAGCGAAGCTGATTGGCTCTCCGGTGTCTGTCAACATTCTAAACAGTCCGGAGCGGCCGCCATCTTGTCTCTCGGTAGGATTGAGAGACAAGAGGAGGCCAAAACAAAGGGGGAAATAACCATAAGGGGGCATAGTAGATCCTCCCTGACCCCCTAGGTTTAAAGTGGAGGCTTTAAAAGGGCCCGCGGGGCAAAAAAAAAATACATTTTTTTTTGTTTTTTTGCGTGGGTAGCGCCCGGTCCGCGAACCGGGAAGCGTTCTGGGCAGCGTACTGCAATGAAAAATGAATGATAGACTTTTCAAATACTGTATGTTAATTGATTGTTGGTTTTGTTGATTATTTTTTAATTTTAATTTTTTCTGTAAACTACTTTCCCACCTTTTTTGATGGTGCGCTTCCCAGGGTGCGCTTCCCTATTTTTTTTTTTTTTTTTTTTTGGGTTAGCTCCCGGTCCGCGTACCGGGAAGCTAACCGGGAAGCGAACCAAAAGAAATAGAGCTTGCCAGAGTGCTAAACATTCTAGCAATTTTTTAATAACGGGGAGGTAGTTCTGAAAAGAACTTTTTTTTTATATTTTTGTTGTTTTATATATTTTTTTTCTTTTTTGAACATTAATTGTTTTTTTTGTATTTTTTGAACACTTATTTGTTTTTTTTGTTTTTTTTCAAAGGGAAAGAACAGAAAGAGGCATTGAAAAAGGCTCAACAGGAGCAAAAAAAAAAATTAAAACTTGCTGCGTTTGGAGCATCGGTGTTTCTCGAAAGCCAAATTAATTAATTTCAGACTCATGTTTGCGCATGAAATTAAAGTGCCACAATATAAGCATGTCAGCTTCATATGGACAAAATTTTTTTGAATATTTGCCACTGTTTCGTTGGCCTCTCCAACTGTGAGAGAGATATCAGTAGATGTTCTTGTCACCGAAGTTGGGGGGTTCTGTTGTAGTTCACGCATCTCTGCACGACTATAGTTGTTTGGATGCCACCTCTGCATATGTCGGTGCATCGTGTGATTTCCATAACTGTATTTTTTATTAGTGCCCCGGGATAACTTATCTTGGCAGATAAGGCACGTAGCATGGCGTGCATTGACTTTTTTCTCTCCTGGTGGAATGGAAAAAAATTGCCAGATAAAGCTAACTTTGCGATGAGATACCCGGGGTAACTCTTTGACAAATCGTGGTCCCTCTTCTTCCTCTCCGTCTTGTTCTTCCTCTTCCTCCTCTGTGTCTCCAATAAACTGTGCAGGTGGTCCTCTCTTCCTATGAGGAGATGGTGGTGGTGGTGGTGGGGGTGCAGAAGCTGAAGCTACTATTGAAGCCATTTTTTAATCAGAGCAAATGATCAGGTCTTCCTTTCTCAAAGTTGAAAGTCAGAGTGAGAAAAAAGGTGGGGGCTTTCATCATTTGGGAAAAAAAATAGTTCTAAACCAATGAAAAGTGTTATTTTTAGGTCACCTGACCTAGCCTTACATCATTATGAAACCAAAAGTGAAATGAACCAATGAAAAGTTTTATTAACAAGTCACATGACCTCTCACGCTCATGTTACGCGCTGCGGAACGCGCCCCGGTTAGCTTCCGGGTCGCTGCGCTTCGCGCCTCGGTCCGCGCCCCGGGGCACTTCCGGGTGCGCTAACGCGGTACGTCACAAGACGCATTACGCGGCAACGCGATATGTCGCGCTTTCGCGACGCGCCGCGGATCGCTTCCGGGGAGCTGCGTTTCGCGCCTCGGTCCGCGCCCCGGGGCACTTCCGGGTGCGCTAACGCGGTACGTCACAAGACGCATTACGCGGCAACGCGATACCGTCACTATGTTGATTTCTTACCGGTTCGCGGACCGGGTCGCGGCATCAATTTGAGCTAACGGAAAGCTTTCCGGTTCGCGGACCGGGAGCGAAACAAAAAAAAATATTTAAAAAAAATTATTAATAAACATATAAAATATCTTTTTGGATTTAAAGAAGAATACATTTTACAGCTATAGATATTAGCTTTTAAAAAACCAATGAAATTCACTGAAAAAACCATAGGTTATAGACCATATATAGTTAGGAATTAGCATTTACAAAACCTTGAAAATTCACTGAAAAAACCATAGGTTATACACCATATATAGTTAGGAATTAGCATTTAAAAAACCTTATTTTACTCACACAAAACCAATGAAATTCCATATATAGTTAGTTGTACTAACTATATATCGCGCACCCGCAATCCACTGCTGATCATGTCACATATTACATCATTCATGACATGGTCAGTGACATCACTGATGACATCACTGATGACATCTCAAATGACATCACTGATGACATCACTGATGACATCTCAAATGACATCACTGATGACATCACTGATGACAACATCCAGTGACTGTATTTTTCTGTAAAGTTAAAATATGTCTTACATATTTAAGAATGAGTGGATGTATAAGTGTCTGGATGAAGGATTTAGTAGGTGCATGACTGACTGTATGAGTGAGTGGTTAAATGTGTCTCACTGAGTGCATGGGTTAGTGACTAAACTGTCTTAATTTGTGCATCATTATGTCTGTTCTTCTGTAAACTGCTGCATGTGTTGATCAGTAGCTATATGAGTAACTATATGGGTTATTGATTGGTTGCCCAAGCATTTGTATGGGAGACTGAGTGTGTGTGTGGGTGGCTGGGAGGTGTATGACTCTGTGCATAGATGTATGGGTTCAAAAGTGCATGTAGAAACAGCTGGATGGGTGGTTGACTGTGTGCATGAGTGTATTGGTGAGTGAATGGATATCTCAGTGCTACATGTCAAAGTAAGTACATATGTAAAATACAGTACATGTGAGAGTTGACATATATAAATAACTGTGCATAAGAGCCAGTGAATGTGTGAGTGGCTGTATGGATCATTGTGAACTTGTATCCAGGATTGTATAAGTGAGTAAATATGTTTTAGTATATGTTTGAATAAGTAAGGTGTGTATAACTGTATAGTTGTGAAAATGGAGGTGTGATTGATTCTTTGCATGACTGACTAGGTGTGTAAGTAACTCCATGGATGAGTGACAGTCTGTGAGTGTCTGTTTACACTGAGTGTATCTAAGGTTATAATAGAGTCTGAAGAGGTTCATCATATTATCACATGAATGATGTCATCAGTGATGTGATCAGTAATGTCAAATGAGATGTCATCAGTGATGTCATCAGTGATGTCATTTGAGATGTCATCAGTGATGTCATCAGTGATGTCATTTGAGATGTCATCAGTGATGTCATCAGTGATGTCACTGACCATGTCATGAATGATGTAATATGTGACATGATCAGCAGTGGATTGCGGGTGCGCGATATATAGTTAGTACAACTAACTATATATGGAATTTCATTGGTTTTGTGTGAGTAAAATAAGGTTTTTTAAATGCTAATTCCTAACTATATATGGTGTATAACCTATGGTTTTTTCAGTGAATGTGAATATATATATATATATATATATATATATATATATATATATATATATATATATATATACATATATATATTACCTACTGGCGGTCGCCAGTAGGTATATATAGTTAGGATTTTTTCTCTATGGGTTTTTTGAAAATTCTATGTCTAATAACTTTGGCGTTTGTGGACGGAAATGGCTGAAATTTTCAGGAAAATGGCACATTATGTTTCTGAGCAGCCCCTGAAAATTGGGGGGGGGTTCGTCCAGGGGGGGTCGAGAAAAAAGGGGGGTCCCAAAACGTGTTTTTAACATTGAGTTTTCCATAGGGCGGTTGGCCTCACTTTTAGCCCGAACGGCTGAATGGATTTGCACGAAACTTGGCAAAATTGTAGGGACTGGTAGCCCGATGTGCCTTTTGTAGGTCTCAATATATGTGCTACAGTGGATTTTGAGAAATTAACGTTTAAAAAAAGATATATATCTGTAACAGCGGACCGGGCAGCGCTCCAGGACGCGTACTTTTCGCGCAACGGAGCTTTGTGAAGCGAAGCTGATTGGTTCTCCGGCGTCTGTCAACATTCCAAACAGTCCGTAGCGGCCGCCATCTTGTCTCTCGGTAGGATCGAGAGACAAGAGGAGGCCAAAGCGAAGGGGCAAATGACCATAAGGGGGAATAGTAGATCCTCGCTGACCCCCTAGGTTTGATGTGGAGGTTTTAAAAGGGCCCCGCGGGGCAAAAAAAAAAAATAATAATAATAATCGAACGGCTGAATGGATTTGCACGAAACTTGGCAAAATTGTAGGGACTGGTAGCCCGATGTGCCTTTGCTAGGTCTCAATATATGTGCTTCAGTGGATTTTGAGAAATTAACGTCCAAAAAAAGATATATATCTGTAACAGCGCACCGCTTCGCGTACTTTTCACGTTACGGAGCTTTGCGAAGCGAAGCTGATTGGCTCTCCGGTGTCTGTAAACATTCCAAACAGTACGTAGCGGCCGCCATCTTGTCTCTCGGTAGGATCGAGAGACAAGAGGAGGCCAAAGCGAAGGGGCAAATGACCATAAGGGGGCATAGTAGATCCTCGCTGACCCCCTAGGTTTGATGTGGAGGTTTTAAAAGGGCCCCGCGGGGCAAAAAAAAATAATAATAATAATAATGGAACGGCTGAATGGATTTGCACGAAACTTGGTAAAATATTAGGGACTGGTAGCCCGATGTGCCTTTGCTAGGTCTCAATATATGTGCTTCAGTGCATTTTGAGAAATTAACGTTCAAAAACAAGATATATATCTGTAACAGCGCTCCGCTTCGCGGAGATAAAATTATATCTGTATTACCTAGCTGTTGCTAACACCAGTTAGCGACGGCTAGTAGGAGATAGCGACCATCTTGGGCCCCACTTTGCATGTGAGTGATATTTATCACTAATGACATGCAAAGTGGGCATGCCAAGATGTTAGCGACTGGAAACAGTCGCTAACATCGCTATCTCCTATTATCAACTTTTGGAAATATTCGAGATAAGCGCGAATATCTCCAAAAAGTAACAGCTGCCCTGAGCAGTTCTTAGCCATGTTATCCAATGGGAGGTGGATAACATGGCTAAGAGCATTAGCTCGGTAATGCATGAATATCGCTGAGTTTTCAGCGGTATTAATGCATTGCGGTCGTTTTTTATCGTATTTGCGATAAACCTTGATAATAGCAAGGTTTATCTGCGATAATTTCTGACGGTAAAAAAATCTTTGCAATGCATCGTTAGGGATAAATATCGCTTAACTTTGGTAATATGCCCCAACGTCTGTTAACGTTCGATTCGAAGGAAATCAGGAAGTGTTGAAAAACATTGTCTGCGCCATCTTGTCTTTTTTCAAATGCCACACTTTTGTCGTGCACGGCAGCCATTTTAGATGCCTTGACCAGACCCACTCTGTGCACGCTGTCGATCCTTAGCATGGCTCCCCACCCTCGCAAGCATCTCACCCAGGCAGGGGTCACCCCCGCTCTCTGTCTTATGCATGGGTAATAAACCTCCCCCCATCTGCGCTGCTCTTCCCTGAGAATCACACCCTGTGCCCGCCCGACACCTCCCTTTCGCCCTATTCACTACCGCACCCTCTGACACTCCTTTTCCTCTGTGTCCGATTGTCCAGGCCGGTCCTAGGCTATCAGCTAGCCCTGCAGATATAGTTTATGGCCACAGCTGTAAAGAATCACCCCTCTTCAAAGGAGTTATAGTAGATCAAGGCCCACACTCGATGAGATCCGTCACAGCAGAAGCGTTGCTATTATCTGAAAACCATCCTGTATTGTGATTGGGGAGGGGACCGAGCGTGAAGCGGAAGATTCCAGGGATGACTCTTTGTACATCAAAGTTTTTACAATTATGTGTCACATTAAAAATATATAGCACTCCGACAAAGTAGTAAGATTATAAAACTTTAATAATTTATAAATATATACAAGAAAACAAAAATAGTAATAACATATAAACATTTTTAGGGAAAAACAACGAAGTAGCGGTCGGCTGTGCGAATAGTCCCAACGCAGCACAACGTCCAGATTTCCGGCGTGGGGCGTCGCGGGGGGTGGGTCATCAGTAGCAAACTGTTGTGCGAATAGTTCCAAGGCAGCAGAACGCGCCGAAATCTAGATGACACGAAAGTGATGTCTAGTAAGTTGCCACCCAGCAAATAATGGCGTGGGGCGTCGCGGGGGGTGGGTCATCAGTAGCAAACTGTTGTGCGAATAGTTCCAAGGCAGCAGAACGATGGCACCAAGGTGATGTCCAGTAAGTTGCCGCACTGGTTTTGGTATCCTACAATGCTGCTCCGAATAACGGCGTGGGGCGCCCCGGGGGAGGCGGCGTGAACGGGCCTCTCCAGGTGGAGTGTCATCTGTTGTAGTGGGGCGCCCCTTTACCGTTTCAGTTGCCATTCCGTCCGTTTTTTGTCCACTGTGTCAAAAGCCGCAATTCAGCTGAGTTGCGCCCACTCTTGCGGTGCAGCGATAGGCGGCTGTCACAGGACTCTCAAAATGGCGGCAGGCTCTTTCCTTTTTGGGCCTGGTCCACTGAAATGGCCCTGGGACACCTTGGAAATCGGACGCTTGTCTGCTAGGTCTTGGACCCCATTCTCGAAAGCGTCCCCTCCGCCTTGAGAATTCATCAAAAGTTTTGGGGGCCCCGACTCCTGCAGGCTTCTGGTGGGGAGCGGCTGCCATGATTGCTCGCGGAATGACCACGACGGAGCTACGAGATGGTGGTGCTCTCATGCTGACGCCAGTTTAGTCTGAAACATCCAGAAACAAGGTGGGGCTTTCATCGTTTGGGAAAAAAAAAAAGTTTTCATCCAATGAAAAGTGTTGTTTTTAGGTCATATGATCAAGCCTTCCATCATTAGGAAACCAAAAGTAAAATGAACCAATGAAAAGTTTTATAAACAAGTCACATGACCTGTTATGCGGCATAGGGTATAAAATGCGGAGAAAATACGTTGGCACGTGAGGCGGCGTCAGTAGCGGACCGATGTGCGAATAGGCCGAAGGCAATACAACGCGCCAAGATCCGGATGGCACCGAGGTGGTGTCCAGCAAGTTGCAGCACTGGTGTGGCCATCCTACAATGCTGAAAGTCGGCGTGGGGCGCCCCGTTGGCCTGTGAGTTTGCGTCAGTAGCGGACCGATGTGCGAATAGGCCGAAGGCAGCACAACGCGCCAAGATCCGGATGGCACCGAGGTGGTGTCTAGTAAGTTGCCGCACTGGTGTGGCCATCCAACAATGCTGAAAGTCGGCGTGGGGCGCCCCGTTGGCCTGTGAGATGGCGTCAGTAGCGGACCGATGTGCGAATAGGCCGAAGGCAGCACAACGCGCCAAGATCCGGATGGCACCGAGGTGGTGTCTAGTAAGGTGCACTGGTGTGGCCATCCTACAATGCTGAAAGTCGGCGTGGGGCGCCCCGTTGGCCTGTGAGTTTGCGTCAGTAGCGGACCGATGTGCGAATAGGCCGAAGGCAGCACAACGCGCCAAGATCCGGATGGCACCGAGGTGGTGTCTAGTAAGTTGTCGCACTTCTGTGGCCATCCTACAATGTTGAAAGTCGGCGTGGGGCGCCCCGTTGGCCTGTGAGATGGCGTCAGTAGCGGACCGATGTGCGAATGGGGCCAAAGGCAGCGCAACAATATTTTCTGACTGACACCACAAGGCGCTGAGATGCCAAGATCCGGATGGCACCGAGGTGATGTCTAAGTTGCGGACTGATGTGCGAATGGGGCCAAAGGCAGCGTAACAATATTTTTTGTATGGAAGATACCACTAGGCGTTGAGATGCCAAGATTCGGATGGCACCGAGGTGATGTCTAGCAAGTTGCTGTACTGGTGTGGTCATCCTACAATGCTGAAACTCGGCGTGGGTCGCCCCATTAGCCTGTGAGATGGCATCAGTAGCGGACCGATGTGCGAATAGGCCGAAGGCAGCACAACGCGCCAAGATCCGGATGTCACCGTGGTGGTTTCATAGTTGAGAGGCACTTCATCTGCAGTGGGGCGCCGAGATCCGGATGGCACTGAGGTGATGTCTAGCAAGTTGCTGTACTGGTGTGGTCATTCTACAATGCTGAAAGTCGGCGTGGGGCGCCCCATTAGCCTGTGAGATGGCGTCAGTAGCGGACTGATGTGCGAATGGGGCCAAAGGCAGCGCAACAATATTTTCTGAAGAGAAGACACCAAAAGGTGCTGACATTCCAAGATCCGGATGGCACCGAGGTGGTGTCTAGCAAGCTATGCAGTTGAGTTGTGTGCGCACTTGCGGCGAATAGGTCGAAGGCAGCATAACAATGTTTTTTGAATAGAAGACACCACAAGGCGTTGAGATTCGGTTATCACCGAGGTGATGTCTAGCAAGTTGCCGCACTGGTGTGGCCATCCTACAATACTGCTCCGAATAACGGCGTGGGGTGCCCGAAGGGGGGGGGAGCCGGCGTGAATGGGCCTTCCTAGGTGGAGGCTTGTCTGCTGTAGTGGGGCGCCCCTTTACCGTTTCAGTTGCCATTCAGCTGAGTTTCGGCTGCTCTTGATGCTACAGCGACAGGCGGCTGCAAGAGGACTCTCAAAATGGCGGCCTGTTCTTTGGATTTGGGCCTGGTCCACTAAAATGGCCCTGGGACACCTTAGAACTCGGACGCTCGATTTTTTTTTCCTTTCCTGTACATGCAAAAAAAGGTAAATGCCCGGTACGTTAGACGCTTCATCTGCCACGATGAACTCTCCAGAGGAACCGAAAAAAAATATAGTTGTGGTAACTATACCATGCATCGTCATATGGAGAGGTGGCACCAATTAATTATAGTGCTGCATAAAAGAGAGATTTGGAGGAGAACCCCTGACCTGCTAGTACATTCATCAAAGAAGTGGCACTGAGAGCTTCAGAGGCAAGGGAAACGGTCCCAAATATTTAGAAGAACTTTGGAAAGATTAAAATGACATGTTTAGATTGTGGCAAATTAATTTCATGTGGACAGATGAGTGTTACTCTAATAAATACAGCATATGAATATCATCATAGTCGATGGTTGGTAGAGACATTTTGACTATATCCTGGACCTGCCCGTCCTCGCCCAAAATGGCGCCGGAATAAATGGGACTCGTAACTCCTTGTTGTGTACTGGTTGCAGAACCTTGAAATCACGAGATACGTATGCAGTTTTGAAGCACATGGCGGGCGGGGACGAGAATTGATTGAATATTTCGACATCCCTATTGATATTAAGTTCTGATGTGTTATTGATTACTATACTGTTGAAAGTTCGAATTAACGTCACCCATGGTACTTGCCCGCAAATGTATATCTAGATAATTTTATTGTAACTGGCCCTGTCGTATTTTAATTATAAAATGTACGTCCACCGATTCCGTAACTGTTAGACACCTTAGTTCTTGCAACCTAATGGCCCGCCCGTTACGTTCCTCTACAGTGTAAATGTCTATTCATCATATACGATTACAGTTTGCTCTGTGGCAGGCCCACGTGGTTATAGGCTCGTATTTGTATAATGAAATTTTCACAATAAAGGTTTTTAAAAGAAAACATGGTAGTAGTATATACATTGGTAAAGTTTTTAATAATAGTGACTGTTTTAGAATCATTAAAAGGCAAGTGAAATAAAGCAGACCAATTACATGAAGGGTAAAAGGTATAATACGAAGGAACGCAGTAAAGATAAATGGTCAAGGGCTGTTGTGTTTTCTATTCCTGCAACATAAAGTGATCGATAAGAATCTCATATTCAGGCGTATCGGCGACTAAGACAGCAGGTCGACCCTCTTTTGCTCAACGGCTCCGTCATGGGACGAAGAAACGCTCTTTTTCTCGAAAAAAGAATATATTTTACTTCAGGACAGTTGTAAAATTTCCGGGAAAGTACATTAGCCTGGAACATTATAACATATATTTAAGAAAAAATAATGTTCGGAAGTAATGAAAAGCGTAATTTTTAGGTCATATGACCAAGCCTTTCATCATTACAATAAGAAAAGTAAAATGAACCAATGAAAAGTTTTATTAACAAGTCACATGACTTGTTATGCTTACGTTACGCGCTGCGCGCCCCGGATGACTTCCGGATGCGCTAACGCGGCGCGTCATATGACGCATTACGCGACAACGCAGGTACAGAATATAGTCAAAATGTCTCCACCAACCAGCGGTCGGAACACAACCCCTTTCAGCAGGCTAAATAGTTCTGTTAAATGACAACAGAAGGGACAGGCAACAAGAACCATCAGTCAAAGAGGGGAGGGCTAGTTCTTCTCTACCGGGTTACATTGGGGCGCTACCGGAACTGATCGAATTGGTAGTCTACAGTGTTTCTGGATGTTTCAGACTGAAGCTGGGGTTAGCATGAGAGCAGCACCATTTCGTAGCTCCGTCGTGGTCATTCCGCAACCAATCATGGCAGCCGTTCTTTATCGTTATTTTGGGCGGGGTGGGTGGCGGAGCCGAGCTGTTTTGCAGCCATCATTGTGTGGAGTTCAGTTCATCTCACTAGTTTTGTATTTGTCATGAGGGGTTGTTCCTAATGTTTCTATTTTAGCGAGGTCAAAAAGAGATCCCATTAGTGGCCTACTGATTTTGCTCGATTCCTTTTCTTTTTTTTTTACACGATTTTTCGTTATCTGCAAAGACTAAACAGAGTATTGCGACTCTGTGTTTGTTTGTAAATAGAGAATGAACCAAAGAGAACTAATTCTAAAACAGTAAATACTTGGATAACAATCAATCAAATGGAGAGAGAAGCAGGCACGACGGATTACAACGGGGGCAAAGGCCTGCGTTAACTACCTTTCACTATCTGCAAAGAGAGAGTACTCCTAATAGAAATGAGGGGGGGGGGGCACCATTCAAAGCAGATCAGTGTGCATAAACACGAAAATGTTTTCACTTACCACGTACTTGACATTCGACAGTTTTTGATATTTGCTATTAGAAAACCATTGAAATTCACTGAAAAAACCATAGGTTATAGACCATATATAGTTAGGAATTAGCATTTACAAAACCTTGAAAATTCACTGAAAAAACCATAGGTTATAAACCATATATAGTTAGGAATTAGCATTTAAAAAACCTTATTTTACTCACACAAAACCATTGAAATTCCATATATAGTTAGTTGCACTAACTATATATCGCGCACCCGCAATCCACTGCTGATCATGTCACATATTACATCATTCATGACATGGTCAGTGACATCACTGATGACATCACTGATGACATCTCAAATGACATCACTGATGACATCACTGATGACATCTCATTTGACATCATTCTTGTGCTAATACGATAAACCTCTTCAGACTCTAATATAACCTTAGATACACTCAGTGTATACAGACACTCACACACTGCCACTCATCCATGGAGTTACTCACACACCCAGTCAGTCATGCAAAGAAACAATCTCACCTCCATTTCTTCAACTATACAGTTAAACACACCTTACTTATTGAAACATATACTAACACATATTTACTCTCTTATACAATCCCTGATACAAGTTCACAATGATCGATACAACCACTCACTCATTCAGTGGCTCTCATGCACAGTTATTTATATATGCCAACTCTCACATGTACTGTGTTTTACATATGTACTTACTATGACATGTAGCATTGAGATATCCATTCACTCATCAATACACTCATGCACACAGTCAACTGCCCATGTAGCTGTTTCCACATACACTCTTGAACTCATACACCTAGTGAATAAACTGCTCACACATCTATGCATAGAGTCACACACCTTCCAGCCACCCCCACACAAACTCAATCTCCCATAGAAATACTTGGGCAACCAATTAATAACACATATAGCCTCTCGTATAGCTAATGATCAACACATGCAGCAGTTTACAGAACAACAGACATAATGATGCACAAATTAAGACAGTTTAGTCACTAACCCATGCATTCAGTGAGACACATTTAATCACTCACTCATACAGTCAGTCACGCACCTACTAAATCCTTCATCCAGACACTTATACATCCACTCATTCTTCAATATGTAAGACATATTTTACCTTTACAGAAACATACAGTCACTGGATGTTGTCATCAGTGATGTCATCAGTGATGTCATTTGAGATGTCATCAGTGATGTCATCAGTGATGTCACTGACCATGTCATGAATGATGTAATATGTGACATGATCAGCAGTGGATTGCGGGTGCGCGATATATAGTTAGTGCAACTAACTATATATGGAATTTCAATGGTTTTGTGTGAGTAAAATAAGGTTTTTTAAATGCTAATTCCTAACTATATATGGTCTATAACCTATGGTTTTTTCAGTGAATTTTCAAGGTTTTGTAAATGCTAATTCCTAACTATATATGGTCTATAACCTATGGTTTTTTCAGTGAATATATATATATATATATATATATATATTCATTGAAAAAACCATAGGTTATAGACCATATATAGTTAGGAATTAGCATTTAAAAAACCTTATTTTACTCACACAAAACCAATGAAATTCCATATATAGTTAGTTGTACTAACTATATATCGCGCACCCGCAATCCACTGCTGATCATGTCACATATTACATCATTCATGACATGGTCAGTGACATCACTGATGACATCACTGATGACATCTCAAATGACATCACTGATGACATCACTGATGACATCTCAAATGACATCACTGATGACATCACTGATGACAACATCCAGTGACTGTATTTTTCTGTAAAGTTAAAATATGTCTTACATATTGAAGAATGAGTGGATGTATAAGTGTCTGGATGAAGGATTTAGTAGGTGCATGACTGACTGACTGTATGAGTGAGTGGTTAAATGTGTCTCATTGAGTGCATGGGTTAGTGACTAAACTGTCTTAATTTGTGCATCATTATGTCTGTTGTTCTGTAAACTGCTGCATGTGTTGATCAGTAGCTATATGAGTAACTATATGGGTTATTGATTGGTTGCCCAAGCATTTGTATGGGAAACTGGGAGTGTGTGTGGGTGGCTGGGAAGGTGTATGACTCTGTGCATAATGTATGGGTTCAAAAGTGCATGTGGAAACAGCTGTATGGGTGGTTGACTGTGTGCATGACTGTATTGGTGAGTGAATGGATATCTCAGTGCTACATGTCAAAGTAAGTACATATGTAAAACACAGTACATGTGAGAGTTGACATATATAAATAACTGTGCATAAGAGCCAGTGAATGTGTGAGTGGCAGTATGGATCATTGTGCTCTTGTATCCAGGATTGTATAAGTGAGTAAATATGTTTAGTATATGTTTGAATAAGTAAGGTGTGTTTAACTGTATAGTTAAGGAAATGGAGGTGTGATTGATTGTTTGCATGACTGACTAGGTGTGTGTGTAACTTCATGGATGAGTGACAATCTGCGAGTCTGTGTTTACACTGAGTGTATCTAAGGTTATATTAGAGTCTGAAGAGGTTCATCGTATTATCACATGAATGATGTCATCAGTGATGTGATCAGTAATGTCAAATGAGATGTCATCAGTGATGTCATCAGTGATGTCATTTGAGATGTCATCAGTAATGTCATCAGTGATGTCATTTGAGATGTCATCAGTGATGTCATCAGTGATGTCATTTGAGATGTCATCAGTGATGTCATCAGTGATGTCACTGACCATGTCATGAATGATGTAATATGTGACATGATCAGCAGTGGATTGCGGGTGCGCGATATATAGTTAGTACAACTAACTATATATGGAATTTCATTGGTTTTGTGTGAGTAAAATAAGGTTTTTTAAATGCTAATTCCTAACTATATATGGTCTATAACCTATGGTTTTTTCAATGAATTTCATTGGTTTTTTAAAAGCTAATATCTATAGCTGTAAAATTTATTCTTCTTTAAATCCAAAAATATATTTTATATGTTTATTAATAATTTTTTTTAAATATTTTTTTTGTTTCGCTCCCGGTCCGCGAACCGGGAAGCTTCCCGTTAGCTCAATTTGATTCCGCGATCCGGTCCGCGAACCGGTAAGAAATCAACATAGTGACGGTATCGCGTTGCCGCGTAATGCGTCTTATGACGTACTGCGTTAGCGCACCCGGAAGTGCCCCGGGGCGCGGACCGAGGCGCGAAACGCAGCTCCCCGGAAGCGATCCGCGGCGCGAAAGCGCGATGTATCGCGTTGCCGCGAAATGCGTCTTGTGACGTATCGCGTTAGCGCACCCGGAAGTGTCCCGGGGCGCGGACCGGGGCGCGAAGCTTAGCGACCCGGAAGCTAACCGGGGCGCGTTCCGCAGCGCGTAACATCAGCGTGAGAGGTCATGTGACTTGTTAATAAAACTTTTCATTGGTTCATTTCACTTTTAGTTTCATAATTATGGAAGGCTAGGTCAGGTGACCTAAAAATAACACTTTTCATTGGTTGAGAAGTATTGTTTTTTCCAAATGATGAAAACCCCTCCTTCTTTCCTCACTCTGACTTTCATCATTGTGAGAGGAAGACCTATTTTTCTTGTTGGAAGACCTATTTTGCTTGTGTGAAAATGGCTTCATTGGTTGCTTCAGCTGGTGGACCCCCACCACCACCTCCACCTCCTCATGGGAAGAGAGGACCACCTCCCCAGGTGATTACCAACACTGAGGAGGAAGATGAAGAAATGGATGAGGAGGGAGAAGAACCACAATTCCTGGAAGAGTTGCCCCGGGTTTCCAGAAAGAAAGCCAGTTTCATCTGGCAGTTTTTTTCGATGCCTCGTGGACAAAAAAAAGTAAACGCGAGGTATGTCACCTGCCTCATATGCAAGGAACAATTGTCCAGAGGGACGGATAAAAAATACAGTTATGGTAATCACACCATGCATAGGCACATGACGAGGAAACATCCCCTAAATTACAGCCGGGCGGAATTAAGGGATATGCTGGACAATCCTAGACCAACTCCTGTGGCCAGACCAACAATACCGGTTTCTTTAACACCAGAGGAGGCACGGGAAACTGTGCCAAATATCCAAGAAAATTTTGGGCATATGATACATTTATGTATGCACTGTCGTGCATTATTAGCTTGTGGCAACATGAGCATCAATGCACTCAACCTTTCATATGAACACCATGATTGCCCTAACCGCCCCCAGTAATTTTTTTTTGCTCCTGTTGAGCCCTTTTCAACGCCTGTTTTTTGTTGTTTCCCCCCCCCAAAAAAACCAAAAAAAATATAAAATCGTTCAAAAAATACAAAAAAAAAAAAATTTTCAAAAAAAAAAAAAAATATATAAAACAACAAAAATATAAAAAAAAAGTTCTTTTCAGAACTACCTTCCCTTTCAAAAAAAATTGCTACAATGTTTAGCACTCTGGCAAGCTCTATTTCTTTTGGTTCGCTCCCGGGTTAGCTTCCCGGTACGCGGACCGGGAGCTAACCAAAATTTTTTTTTATTTTTTAAAAAGTGTAAGTATAAGGAAAGTAAACAGAGAGTGATGTTAAAAGAAAGACAGCTATAGGGAGTAAAGAAGAGATACTGTTTAATAGATCTATTTACCGAAGAAAAGACAGAAGAGGGTATAATTGTGAAAAACAAAATAGATAACGAAGTGAAAGAAAAAAAAAGAGAGTATAACATTAACAAAGAAGAGTTTCTTGGAGAATGTGAGTGAATGTTCAAAATAAGATTAAAATATGGGGAATAACAGAGAGAAAAAATAGAAAACAGAAAACAAAAAATAACAGAAAAAGATTAATTGAAACAGCAAAGAAATGTAAGTAACATAGAGCCATATCATCAACATAGGCAATAAAAGTTTTGCAGCTTTTATTGGCAGAAATGTGTCGCTATAGCCGCTTTTGCGGCAGAAAACTGCCGCTAAAACCACTTTTTAACCAGTTTTCTGCCAATAAAAAGAGCAATAATTTTATTGGCTGTGTTCATAATATTCCCCTTAGTGTGCTTCAACTACACAGAGAAAGCATTATGAACAAGTAGTGATAGAGTGATCAGTCAAAGACACTAAGAGTAATAGAGACGGAGTGAGTGAACAAGAGTGAGGAACTATGAGAAGAGAGGGACTGAGAAAAAGAGTGGAAGGAGTTGAGTAAGTAGATAATAGAGAAAGGAATGAGGGAAGTAGCAAAGGCAGGAAACTGAGGGTTAAAGAAATGAAGCAGTGGAACGAATAGAAGTTCAATGTGATAGAAATGTAACGAAAAGAGTACAAAATATTTACCTTATAATTGTTGTTAAATTACGCACTTTTTGTTTTTATACTTTCAATCTGTGAAAGAGAGAACAAACATTTGAAAAATATTAAAACATGTATTTAAAAATTACAAAAGACAAGGGCAAAGATTGAAGGACAAACAGTTTTTCAACAACTTTGACACTTACAGAAGCTTCTGCTTCTCCAGGCCCCCTACACAGTCCTAAAGATATACATTTTAAACTAACAGTATCTTGATGCAGATGAAGTGAGGCCTATCTTAAAACATGGTGCATATTTTGCATTGCTGTTGTTTCAGAAAAGTGTCGCAAGACACTAAAATTTTAAATAATTGCTTCAGGATGCCAATAAGATGTCTACTATCCAGAGTTTTGTTTCAGGTGAGGCCTACTCAGGGTTGCAGATGAAATTTCGAGTTGTTGAAGAGAATAGAGGACATAATACATGTGAAGGTCTACCAATGAAGTGAGTCATGTCCACTGTACTCTTCAACAAAGTCCAAACCTCCTATGTTTCCCTGGACAGACCTAAACTTGATCTGCACAATGTGATTCGTAATGATAGGAAACACAGGTGATCTAATTGAAATACATGCAATTTATTTTGCTCATTTCTCAATCACATCACTTGCGTTTCCTTTGCTTAGGTATCTCATTGTGCAGATGTAGTCTAGCATATGAAAGAATACGCAGAAGTGCAGCACTGCATGCAACAACTTTGACACTTACAGAAGCCTCACCTTCTCCATGCCTCCTACACAGTTCTACATATACATCATAAATGCAAACAGTACAGAATTAATTATACATGTTAAATGGTTTATTTTTGCTGTTCTCAGAATGTATCAAAATTCACTAAAAACAGTGACTTGAAGGTATTCATCATGTAACAGCGGGGAAAAAAAAACACAATCAAAATGATTGTGTTTAAAAAACCCATACAACATCAGAAATCAAAATTCAGAACTCCTTAAAGTTAACTTACTTTCCATGACGTCCAAGGATGTCCTATGAACAGCTTACACTCTTTTGTGCTGTTATTACTTTCAGCCCGCCACTTTCTGAAAGAAAATCTCCATCGTTTTTAAAAACACGTTACATGCAATAAATGACTTCTTGCTCTCTACCACAATTTTCCACAAGGCCAAATCTTGTCAGAGCCATTTATAACTCTTGGATTTCTTGTAAGCCAATCCCGTCATTTGGCATTTCCGCAACTTTCAGAATTAAAATGTTGAAGATCATTTTCACAATCCTGGAATAGTAATATCTTCCCCTTCTTGCTCAGTCATGTTCTACTTTTCCTATGACACTGATACAAGCAGACTTACACTACCTCTATGACTACTACAATTATTTAATTCTCTACATCACTTTTAATCACAAAGCAATGTAAAACAGTAGACAGCATTGCAGACTTACATTCCCTCTACTCCATGTTTTGATTGGCTGCTTCAATTAGTTTATAAAAAGATACAGTTTTTCTGAACTCATTCAAAGTGCACGTATTTCTCCATAATGTCCAGTCCTATGGTTAGAAGTTATGTCTCTGAACTACACTTATCCTCAAGGCCAAATTGTGTAGGAGCCATTAGAACTTCTTGAAATTCCACAGAGCACATCCCGAGATTCTTTCCCTAAAATTTTGGTTTTAAAAACACCAGGTAAGAGTTTTTAAGGTCATACGGCAATTTTTTTGTGAAAATTAAAACAGAATCATTGCAGAATGACCAGCCATTTCTACACTTTAAATAAGCTGTGTAATGTCCTGATGTTATTGAAGGGCCGTCATGATATATAATTGCTGCAGTTACAAAAGTCCTTCCTGATATTGACAACTGCGAAGCTACAAAATGTTTAATTAAAGTTGTCAATTTTGTTCCATCAGGCCTACATCGTTGGAACATTAAAATGACATACTGGCCATATGTTCGTATAAATAATGTGGACATCATTTCAGATTTACATTGGCTACACTCCATGTTGTGATCAGCTGCTTTTACTAGCTTATTAAAGGAGACTGATTTACTGTCTGGCAAAGTTAAATATATAAATCTTTCTGAGTCTACACTAGTAGTACTTGATACCATACAGTTCTCGCAGTCATGCTGCCATTGATAAGAAAGCCCAAACAGCTGATCTACATCTACACCTTCAGCATGTAATACATCAAGCATATACATTAAAAACTCCTGACAATCTTGCTGAATATTTTGAGAGAATTGTGTTTGGCCTGAACATCTGTCTAACAGATTTCGAATTTCAGACACACTTTCTATGTTTCTTCTATCAGTGGTACATTTCTCTAACACAGAATTTAACAAACTGCAAAATCTTTGATCAGAATTGACCACAATCTCTTCTTTTACATTTTTTAGAGAAAATAAAACATTAACTACTACATTAGCATAGCAGTTGACACCAGAACTGTTTTCAAACTGAAAACCAACAACATCTTCAACAGAATCCTTTTTGTTTCTGCTTGTAATTTTAGGTTCATTGACTTTTTGTCTTTTTGCTACAACCTCCCCAGTATTGTTCTCATTTCTTCGTTTCCGGCCTACCACACATTTCTCAAACAAAGGATACTGAGGCAAATGTGGCGCATACTCTCTTCTTAACCTATTGTATTCCTTAACACAATCTAGATCTGCACAAATGTTTGTGACATCACACTCAATCAAGTACAATCCCGATAAAGTTCTAACTCGTGACAATGCCACATATGCCATACCCTCCTTGAACACAGAACTGCCAATATTCACCAATGCACTGTCTACGCTTAAACCTTGCGATTTATGAATTGTCACCGCATATGCCAAGCAAACAGGAAACTGCTTACGGCGAACATATAAGTCTTTTACAAGCAAAAATCTAGCAGAACAACGACCAATTAGCTGTACTTCCTCAATGCCATCAAATTTAATTTTTAAAAATTCAATTCCATCTCTATTTCTGTATTTCACAAAATCAACAACATTACCCATTGATCCATTTACCAGACCTCTTTCAACATGTAAATTCCTTCTTAAAATTATACGGCAGTTCAAGCACACATTCAGAGTCTTTTCAAAACCTGCAGTTTTAGATATACTCTTCTCTAATGAATCCAATTTTGTTTTCAGATTCTCAGACAAAATAATTGTTGATCCCATATGCTCTACTCTATCAATAGCTTCCAGTTTCACAATCTCTTGCTTTTCTAAATGCAACATTTTGTTGTTAAATTTGGCACATTCTGCAAGAGTTGGCATCAAACATATTCCAGATTTCTTCTCAGTAATTTTCTGAAAAATATTCTCAGGCACAACATCTTGTTCTGGATATAAATTTGACAGTAATCGTGCATGTAAAGCTTCTTTCCCATGCTCGGTCACTTTTCCAATTCTAACATCTTGTAGAATAGTCTTGTAAACTTCATCCTTCGCCTGACGCATATTTTCATGCAGTTCAGCATAATTGAAGTTTAACCATATATTGACGTTGCCAATGCTGCCTAGGCACTTCCTGGTATCTTCATGCGTGAGCATTTTGAACACAGGTTGCCCTTTCACTGGTGTCAGCTGCAAAAGATCTCCGAAAACAATGATGTGTTTGCCACCAAATAACACATCATACTCTGTTTTGAGAACTTCTTGCATCCTCAAATGCACAAAGGCAAGCATGACATTGGAAACCATGCTTACTTCGTCAATGATAAGAAGTTTCATTTTCCTCAAGATTCTTGAAACTTCAAAACAAGCATCTCCAGATAGCTTGTGATATTGTAATTTGTTGTCATGCTCCACTGGCAGCATCAGTAAACGATGTAAAGTAATCCCTTTAATATTATGTGCTGCCAGTCCAGTTGGAGCAGTGACAACACAAGACAGCGATGACTCTGTCCTTTCCTGCAAATAGCATGAAATTGCTTTAATGAGGAAACTTTTTCCAGTTCCCGCTTCTCCACTCACGTACAGTCGGACAGGCTTCAACGACGTACATGAGCACTCTTTCTTGTCATGACTTAATCCATGATCAATTTGCATGGTAACTTCGTCATATATTTTCCTCTGCTCAACGTTGAGTTGTCTTTCCAACTCTTCTAAGTTAACCGCATCCTCCTGAGCATGTGCCATGGCTCTTTCCACTTCATTCATGGCAGTGGCAGCTTCATTTTCGATAACAGGTCCTCCTAGTGGATCCTGACTCAATGAAGCAGAACTCTGACTGTCCTGAGAACTGTCTCTGGCAATCTCGGCTGCAATCGTTGCTTCCTGCTCAATTTCCGCATTCAACATTTCTACATATTTGGGAAAAGCAGGACATTCTATGGTCTCCTTGGCGGCATTGAAAGAGTCTTCGTAACAGAGGAAATCTCCAAGCAGTTCCTCTTCTGCACGCCAAGGCTTGAAAAGTTGCAAAAGTGCTAAATAGAAAAACTCCTTTTTTTCAGGAGATTCGCCACTCAATTTTCGATGGTTTACCAAGTGGCATTTTCTTTGCTTGACCAGACATCCCTCACTTCCTATTACAGCATACACTCCTTTCTCAGTATCTTCTTTGATGTTCCTCTTGAATATGTAATTTTGCAGAACCTCATACAGACAAACATTCTCGAGGTGACTGCTTCGATTTGGATAATATGTATCCAACATGTTTGTCTTCAAAATGTCGGTACTGTTTGGCTCCTTTTCCGCCAAATACTCAATTTCCCGCACAGGTTTGAGAACTCGATTACGCGTTGCAGCAAGACCAAGACTCGCCCAAACGATACTCCTGGACTTGGCATAGAGACTTGCTGAAGACAACCGGTCAGAACATTCGTACGCTCCGATTTCTCGATGCGACAACATCTTCAGACTGAAACTGTACAACTTCTTGCTGAGGCTCTTTTCATGGGAAATGTCCTCCCACATATCCTTCAATTCTGTCTTCTCTTTTTTGGTGATGTAAGACGTCACATACCGAGCCACAGCCATACAGTTATCAGCCACAAACTGTATATCCATGTTAGCATTCCACATGGACAAAATCACCGGGTTGTAGTCGTTGATGTACTTGGACTCTTCGTTCCTCTTAAAATTGTAAGTGTTTTTAGGTGATTTCTTCATGACATTGTGTCGCAGCGAAGACATCAAACTGTTTACTCTTCCTTTATAAATCACCGGTCGTGGAAAGCCGAAACGACATTTAGTGTAGAACTTGTCCTTGTTTCGGAATTTACGACGGCAGTACTTTCCACATCGATGGCTTTGGAAACGCAGAACTTTTTCTCTTAGGCTTTTCTTCTCCTTTGCATTTGGAACAGCACACGTAGAATACTGTTGGATGAAACTCATCACTGAGTCTTCTGGATCCGTTCCAAATTTAGGTGCAGCCTTGATCCACAGCAACATATGTATATGAGGAGCACCTCTTGCTTGGTACTCTTTTCTCCAGAAGAAATCCAACACCTCTCCAAGAGGTGGATTCTTCTTATTCATGATGAAAGACATCATAGCTTCAAATCTATGATTGAAGTACCTACATACATTGACTGGATCCAAAGAGCACAGTTCTCCGGGTGTCTTGAATTCGATGTTATCTACGTTAGCATTTGCCTCTCGTAGAAATTCAAGTAAGTCTTCCCAGCCATACTCGGCACAGCTCAGAGTGAGGAACCATGTGGGAGTACCTAAGTTCCTCAGCATACATTTTAAATCACCATGACGACGGTACCAGTACTCATTAGTACCACGCTGACACGCCATGAGATTAATCAGGTGAGAATCCAAAATACTATCTTGGACATTGACTTTATCCATAAAGTCACTTGCCGAGATGTTTTGCATGTGTATACCACTTTTCAAGATGTGGTTCACTGCATATGACAGTCCAGACAGATCGCTTTCAAACAGGAGATGAAACAAATAAGGAATGCATTGTCGAAACCTAGCATCTCCTGCATACAATCGCAAAGTCCGGTATTCAGAAGCAGGAATTTGATGAGGTCGCTCATCATATCTTCCTCCCTGACCTGTTGGAAAAAGCTGTGGGAAACACCGAGCTTCCAAACTTTCCTCCCAAACACTAATGGGACTCCCTTTGGCTTGTTTCATTTGAAACAACTCAATAGCATTCCCCATGACTTCCTTGGAATGCAAAGGATGAACACTATAATGTTCATATATTTCTTCACTAGTAGAGGGTTCTACTTTCTCAATTTGACCAGCACACAAATCGCTATCCTCTTCCTCACTTACTTCCTCTTCTGCAACATATACATTCTTATAGTATTTATTATTTTTTTTCAAATACAATGTTGCCTTTTTAACTTTCCTAACATCTACTAAATCTTGCCATATTTTCTTATTCTTTGTCGGAACCCCATTAACTAAGATAACCAGAGGTTCCTCTTCCACTTTTTCTACTCCAATTGTGTTAATGTTTTTCTTCAAATCTAGAGGCACATAAACAACTCTTCCCTTTAATCCTCTCTGTAAATCTGATGGAGGCAATTTCCCTGTCTTTGGCTCCATTCTTACAATAGCCTGAAAGGGATGGATACTTTGAATCAAAATAGATTCATAAGTATTTAAATCCTTCAATTCAGAAGGAATCTCAACCAATTCCAGATTATTATGAACTGCTCTAGCAGGCATCTGGTTTTGATTTAATTTGCAAGAACAATAAGTACACACACGTTGATCCAATCCCAAATCAAAACAATTTTCTACCATCAAGTATGTTGCAAAATCCTTCCATTCACTATTATTTTCCCTTTCACTTTTTGCATATAAATCCACTAACTTAGTCTGATTCTTATAATAAGTGCGTCGACACCACACACAAGTGAAATTCGGCCTCTCACTTGATTTCACCTCAAACGTCGCAATTTCCCTCTGGAAATTATCTGTACTGGAAACCTGTACACTATCTTCCACAAGACCCTCTTCTTCTTGCTCAATTTCAACATTCTCCTCTTTACTTCCAAAGTAACAAAACTCAATTTCTTCACATATATTCTTCACATCTATTTCAGAACCATGCAAAAGAGCAGCGCATAATTGTTTAAGCATAATTGCTGGACTCTTAGCATAATACAACATTCTAACTAATTTCCTCACTTTGTTATGATGCACTGCTAGCATCCTGAAATGATGAAAAACACTCTGGCATACTCTCCTGGAAAGACAAGCCAGTGAATGTCCATGCAAACTTGTCACTTCTCTTACTCTGCAAGGATCTAATTCTTGCAACAACATCATTTTCTGCTTCAAACTTTTCTTATTAAATGACCGTACAAAATCACAAAGCAAATTGATGGAATCCTGTCGCACACTGCAAATACTACTACACTTCCAGGTGTACACAGGACCCTTAGCACGTCTTCCTAAAACCTCATTACCTAACACCTCTTCTGCCTCTGTTGTCACAAGTTTTTCTTTTTCAACTGGACAACCATCTTTCACTTCATAAGCACGACCACTGGTGTCAACTGCATGCACCAAATCATTATCCTGGAAATAACTCTCCTCATTAAAAAATGCCTCACAGCTTGAACTATGCATCCATTCTCCAGAAAAAAATTCACAAAAATTACTACGATTAACTATTCTCTTCCATCTACTATTTCTTTTGAAATCAAAAATTGCCTTGTTTAGCTTCCTAATTCTATTGATTATCAAAATAAATAACTTACGTTTAATTTCAAATGCCTGATCAATAACTTTCTCAACTTTTTTTTATTTTTTATAAAAAACTAGTTTATGTTGACCTTTCTTAATATTTTTTAACAAATTGCCAATTATCCTGTTCCGGAACATTCGTTTACGAATCTCCCTAAACTGTTGTTTCCTTCTACTATCATGCACAGAGTTATCTCTTGCTCTAGTAGTAACATTTTTCATTGGCCTTTCTTTTCCATTTGATTTCCTTCTCGTTTTATGGACTGAAACATTTTCTGTAGTAATATTTTTTTTATTACACATATTTCTTATAAAGTGTTTTGTGCTCTTACCCGGTGCTTTCTTCGTGACTTGACAAATCTTTTTGTTAGAGGACTGCTGCGTATTATTTTTCACCTGCTGTCTTTGACGTTTTGCAGCCTTTCTCTGTCTTTCTATTGTAGGCATGGTGAAATCTTGAAATGATCTGCAGTTGAATCTGTGGAAAAATATAATAAATAATGTTATTAACCATTATTACCAAACAGTAAATCAGTAACAGTGATAAAAAACTTAACACACTACTTGACATTTTAATTAGAAGATTTTTTAGTCGTTGGCAAATTTACAATACAGAAATACCAGAAAAGAAATGACATTTATATTTATGTTACCTATGCTATTTTATATGTGAATCTGATCTAATTTTATGAGCATATTTTAATATTTTATTGAAGACACTACACATAACCTGCTTTTGAATGTGTCTTTATTTTTAAATTAAACGGTTTACCTTTTTACTTTTTATTAATTATAAATTTTAAAAATAAATGTTTATATTTCCAAAGGCTCAAGCAGGTCAGCTTCCCATCCTATATCATATAATTCGGACAAATCTGCATCCTCATCACGCTCTTCTTCATCCTCATGATTTAAATCATCCAATGGATCAACATCCACTGATGTTTCAATTACAAGTTCAATGATGAGGTCAAAATCAACTGATTGCAGATTGTCGCTCATGTTGAGGTTGTCTTTATCTTTAAAGAAAGATAACAACAATGAGATGTTGCAGAGTAAGAGACAAATCTCACAGATTATAATAGTAAAATTGTTTAACAAGAGTAACATTTTGCAGCTATTATTTAGCCATGTCCAGCGATGCTGAGCAGGTGAAGCCTATGTCTAATTTTTCACTGAACAGGACTCATCTGTTCTTAACCTTGGATAAGCCTCACCGACTCTGTGTCCCCTGCACATACTTAAATGTAAAGGGGCAGATTTATGTTAAATGGCACATCCCCAGGCATGCACCAGTTAACGTGCACCACTGCTCTGCCACCCATGGTGTGCCGCATTTACAATCAGATAGGAGAAACCTGTGTCAAAACCCTGCGCCTGCTTGAAGCAGGCATAGGTCTTGACGCAACATTGTGGAGATGGTGCACCCCTGAGCCTTGCTGGAGCTGCATCGCACTTGCGATACAACTCCAGCAATGCGCCACCTTAACGGCACAGATGCGTCAAGCATCTGTGCCGTTTTTGCCCCATGCTGCGCCGCATTGTAAATGCAGCACACCATGGGTGGCGGAACAGCGGCGCAAGATGACTGGCACATCCCTGGTGATGCACCAGTCATCATAAATCTATCCCTAAGCTTCTTATCTTGTTAGAGATGAACTGCCATATGTATCATCAAAATATTTAGCATTTCCTAAATAGCGAATTTTAAGGAATAAATAGCGATTCTTTACCATTCCTAATTTGCGATGAGCAAATTGCTAATTGCAAGTTACCCATTCATTTCCATGGGCTAGGAGGCTCATAGGAATGAAGGTTTAATTTGCGATTAGCAATTTGCTCATCACAAATTAGGAATTTTTCCAAGGGTGCAGGGGTGTCTCAAGAACACCCTGCTGCACCCCTGAAAAAGAAATTTGGGGGCATATGGCACACATACATGCCCTAAGGGCATGTGTTGGCCTCATATGGGACCTTTTGTTTTTTAAAAAAAAAGCTTTTTGAAAAGAATTCACAAATTACCACCAATTTACCACAATAGTTTCCAAATCCTTAATGTCATTTTTTACATATTTTTTGTTTGATACATTGCATTTAAGTAGTCACAAAATTTGCAAATCCTTCAGTGCAATTGCAAAATAAGGAATAGCAAATTTTGCTACTCCTTATTTTGCATCAAACTTGTTTGATACATACCATTTGTCTAATTAACATTCGCAAAGGCCAAAATTCGTAGAATTTTGATCTTTGCGAATGCTAATTAGCTTGATACATATGGCCCCAAGTGAGGCCTGTCTTACGACATGGTGCATCTTTTGCATCACTGCTGCATCGGTTTCATGTGGTACGTTTTTTTTACACCATGACATATCTGCCTAAATGCATCAATTTGTAATGTTGTCGCCTCATAGCAAATCTTTTGCACCACCGCTGCATCATAAAAGTGACGCACAGTGGCACAAAAGAGGCATACACCTATCATAAATCTGTCCCTAGCATTTTAAATGATTAATCCAGGATGACGATAAAGTGTGGCCTATCCAGAGGTTTGTTTAAGGTGAGGCCTACTCAGGATTGCAGATTAAAGTTACGCTTGATGAAGAATACAGAGGAGATAATACATGTAAAGGCCTACCAATGAAGTAAGTAATGTGCACTTTATTGCGCCAGTCATCATAAATGTATCCCTAAGCTTCTTATCTTGTTACAGATCAACCACCATATCTACCATCAAACTATTTTGCATTTCCTAAATAGCAAATTTTAAGGAATAAATAGGAATTCTTTACTATTCCTAATTTGCAATGAGCAAATTGCTAATTGCAAATTACCCATTCATTTCCATGGGCTAGGAGGCTCATAGGAATGAAGGTTGCAATTTGCGATTAGCAATTAGCTCATCACAAAATAGGAATTTTTTCAAGCGTGCAGGGGTGTCTCAAGAACACCCTGCTGCACCCCTGAAAAATAAATTTGGGGGCATATGGCACACCTACATGCCCTAAGGGCATGTATGGGCGTCATATGGGACCTTTTGTTTTTTGGAAAAAAATGCTGTTTGAAAAGAATTCGCAAATTACCACAAACTAGAAGTTGGTGGTAGTTTCCAAATCCTTAATATCATTTTTTACATATTTTTTGTTTGATACATTGCATTTAAGGAATCGCACATTTTGAATTAAGGACATTTTAAGTCATTTCCACATGTGCAGTGTTTTCAAATTATGATTTGAAAATCGTTTTTGGGGAAAAGTAATGGTTTGCAAATTTATGACAAGGACATAATGGTGTATGCTTCTCTATAAGGCATTTCAGTGTCTCTGATGTCATTTTTCCCATATTACATTATAAGACCTTTCCCCATGGAGCACATTCCTTGTAAATATGCTCCCACCTGTGCATGGCGAATTTAGATTTTGACTGTTTGAGTCACATAGCCATGTTAAAAGTGACCCAAAAAAATTGCAAATGTTTTAAAAAAACACATTCATGTGTCTTAAGGACATTTTAAGTCATTTCCCCATGGACAATGTTTTCTAAGTGGCGCAAAAGAGGCATACACCTATCATAAATCTGTCCCTAGCATTTTAAATGATTAAATCAAGATAACAATAAGATGTGGCCTATCCAGAGGTTTGTTTAAAGTGAGGCCTACTCAGGATTGCAGATTAAAGTTACGCTTGATGAAGAATACAGAGGAGATAATACATGTAAAGCTCTACCAATGAAGTAAGTGATTTCTACTTCATTGCGCCAGTCATCATAAATGTATGCCTAAGCTTCTTATCTTGTTAGACATCAACCGCCATATGTATCATATAACTATATTGCATTTCCAAAAAAGCGAATTTTAAGGAATAAATAGCGATTCTTTACCATTCCAAATTTGCGATGAGAAAATTGCTAATTGCAAATTACCCATTCATTTCCATGGGCTAGGAGGCTCATATAAATGAAGGTGCAATTTGCGATTAACAATGTGCTCATCACAAATTAGGAATTTTTCCAAAGCTGCAGGGGTGTCTCAATAACACCCTGCTGCACCCCTGAAAAAGAAATTTGGGGGCATATGGCGCACATAAATTTTAACAACATTCCTTTACCTCAAAAACGATTTTCAAATCATAATTTCAAAACACTACACATGGGAAAATTACTTAAAATGTCCTTAAGACACATAAAAGCGTTTTTTGATTGCCTTTCCTGCATGGTTGGGTCACTTTTAACATGGCTATGTAACACAAACATTCAAAATCTAAATTTTCCATGCACATGTGGGAGCATATTTACAAGCAATTTGCGCCACAGAGAAAGGTCTTACACTAAAATGAGAAAAATAACATCAGGGACAGTCAATTGCCTTATAAAGAAGCATACACCATTATGTCCTTGTCATGAATTTAAAAACAATTCCTTTACCCCAAAAACGATTTTCAAATCATAATTTCAAAACACTGCACATGGGAAAATGACTTAAAATGTCAT
Source organism: Lissotriton helveticus (assembly GCF_964261635.1). Taxonomy (NCBI): domain Eukaryota; kingdom Metazoa; phylum Chordata; class Amphibia; order Caudata; family Salamandridae; genus Lissotriton; species Lissotriton helveticus. The sequence goes on from NC_136067.1 coordinate 1,014,478,784, forward strand.
TAAGACACATGAAAGCGTTTTTTGATTGCCTTTCCAGCATGGTTGGGTCACTTTTAACATGGCTATGTAACACAAACATTTAAAATTTAAAATTACCATGCACAGGTGGGAGCATATTTACAAGCAATTTGCGCCACAGAGAAAAGTGTTACATTAAAATGGGAAAAATAACACCAGGGACAGTCAATTGCCTTATAAAGAAGCATACACCATTATGTTCTTGTCATAAATTTAAAAACAATTCCTTTACCTCAAAAACGATTTTCAATTCATAATTTCAAAACACTGCACATGGGAAAATTACTTAAAATGTCCTTAAGACACATAAAAGCGTTTTTTGATTGCCTTTCCTGCATGGTTGGGTCACTTTTAACATGGCTATGTAACACAAACATTCAAAATCTAAATTTTCCATGCACAGGTGGGAGCATATTTACAAGCAATTTGCGCCACATAATTCATAATTTTCTCCTTAAAGCACACTATTCTCTATCTAAGTTAAAGAAATATTTTCTCACCTTAGCAAATACTTTGAGTTTGAAAACAGTCTCAGAAACACACCAATTTGTCTTCAGCAGAGCAAAAGGTATGCACTCCAGAGTCTGCAGCTATCAAAAGCACAGAAATGCTGTAATTCTTCACACATATTTCTCATGTCACCCAATCAAAACTCTTCCCTCACTTTTTTTCAAATGAAAACCCTTCCCCCCTCTGCCCTTTCTGTCTTTTCTGCATGGCAACCACCTCATTGGAAGACTTCTGGTGTTTGCAAGTTCACACAACTTTGTTGCAATTGAACTCTGAACTCTCAGTGCACCTGCATATCCAGTGCATTCTTTCATTTAATGATTTTTTATTGACCATTCAAAATACATCTTTCAAAGAACACATCCGTGCACCCTAACTTTCTGTTTTCAGCAATCAAAATCCACCAATCACTGTTACTGCTTCATGAACACAGAAACTCCACAGTTTTTTTCATTTTAAACTCTCATTTTTTCAACTGCCATTTCATTGCCACACTTCATCTGACTGCAGGAGAACCTTCTCTCACCATGTTTTCTGTCTGGATTGTTGGACATAGTTATATTCACTGGGCTCAAAGGTACGTTGAAAACAGGAAATTACCTAACCTCAATTTACAAGATGTGGAAATTAAGTGGTTTGGCCACAGAGGATTAAAATGTCACCAATTGATACCATTGGTGAAAACCTTTATGCATTTGCCCAAACCTGACCTGTTAATTGTGCACTGTGGAGGTAATGACTTGGGCACTTTGACTGGTGTAGGTCTGGAAATGCTTTTAAAGGACACCTTTGAGCAATTAATGGCACTTTTTCCTCAGACTGCCTTGGTATATTCAAATATATGCCAAAGACAGAAATGGAGGTGGTCAAACCAATTTTGTCCACAAATTGAGAAGTCGAGGAAGCATGTAAACAAATCTGTTTCAGCTTACATGAGAGACCATGGAATGGGCTCCCTGTACAACAATAACTTGCGATACTACATGCAAGATATCTACAGAGGAGATGGAGTTCACTTCTCAGATGAGGGCAACAGAGTTTTCACTCTGAATTTAAGAATGTGCATTGGTACCTACTTATAAGTACCTAAATGTACCATAAACCCAAAAGCTCTTCTCAGAGCTACCCTACATCTAATCACTCACAATTATTATTTTACTCTAACATTTTCACTAATTTTCAACAAAGTACGCTCCCCGGGGCGCTACCCGGTACGCGAACCGGGAGCTAACCTCGCGAAATTTTTAAAAAAAATGTTTTTTTTTCGCACATATGGGCCTCCTCAGCCACCCTCACAAAACCTAGGGGGTCAAGATAAGTCTACCGTGCCCCCTTCTACCCATTCTGAACATTATTTGCCCTCCATCTTGTATCTAAATTCGACCGAAACACAAAATGGTGGACTCCCGGAACGCTTAAGGTTCGCGAACCGGGGCGCTCAACGGTTCGCGTACCGGGTCGCTCCCTGGGAAGCGCACCATCAAAAAAGGTGGGAAAGTAGTTCACAGAAAAGCCACTGGAGACAATTTCACCAAATATAGATTAGCTCATACTACATACCAATCCCTACCATTTTCACAAATTTGATTGGAATTCCATTTAGTCATTTAGCCTGTAGACCTCTCTAAATACCCTGAGGTAAATTACTTCACAAAATACATCTGAAGTGTTGGAATTGACAACCAATGAAAATGTTACTTTCATTTTCTATTTTTTTTACCTGACATTTCATTGGTTATATACCTGAATATATATAAAGGAAGAGAAGAAAACACAGCCATTTTGACTACTACTTCTTGCTGTACATTTCAATAGTATTTTCACTAATTCCTTCAACTTCTTTCTAAAGGTAAGTTTTTATTTTTAAAACTGAAGTATATTGTGCACTATAAGTTAATATGGTAAACTTTTTCTGATAGATATATACTATCCCTCTGTAGTAGTTATAGATTTAGAGAGACTTCTCTGTTATAGTTAAGGATGGAGTTAGGCTTCTCTTGTATAATTATGAATTTACTTACGTTAAATCACATACACATTTTTATATTCCTACTTCCACTCTGATACTATACACTGCCCAAAGATAAATTCACTGATAAAAAATGCCTATCTAAAATTATTCCCAACATTGCCCTATCTCTACTAATATATATTTTTTTAATTCAAATTTCAGGCAAAATGGAAGGCGAAAACCAAGTTTCTTTTGAAATGGACCTGCAAGACAGCAGCCAAGAATTGATTGATACAATTGATCAAATTGACATTGAATTTTTCGATGAAACTTGGGACAATGAACTACTTCAATGTGTACAAGCAGTAGATAACCTCCTTGCAAATGAGGACATTTTACACCCTCAAAGACTACAATGTATATTCCATGATAATTATGAAATTTCTGACAATGAAATGTTAGAAAGTTTAATAAATTATGAAACACAATCACATTAAAAAAAATGCTTAAAAAATAAAGAAAATAAAAAATAATCAACAAAAACAACAATCAATTAACATACAGCATTTGAAAAGTCTATCATTCATTTTTCATTGCAGTACGCTGCCCAGAACGCTTCCCGGTTCGCGGACCGGGCGCTCCCCACGCAAAAAAAAAAATTTTTTTGTTTGTTTTTTTTGCCCCGCGGGGCCCTTTTAAAACCTCCACATTAAACCTAGGGGGTCAGGGAGGATCTAGTATGCCCCCTTATTGTAATTTTCGCCTTTGTTTTGGCCTCCTCTTGTCTCTCAATCCTACCGAGAGACAAGATGGCGGCCGCTCCGGACTGTTTAGAATGTTGACAGACACCGGAGAGCCAATCAGCTTCGCTACGCAAAGTTCCGGTACGCGTCAGGTCCGCGGACCGGAGCGCTGCCCGGAGCGCGCTTACAGATATATATCTTTTTTTAAACGTTAATTTCTCAAAATCCACTGGAGCACATATATTGAGACCTAGAAAAGGCACATCGGGCTACCAGTCCCTACAATTTTGCCAAGTTTCGTGCAAATCCATTCAGCCGTTCGGGCTAAAAGTGAGGCCAACCGCCCTATGGAAAACTCAATGTTAAAAACACGTTTTGGGACCCCCCTTTTTTCCCGGCCCCCCCTGGACGAACCCCCCCCAAATTTTCAGGGGCTGCTCAGAAACAAAATGTTCCATTTTCCAGAAAATTTCAGCCAATTCCGTCCTCAAACGCCAAAGTTATTAGACATAGAATTTTCAAAAATCCCATAGGGAAAAAATCCTAACTATATATACCTACTGGCGACCGCCAGTAGGTAATATATATATATATATATATATATATATATATATATATATATCGTAGCAGCAAATGTCCCAGTACGAGAGAAGCAACTTTATGGCTGGTGCTGGCGGCGGGGTCCGGGACGCCCTCGCAATTAATGTTAGACAGCAAGAATTCTTCAAAAAGAAGACACCGCACACCACTTCGCATTAAACCTCAATTTAATTCACTGTAGGTTCCCCACATGAATTAAATTGAGGTTTAATGCGAAGTGGTGTGCAGTGTCTTCTTTTTGAAGAATTCTTGCTGTCTAATATATATATATATATATATATTCACTGAAAAAACCATAGGTTATACACCATATATAGTTAGGAATTAGCATTTAAAAAACCTTATTTTACTCACACAAAACCATTGAAATTCCATATATAGTTAGTTGTACTAACTATATATCGCGCACCCGCAATCCACTGCTGATCATGTCACATATTACATCATTCATGACATGGTCAGTGACATCACTGATGACATCACTGATGACATCTCAAATGACATCACTGATGACATCACTGATGACATCTCAAATGACATCACTGATGACATCACTGATGACAACATCCAGTGACTGTATTTTTCTGTAAAGTTAAAATATGTCTTACATATTGAAGAATGAGTGGATGTATAAGTGTCTTGATGAAGGATTTAGTAGGTGCATGACTGACTGTATGAGTGAGTGGTTAAATGTGTCTCATTGAGTGCATGGGTTAGTGACTAAACTGTCTTAATTTGTGCATCATTATGTCTGTTGTTCTGTAAACTGCTGCATGTGTTGATCAGTAGCTATATGAGTAACTATATGGGTTATTGATTGGTTGCCCAAGCATTTGTATGGGAGACTGAGAGTGTGTGTGGGTGGCTGGGAGGTGTATGACTCTGTGCATAGATGTATGGGTTCAAAAGTGCATGTGGAAACAGCTGTATGGGTGGTTGACTGTGTGCATGACTGTATTGGTGAGTGAATGGATATCTCAGTGCTACATGTCAAAGTAAGTACATATGTAAAACACAGTACATGTGAGAGTTGACATATATAAATAACTGTGCATAAGAGCCAGTGAATGTGTGAGTGGCTGTATGGATCATTGTGAACTTGTATCAGGGATTGTATAAGAGAGTAAATATGTGTTAGTATATGTTTGAATAAGTAAGGTGTGTATAACTGTATAGTTGAGAAAATGGAGGTGTGATTGATTCTTTGCATGACTGACTAGGTGTGTATGTAACTCTATGGATGAGTGACAGTCTGTGAGTGTCTGTTTACACTTACTGTATCTAAGGTTATATTAGAGTCTGAAGAGCTTCATCGTATTATCACATGAATGATGTCATCAGTGATGTGATCAGTAATGTCAAATGAGATGTCATCAGTGATGTCATCAGTGATGTCATTTGAGATGTCATCAGTGATGTCATCAGTGATGTCATTTGAGATGTCATCAGTGATGTCATCAGTGATGTCACTGACCATGTCATGAATGATGTAATATGTGACATGATCAGCAGTGGATTGCGGGTGCGCGATATATAGTTAGTACAACTAACTATATATGGAATTTCAATGGTTTTGTGTGAGTAAAATAAGGTTTTTTAAATGCTAATTCCTAACTATATATGGTGTATAACCTATGGTTTTTTCAGTGAATTTTCAAGGTTTTGTAAATGCTAATTCCTAACTATATATGGTCTATAACCTATGGTTTTTTCAATGAATTTCATTGGTTTTTTAAAAGCTAATATCTATAGCTGTAAAATTTATTCTTCTTTAAATCCAAAAATATATTTTATATGTTTATTAATAATTTTTTTTAAATATTTTTTTTGTTTCGCTCCCGGTCCGCGAACCGGGAAGCTTCCCGTTAGCTCAATTTGATTCCGCGATCCGGTCCGCGAACCGGTAAGAAATCAACATAGTGACGGTATCGCGTTGCCGCGTAATGCGTCTTATGACGTACTGCGTTAGCGCACCCGGAAGTGCCCCGGGGCGCGGACCGAGGCGCGAAACGCAACTCCCCGGAAGCGATCCGCGGCGCGAAAGCGCGACGTATCGCGTTGCTGCGAAATGCGTCTTGTGACGTATCGCGTTAGCGCACTCGGAAGTGTCCCGGGGCGCGGACCGAGGCGCGAAGCGCAGCGAACCGGAAGCTAACCGGGGAGCGTTCCGCAGCGCGTAACATGAGCGTTAGAGGTCATGTGACTTGTTAATAAAACTTTTAGTTTCATAATTATGGAAGGCTAGGTCAGGTGACCTAAAAATAACACTTTTCATTGGTTGAGAAGTATTGTTTTTTCCAAATGATGAAAACCACTCCTTCTTTCCTCACTCTGACTTTCATTATTGTGAGAGGAAGACCTATTTTGCTTCTTGGAAGACCTATTTTGCTTGTGTGAAAATGGCTTCATTGATTGCTGCAGCTGGTGCACCCCCACCACCACCTCCACCTCCTCATGGGAAGAGAGGACCACCTCCCCAGGTGGTTACCAACACTGAGGAGGAAGATGAAGAAATGGATGAGGAGGGAGAACAACCACAATTCCTGGAAGAGTTGCCCCGGGTTTCAAGAAAGAAAGCCAGTTTCATCTGGCAGTTTTTTTCCATCCCTCCTGGCCAAAAAAAGGTCAATGCCAGGTACGCAACATGCCTCATATGCAAGGAACAATTGTCCAGAGGGACGGACAAAAAATACAGTTATGGTAATCACACCATGCATAGGCACATGACGAGGAAACATCCCCTAAATTACAGCCGGGCGGAATTAAGGGATATGATGGACAATCCTAGACCAACTCCTGTGGCGAGACCAACAACATCGGTTTCTTTAACACCAGAGGAGGCACGGGAAACTGTGCCAAATATCCAACCAAATTTTGGGCATATGATACATTTATGTATGCACTGTCGTGCATTATTAGCTTGTGGCAACATGAGCATCAATGCACTCAACCTTGCATATGAACACCATGATTGCCCTAACCGCCCCCAGTAATTTTTTTTTGCTCCTGTTGAGCCCTTTTCAACGCCTGTTTTTTGTTGTTTCCCCCCCCCAAAAAAACCAAAAAAAATATAAAATCGTTCAAAAAATACAAAAAAAACAAAAAATGTTCAAAAAATACAAAAAAAATATAAAACAAAAATATAAAAAAAAAAGTTCTTTTCAGAACTACCTTCCCTTTCCAAAAAAATTGATACAATGTTTAGCACTCTGGCAAGCTCTATTTCTTTTGGTTCGCTCCCGGGTTAGCTTCCCGGTACGCGGACCGGAAGCTAACCAAAAAATTTTTTTTTTTTAAAAAAAAGTGTAAGTATAAGGAAAGTAAACAGAGAGTGATGTTAAAAGAAAGACAGCTATAGGGAGTAAAGAAGAGATACGGTTTAATAGATCTATTTACCGAAGAAAAGACAGAAGAGGGTATAATTGTGAAAAACAAAATAGATAACGAAGTGAAAGAAAAACAAGCATTGGCATAGCCAATAGGTCTCGCCTTTGGGACCTTCTAAGTATTTAGTTATGCAGCATAATATCCTTGGTGCAGCAACATCAACTGTTGCATGGTTAAACACGTATAAGGTCCCAAAGGCGAGACCTATTGTCTATGCCAATGCTTGTTTCTTAAGTAGAATTGCAATACGTCTGACTCTTCCATGTGAAAAGATCTTATCTTGTGCTCTAAAGATTGCTAAAGTCTCGACAGAGAACAGGCTAGGCTGTAAGTAGGGTTAATTGCGCTTGGTGATCTGTTTGAGGGAGCGTCTGCTTTGCCTGGTGTCTTTGGAGAGCAATTTTGATTGTTATACTGGACAATATAGCCCTAATGTAAATAACATAGGGGCATATTATCAACATAGGCAATAAAAGTTTTGCAGCTTTTATCGGCAGAAATGTGTCGCTAAAGCTGCTTTTGCGGCAGAAAACTGCCGCTAAAGCCGCTTTTGCACCAGTTTTCTGCCAATAAAAAGAGCAATAATTTTATTGGCTGTATTCATAATATGCCACTTAGTGTGCTTCAACTACACAGAGAAAGCATTATGAACAAATAGTGATACAGTGATCAGTCAAAGACACTAAGAGTAATAGAGACGGAGTGAGTGAACAAGAGTGAGGAACTATGAGAAGAGAGGGACTGAGAAAAAGAGTGGAAGGAGTTGAGTAAGTAGGTAATAGAGAAAGGAATGAGGGAAGTAGCAAAGGCAGGAAACTGAGGATTAAAGAAATGAAGCTGTGGAACTAATAGTAGTTCAATGTGATAGAAATGTAACGAAAAGAGTACAAAATATTTACCTTATAATTGTCGTTAAATTACTCACTTTTTGTTTTTATACTTTCAATCTGTGAAAGAGAGAACAAACATTTTAAAAATATAAAAACATGTATTAAAAAATTACAAAAGACAAGGGCAAAGATTGAAGGACAAACAGTTTTTCAACAACTTTGACACTTACAGAAGCTACACAGTCCTAAAGATATACATTTTAAACTAACACTATCTTGATGCAGATGAAGTGAGGCCTATCTTAAAACATGGTGCATATTTTGCATTGCTGTTGTTTCAGAAAAGTGTTGCAAGACACTAAAATTTTAAATAATTGCTTCAGGATGCCAATAAGATGTCTACTATCCAGAGTTTTGTTTCAGGTGAGGCCTACTCAGGGTTGCAGATGAAATTTCGAGTTGTTGAAGAGAATAGAGGACATAATACATGTGAAGGTCTACCAATGAAGTGAGTCATGTCCACTGCAATCTTCAACAAAGTCCAAACCTCCTATGTTTCCCTGGACAGACCTAAACTTGATCTGCACAATGTGATTCGTAATGATAGGAAACACAGGTGATGTAATTGAAATACATGCAATTTATTTTGCTCATTTCACAATCACATCACTTGTGTTTCCTTTGCTTAGGTATCTCATTGTGCAGATGTAGTCTAGCATATGAAAGAATACGCAGAAGTGCAGCACTGCATGCAACAACTTTGACACTTACAGAAGCCTCACCTTCTCCATGCCTCCTACACAGTTCTACATATACATCATAAATGCAAACAGTACAGAATTAATTATACATGTTAAATGGTTTATTTTTGCTGTTCTCAGAATGTATCAAAATTCACTAAAAACAGTGACTTGAAGGTATTCATCATGTAACAGCGGGGAAAAAAAACACAATCAAAATGATTGTGTTTAAAAAACCCATACAACATCAGAAATCAAAATTCAGAACTCCTTAAAGTTAACTTACTTTCCATGACGTCCAAGGATGTCCTATGAACAGCTTACACTCTGTTGTGCTGTTATTACTTTCAGCCCGCCACTTTCTGAAAGAAAATCTCCATCGTTTTTAAAAACATGTTACATACAATAAATGACTTCTTGCTCTCTACCACAAGATTCCACAAGGCCAAATCTTGTCAGAGCCATGTATAACTCTTGGATTTCTTGTTAGCCAATCCCGTCTTTTCGCATTTCCGCAACTTTCAGAATTAAAATGTTGAAGATCATTTTCACAATCCTGGAATAGTAATATCTTCCCCTTCTTGCTCAGTCATGTTCTACATTTCCTATGACACTGATACTGCTTACTATGAAGCAGACTTACACTAACTCTATGACTACTACAATTATTTAATTCTCTACATCACTTTTAATCACAAAGCAATGTAAAACAGTAGACAGCATTGCAGACTTACATTCCCTCTACTCCATGTTTTGATTGGCTGCTTCAATTAGCTTATAAAAAGAAACAGTTTTTCTGAACTCATTCAAAGTGCACTTATTTCTCCATGATGTCCAGTCTTATGGTTAGAAGTTATGTCTCTGAACTACACTTATCCTCAAGGCCAAATTGTGTAGGAGCCATTAGAACTTCTTGAAATTCCACAGAGCACATCCCGAGATTATTTCCCTAAAATTTTGGTTTTAAAAACACCAGGTAAGAGTTTTTAAGGTCATACGGCAATTTTTTTTTGAAAATTAAAACAGAATCATTGCAGAATGACCAGCCATTTCTAGACTTTAAATAAGCTGTGTAATGTCCTGATGTTATTGAAGGGCCGTCATGATATATAATTGCTGCAGTTACAAAAGTCCTTCCTGATATTGACAACTGCGAAGCTACAAAATTTTTAATTAAAGTTGTCAATTTTGTTCCATCAGGCCTACATCGTTGGAACATTAAAATGACGTACTGGCCATATGTTCGTATAAATAATGTGGACGTCATTTCAGATTTACATTGGCTACACTCCATGTTGTGATCAGCTGCTTTTACTAGCTTATTAAAGGAGACTGATTTACTGTCTGGCAAAGTTAAATATATAAATCTTTCTGAGTCTACACTAGTAGTACTTGATACCATACAGTTCTCGCAGTCATACTGCCATTGATAAGAAAGCCCAAACAGCTGATCTACATCTACACCTTCAGCATGTAATACATCAAGCATATACATTAAAAACTCCTGACAATCTTGCTGAATATTTTGAGAGAATTGTGTTTGGCCTGAACATCTGTCTAACAGATTTCGAATTTCAGACACACTTTCTATGTTTCTTCTATCAGTGGTACATTTCTCTAACACAGAATTTAACAAACTGCAAAATCTTTGATCAGAATTGACCACAATCTCTTCTTTTACATTTTTTAGAGAAAACAAAAAATTAATCACTACATTAGCATAGCAGTTGACACCAGAACTGTTTTCAAACTGAAAACCAACAACATCTTCAACAGAATCCTTTTTGTTTCTGCTTGTAATTTTAGGTTCATTGACTTTTTGTCTTTTTGCTACAACCTCCCCAGTATTGTTCTCATTTCTTCGTTTCCGGCCTACCACACGTTTCTCAAACAAAGGATACTGAGGCAAATGTGGCACATACTCTCTTCTTAACCTATTGTATTCCTTAACACAATCTAGATCCGCACAAATGTTTGTGACATCACACTCAATCAAGTACAATCCCGATAAAGTTCTAACTCGTGACAATGCCACATATGCCATACCCTCCTTGAACACAGAACTGCCAATATTCACCAATGCACTGTCTACACTTAAACCTTGCGATTTATGGATTGTCACTGCATATGCCAAGCAAACAGGAAACTGCTTACGGCGAACATATAAGTCTTTTACAAGCAAAAATCTAGCAGAACAACGAGCAATTAGCTGTACTTCCTCAATGCCATCAAATTTAATTTTTAAAAATTCAATTCCATCTCTATTTCTGTATTTTACAAAATCAACAACATTACCCATTGATCCATTTACCAGACCTCTTTCAACATGTAAATTCCTTCTTAAAATTATACGGCAGTTCAAGCACACATTCAGAGTCTTTTCAAAACCTGCAGTTTTAGATATACTCTTCTCTAATGAATCCAATTTTGTTTTCAGATTCTCAGACAAAATAATTGTTGATCCCATATGCTCTACTCTATCAATAGCTTCCAGTTTCACAATCTCTTGCTTTTCTAAATGCAACATGTTGTTGTTAAATTTGGCACATTCTGCAAGAGTTGGCATCAAACATATTCCAGATTTCTTCTCAGTAATTTTCTGAAAAATATTCTCAGGCACAACATCTTGTTCTGGATATAAATTTGACAGTAATCGTGCATGTAAAGCTTCTTTCCCATGCTCGGTCACTTTTCCAATTCTAACATCTTGTAGAATAGTCTTGTAAACTTCATCCTTCGCCTGACGCATATTTTCATGCAGTTCAGCATAATTGAAGTTTAACCATATATTGACGTTGCCAATGCTGCCTAGGCACTTCCTGGTATCTTCATGCGTGAGCATTTTGAACACAGGTTGCCCTTTCACTGGTGTCAGCTGCAGAAGATCTCCGAAAACAATGATGTGTTTGCCACCAAATAACACATCATACTCTGTTTTGAGAACTTCTTGCATTCTCAAATGCACAAAGGCAAGCATGACATTGGAAACCATGCTTACTTCGTCAATGATAAGAAGTTTCATTTTCCTCAAGATTCTTGAAACTTCAAAACAAGCATCTCCAGATAGCTTGTGATATTGTAATTTGTTGTCATGCTCCACTGGCAGCATCAGTAAACGATGTAAAGTAATCCCTTTAATATTATGTGCTGCCAGTCCAGTTGGAGCAGTGACAACACAAGACAGCGATGACTCTGTCCTTTCCTGCAAATAGCATGAAATTGCTTTAATGAGGAAACTTTTTCCAGTTCCCGCTTCTCCACTCACGTACAGTCGGACAGGCTTCAACGACGTACATGAGCACTCTTTCTTATCGTGACTTAATCCATGATCAATTTGCATGGTAACTTCGTCATATATTTTCCTCTGCTCAACGTTGAGTTGTCTTTCCAACTCTTCTAAGTTAACCGCATCCTCTTGAGCATGTGCCATGGCTCTTTCCACTTCATTCATAGCAGTGGCAGCTTCATTTTCGATAACAGGTCCTCCTAGTGGATCCTGACTCAATGAAGCAGAACTCTGACTGTCCTGAGAACTGTCTCTGGCAATCTCGGCTGCAATCGTTGCTTCCTGCTCAATTTCCGCATTCAACATTTCTACATATTTGGGAAAAGCAGGACATTCTATGGTCTCCTTGGCGGCATTGAAAGAGTCTTCGTAACAGAGGAAATCTCCAAGCAGTTCCTCTTCTGCACGCCAAGGCTTGAAAAGTTGCAAAAGTGCTAAATAGAAAAACTCCTTTTTTTCAGGAGATTCGCCACTCAATTTTCGATGGTTTACCAAGTGGCATTTTCTTTGCTTGACCAGACATCCCTCACTTCCTATTACAGCATACACTCCTTTCTCAGTATCTTCTTTGATGTTCCTCTTGAATATGTAATTTTGCAGAACCTCATACAGACAAACATTCTCGAGGTGACTGCTTCGATTTGGATAATATGTATCCAACATGTTTGTCTTCAAAATGTCGGTACTGTTTGGCTCCTTTTCCGCCAAATACTCAATTTCCCGCACAGGTTTGAGAACTCGATTACGCGTTGCAGCAAGACCAAGACTCGCCCAAACGATACTCCTGGACTTGGCATAGAGACTTGCTGAAGACAACCAGTCAGAACATTCGTACGCTCCGATTTCTCGATGCGACAACATCTTCAGACTGAAACTGTACAACTTCTTGCTGAGGCTCTTTTCATGGGAAATGTCCTCCCACATATCCTTCAATTCTGTCTTCTCTTTTTTGGTGATGTAAGACGTCACATACCGAGCCACAGCCATACAGTTATCAGCCACAAACTGTATATCCATGTTAGCATTCCACATGGACAAAATCACCGGGTTGTAGTCGTTGATGTACTTGGACTCTTCGTTCCTCTTCAAATTGTATGTGTTTTTAGGTGATTTCTTCATGACATTGTGTCGCAGCGAAGACATCAAACTGTTTACTCTTCCTTTAGAAATCACCGGTCGTGGAAAGCCGAAACGACATTTAGTGTAGAACTTGTCTTTGTTTCGGAATTTACGACGGCAGTACTTTCCACATCGATGGCTTTGGAAACGCAGAACTTTTTCTCTTAGGCTTTTCTTCTCCTTTGCGTTTGGAACAGCACACGTAGAATACTGTTGGATGAAACTCATCACTGAGTCTTCTGGATCCGTTCCAAATTTAGGTGCATCCTTGATCCACAGCAACATATGTATATGAGGAGCACCTCTTGCTTGGTACTCCTTTCTCCAGAAGAAATCCAACACCTCTCCAAGAGGTGGATTCTTCTTATTCATGATGAAAGACATCATAGCTTCAAATCTATGATTGAAGTACCTACATACATTGACTGGATCCAAAGAGCACAGTTCTCCGGGTGTCTTGAATTCGATGTTATCTACGTTAGCATTTGCCTCTCGTAGAAATTCAAGTAAGTCTTCCCAGCCATACTCGGCACAGCTCAGAGTGAGGAACCATGTGGGAGTACCTAAGTTCCTCAGCATACATTTTAAATCACCATGACGACGGTACCAGTACTCATTAGTACCACGCTGACACGCCATGAGATTAATCAGGTGAGAATCCAAAATACTATCTTGGACATTGACTTTATCCATAAAGTCACTTGCCGAGATGTTTTGCATGTGTATACCACTTTTCAAGATGTGGTTCACTGCATATGACAGTCCAGACAGATCGCTTTCAAACAGGAGATGAAACAAATAAGGAATGCATTGTCGAAACCTAGCATCTCCTGCATACAATCGCAAAGTCCGGTATTCAGAAGCAGGAATTTGATGAGGTCGCTCATCATATCTTCCTCCCTGACCTGTTGGAAAAAGCTGTGGGAAACACCGAGCTTCCAAACTTTCCTCCCAAACACTAATGGGACTCCCTTTGGCTTGTTTCATTTGAAACAACTCAATAGCATTCCCCATGACTTCCTTGGAATGCAAAGGATGAACACTATAATGTTCATATATTTCTTCACTAGTAGAGGGTTCTACTTTCTCAATTTGACCAGCACACAAATCGCTATCCTCTTCCTCACTTACTTCCTCTTCTGCAACATATACATTCTTATAGTATTTATTTTTTTTTTTCAAATACAATGTTGCCTTTTTGACTTTCCTAACATCTACTAAATCTTGCCATATTTTCTTATTCTTTGTCGGAACCCCATTAACTAAGATAACCAGAGGTTCCTCTTCCACTTTTTCTACTCCAATTGTGTTAATGTTTTTCTTCAAATCTAGAGGCAAATAAACAACTCTTCCCTTTAATCCTCTCTGTAAATCTGATGGAGGCAATTTCCCTGTCTTTGGCTCCATTCTTACAATAGCCTGAAAGGGATGGATACTTTGAATCAAAATAGATTCATAAGTATTTAAATCCTTCAATTCAGAAGGAATCTCAACCAATTCCAGATTATTATGAACTGCTCTAGCAGGCATCTGGTTTTGATTTAATTTGCAACAACAATAAGTACACACACGTTGATCCAATCCCAAATGAAAACAATTTTCTACCATCAAGTATGTTGCAAAATCCTTCCATTCACTATTATTTTACCTTTCACTTTTTGCATATAAATCCACTAACTTAGTCTGATTCTTATAATAAGTGCGTCGACAACACACACAAGTGAAATTAGGCCTCTCACTTGATTTCACCTCAAACGTCGCAATTTCCCTCTGGAAATTATCTGTACTGGAAACCTGTACACTATCTTCCACATGACCCTCTTCTTCTTGCTCAATTTCAACATTCTCCTCTTTACTTCCAAAGTAACAAAACTCAATTTCTTCACATATATTCTTCACATCTATTTCAGAACCATGCAAAAGAGCAGCGCATAATTGTTTCAGCATAATTGCTGGACTCTTAGCATAATACAACATTCTAACTAATTTCCTCACTTTGTTATGATGCACTGCTAGCATCCTGAAATGATGAAAAACACTCTGGCATACTCTCCTGGAAAGACAAGCCAGTGAATGACCATGCAAACCTGTCACTTCTCTTACTCTGCAAGGATCTAATTCTTGCAACAACATCATTTTCTGCTTCAAACTTTTTTTATTAAATGACCGTACAAAATCACAAAGCAAATTGATGGAATCCTGTCGCACACTGCAAATACTACTACACTTCCAGGTGTACACAGGACCCTTACCACGTCTTCCTAAAACCTCATTACCTAACACCTCTTCTGCCTCTGTTGTCACAAGTTTTTCTTTTTCAACTGGACAACCATCTTTCACTTCATAAGCACGACCACTGGTGTCAACTGCATGCACCAAATCATTATCCTGGAAATAACTCTCCTCATTAAAAAATGCCTCACAGCTTGAACTATGCATCCATTCTCCAGAAAAAACTTCACAAAAATTACTACGATTAACTATTCTCTTCCATCTACTATTTCTTTTGAAATCAAAAATTGCCTTGTTTAGCTTCCTAATTCTATTGATTATCAAAATAAATAACTTACGTTTAATTTCAAATGCCTGATCAATAACTTTCTCAATTTTTTTTTTCTCTTATAAAAAACTAGTTTCTGTTGACCTTTCTTAATATTTTTTAACAAATTGCCAATTATCCTGTTCCGGAACATTCGTTTACGAATCTCCCTAAACTGTTGTTTCCTTCTACTATCATGCACAGATTTATCTCTTGCTCTAGCAGTAACATTTTTCATTGTCCTTTCCTTTCCATTTGATTTCCTTCTCGTTTTATGGACTGAAACATTTTCTGTAGTAATATTTTTTTTACTACAAATATTTCTTATGAAATATTTAGAGCTCTTACCCGGTGCTTTCTTCGTGGCTTGAGAAATCTTTTTGTTAGAGGACTGCTGCGTTTTTTTTTTCACCTGCTGTCTTTGACGTTTTGCAGCCTTTATCTGTCTTTCTATTGTAGGCATGGTGAAATCTTGAAATGATCTGCAGTTGAATCTGTGGAAAAATATAATAAAAAATGTATTAACCATTATTACCAAACAGTAAATCAGTAACAGTGATCAAAAACTTAACACACTACTTGACATTTTAATTAGAAGATTTTTTAGTCGTTGGCAAATTTACAATACAGAAATACCAGAAAAGAAATGACATTTATATTTAAGTTACCTATGCTATTTTATATGTGAATCTGATCTAATTTTATGAGCATATTTTAATATTTTATTGAAGACACTACACATAACCTGTTTTTGAAGGTGTCTTTCTTTTTAAATTAAACAGTTTACCTTTTTACTTTTTATTAATTATACATTTTAAAAATAAATGTTTATATTTCCAAAGGCTCAAGCAGGTCAGCTTCCCATCCTATATCATATAGTTCGGACAAATCTGCATCCTCATCACGCTCTTCTTCATCCTCAGGATTTAAATCATCCAAAGGATCAACATCCACTGATGTTTCAATTACAAGTTCAATGATGAGGTCAAAATCAACTGATTGCAGATTGTCGCACATGTTGAGGTTGTCTTTATCTTTAAAGAAAGATAACAACAATGAGATGTTGCAAGGTAAGAGACAAATCTCAGAGATTATAATAGTAAAATTGTTTAACAAGAGTAACATTTTGCAGCTATTATTTAGCCATGTCCAGCGATGCTGAGCAGGTGAAGCCTATGTCTAATTTTTCACTGAACAGGACTCATCTCTTCTTAACCTTGGATAAGCCTCACCGACTCTGTGTCCCCTGCACATACTTAAATGTAAAGGGGCAGATTTATGTTAAATAGCACATCCCCAAGCATGCACCAGTTAACGTGCACCACTGCTCTGCCACCCATGGTGTGCCGCATTTACAATCAGATAGGAGAAAGCTGCGTCAAAACCCTGCGCCTGCTTGAAGCTGGCATAGGTCTTGACGCAGCATTGTGGAGATGGGGCACCCCTGAGCCTTGCTGGAGCTGCATCGCACTTGCGATACAACTCCAGCAATGCGCCACCTTTACGGCACAGATGCGTCACACATCTGTGCCGTTTTTGCCCCATGCTGCGCCGCATTGTAAATGCAGCACACCATGGGTGGCGGAACAGCGGCGCAGGATGACTGGCACATCCCTGGTGATGCGCCAGTCATCATAAATCTATCCCTAAGCTTCTTATCTTGTTAGAGATGAACTGCCATATGTATCATCAAACTATTTTGCATTTCCTAAATAGCGAATTTTAAGGAATAAATAGCGATTCTTTACCATTCCTAATTTGCGATGAGCAAATTGCTAATTGCAAGTTACCCATTCATTTCCATGGGCTAGGAGGCTCATAGGAATGAAGGTTTCATTTGCGATTAGCAATTTGCTCATCACAAATTAGGAATTTTTCCAAGGGTGCAGGGGTGTCTCAAGAACACCCTGCTGCACCCCTGAAAAAAAAATTGGGGGGCATATGGCACACATACATGCCCTAAGGGCATGTGTTGGCGTCATATGGCACCTTTTGTTTTTTTGAAAAAAAGCTTTTTGAAAAGAATTCACAAATTACCACCAATTTACCACAATAGTTTCCAAATCCTTAATGTCATTTTTTACATAGTTTTTGTTTGATACATTGCATTTAAGTAGTCACAACATTTGCAAATCCTTCAGTGCAATTGCAAAATAAGGAATAGCAAATTTTGCTACTCCTTATTTTGCATCAAACTTGTTTGATACATACCATTTGTCTAATTAACATTCGCAAAGGCCAAAATTCGTAGAATTTTGATCTTTACGAATGCTAATTAGCTTGATACATATGGCCCCAAGTGAGGCCTGTCTTGCGACATGGTGCATCTTTTGCATCACTGCTGCATCGGTTTCATGTGGTACGTTTTTTTTACACCATGACATATCTGCCTAAATGCATCAATTTGTAATGTTGTCGCCTCATAGCAAATCTTTTTCACCGCCGCTGCATCAAAAAAGTGACGCACAGTGGCAGAAAAGAGGCATACACCTATCATAAATCTGTCCCTAGCATTTTAAATGATTAATCCAGGATGACAATAAGGTGTGGCCTATCCAAAGGTTTGTTTAAGGTGAGGCCTACTCAGGATTGCAGATTAAAGTTACGCTTGATGAAGAATACAGAGGAGATAATACATGTAAAGCTCTACCAATGAAGTAAGTGATGTCTACTTCATTGCGCCAGTCAGCATAAATGAATCCATAAGCTTCTTATCTTGTTAGACATCAACCGACATATGTATCATATAACTATTTTGCATTTCCAAAAAAGCGAATTTTAAGGAATAAATAGCGATTCTTTACCATTCCAAATTTGCGATGAGAAAATTGCTAATTGCAAATTACCCATTCATTTCCATGGGCTAGGAGGCTCATATAAATGAAGGTGCAATTTGCGATTAACAATTTGCTCATCACAAATTAGGAATTTTTTCCAAAGGTGCAGGGGTGTCTCAAGAACACCCTGCTGCACCCCTAAAAAAGAAATTTGGGGGCATATGGCGCACATAATTTTTAACAACATTCCTTTACCTCAAAAACGATTTTCAAATCATAACTTCAAAACACTACACATGGGAAAATTACTTAAAATGTCCTTAAGACACATAAAAGCGTTTTTTGATTGGCTTTCCTGCATGGTAGGGTCACTTTTAACATGGCTATGTAACACAAACATTCAAAAACAAAATTTTCCATGCACATGTGGGAGCATATTTACAAGCAATTTGCGCCACAGAGAAAGGTCTTACACTAAAATGAGAAAAATAACATCAGGGACAGTCAATTGCCTTATAAAGAAGCATACACCATTATGTCCTTGTCATGAATTTAAAAACAATTCCTTTTCCCCAAAAACGATTTTCAAATCATAATTTCAAAACACTGCACATGGGAAAATGACTTAAAATGTCATTAAAACACATGAAAGCGTTTTTTGATTGCCTTTCCAGCATGGTTGGTTCACTTTTAACATGGCTATGTAACACAAACATTCAAAATCAAAATTTTCCATGCACATGTGGGAGCATATTTACAAGCAATTTGCGCCACAGAGAAAGGTCTTACACTAAAATGAGAAAAATAACATCAGGGACAGTCAATTGCCTTATAAAGAAGCATACACCATTATGTCCTTGTCATGAATTTAAAAACAATTCCTTTTCCCCAAAAACGATTTTCAAATCATAATTTCAAAACACTGCACATGGGAAAATGACTTAAAATGTCATTAAAACACATGAAAGCATTTTTTGATTGCCTTTCCAGCATGGTTGGGTCACTTTTAACATGGCTATGTAACACAAACATTCAAAATCTAAATTTTCCATGCACATGTGGGATCATATTTACAAGCAATTTGCGCCACATAATTCATAATTTTCTCCTTAAAGCACACTATTCTCTATCTAAATTAAAGAAATATTTTCTCACCTTAGCAAATACTTTGAGTTTGAAAACAGTCTCAGAAACACACCAATTTGTCTTCAGCAGAGCAAAAGGTATGCACTCCAGAGTCTGCAGCTATCAAAAGCACAGAAATGCTGTAATTCTTCACACATATTTCTCATGTCACCCAATCAAAACTCTTCCCTCACTTTTTTTCAAATGAAAACCCTTCCCCCCTCTGCCCTTTCTGCCTATTTTGCATAGCAACCACCTCTTGGAAGACTTCTGGTGTTTGCAAGTTCACACAACTTTGTTGCAATTGAACTCTGAACTCTCAGTGCACCTGCATATCCAGTGCATTCTTTCATTTAATGATTTTTTATTGACCATTCAAAATACATCTTTCAAAGAACACATCCGTGCACCCTAACTTTCTGTTTTCATCAATCAAAATCCACCAATCACTGTTACTGCTTCATGAACACAGAAACTCCACAGTTTTTTTTTCATTTTACACTCTCATTTTTTCAACTGCCATTTCATTGCCACACTTCATCTGACTGCAGGAGAACCTTCTCTCACCATGTTTTCTGTCTGGATTGTTGGACATAGTTATATTCACTGGGCTCAAAGGTACGTTGAAAGCAGGAATTTACCTAACCTCAATTTACAAGATGTGGAAATTAAGTGGTTTGGCCACAGAGGATTAAAATGTCACCAATTGATACCATTGGTAAAAACCTTTATGCATTTGCCAAAACCTGACCTGTTAATTGTGCACTGTGGAGGTAATGACTTGGGCACTTTGACTGGTGTAGGTCTGGAAATGCTTTTAAAGGACACCTTTGAGCAATTGATGGCACTTTTTCCTCAGACTGCCTTGGTATATTCAAATATATCTAGTTTAAGTGGGCACTCGCACAGCGTAGGTAAACTTGAGTTGATACGGTTGTAATGAATTGTAGCGTGCACTCGGATGAACACTGTCTGTACCAAACAGTGAAGGCACAAGAGCTAAGAAGTCTGAAGGTTCCCCTACTCGGAGGGGAACAAACCGATGCACAGCATGTAGACCTTGGTCTTATTCACTATACGTTTTTGATGAAAAACAATCTGATTGTTGGATTATCAAGTGTTTTATTCTTCACATGGTATGTTAGTATTCATCTGTGTATTATACATCAAAAGCAATTTGCTGGGTAATCCATAATTCAATCATTATAATCCATTATAATCCAAAACACAAATTCCCGATGCATTTCGGGCAGACGCCCTTTCTCAAGGGAAATGCTCTACAAAAAAGAAACAAATTGAACCAACATTAATAATATGCAGGCGGTTCAATATTCGACCGAATAGCAGCGTGTTGAAGCCAGATTTAAAGTGACTAGACAGCAAGTGACGAAGGTTCAAAATGAAATGTGACTCAAAAGTACCGGAGAAGCCAAGTGAAGTCTGGTAACCCGAGAGGTGCATACGAAAGAGAAACGGAAATGATAGCAAAAGGTTACGTAAGAGTTGCTAGACCCTGTAGCGGGTGAAAACAAACATCAATCTGCTTGGTAGCGCTCAAGTGAACTTACTTGAAATTGTTAGTAAAGTGCCTCGCGGCATAACAGCGGTGTGATGATACCAATGCAAGAGGTTCAAACGCGTGTTTAAATAGTGTGTAAAACATAAAGGTAGGACCCAAGATGTGCAATTAGTGAACAGTGAAGAAGGACATTGAACAGAGAAAATCAGTCGCCATCTTAGAACGGGTGTAAAAACAAAAAATAAATGCCAAAAGGTACATTATATAAACCATGTGGATAGACATAAAGTTCTTAATGAATCATAAGTAACACAAAAATTCAATTCGGTCGTTCAGCCCATTCGGTACCATCGTGGAAAGGAAACGGATCCAAAAGTTCTCGCGTTTTAGTAAAGTGTTCTTGTTGTTGTGAGTGACTGGTACTTGTTCC
The DNA here is from genome assembly GCF_964261635.1 of Lissotriton helveticus. Lineage (NCBI taxonomy): Eukaryota > Metazoa > Chordata > Amphibia > Caudata > Salamandridae > Lissotriton > Lissotriton helveticus. The sequence goes on from NC_136067.1 coordinate 1,014,500,358, forward strand.
AAGATCAAAAATTTCAGTTGTGCAACTGTATGTCTGGATTCAGCAAAGTGAGAAGCAACTGTGGATTTCAGATTGTTAGTACGTATATTGCTTTTATGTTCTAAAATCCTTGTGCGGATTTTACGTTCTGTATGACCCACATAGCATTTCCCGCATGGACACTTCAATAGGTATATGACATTATTTGAGTTGCAAGTGGCGTTTACTTTCAATTTGATTTGATGTCCTTTCATGGGGTGACAGATAACATTACCAGAAATGCAATTGTTACAATTCGAGCAGTTGTAACAAGGTCTCAGTCCTTTGTAGATCCTGGGTGTGTTATCAAGATTAGGTTTGGATATGATTTCCTTCAAATTTCTACCTCTTGTGAATGCAAAGATGGGTGGTTGGTTAAACAAACCCTTAAAATCAGGTTCAAGGGTGAGAATAGACCAGTGTTTACGAATGATGGCTTGAAAACGGTTGGATGTTTTTGAATATTTAGATACAACCACGATGCGTTCTGATTGTTCTTTGTGCTTGGGTTGCAACAAGGCAAGCCTACTTTTCTTGTCAGTTCTTGCCATGGCAAGATCCAGTATGGGTGTGGGATATCCTCGTGCTCTGAGTCTATCCAATGTATGTTTCATCTGTGTTTTGCATTCATTCTCATCAGAAACTATTCGTTTGATCCGTAACAGTTGTGCGTAAGGTAGATTATTTTTGAGACCAGAACGGTGAAAACTGCTGTAGTGGAGGGTTGAGTTTCTGTCTGTAGGCTTACGGTATACCGTGGTGAACCAGTTGCCTTGACTCCTGTGAATTTCCACGTCTAGATAATGTATGAGACTATCACTGTGTTCCCATGTAAATTGGATTCTTTGATTGAACTCATTCCATGTTTCCAAAAAAGCATTCAAAGTGTCTGTATTGCCCTCCCATAGGAGAAAAATGTCATCAATGAAGCGTAGGTAGAGACGTCCATGTTTTTGCCAACTGCTCTGAGTCATGATGTAAGATTCCTCGAATTGCTTCATATAAATGTTAGCATAGCAGGGAGCTGCCGAATTTCCCATAGCAGTGCCATTGAGTTGGAGCATCCACTTGTCTTTGATAGAAAAATAACTGTGATACAGTGTATAGATGGTCAGTTGCATTAGGAATAGTTTGAGATCTGCATCAAGATCGGACGAGGCTAAAACCTGTTCCACAGCTTCAATGCCTCCATCATGTGGAATGGAGGTATACAGTGAACAGACGTCCACCGTACACATGATGAGTCGAGTATTCTTGTGCTGATTCATGATGGATTCAATCTTGAGTAAGAAGTCAGTTGTATCTTTGACATGTGATCTGGTGGCTAAGACAAATGGTTGCAAATATTTGTCCAAGAATTTGCCGGTGTTTTCATGCAAGCTTCCTCTTGTCGACACGATGGGCCGAAAAGGGGGATGAGTAGGGTGCTTGTGCATCTTGGGCAACATGTAGAGAACCGGTGGTCTAGGGTTGGATGGTGTTAAAAATCTACGGGTCTTATCATCAATTGTGCCTTGATCAAATGCAGCCTTAACAATGAGTATGAGTTCTTGTGCGTACTCCTTGGTTGGATCTCCTGTAAGAGAATCATAGGTGTTTCTATCATTGATATGAATTTCCACTTGTTGGTCATAAAAGGTGGTGTCCATAACGACTAGGGCTCCACCTTTGTCTGCGTTCTGGCAGGTAATAGATGGGTCATCAGCCAATCTCTGGAGGATATTTCTTTCCTTCCGGGTTAAGTTCCCACGTTTTATGTTGGATTGAAAGGGCAAGTTCAAGATTTCCTGCTTAATCAGATTTTCAAAAGCGTCTATGATCTTATGACTCTGTGGTGGCATAAATGTGCTATGAGGTCTCAGTCCTCTAAGCATGTCTTCTTCCTGTGTGGGAACAGGGTTGATGTTGGTGAAAAAATGTCTTAAACGCAAGTTGCGGGTCAATTTAAAAGCACTGACTTCCAGTTCCAAAGTGTTGATCGTGGTGGTTGGAACGAAGGATTGACCCTTTTGTAACGTGTTAATTTCATCTCTGGTAAGTACGGTGGAAGATATGTTGATAACCAGGTTATCTTGAGTATTTATCGTCTGCCCTTGGTTTTCTTTTTGACTTGTTGAGGTGACTTTCCTGTTTCCTCTGCGGGTTTTTCCCCCCCTGGATCTTTCTGTTGGTCTGGACCCGACTCTAAAAAATGTACCGAGGAATCTGTTGATGTACTCGGTGTTTGTGACCCAACTTCTGGTGTTGTGCGAGTTGGTCTGGATCTGTTGTCATCTTCTGAGGATGATGTTTCAGTGGCTGAGGCAGGGTTGTAGGGTTTGTTCGAGCGTCGGCGGGCATACACCTCTGCCCAGGTGTATACCTCGCCGAGCTTATAATCAATAGTATCCCTTTTGAACTTCCGTAGTTTTCTCTCCTGGGTTTCTCGGGTGTGTTTTTCCAGTTGGATTTTGATGTCATCCAGCATTTTGTTTAGGTCTTCTGCTGATAGGGAATCGGTCAGTTCCTTTTTAATATTGGTAATTTCCATAGATAGTTCATCCAAGGATTTTGCTAATTCCTCGACGATCAACAGGATCAAGTCGAGGGAACATTTGTTTAATATTGCGTACCAGCGTTCCACAAATTTAACGTTGTTTTTGCATAAAAGAGGCTTGAGTGGGACACGAAGGCCCCGGGGGATCCGTTGTACACGGTGGTACCGTATTAGGGTACTTGCATGTAGTTTCTGGTTGGTTTCCTTTTTTAAGAGGTAGAGCAATTGTTTAAGATTACTTTCTGCGCTGCGGGTGTTGCCAGCAGCGGAGACTTCTTCCTAGATTAAATTGTAAATTGTGTTCGCGTCATCTGTGGTGTAGGCAAAGGTTGACGCTTTTTGATCAGTCATCCCTGAGACTGTGTCAAAGTTCATTTTCAAAGCGCGTGCTGAGGTCCGTGGACAGAGTAAGTAGAGAATCTAGTTTAAGTGGGCACTCGCACAGCGTAGGTAAACTTGAGTTGATACGGTTGTAATGAATTGTAGCGTGCACTCGGATGAACACTGTCTGTACCAAACAGTGAAGGCACAAGAGCTAAGAAGTCTGAAGGTTCCCCTACTCGGAGGGGAACAAACCGATGCACAGCATGTAGACCTTGGTCTTATTCACTATACGTTTTTGATGAAAAACAATCTGATTGTTGGATTATCAAGTGTTTTATTCTTCACATGGTATGTTAGTATTCATCTGTGTATTATACATCAAAAGCAATTTGCTGGGTAATCCATAATTCAATCATTATAATCCATTATAATCCAAAACACAAATTCCCGATGCATTTCGGGCAGACGCCCTTTCTCAAGGGAAATGCTCTACAAAAAAGAAACAAATTGAACCAACATTAATAATATGCAGGCGGTTCAATATTCGACCGAATAGCAGCGTGTTGAAGCCAGATTTGGAATACACCTCTGCCCAGGTGTATACCTCGCCGAGCTTATAATCAATAGTATCCCTTTTGAACTTCCGTAGTTTTCTCTCCTGGGTTTCTCGGGTGTGTTTTTCCAGTTGGATTTTGATGTCATCCAGCATTTTGTTTAGGTCTTCTGCTGATAGGGAATCGGTCAGTTCCTTTTTAATATTGGTAATTTCCATAGATAGTTCATCCAAGGATTTTGCTAATTCCTCGACGATCAACAGGATCAAGTCGAGGGAACATTTGTTTAATATTGCGTACCAGCGTTCCACAAATTTAACGTTGTTTTTGCATAAAAGAGGCTTGAGTGGGACACGAAGGCCCCGGGGGATCCGTTGTACACGGTGGTACCGTATTAGGGTACTTGCATGTAGTTTCTGGTTGGTTTCCTTTTTTAAGAGGTAGAGCAATTGTTTAAGATTACTTTCTGCGCTGCGGGTGTTGCCAGCAGCGGAGACTTCTTCCTGGATTAAATTGTAAATTGTGTTCGCGTCATCTGTGGTGTAGGCAAAGGTTGACGCTTTTTGATCAGTCATCCCTGAGACTGTGTCAAAGTTCATTTTCAAAGCGCGTGCTGAGGTCCGTGGACAGAGTAAGTAGAGAATCTAGTTTAAGTGGGCACTCGCACAGCGTAGGTAAACTTGAGTTGATACGGTTGTAATGAATTGTAGCGTGCACTCGGATGAACACTGTCTGTACCAAACAGTGAAGGCACAAGAGCTAAGAAGTCTGAAGGTTCCCCTACTCGGAGGGGAACAAACCGATGCACAGCATGTAGACCTTGGTCTTATTCACTATACGTTTTTGATGAAAAACAATCTGATTGTTGGATTATCAAGTGTTTTATTCTTCACATGGTATGTTAGTATTCATCTGTGTATTATACATCAAAAGCAACAGGGTCTAGCAACTCTTACGTAACCTTTTGCTATCATTTCCGTTTCTCTTTCGTATGCACCTCTCGGGTTACCAGACTTCACTTGGCTTCTCCGGTACTTTTGAGTCACATTTCATTTTGAACCTTCGTCACTTGCTGTCTAGTCACTTTAAATCTGGCTTCAACACGCTGCTATTCGGTCGAATATTGAACCGCCTGCATATTATTAATGTTGGTTCAATTTGTTTCTTTTTTGTAGAGCATTTCCCTTGAGAAAGGGCGTCTGCCCGAAATGCATCGGGAATTTGTGTTTTGGATTATAATGGATTATAATGATTGAATTATGGATTACCCAGCAAATTGCTTTTGATGTATAATACACAGATGAATACTAACATACCATGTGAAGAATAAAACACTTGATAATCCAACAATCAGATTGTTTTTCATCAAAAACGTATAGTGAATAAGACCAAGGTCTACATGCTGTGCATCGGTTTGTTCCCCTCCGAGTAGGGGAACCTTCAGACTTCATATTCAAATATATGCCAAAGACAGAAATGGAGGTGGTCAAACCAATTTTGTCCACAAATTGAGAAGTCGAGGAAGCATGTAAACAAATCTGTTTCAGCTTACATGAGAGACCATGGAATGGGCTCCCTGTACAACAATAACTTGCGTTACTACATGCAAGATATCTACAGAGGAGATGGAGTTCACTTCTCAGATGAGGGCAACAGAATTTTCACTCTGAATTTAAGAATGTGCATTGGTACCTACTTATAAGTACCTAAATGTACCATAAACCCAAAAGCTCTTCTCAGAGCTACCCTACATCTGATCACTCACAATTATTATTTAACTCTAACATTTTTCACTAATTTTCAACAAAGTACGCTACCGGGGCCGCTACCCGGTACGCGAACCGGGAGCTAACCTCGCGAATTTTTTTTTAAAAATGTTTTTTTTTCGCACATATAAGCCTCCTCAGCCACCCTCAGAAAACCTAGGGGGTCAAGATAACTCTACCGTGCCCCCTTCTACCCATTCTGAACATTATTTGCCCTCCATCTTGTATCTTAATTCGACCGAAACACAAAATGGTGGACTCCCGGAACGCTTAAGGTCCGCGAACCGGGGCGCTCAACGGTTCGCGTACCGGGTCGCTCCCTGGGAAGCGCACCATCAAAAAAGGTGGGAAAGTAGTTCACAGAAAAGCCACTGGAGACAATTTCACCAAATATAGATTAGCTCATACTACATACCAATCCCTACCATTTTCACAAATTTGATTGGAATTCCATTTAGCCATTTAGCCTGTAGACCTCTCTAAATACCCTGAGGTAAATTACTTCACAAAACACATCTGAAGTGTTGGAATTGACAACCAATGAAAATGTTACTTTCATTTTCTACTTTTTTTACCTGACATTTGATTGGCTATGTACCTGAATATAAATAAAGGAAGAGAGAGAAACACAGCCATTTTGACTACTACTTCCTGAACTACATTGCAAGATCATTTTCACTCACAACTTAAACTTCTTTTTAGAAGGTGAGATATTATTTTATAAATTTGAAAACATTTTCAGATAGTTATATACTATCCCTCTGTAAGAGTTAGACATTGAGAAAGGCTTCTTTATTATAATTATGGATTGATTTAGGTTTCTGTGGTATAATTATGAATTTACTTAGGCTTCTTCACAGGCACTTTTTAATAGTACTACTTCACGCCTGAAACCATACAGTGCCCATAGATTACTTCTCTGTTATAAACTCACAAGTACCTGTCTGAACTTAAACCCAACAGTGCCCTATCTCTACTGATATATTTATTTTTTATGCAAATTACAGCAATAAAATGGAAGGTGAGCAGAATGTTTCCTTCGAAATTGTTCTGGAGAACAACACAGAAAAAGATATTGAGGACAATGATGACTCAGATTTCATGGATGAATCACGGGACCATGAATTAGTTCAATGTGTAGAATCTGTGGATCATTTACTTCATTATGATGACGGTCAAATGTGGGAACTTATGTTCACTCAACAAGAGGACATATCGGACAGTCAAATGCTAGACGTTCTATTAAATTTTGAAAAACAATCCGAAAAATAAAATTGTATGTAATATTAAAAAATTGTTTGAGTCTTTAATCATTTTTATATGTAATTAATAAACTAGTTAAATGTTAGAAATGTTATTAAATTTTCAACCACAATCACAATAATAAATAATTGCTTAAAAAAGTTAAAAAAATAAAAAATAATCAACAAAACCAACAATCAATTAACATACTGCATTTGAAAAGTCTCTCATTCATTTTTCATTGCAGTACGCTGCCCAGAACGCTTCCCGGTTCGCGGACCGGGCGCTACCCACGAAAAAAAACAAAAAAAACATTATTTTTTTTGCCCCGCGGGGCCCTTTTAAAGCCTCCACATTAAACCTAGGGGGTCACGGAGGATCTACTATGCCCCCTTATGGTTATTTCCCCCTTTGTTTTGGCCTCCTCTTGTCTCTCAATCCTACCGAGAGACAAGATGGCGGCCGCTCCGGACTGTTTAGAATGTTGACAGACACCGGAAAGCCAATCAGCTTCGCTACGCGAAGTTCTGGTACGCTCCCCGGTCCGCGAACCGGGGAGCTGCCCGGTCCGCTGTTACAGATATATATCTTTTTTTAAACGGTAATTTCTCAAAATCCACTGGAGCACATATATTGAGACCTACAAAAGGCACATCGGGCTACCAGTCCCTACAATTTTGCCAAGTTTCGTGCAAATCCATTCAGCCGTTCGGGCTAAAAATGAGGCTAACCGCCCTATGGAAAAATCAATGTTAAAAACACGTTTTGGGACCCCCCTTTTTTCTCGGCCCCCCCTGGACGAACCCCCCCCAAATTTTCAGGGGCTGCTCAGAAACAAAATGTTCCATTTTCCAGAAAATTTCAGCCAATTCCGTCCACAAACGCCAAAGTTATTAGACATAGAATTTTCAAAAATCCCATAGGGAAAAAATCCTAACTATATATACCTACTGGCGACCGCCAGTAGGTAATATATATATATATATATATATATATATATATATATATATATAAATATATATATCCTACTAGTGGTTGCCAGTAGGTAGTTATGGTTAGGACCTCGTTTTCATAGGAAAAGCATTTTTTGACTTGTTTATAATTTTGGCATTGTTTGACCAATCTTCATGAAATTCTCCCTAAAAAGTGTCAAAGTAGGTTCTGGTTGTCATGGAAATTTTGCAGGTGATCCGTGCGGTGGGGACAGACATATAGGGGCACGAAAAATGGGTGCGTTCGTAATATTAATTCCCATAGGAACGCGTTGTTGAATCTACTGCCCCAACCCTGGACCTAATTACACCAAATTTGGCATAACTGTACATGTTGTTATGCAGGTTGTGCTTTTTTTAATTGGTGCAAATCCGTCCAGTAGTTTTTGAGAAATTTAGGGTGAAAATTATAAAAATATCTCTGGCCGCGGATATTTTGAGACAATTTTGTGGTGAAGCAATAATGCAGGCGCCAACGGAAATACTCTGATTGGCTTGATGCAACCTGGACAGAAAGTTGTAGCTGTCATTTTATTGTCCGAAAACGGTTCCCGGGTCAGAAAATTTGTGTGAAAGCCCACATAAGGGATCAGGGTGGAGATACTCTGACCCATGTTGGGTGTGTTAGTGACACAAGTTAGGTTTCCAAATTTCTTTTTTTTTAATTGTGCATGATAATCTTGGCCATGCCACGAAAACCAGTGGGGCCCTTGTGTACCATCGCGGGGACATTGTGACGTCATAGCAAATGATGGTGAAAATATGTAACATTTATGTGTATATATATGTATTTGTGCATACTTGCCGGTTACTGCCACACACTCATGTATTTACTCGCAAACTCACTCAGACAATTATACGCCCATTCACAATCCACTCACACACTTATCCATTCAGTCACATACCCACTCAGATACTCATGCACCCAGTCACAAACCCATTCAGGTACTCATGCATCTACTTATAGACTCACTCAGAGACTCATGCACCTACTTAGAGACCCACTCATAGACACAGTTTCATGACGACTTAGAGACTCTTTCACCCACTCATAGACCCACCTGGGCACTCATGCACCCACTCACAGACCTACCCAGATACTCATGCACCCACTCACAGACTCACTCAGAGTCACGCACCCATGTACAGACCCACTCTGAGACTCAAACACCCACTTACAGACCTACTCACACCCTTACGTATGTCCTCACAGACCCACTGAGACACTCACACACCCACTCATAGATACACTCAGACACACATACACCCAGGCACATACCCATACAGTTACTCACACACTCATTCACAGACCCTCTCACAGACTTATGGACTCAGTCACTCACTCATACACTCAGAAACTCACACACCCACTCACAAACTCACTCAGATATACACGCACACACTCACTCACCCAGTCAAGGCTTATGCATCCACTCACAGAGCCAACCAGACATTAACCACCCAATCAAAGACCAACTCAGACACTTATGCATGCACCCAAACACTCACCCACTCAGAGAGTTATGCTCTCAATCACAGGCCCATTCAAACACTCATATACCCACTCGCAGATCCATTCTGACACTCATACATCCAATCATGGACCCACTCAGACACTCACAGACTGATACCATCACTCACACGCCCACTCATAAACCCAATCAGAGTCTTAAGCACCCAGTCTCATGAACCCGCTCACAGTCGCACTCAGAGACCTACACACCCACTGACAGAACCACTCAGATACTCATGCTGCCAGTCATAGACCCACTCAAAGACTCATGCACTCACTCAGACCCATTCAGACACTCATACACTCACTCACTCATTCACTCACTCAGACACTCATTTAGACACTCATGTATCCGCTCACAAATCCAATCAGACAATGATATACTTATTTACAAATGCACAAAGGCACTCATGCACTTACTCACAGATTGAGTGGGAGACCTACGCAACCAATCACAACCCCATTATGACACTGATGCACCCACTCATAGATGTACTGAGGCAGTAATTTGTTAAAGAAGTATTGAAAGACTGATGCACCGTCTTACAGATCCCCTCAACTACCTACACAGTGAATGAGAGACTTAGGGCCTCATTACAATGTCAGTCGGAAAGCAATATGACTGACTCCTTGTTGGAATCGGTTCCGACCGACCGACTCGCGTTTGTGGGGTCTGACCGATTACTATGGTTCCAAACACCGTTCGGAAAGTCTCTCATTGACTTCAATGGACGCCTGTGTTCTGACCGACAACACAGGCTCACATTGGAAAAAGGGGTGGTTGTAGAAAACCCTGCACCCTGTGGGGGGCACCCCATCCTGCCTGCCAGCCTATGCATGGGTTTTAAAAAGGGGTCCCTTGGGTACCCCCATGGGCCCCAACCAGAGGTCTCAGGGTTATGAAGGGCCTGCTATGGGCCCCCAAAGTCAGTTTCCGACAGCCGTTCTGAGTCAGACAGACTGATCGGAAAGGCTGTCCGAATACGACTTCGTAATACATCGGTCGGAAACGCAGTCCATACAGCTGTACGATTCGGCTCCAATGGACTCAAAGTCACCAATTGCTGGTCGGAACTGATTCGAAATGACTGAACGGTCACCTTTCCATCGTAATCATTGGGTTGGATTTGTTTCAGAGTCAGTACAAAACATAGGTTCCGACACAGGTTAGGAAAATCCACCTGCCGTTTGGAGCCTTTCTGACCAACATCGTAATGAGGCCCTATGTGGTACAATGATACATGCAGTCATAGATTTACTGAAAACGTTATGCACTGTGTTATAGAGATATAAAGGGAGTCTTACATGCTATTATACAGTCGTTTAGACAGTAATGTGTTTAGTGTGTTGGTTATAATCCTTGTTGCGGTTATAGGTTTTGAATGTGGTGGTGGCTATTGAATGGCTGCATTTGTTTTCTCATTTCACGATGTCCTCGCTGTGACCGTGGCTACAGATATCATCCCAATGCCCAGCGTCACCCTGAAAACAGAAAATCGATTGAAATGGTTGGTTTTGTGCAAGCTCCCTGTAAAAACATTAATTTAAACAGTGCAGTAATAAACTCCTAGTGACTAAAATACTGTAAAATGTGTGCATATGTGTTTTGCACCCTCTAAAAAGTGTGCGATTATTAATGTACTTTTTGATAAACACATACCAAATCCAAAAATAAGTGATATGTAATATAGATATAATACACTATCCAGTTATAGGAAGAAAATACGAAATGTTTACAGGCTCACTTAAAAAAATACATGTTACAATTTACTAAAGGTTATAGGGACGTTATAGTTAGGCAATAAAATGTAAAAAGCCTTAGAATTTCACTGAAAAAACTCAAAGGTTACAGGGGCATTATAGTAAGGCTGACATTTCACTTGTACAAAACCAGAGCAATTCAGAAGTTATAGTTAGCTGAGATAACTATGACCCACGCCACCACAATGCACTGCTTATCACCTCATATAGTACATCACTCATGACATGGTTAGTGATATTACTGATGACATAACTGATGACATCTCTAATGACATCACTGATGACACCATCCACAGAATTTCCGACACAGCCACTCATACCCCAATATAATCTTTCATACACCCACTCCAACTTTCACACTACCAGTCTCAAAACCATTGACGCACTCATACCAGTACTTACACACCCACTCACTGATTCATAGGTCTATACATACATCCACTCAGTTAATCATACATCCACTCATAGACCTACTTACTCACTAATACAACCACTCATAAATCCACTCATACAGCCACTCACACACTGTCTGCACTCATAGAGCTACTCGCACACCTGCTCACTCACCCATAGAGTCATTCAGACAGCGATTTACTCACCTATACAGTTTAACACACACCCACTCATCTATTGATACAGATACTAACACATAGTCACTCACTCATGCAGCCCCTCACACAAGCACTCACCAACCCATACAGCCACTATCATAATCACTCACTCACTCATACATACAGTCACTCATATACTCGAACACTCACCTATACTGCCTTTCACATATCGACTTACTCACCCATATACCACTGACAACTCCATTCACTCACCAACATAGTCATACACACACTCAGTAATTTATACAGCCCTTCTCTTACACAGTCTCTAACCAATACACCCACTCAATCATCCATACAGGTACTCACACACCCTCACACCTAACCACACAGACACTCATACACACCCATAGAGGTACTCAACCAATCACCCATTCACACACTCATGTACCCACTCACCAACCTATACAGCCAATTAGATACTATCTGACAGACTGATACAGACATTCAGACAACCTAGTCAGTGACCTAAAAAATACAAAGGTTACAGGTATGTTATGGTTAGGAAATAGAATTGAAGGAAAAACCTTAGAAATTCACTGAAAAACCAAAGGTTACAGGGACCTTATATATATTACCTACTGGCGGTCGCCAGTAGGTATATATAGTTAGGATTTTTTCTCTATGGGTTTTTTGAAAATTCTATGTCTAATAACTTTGGCGTTTGTGGACGGAATTGGCTGAAATTTTCAGGAAAATGGCACATTTTGTTTCTGAGCAGCCCCTGAAAATTTTGGGGGGGTTCGTCAAGGGGGGGCCGAGAAAAAAGGGGGGTCCCAAAACGCGTTTTTCCCATGTTAATTTCCATAGGGCGGTTGGCCTCACTTTTAGCCCGAACGGCTGAATGGATTTGCACGAAACTTGGCAAAATTGTAGGGACTGGTAGCCCGTTGTGCCTTTTGTAGGTCTCAATATATGTGCTCCAGTGGATTTTGAGAAATTAACGTTTAAAAAAAGATATATATCTGTAACAGCGGACCGGGCAGCGGCCCAGGACGCGTACTTGTCGCGCAACGGAGCTTTGTGAAGCGAAGCTGATTGGTTCTCCGGCGTCTGTCAACATTCCAAACAGTCCGTAGCGGCCGCCATCTTGTCTCTCGGTAGGATCGAGAGACAAGAGGAGGCCGAAGCGAAGGGGCAAATGACCATAAGGGGGCATAGTACATTGTCGCTCACCCCCTAGGTTTGATGTGGAGGTTTTAAAAGGGCCCCGCGGGGAAAAAAAAAATAAAAATAATAATAATCGAACAGCTGAATGGATTTGCACGAAAGTTGGCAAAATTGTAGGGACTGGTAGCCCGATGTGCCTTTGCTAGATCTCAATATATGTGCTCCAGTGGATTTTGAGAAATTAACGTTCAAAAAAAGATATATATCTGTAACAGCGCACCGCTTCGCGTACTTTTCGCGTTACGGAGCTTTGCGAAGCGAAGCTGATTGGCTCTCCGGCGTCTGTAAACATTCCAAACAGTCCGTAGCGGCCGCCATCTTGTCTCTCGGTAGGATCAAGAGACAAGAGGAGGCCAAAGCGAAGGGGCAAATGACCATAAGGGGGAATAGTAGATCGTCGGTGACCCCCTACGTTTGATGTGGAGGTTTTAAAAGGGCCCCGCGGGGCAAAAAAAATAATAATAATAATAATCGAACGGCTGAATGGATTTGCACGAAACTTGGCAAAATTGTAGGGACTGGTAGCCCGATGTGCCTTTGCTAGGTCTCAATATATGTGCTCTAGTGGATTTTGAGAAATTAACGTTCAAAAAAAGATATATATCTGTAACAGCGCTCCGCTTCTCGTACTTTTCGCGTTACGGAGGTTTGCGAAGCTGATTGGTTTTTCGGCGTCTGTAAACATTCCAAACAGTCCGTAGCGGCCGCCATCTTGTCTCTCGGTAGGATCGAGAGACAAGAGGAGGCCAAAGCGAAGGGGCAAATGACCATAAGGGGGCATAGTAGATCCTCGCTGACCCCCTAGGTTTGATGTGGAGGTTTTAAAAGGGCCCCGCGGGGCAAAAAAAAAATAATCATAATAATCGAACGGCTGAATGGATTTGCACGAAACTTGGTAAAATATTAGGGACTGGTAGCCCGATGTGCCTTTGCTAGGTCTCAATATATGTGCTCCAGTGGATTTTGAGAAATTAACGTTCAAAAAAAGATATATATCTGTAACAGCGCTCCGCTTCGCGTAACGGAGGTTTGCGAAGCTGATTGGTTCTCCGGCGTCTGTAAACATTCCAAACAGTCCGTAGCGGCCGCCATCTTGTCTCTCGGTAGGATCGAGAGACAAGAGGAGGCCAAAGCGAAGGGGCAAATGACCATAAGGGGGCATAGTAGATCCTCCTTGACCTCTTAGGTTTGATGTGGAGGTTTTAAAAGGGCCCCGCGAGGCAAAAAAAAAATAATAATAATAATCGAACGGCTGAATGGATTTGCACGAAACTTGGCAAAATTGTAGGGACTGGTAGTCCGATGTGCCTTTGCTAGGTCTCAATATATGTGCTCCAGTGGATTTTGAGAAATTAACGTTCAAAAAAAGATATATATCTGTAACAGCGCTCCGCTTCGCGGAGATAAAATTATATCTGTATTACCTAGCTGTTGCTAACACCAGTTAGCGACGGCTAGTAGGAGATAGCGAGCATCTTGGGCCCCACTTTGCATGTGAGTGATATTTATCACTAATGACATGCAAAGTGGGCATGCCAAGATGTTAGCGACTGGAAACAGTCGCTAACATCGCTATCTCCTATTATCAACTTTTGGAAATATTCGCGATAAGCGCGAATATCTCCAAAAGCTAGCACCTGCCCTGAGCAGTTCTAAGGCATGTTATCCAATGGGAGGTGGATAACATGGCTAAGAGCATTAGCTCGGTAATGCATGAATATCGCTGAGTTTTCAGCGATATTAATGCATTGCGGTCGTTTTTTATCGTATTTGCGATAAACCTTGATAATAGCAAGGTTTATCTGCGATAATTTCTGACGATGCTTAGCGGTAAAAAAATCGTTGCTAAGCATCGTTAGGGATAAATATCGCTTAACTTTGGTAATATGCCCCAACGTCTGTTAACGTTCGATTCGAAGGAAATCAGGAAGTGTTGAAAAACATTGTCTGCGCCATCTTGCCTTTTTTCAAATGCCACACTTTTGTCGTGCACGGCAGTCATTTTAGATGCCTTGACCAGACCCACTCTGTGCACGCTGTCGATCCTTAGCATGACTCCCCACCCTCGCAAGCATCTCCCCCAGGCAGTGGTCACCCCCGCTCTCTGTCTTATGCATGGGTAATAAACCACCCCCCATCTGCGCTGCTCTTCCCTGAGAATCACACCCTGTGCCCGCCCGACACCTCCCTTTCGCCCTATTCACTACCGCACCCTCTGACACTCCTTTTCCTCTGTGTCCGATTGTCCAGGCCGGTCCTAGGGTATCAGCTAGCCCTGCAGATGTAGTTTATGGCCCCAGCTGTAAAGAATCACCCCTCTTCAAAGGAGTTATAGTAGATCAAGGCCCACACTCGATGAGATCCGTCACAGCAGACGCGTTCCTATTATCTGAAAACCATCCTGTATTGTGATTGGGGAGGGGACCGAGCCTGAAGCGGAAGATTCCAGGGATGACTCTTTGTACATCAAAGTTTTTACAATTATGTGTCACATTAAAAATATATAGCACTCCAACAAAGTAGTAAGATTATAAAACTTTAATAACTTATAAATATATACAAGAAAACAAAAACAGTAATAACATATAAACATTTTTAGGGAAAAACAACGAAGTAGCGGTCGGCTGTGCGAATAGTCCCAACGCAGCACAACGTCCAGATTTCTGGCGTGGGGCGTCGCGGGGGGTGGGTCATCAGTAGCAAACTGTTGTGCGAATAGTTCCAAGGCAGCAGAACGATGGCACCAAGGTGATGTCCAGTAAGTTGCCGCACTGGTTTTGGTATCCTACAATGCTGCTCCGAATAACGGCGTGGGGCGCCCCGGGGGAGGCGGCGTGAACGGGCCTCTCCAGGTGGAGTGTCATCTGTTGTAGTGGGGCGCCCCTTTACCGTTTCAGTTGCCATTCCGTCCGTTTTTGGTCCACTGTGTCAAAAGCCGCAATTCAGCTGAGTTGCGCCCACTCTTGCGGTGCAGCGAAGGCGGCTGTCACAGGACTCTCAAAATGGCGGCAGGCTGTTTCCTTTTTGGGCCTGGTCCACTGAAATGGCCCTGGGACACCTTGGAAATCGGACGCTTGTCTGCTAGGTCTTGGACCCCATTCTCGAAAGCGTCCCCTCCGCCTTGAGGATTTATCAAAAGTTTTGGGGGCCCCCGACTCCTGTAGGCTTCTGGTGGGGAGCGGTTGCCATGATTGCTCGCGGAATGACCACGACGGAGCTACGAGATGGTGGTGCTCTCATGCTGAAGCCAGCTTCAGTCTGAAACATCCAGAAACAAGGTGGGGCTTTCATCGTTTGGGAAAAAAAAAAGTTTTCATCCAATGAAAAGTGTTGTTTTTAGGTCATATGATCAAGCCTTCCATCATTAGGAAACCAAAAGTAAAATGAACCAATGAAAAGTTTTATAAACAAGTCACATGACCTGTTATGCGGCATAGGGTATAAAATGCGGAGAAAATACGTTGGCACGTGAGGCGGCGTCAGTAGCGGACCGATGTGCGAATAGGCCGAAGGCAATACAACGCGCCAAGATCCGGATGGCACCGAGGTGGTGTCCAGCAAGTTGCAGCACTGGTGTGGCCATCCTACAATGCTGAAAGTCGGCGTGGGGCGCCCCGTTGGCCTGTGAGTTTGCGTCAGTAGCGGACCGATGTGCGAATAGGCCGAAGGCAGCACAACGCGCCAAGATCCGGATGGCACCGAGGTGGTGTCTAGTAAGTTGCCGCACTGGTGTGGCCATCCTACAATGTTGAAAGTCGGCGTGGGGCGCCCCGTTGGCCTGTGAGATGGCGGCAGTAGCGGACCGATGTGCGAATGGGGCCAAAGGCAGCGCAACAATATTTTCGGAATAGAAGACACCACAAGGCGCTGAGATGCCAAGATCCGGATGGCACCGAGGTGGTGTCTAGCAAGTTGTGGCACTGGTGTGGCCATCCTACAATGGTAAAAGTCGGCGTGGGGCGCCCTGTTGGCCTGTGAAATGGTGTCAGTAGCGGACTGATGTGCGAATGGGGCCAAAGGCAGCGCAACAATATTTTCTGACTGACACCACAAGGCGCTGAGATGCCAAGATCCGGATGGCACCGAGGTGATGTCTAAGTTGCGGACCGATGTGCGAATGGGGTCAAAGGCAGCGCAACAATATTTTCTGTATGGAAGATACCACTAGGCGTTGAGATGCCAAGATCCGGATGGCACAGAGGTGATGTCTAGCAAGTTGCTGTACTGGTGTGGTCATCCTACAATGCTGAAAGTCGGCGTGGGGCGCCCCATTAGCCTGTGAGATGGCGTCAGTAGCGGACCGATGTGCGAATAGGCCGAAGGCAGCACAACGCGCCAAGATCCGGATGTCACCGTGGTGGTTTCATAGTTGAGAGGCACTTCATCTGCAGTGGGGCGCCGAGATCCGGATGGCACCGAGGTGATGTCTAGCAAGTTGCTGTACTGGTGTGGTCATCCTACAATGCTGAAAGTCGGCGTGGGGCACCCCATTAGCCTGTGAGATGGCGTCAGTAGCGGACCGATGTTCGAATGGGGCCAAAGGCAGCGCAACAATATTTTCTGAAGAGAAGACACCAAAAGGCGCTGAGATTCCAAGATCCGGATGGCACCGAGGTGGTGTCTAGGAAGCTATGCAGTTGAGTTGTGTGCGCACTTGCGGCGAATAGGTCGAAGGCAGCATAACAATGTTTTCTGAATAGAAGACACCACAAGGCGTTGAGATTCTAGCAAGTTGCCGCACTGGTGTGGCCATCCTACAATACTGCTCCGAATAACGGCGTGGGGTGCCCGAAGGGGCGGGGGGGGAGGCGGCGTGAACGGGCCTTCCTAGGTGGAGGCTCGTCTGCTGTAGTGGGGCGCCCCTTTACCGTTTCAGTTGCCATTCAGCTGAGTTTCGGCTGCTCTTGATGCTACAGCGACAGGCGGCTGCAACAGGACTCTCAAAATGGCGGCCTGTTCTTTGGATTTGGGCCTGGTCCACTAAAATGGCCCTGGGACACCTTAGAACTCGGACGCTCGATTTTTTTTTTCCTTTCCTGTACATGCAAAAAAAGGTAAATGCCCGGTACGTTACACGCTTCATCTGCCACGATGAACTCTCCAGAGGAACCGAAAAAAAATATAGTTATGGTAACTATACCATGCATCGTCATATGGAGAGGTGGCACCAATTAATTATAGTGCTGCATAAAAAAGAGATTTGGAGGAGAACCCTTGACCTGCTAGTACATTCATCAAAGAAGTGGCACTGAAAGCATCAGAGGCAAGGGAAACGGTCCCAAATATTTAGAAGAACTTTGGAAAGATTAAAATGACATGTTTAGATTGTGGCAAATTAATTTCATGTGGACAGATGAGTGTTACTCTAATAAATACAGCATATGAACATCATCATAGTCGATGGTTGGTAGAGACATTTTGACTATATCCTGGACCTGCCCGTCCTCGCCCAAAATGGCGCCGGAATAAATGGGACTTGTAACTCCTTGTTGTGTACTGGTTGCAGAACCTTGAAATCACGAGATACGTATGCAGTTTTGAAGCACATGGCGGGCGGGGACGAGAATTGATTGAATATTTCGACATCCCTATTGATATTAAGTTCTGATGTGTTATTGATTACTGTACTATTGAAAGTTCGAATTAACGTCACCCATGGTACTTGCCCGCAAATGTATATCTAGATAATTTTATTGTAACTGGCCCTGTCGTATTTTAATTATAAAATGTACGTCCACCGATTCCGTAACTGTTAGACACCTTAGTTCTTGCAACCTAATGGCCCGCCCGTTACGTTCCTCTACAGTGTAAATGTCTACTCATCATATACGATTACAGTTTGCTCCGTGGCCGGCCCACGTGGTTATAGGCTCGTATTTGTATAATGAAATTTTCACAATAAAGGTTTTTAAAAGAAAACATGGTAGTAGTATATACATTGGTAAAGTTTTTAATAATAGTCACTGTTTTAGAATCAGTAAAAGGCAAGTGAAATAAAGCAGACCAATTACATGAAGGGTAAAAGGTATAATTCGAAGGAACGCAGTAAAGATAAATGGCCAAGGGCTGTTGTGTTTTCTACTCCTGCAACATAAAGTGATCGATAAGAATCTCATATTCAGGCGTATCGGCGACTAAGACAGCAGGTCGACCCTCTTTTGCTCAACGGCTCCGTCATGGGACGAAGAAACGCTCTTTTTCTCGAAAAAAGAATATATTTTACTTGCAGGACAGTTGTAAATTTTCCGGGAAAGTACATTAGCCTGGAACATTATAACATATATTTAAGAAAAAATAATGTTCGGAAGTAATAAAAAGCGTAATTTTTAGGTCATATGACCAAGCCTTTCATCATTAGAATAAGAAAAGTAAAATGAACCAATGAAAAGTTTTATTAACAAGTCACATGACTTGTTATGCTTACGTTACGCGCTGCGCGCCCCGGATGACTTCCGGATGCGCTAACGCGGCGCGTCATATGACGCATTACGCGACAACGCAGGTCCAGAATATAGTCAAAATGTCTCCACCAACCAGCGGTTGGAACACAACCCCTTTCAGCAGGCTAAATAGTTCTGTTAAATGACAACAGAAGGGACAGGCAACAAGAACCATCAGTCAAAGAGGGGAGGGCTAGTTCTTCTCTACCGGGTTACATTGGGGCGCTACTGGAACTGATCGAATTGGTAGTCTACAGTGTTTCTGGATATTCAGACTGAAGCTGGGGTTAGCATGAGAGCAGCACCATTTCGTAGCTCCGTCGTGGCCATTCCGCAACCAATCATGGCAGCCGCTCTTTATCGTTATTTTGGGCGGGGTGGGTGGCGGAGCCAAGCTGTTTTGCAGCCATCATTGTGTGGAGTTCAGTTCATCTCACTAGTTTTGTATTTGTCATGAGGGGTTGTTCTTAATGTTTCTATTTTAGCGAGGTCAAAAAGAGATCCCATTAGTGGCCTACTGATTTTGCTCGATTCCTTTTCTTTTTTTTTTACACGATTTTTCGTTATCTGCGAAGACTAAACAGAGTATTGCGACTCTGTGTTTGTTTGTAAATAGAGAATGAACCAAAGAGAACCAATTCTAAAACAGTAAATACTTGGATAACAATCAATCAAATGGAGAGAGAAGCAGGCACGACGTATTACAACGGGGGCAAAGGCCTGCGTTAACTACCCTTCACTATGTGCAAAGAGAGAGTACTCCTAATAGAAATGAGGGGGGGGGGCACCATTCAAAGCAGATCAGTGTGCATAAACACGAAAATGTTTTCACTTACCACGTACTTGACATTCGACAGCTTATGATATTTGCTATTAAAAAACCATTGAAATTCACTGAAAAAACCATAGGTTATAGACCATATATAGTTAGGAATTAGCATTTACAAAACCTTGAAAATTCACTGAAAAAACCATAGGTTATAGACCATATATAGTTAGGAATTAGCATTTAAAAAACCTTATTTTACTCACACAAAACCATTGAAATTCCATATATAGTTAGTTGCACTAACTATATATCGCGCACCCGCAATCCACTGCTGATCATGTCACATATTACATCATTCATGACATGGTCAGTGACATCACTGATGACATCACTGATGACATCTCAAATGACATCACTGATGAGATCACTGATGACATCATCCAGTGACTGTGTGTTTCTGTAAAGTTTAAATATGTTTTACATATTGAAGAATGAGTAGATGTATAAGTGTCTGGACGAAGGATTTAGTAGGTGCATGACTGAATGTATGAGTGAGTGATTAAATGTGTCTCACTGAGTGCATGGGTTAGTGACTAAACTGTCTTAATTTGTGCATCATTATGTCTGTTGTTCTGTAAACTGCTGCATGTGTTGATCAGTAGCTATATGATTAACTATATGGGTTATTGATTGATTGTCCAAGTATTTGTATGGGAGACTGAGTGTGTGTGTGGCTGGCTGGGAGGTGTGTGACTCTGTGCAGATCAATGTGTACTTGTATCAATGATTGTATAAGAAAGTAAGTATGTGTTAGTATATGTTTGAAAATGTAAGGTGCTCTATGTTTAACTGTATAGACAAGAAAATGGAAGTGTGATTGATTCTTTACAGGACTGACTAGGTGTGTGAGTAACTCCATGGATGAGTGGCAGAGTCTGAGTGTCTGTATAGGTGTATGAGTGCATATGATAGTGTTGTAAAGATGAGTGATTGTATGTATGAATGATTGTATGGGTGAATGAGTGAATGTGTGTGTAGACGTAGGAATCAGTGAGTACGTATGTAGTAACTAGTATTGGTGTGTCAATGGTTTCAAAAATTATACTCTGTATTTAACACTGGGTGTAACAGAGGTTATATTAAAGTGTGAGGAGATGCATTGTATTGTCACATTAATGATATCATCATTGATGTGACCATTGATGTCAAAAGAGATATCATCAGTGATGTCATTTGAGATGTCATCAGTGATGTCATCAGTGATGTCACTGACCATGTCATGAATGATGTAATATGTGACATGATCAGCAGTGGATTGCGGGTGCGCGATATATAGTTAGTGCAACTAACTATATATGGAATTTCAATGGTTTTGTGTGAGTAAAATAAGGTTTTTTAAATGCTAATTCCTAACTATATATGGTCTATAACCTATGGTTTTTTCAGTGAATTTTCAAGGTTTTGTGAATGCTAATTCCTAACTATATATGGTCTATAACCTATGGTTTTTTCAGTGAATATATATATATATATATATATATATATATATATATATATATATATATATATATATATATATGGGTAATGGATGGGTGTGTAAGTGGTTTTGTGGATGATGTCATCAGTGATATCATTTAAGATATCATCAGTGATGTCATCAGTGATGCCACTGACATTGCTATGAGTGATGTAATACTTGAGGTCATAAGCAGTGCATTCCAGGGGTGTGAGTTATAATTAGGTCAGGTAACTAGAACTGCTGAATTTCACTGGTTTTGTACAAGTAAAATCTGAGCCTAACTTTAACATCCATGTAACCTTTGGATTTTCCAGTGAATTTCTAAGGTTTATTTTTAATTCTATTTTTTAACTATAATGTCCATGTAACCTTTGGTTTTTTATTAAATTCTAATGCTATTTCCTAACTATATTGAGCCCTGTAACCTTTGAATTTCTATGGTTGTTTTAATATTATTTCCTCTATTATCACAGTATACAAACATGCTGATCTTGTGCAGATGTGAGCATTTTGTAGAGTAGTATTTCAATCCTGCACAAAAACTAATGTTGCAAATTGAGGAAGCAATCTTTAAGACTCCTATTCAGTAATGAGATATTGTATTGAATAGCATGAAACTGTGAGCACTGGGCAAATTTGAGCTCTCCTTACAAAATGCAGATGCAGCTAATTGATACTTGGTGGACTGTATGCTCATTTCTGGTACTTGCCATTTGTTAATGGATCTCTTCCATTAGATGTGGATAAAATATTTTGGGCTTCAAGAACAAACAGATGAAGGGAAATCACATGAAATCAGGGAGTCAGAATCATTAGAAAGGGTAAATCCAGGTGATCTGTCAATTAAACCGGATCCCAAGGCCATGGAACTTGTGATGATGGCTGATAAGGCTAGGAGTGATAGCAGTGGGGATATTTGTAAGAAGTTCCCAAAGGGTGTTTGGATTATTTAGGAGATCTTAAATAATATTCATGCAAGATAAATGTGAAAGTACAGAATGCTACATGTCATTAGCATATCTTGGTAAGTAGGCAGTCAATACTTTTGATAAGTAAAAACTATAGTTATTTTGTGAGACACAGTGGTATTTGGTCATATCATCTGCAAAAAAACGTACATTCCATATCCAAACATGGCACCTCATTTATAATGCTAGTATGGGCCTTTAGCTTCTCTAGCATACCCTTGAGTGCAGTATCTGCAGCAGACATTTTTCAAAATTGAAGATACTATTCAAGTATAGTAAATGTATGACACTATTCCAGAATGACATTTTGCTGGCTGGTAAGGATGTGGTTGAGATGGCGCTGGGACAGATGGGCTGAAGATTTGAAGATACAGGTTGACACAGAAATAAATACCATGTCAGCTGAGGGTCCTGTAAAATATATATTTATGGCATGCCATTAAAATGTGGGAAGTGTTGCGTACCCTGACAATAAGGGCCTCATTTTGAAGTCGGTAGAAAAGCCTCCGACCTACTTCAGTTTCAATTTCGACCACTGTATTACAATGACAGCCGACGGAAGTGAACCCAGCCGATCATTCCAGCTGTCTTCCAACGGGCTCAAGGAGCCCGTCGGCCAGTTGGAACCACAACATAATCCCTTAAGCATGGTGTTTCTTCCATCGGGATTACGATGTTGATTTGCCACAGGCTATTCATGTTGGGCTTTCCGAAATGTAAAGCCTGTCTGAAAGCTACTTTGGGGGGGTCCTAGCAGGGCCCCCTTCTCCCTGCAGCCACCAGTTGGAGGCCGAGGGGCGACGCATGGTGCTCTCCGATAAATCCCTGCACCGTGTGCCACACGGTGCAGGGACTTACACAAACTCCCATTTCTCTATGGGAGCTTGTGCTGCGGGCAGAAAGCACCCAAAGCACAAAATCCCATAGCGAATGGTCGCAATGTGATTTAGTGGTCAGAAACACCGACCTATGGTTGGTAGGTTCCAACACCAAAACAGTCCACTTGACAATGTTATGATGCCCTAAGTGTCCATAATTTCCAGAAAATGATGATGCTCTGATCAGTGAACAGTAGCTGAGCAGAATACAAAAGTTCAAATGTTCTGTTAGCTGTTCCCATTATGTATACCTGTACTCTTATCTACTAGAACAACGTATAGCCATAGACACACTGGCGGGCTCAGGGGCATCCTGCATTTTTACAGCACTATCTTTTGTTACCCACTAATCTGTGCCCCAGATCTGTAAGTCATGAGCTTAACTGATTCAAATATTTGATGGCAAACCACTGATAGCTGGTGATTTAGTTCAAGAAATACAGGTTATAACTTTAAGATCCCAGTTTGGCCTTAGAGCATCTTCCACTTGATTTAATTGAAGTATCAGATTTCCTGATCATACCACTATCAGTTTATTGATCAGACTCTAATACTATGCTTGGGAATATAGTAAGCCTCCTGAGACAGGATGAAAATACAAAAATAGGCTCATGTATATGTACAAACATAAGAAGAAAAGTGTATTTTTCACTGATCCACTATCATTACATCCTTAATGTATTTAGAGAAAAAAGGCTGAACAGCTGCCATGGCATCACGGCTTTGGATGTCCCGCCAACTTTCCTCAGAGAAAAACAGCTGAAAAAAGACAAGGAAAAAAATATTCAAAGGTTTCCCATGTCTTTCCACTTTTCTGGTTGTCACTCCAACTTTTTTGTACGGAATCCCTGCGGGGAATTACATGCTTGTTTGGACTATATCAAACTGAGTAAAATGACCATTTGAAAATGATATTCACTTTGTGCAACATCTAAAGGATTAAGTCAGCTGTGTGCAGTCAAGACATTCTCCAAGCTGAACTTGTGAGAATTGGATAATTTGCTTCCCATTTGAAGTGTTGACAAGTGAACGATGACCTTTAACATGAGGTATGGTCACTTTGATAATTTAATTATAACGTTTACCTTGTAAGGAGCCTACAAAAATGTATGTCAGTCTCTATAGGGATGACATCTTCGAGTTTTCTGGCTGAGTCGCAGAAAATTAAGAACATATGACGAAAGTTCTTTCTCAAATGAGGAAAATCAGGCAAAAAAATAAAGTGGCTAAAGGGTGCATCAGTGAAATTTCTCAGATTTCTTATCAACTCCTTGGGCACCTTTAGGTATAAATAATAAACACAAACAGATGAAGAGCCTGACAAACGTAGGGCTGTTGGTCTAAGTACCTCAGATTGCCAGCCCAATTTAAATGGGGGCATTCTAACATAATTGTTTCCTGTTTGGAACCACCAATAAAAGCCTAATGTGTATCAGGCGAAGTATAGCCTGCACTTTGTGTGCCTTTATCAGATGACTGCACTGGTTGATCTTGTGATATTTCACTGAAGGTTCCTTGCCCACTGGTTTCTGTATTTAGTTTTTCCATGTTTCAGTTTTTTAAGTCTGCCCATGGTGTAACTCTGTTAGCTGAGCCGACCTAATCTGGTTGGATTTTAGCACATAGATACTGGGTATCAGTCGTTTGAGCAATTGCCCAGAATATGCAACCGAGTTAAGAAAGGATCTATTGACTCCTCGAAGACATTCCCTTAAGCAGACCCCAATTGGTTTATTGACTGTATTTGCTTGATTGTTTTTGTACATTGTTATGAGCAGTTTGGCAGAATTTGCAAGTACTGTGCTTTTCTTGAGTGAATACAGACCAAAAATAAATTTGTAAATGTTAATTATGGAGTGGCTCTTTGTAAAGATAAAATTGTGTGATAAATTACAGTAGTGGCTGCTACAGAACGGGCATGGAGGGGGAGCAGAGTGGGGAGGGACTAAAATAAAACACTTACCTGGATGCGGCCGGCCATTGCCTCTCCTCTCTCCTCTTCTCTTCTCCCGGGGCAGCAGTAAACAGGCAGCCCCCCAGACTACCCTGACCAATCACAACGCTGCATTACAGCAGCATTGTGATTGGTCTGAGCGCAGTAGTTCAGCAACCAGACAGGGGCTAGGAAGTTGGGCATGCTTTCCACTCAGGCTGTAATGTATCCTGGGTGGAGAACATGCACAGTGCGCATGACATTTTGGCAGCGCCAAAATGTCATGCGCACTTAGGAAGTGCCTACCACTCCTCCCCAACGTATAAACAGCCCAGAGCCCACGCCCCCAACCAACTAAGCCAGTTTGCTTAAATAAAACGATAATAAAGTTATTATCATTTTATTTTTCCATTTTTAATTGGTCAGTGGGGCACTGCTCCTCCGCCTTAGCGGAGGAGCCACCCCTGCTAAATTGTTCAGCTGGCATTTAAGGGGGTAGCTAAGCCGTGGTATTTGGATGTTAGGAAAGGTGGAGTTGCATTAGAGTTCTTTATTAAGAAATTGATTTTAGCTGCTGCTTGAATGAAGATAGGTCTGCAATAGTTCTGTTATTCAGCTGCACAGTTTGCCTGGGATCTTGGGGGAACGGGGAAAGTGCCCACACTAAAGGAGCTGCTTTCCATGTAGATAGTACTGTGCTCAGGGATGGAGAGGAGCATTGAACATTCTTACAGAGTACAGCGAGGAGGTAGTTAGTTGATAACCTGTTTTTTCATGTGTTGGGGTTTGTGTTTATTAAATATGAACTTAAACTGCAGTAGATGATGAATACCCAGAGGAGTCAGTGCAGTATGGCTCTGATGCGATCCAGCATCAGAGATCACCAACCAATATAGAGGCTCCATTTTGAATTAGTAACAAAGCCCGTTAGTCTGATATTTGGAAACCTATTAGCAACAAGTCTGCAGAGAAAGCATAAGCATATTTTTTGAAGTTGCTCAGGGGGAAGCACGGTCTTAAGCTTGCTTTAAAACTTTATAATGCCGAAACAGTGACCCAGTACTTTTTAATGTGCCTGAAAAAGAAGGCTATGAGGTTGAAGATGACGTTTATGGGCTATGATTTGAGATTTGTGTCAGTGCTGCACAAGTTGGAGAGTAGGCACCACATCATGAATATTTAGGCATGCGGGGACACCTGCAGGGACTCTGCTTTGTGCCATGTCTGTGGGGCCTGGCTGGCAGACCTCTATGTTGTCATGGTGCTAAAGGAAGATGCCCAGCATTTCCACCTCATCTGGCATTTTAATCTGATGTAAAAGATGAGGTGTTATCTGGATATTTAGCAGCGTGAGGCTGATCTTTCTGGCTAGAGGACAAGGGAGGACAATCATGAGTTAAAGAGGGAAATTGAATGGCTAGATGATTGGTGACCCCACAGACGGTGGTAGCTCGCGTAATTAGTGAGGTACAAACTCCACCCTCTGTGTTTGGTCTTGTAAATACAATTTGATCCAGTAGGTCACTTCGCTAGTCAAGCATGCAAGATCTATATAAATTCTAAAGTCAGTAAAGCTTCATTCCTCTAATTTGCCCACTACCCTTTTAACTGAATTATGGGGGCCCACTCTTGATCGTCCTCAGACACACCAGAGAGCCAGCCATTGTTAAAAAGAAGACCACAGGAAAGAAAGGAAGCACGCACATACCAGAGATGAACTATTTCCTGGAACTTACAGATCTGCAGCTCTTGGTTGCCAGCAGCTTACTTCTTGCACCTTGTCCCACTGGCAGGGTGCTTAGACTGGTTTGGATAGTGAGTCAGTACAGAGTCATTGCTGAAGAGCCCATCTTCAAATCTGTGTTTCTCTGGCTAAGTAGGTAACAAAGATGTCCTTGGTTGCTTCTGATTGCAGTATACTGCAAGCATTACACCACACAGTGATCAATCACCTCAGTCACAGCACACAGCTGATTAACTAAATTCAGTCCCCCCAGGCTCCTTTGTTTCAGCAATGCTGGTGAGCCTGATGCCTAAGGAGCCATGTTTGTGTCCTCTGCCCAATGCTATCAGATAATGCTCATGTTCCTGAGGCTGAAGGCCAAGTGTTCAGGATTTCAAGGCAATCTGCACAGGGGTGTCAGTTCAATGTCAGGGCTCGGGCACGTATGGGTAGTCTTCACACATAACAGTTCATGGATCCAGGATGGATGTCAGAAGCTAAATGGACCGGGATTGAGCCAGCGGCTAACTTACATCAACTCTCTTGTCTCCCTTTGATAGGTAAATGTCCTATTGATTGCACTATTGGGCGCTAATTTCTGCTAGCTTGCAGAGGATCTGGTCATGTACATCACAGGCTGTGCCAGCAAACCTAGTAGGGTTATCATCTTTGCACTCTACCCTCCATCTGTCCCACAACACACTTTAAAATTTCTCTGCATTTCGGGTCACGAGTACAGGGAGAGTCCAAACCTCTGTTGGAGTATAATGTATAGAAAAGCATAGCTTTGTAAAGAAGTCCCAAGCTGAATCTCGTGAAGTATTGTAACATGGGAGGGGTTAAAGAATGTTGTGGGCCATAAGTATCATTATTGGAAACAGCGATTACCCAATAGTTATTCTCTACGAATCAGTTAGGCAATCTCTATTCCTAATAGATGAAACTCATTGAGTTTCATTTGGCGGTCCTAGTGGGTCGCAAATTGATCCACCTCATGAATATTAATGTGGCAGGTCGCAATTTGCGACCCATTACGGATTACTAAAATCACGGGGATGGTGGCTTGCTGGGGTCAGCAGATCACCATGCCCGTAATTCCTTATAAATGAAGCTATAATTTTTTTTATGTAGCCAGTTTTACTTGAAGGTAAACGGTTTACGTTTAAAAAAGAAAAATGAAAAGTTTTATTTTTTATTTTTTAAGAGCAGGCATTGGTCTGTGGTACTACTGCCTGCTCTGAAAAAACTTTTTCGCTACCATTCCCAAAGGGGAAGGGGTCCCTTGGGGACCTCTTCCCATTTGAGAATGGGTTATCACCTACTCGGAGTAGGTGATAAAATGCGAATGTTTTTCGACCACATTTTGTTGCAAAACATTCTTACAGACCTCTATATTCGGTATTAGGATGGGACGCCCTCAACACGTCCTTTCCTAATACTGAATTGGTATGATTAGATTTTTGTTTATTGTTCGATTACTTAAAATCATGACAATTTAAAAACAAACAAAAAATATGTTTCATCTTAAATGCAACAAAAAATACAAAATTGTTTAAAAATATATCGTAGTGTGAATATATATATATATATATATATATATATATATATATATATATATATATATATATATATATATATATTCCAGCTCACAGACCGTTTAATTCAAGAAACGAAAAAGCGCACTCCAGGGGTAAAGCAGCAAAGTTTATTATTCAGCCCACAAACACTCGTGCAACAGACGCGTTTCGGACGCCAAGTCCTTCGTCAGTGTTTACACAGTTAACAATCTTGCGGCAACATATAACAATTACCAACAAGCTAGAAAACAGACATCACCCATATAGTGCTAACGCGGTGGCCATTTTAAAGTGGTTAAATACCCAATTTTTATAAACAGCAAACCAGTATTGCTCAACAGGGGAACTTCAATTCTCCCTATTCTTCTAATATTGCCGTGTATCGGCAATTCACCGCATTACTGACCTTTTTACTCAAGGGTTCCGTTTACAATAAAACAAGAGCAAGGCCTAATATTTCTTTCATGCATCAGATAAAGTCTAGAAACAATCACATCCGTGATTTCAATTATTGTTCTTGATCATGCATGCTTGTGTCTTTCGCTTTGCCTCCAATAAGGACTGTTATTAAATACATATACAAAATTGAGCCGTGTATCGGCATATCACCACATCTTGCCAGTATAGAATTTCTAATGTCATTTTTTGCTATCATTTCTTGCAAAGTTAATAATCATCATCTCAGAATCATGCTCAGAGAAGCTCAGGGATTACGAATAAAATACAGATATATCACATAGTAAGCTGTTTCAGAGCAGAAACCGTATCAGCATCACAAAAATTCTGTACACATTATTTACAACGACCAATTCACATTCATCAGTTTGTGCAAAATATTTCATTTTCCATGCTAGGTGTCTCATTTTCCCAAGTGAACCATAAGTTCCTCCCCGCTGTTGAGACCCATAGGTTGTTTGGTCTGCATGTCAACAATGTATCGCGACTCCAGTCTTCTAAGACTGAGTAATCTGTCCCCTCCTCTAGGATGCAAAGGGATGTGGTCCAAACCAAAGTACTGCAATAGCTCTCTATTGCTTTGATGTGCCAGTGCAAAGTGTCGAGCCACGGGATATGCCATATCTTTGTTCACTATAGCTCGTTGGTGTTCAAGGATCCGCATTTTGACATTTTTTATAGTACTCCCAATGTATTGGAGTCCACAGGGACAGGTAAGACAATAAACAACATAGGGGGTAGTACATGTAATGAATTGTCTGATGTTTTTAACTTTGGACACCCCTGGTATTTTATAAAATAGTACTCGTTTGCTATTCTCACATGCACGGCACTTCCCACACGGGAAGAAACCTTTCATGTCTTTGAGGGTTGCACTCACTTTTGGTTTAACAGGTGTGAGATGGCTGTTAACTATTGTATCTTTAATAGATCTAAGTTTCCTGAATGTCACAAGAGGTTTCATAGGGACATCCTTTCCTATTACTGGGTCCGTATGCAGAATGTGCCAATTTTTTGTCATTATCCTCCTAAGGACATTAGCCTGATCAGAAAAGGTGGTGATCATACGAAACGTATTTTTCATGTTTGACAGGGAGTCTTGCTCTTTCTTATTCTCAAAAAGATGTTTTCTTGGAATCTTGGCTACCTTTTTATAGATCTTATCTAGGTCTGTGTGATCGTAGCCCCTTATGGCAAACCTTGCAACACATTCCTGGGCTTCTTTTCTGAAATCACTGTCCTGTGTACAATTTCACCTCAACCTTAGTAACTCCCCATAGGGGATACTTCGAATGAGACTAGGGGGATGGCTGCTTGAGGCGTGCAAGATGCTGTTCCCCGCCGTCGGTTTCCTATATAGGGTTGTTTCTAGCTTATCACCATTTAAAAAAACTCTTAGGTCTAAGTAGTGTACCTCTGAAACGCTGATGTCAGCTGTGAATCTTAGATTGAGGTCATTTTTATTCAGATTCTCAACAAATGCCATAGCCTGTGTGGTGGAGCCCCGCCACACAAGAAACAAATCGTCTATATATCGACGCCATACCACTATGTGATCCGCCCACTTTTGACTGTTCCCTGCCAGGGCCACCTGCTCCTCCCACCAGCCAACGAAAAGATTTGCATAGCTGGGGGCGAAGCAGGTTCCCATAGCAGTCCCAGACACTTGTTTAAACATTTCAGTACCAAACAAAAATATGTTGTTCGTAAGACAGAACTCTAAACACTCTATTAGCATGGTATTATGTTCCATGTATTTTGCAGACCTTTTTTGCAAAAAATATCTGACCGCCTCTATACCTTGTTGATGTCTGATGCTAGTATAGAGGCTCGTGATGTCTAGAGTGATCAGAACATATGTGGTATCCCAAATCATGGGTTCAATTTGTTCGAGAAAGTGTTTTGTATCCCTCACATAGGATTTGAGTTCAACAACAAAGCTTGCTAGGAAGGAATCAATATAGATCGACAGCTTTTCTGTCAGTCCTCCCTTAGAAGATACAATCGGTCTTCCCGGTGGGCACTCTAGATCTTTATGAACCTTTGGCAGGTGGTAGAATGTTGGTGTGACAGGTTCGGTGTTACGTAGAAATAAAAATTCATTTGTGTCCAGCATCATTTTATTCCGCCATTTGGTTAACAGGTCACTATAGGCTTGAATGCTGAGCTGATATTCAGTTTTGTCACTCCTTCGATAGTTCTCCTCCATTCCTAATTGTCGGAGAGATTCTCCACAGTACTGTTCTCTCGTCAAAAGGACAACATTGCCCCCTTTGTCGGAGGGTTTTATAATTGTCTCATCCGTTTTTGCCATGTTCATAAGTGCATCCGATTGTCCTCTACTAAGATTATTCTTCATCTTGCAGTTCTTGTTTTTTGTTGCTGGTAGAGTCCTCAATTTCATGAGGTCATGTATCATCGCCTCAGAGAAAGTGTCGATGGCGTCATAGGGCATCTGGGGATTAAATTGGGAGGGGGCACGGAAGCTGGTTACAGGTGATTGTTGTTCTATTCCTCTGTTTCCTATTGTTGATGGTGATACTGGGGTCGCCTCATCCCCGAGTTCATCCAGGATGTTTGCTGTCATCAGATCTCTCACCGAAAGTACATCTGTAGGTTGCAATTCCACTTTCTTAGAAGTTCTCTTTGCTTCTCCAATGGAAGGTTTAAGTTTGTGGAATTTGTGTAGCTTGATCTTCCTTGTCAGTTTAAAGAGATCGATACGTGTCTGGGTATATTCAATTTTCTTATTGGGACAGAAGGTTAATCCTAGTTGTAATGTCTCTTCTTCTGTCTCTGTCAATTTATTCTTCGTCAGGTTGATGATGGTTAGATTTTCTCCATCACTCACCATCTGTTGCCCTGCTTCTTGCGGGTATTGTAGTTGCTCGTTTTTGCCTTCCCTCTTCCTCTTCCCCTTCCAGCCCCCTCTTCGGGTTCTCCGTCGTCCTCTGGTGGTTTGACTTTGCCCCCTCTTAGCCAGGTCTTCCGGATCAGGTCGAATTCCCGATGAAAAGGATTCTCGGTAATTTCATTTGTTACCTCTGGTCTTTCATCACCCGTTTGGTCATCATCCGTCACACTGGATTCAGAGGTGGCTGGTTCCACCGGTGGTGGAGTATTCCTCTTCTTTTTCATTGCCGCTCTTGGTGCGTCGAATTTTTGGGAGAATGTCAAAATCCTCCC
Source organism: Lissotriton helveticus (assembly GCF_964261635.1). Lineage (NCBI taxonomy): Eukaryota > Metazoa > Chordata > Amphibia > Caudata > Salamandridae > Lissotriton > Lissotriton helveticus. The sequence continues at coordinate 1,014,532,294 of NC_136067.1, forward strand.
AAGAGCGTAGTCTCGCTCATCGCGTTGAAATTTTTCTTGTTTTCTCTGTCTGATTTTAGCTTCGTATTTCATAAGTCGTTTCTTCATCTCTACTCTCAATTGTTCCTGTTTCGTCTGATCCGTATCTTTAGCAATCTCCTTTTCGATCAGGACAATTTCCTCTAATGCTTTTGCCCGATCGCTCCAGGCAAATTTTACCAGTAAGTCCAACTGCGCTTTGCACGACGCAGCTATTAGTTCAGCCCATTGTTCTAGAAGTCTTGGATCGGGGCTTTCATATGCCGGGACAGTGTATATTCTAAGCCCCCTGGGGACCCTGTCGACATCCATATAATTTTGAAGCGAGGTGGCCTCCCACCACTTTCTCACTTCCCTTTCGCTGCATCTTTCCAGCCTGTTGAACAAATTTGCCAGGGAGTCTGACGTTGTCTTTGCTCTTGCACCGGCTCTTTTTAAAGATATCAAGTGCCGCCTCCTGGCGGTCTTTCTCGTCGCACATTGTGTTTGCGCAACAAGGGTTCAGTTTACAATAAAACAAGAGCAAGGCCTAATATTTCTTTCATGCATCAGATAAAGTCTAGAAACAATCACATCCGTGATTTCAATTATTGTTCTTGATCATGCATGCTTGTGTCTTTCGCTTTGCCTCCAATAAGGACTGTTATTAAATACATATACAAAATTGAGCCGTGAGCTGTGTTTCCTTATTCCTCCGCCCTCCGCGAAGCATTTGATACCTACTGTTTTGCCAAGCACAGCGTGGGGGTAAAAGCGGCTTCTCCAACGGAGAGAAACCACACAGCCATAGTTGCGCAAACACAATGTGCGACGAGAAAGACCGCCAGGAGGCGGCACTTGATATCTTTAAAAAGAGAGCACCAGGCACAACCACCACATCGAATGCCGGTGCAAGAGCAAAGACAACATCAGACTCCCTGGCAAATTTGTTCAACAGGCTGGAAAGATGCAGCGAAAGGGAAGTGAGAAAGTGGTGGGAGGCCACCTCGCTTCAAAATTATATGGATGTCGACAGGGTCCCCAGGGGGCTTAGAATATACACTGTCCCGGCATATGAAAGCCCCGATCCAAGACTTCTAGAACAATGGGCTGAACTAATAGCTGCGTCGTGCAAAGCGCAGTTGGACTTACTGGTAAAATTTGCCTGGAGCGATCGGGCAAAAGCATTAGAGGAAATTGCCCTGATCGAAAAGGAGATTGCTAAAGATACGGATCAGACGAAACAGGAACAATTGAGAGTAGAGATGAAGAAACGACTTATGAAATACGAAGCTAAAATCAGACAGAGAAAACAAGAAAAATTTCAACGCGATGAGCGAGACTACGCTCTTGGGAGGATTTTGACATTCTCCAAAAAATTCGACGCACCAAGAGCAGCAATGAAAAAGAAGAGGAATACTCCACCACCGGTGGAACCAGCCACCTCTGAATCCAGTGTGACGGATGATGACCAAACGGGTGATGAAAGACCAGAGGTAACAAATGAAATTACCGAGAATCCTTTTCATCGGGAATTCGACCTGATCCGGAAGACCTGGCTAAGAGGGGGCAAAGTCAAACCACCAGAGGACGACGGAGAACCCGAAGAGGGGGCTGGAAGGGGAAGAGGAAGAGGGAAGGCAAAAACGAGCAACTACAATACCCGCAAGAAGCAGGGCAACAGATGGTGAGTGATGGAGAAAATCTAACCATCATCAACCTGATGAAGAATAAATTGACAGAGACAGAAGAAGAGACATTACAACTAGGATTAACCTTCTGTCCCAATAAGAAAATTGAATATACCCAGACACGTATCGATCTCTTTAAACTGACAAGGAAGATCAAGCTACACAAATTCCACAAACTTAAACCTTCCATTGGAGAAGCAAAGAGAACTTCTAAGAAAGTGGAATTGCAACCTACAGATGTACTTTCGGTGAGAGATCTGATGACAGCAAACATCCTGGATGAACTCGGGGATGAGGCGACCCCAGTATCACCATCAACAATAGGAAACAGAGGAATAGAACAACAATCACCTGTAACCAGCTTCCGTGCCCCCTCCCAATTTAATCCCCAGATGCCCTATGACGCCATCGACACTTTCTCTGAGGCGATGATACATGACCTCATGAAATTGAGGACTCTACCAGCAACAAAAAACAAGAACTGCAAGATGAAGAATAATCTTAGTAGAGGACAATCGGATGCACTTATGAACATGGCAAAAACGGATGAGACAATTATAAAACCCTCCGACAAAGGGGGCAATGTTGTCCTTTTGACGAGAGAACAGTACTGTGGAGAATCTCTCCGACAATTAGGAATGGAGGAGAACTATCTAAGGAGTGACAAAACTGAATATCAGCTCAGCATTCAAGCCTATAGTGACCTGTTAACCAAATGGCGGAATAAAATGATGCTGGACACAAATGAATTTTTATTTCTACGTAACACCGAACCTGTCACACCAACATTCTACCACCTGCCAAAGGTTCATAAAGATCTAGAGTGCCCACCGGGAAGACCGATTGTATCTTCTAAGGGAGGACTGACAGAAAAGCTGTCGATCTATATTGATTCCTTCCTAGCAAGCTTTGTTGTTGAACTCAAATCCTATGTGAGGGATACAAAACACTTTCTCGAACAAATTGAACCCATGATTTGGGATACCACATATGTTCTGATCACTCTAGACATCACGAGCCTCTATACTAGCATCAGACATCAACAAGGTATAGAGGCGGTCAGATATTTTTTGCAAAAAAGGTCTGCAAAATACATGGAACATAATACCATGCTAATAGAGTGTTTAGAGTTCTGTCTTACGAACAACATATTTTTGTTTGGTACTGAAATGTTTAAACAAGTGTCTGGGACTGCTATGGGAACCTGCTTCGCCCCCAGCTATGCGAATCTTTTCGTTGGCTGGTGGGAGGAGCAGGTGGCCCTGGCAGGGAACAGTCAAAAGTGGGCGGATCACATAGTGGTATGGCGTCGATATATAGACGATTTGTTTCTTGTGTGGCGGGGCTCCACCACACAGGCTATGGCATTTGTTGAGAATCTGAATAAAAATTACCTCAATCTAAGATTCACAGCTGACATCAGCGTTTCAGAGGTACACTACTTAGACCTAAGAGTTTTTGTAAATGGTGATAAGCTAGAAACAACCCTATATAGGAAACCGACGGCGGGGAACAGCATCTTGCACGCCTCAAGCAGCCATCCCCCTAGTCTCATTCGAAGTATCCCCTATGGGGAGTTACTAAGGTTGAGGCGAAATTGTACACAGGACAGTGATTTCAGAAAAGAAGCCCAGGAATGTGTTGCAAGGTTTGCCATAAGGGGCTACGATCACACAGACCTAGATAAGATCTATAAAAAGGTAGCCAAGATTCCAAGAAAACATCTTTTTGAGAATAAGAAAGAGCAAGACTCCCTGTCAAACATGAAAAATACGTTTCGTATGATCACCACCTTTTCTGATCAGGCTAATGTCCTTAGGAGGATAATGACAAAAAATTGGCACATTCTGCATACGGACCCAGTAATAGGAAAGGATGTCCCTATGAAACCTCTTGTGACATTCAGGAAACTTAGATCTATTAAAGATACAATAGTTAACAGCCATCTCACACCTGTTAAACCAAAAGTGAGTGCAACCCTCAAAGACATGAAAGGTTTCTTCCCGTGTGGGAAGTGCCGTGCATGTGAGAATAGCAAACGAGTACTATTTTATAAAATACCAGGGGTGTCCAAAGTTAAAAACATCAGACAATTCATTACATGTACTACCCCCTATGTTGTTTATTGTCTTACCTGTCCCTGTGGACTCCAATACATTGGGAGTACTATAAAAAATGTCAAAATGCGGATCCTTGAACACCAACGAGCTATAGTGAACAAAGATATGGCATATCCCGTGGCTCGACACTTTGCACTGGCACATCAAAGCAATAGAGAGCTATTGCAGTACTTTGGTTTGGACCACATCCCTTTGCATCCTAGAGGAGGGGACAGATTACTCAGTCTTAGAAGACTGGAGTCGCGATACATTGTTGACATGCAGACCAAACAACCTATGGGTCTCAACAGCGGGGAGGAACTTATGGTTCACTTGGGAAAATTAGACACCTAGCATGGAAAATGAAATATTTTGCACAAACTGATGAATGTGAATTGGTCGTTGTAAATAATGTGTACAGAATTTTTGTGATGCTGATGCGGTTTCTGCTCTGAAACAGCTTACTATGTGATATATCTGTATTTAATTCGTAATCCCTGAGCTTCTCTGAGCATGATTCTGAGATGATGATTATAACTTTGCAAGAAATGATAGCAAAAAATGACATTAGAAATTCTATACTGGCAAGATGTGGTGATATGCCGATACACGGCTCAATTTTGTATATGTATTTAATAACAGTCCTTATTGGAGGCAAAGCGAAAGACACAAGCATGCATGATCAAGAACAATAATTGAAATCACGGATGTGATTGTTTCTAGACTTTATCTGATGCATGAAAGAAATATTAGGCCTTGCTCTTGTTTTATTGTAAACGGAACCCTTGAGTAAAAAGGTCAGTAATGCGGTGAATTGCCGATACACGGCAATATTAGAAGAATAGGGAGAATTGAAGTTCCCCTGTTGAGCAATACTGGTTTGCTGTTTATAAAAATTGGGTATTTAACCACTTTAAAATGGCCACCGCGTTAGCACTATATGGGTGATGTCCGTTTTCTAGCTTGTTGGTAATTGTTATATGTTGCCGCAAGATTGTTAACTGTGTAAACACTGACGAAGGACTTGGCGTCTGAAACGCGTCTGTTGCACGAGTGTTTGTGGGCTGAATAAATTTTGCTGCTTTACCCCTGGAGTGCGCTTTTTCGTTTCTTGAATGAAACGGTCTGTGAGCTGGAATATTTTCCGCGAGTATCGGCGCGGAGCCTGCACCCGCTGATAAGAGTGCCCTGGGATTACCGGTACAACTTGGAGCCGCAATATATATATATATATATATATGTGTGTTAATTATTATTTTTAAAGCAAGAAGCAGCTAAAGTGTGTTTAAAAACGTAATGACCTTGTTGATGAGTGTAAAACCCATCCCCAACTTCCAGTAAAACATGCAAAGGCTCCACCAGTAAGAGTCTTGGAGTTTATTAGAGGACAGGGGGTCCCAGATCGGTCAGGAGTTTGAAGATTGTGGCAATGGTTCCTGCAAACCTGCTGCAAACATACGGAGTTACGTTTTTTTGCAGTTTGGGAAACAAATTTTGCAAACTTAACATTGAGCATTGCGTTGTTGGGGTTCATTGCTGATATAATGGCTTGCCGGCATGATCGGACGCCATGCTTGATCCATTCACCTCGCAACAACCGCCTTCCATGCAGGGCAAACACACACCACGTGCTCAATTGTTTCTGAGTGATGACCGCAGCCCCTACAATTAGTGTCCTCATTTGAGCGACGCCATGCAGGCAAATGTTTTAAAAAGGGCCATTCGTCCATCCTCAGTGCCATAAATCTTTTGAATTGGTATGTATTCCCAATTGAAATTGCGATTCGGTACCACGTTACCAAATCGCAAATTGGAATTCATACATACCAAATGCATGATACATGTGGCCCAAGTTCTAGTTACTGGTCTTCTCCTTGTTCGCTTGATTGACCTTTTCTTCCAATCCACCCCCCCTCCCATGGTCTTCCGCACCCCTCCCATCGCATACTTTCACCGATACTCAGGTCAGTTTGTCTTTCTTTCACTTTGACTGCTTTGTTCCCCCTGAAGTACTTTTCCCTTTTGCCGGTCTCCCTGACTCGATCTGCATTCCTTACTCCTGTTTACCATTCCCCCTCTACCTTTCATTCCCCATAAGACGCGTGTCTTGGCTATGCTACACGCTATTAACTCATATTATAGTGTAATCTCATGTTTTTCTCCTATGTCTATACTGGGCTTCTGTACTTGATGTCATAATGTAACCTGTAACTCGCTGATCCTCATGTAAAGCGCTCTGATACCTCCGGGTCTAGCCAGTGCTATATAAAACTTTGCAAATGAATAAATAAATAAATAAATACATAAATAAATAAATAGAGCATTAGTACTGAAATTAGCCTTCCACCAAACTCCCTCCATTCTCCAACTTACTGTAGGTTTCTCTGTGTCCATGTGGCCGGAAAGACCCTTTCTCTGCACTTTTTTATGCAATCCTAAATAAAAAGAAGGAAGGGGTGCCCCAAAACCATTGGTCGAACACAGTCAGTTCAGGGCATGTGAAGCTGATCTTTGGCACAAGGGTGCCTCGAGGAGCTCCTGTGCTCTCGTTCCCCTTGAAGCTACTCTCAAATCTTTTTTCTGTCTTTTGTAGCTGCTTCTTTTCCAAAATGAACTTCAGTCACCCCAAAATTCACCTGTGCCCGTTGGTTTGCCAAGTGAGTGCGCACCTCGGCGGCTCGCGCTGTTTCTGTGGGGATGAGGACGCCTGTTATCCGCGCGCTCGAGCGGTGTTATGAGCGAGGTCCCGCTGTTATTAACTTTAATTGTCAGGTATGAGTTCTCTCGCTCTGCTTGGAGTACAAAGCTCAGAAATACTTGCTGCGTCTGACATCAGCGTGGGCCTCCTTTTGAAACCAGTCCCTATGACTTCACTTCAAGATTAAGGAAAATATGAGCCTCGAGTAGACAACAACAGCTCAAGTGTGTCGGAAAAATAATAATTATGACAGCCATGAATTTTCTGATGGCAGTGTACAACACCTGTTTTAGGCATCATGAAACTGTCATATGTACAGTAGGTAGAGCCACATCGGAAATGTAATAATTTCTCATGCATTGTAAAAAAGCATACAGATTTGGGGCCATATTTGCAATCCCCTTTCGCCATCGGAGCATCACTTTTTTAGACGCTCTGGTGGCATTACACCAGTCCCCATATTTACAAGGTGGCGCTAAGCCACTTAATGTGGCTTAACGCCACCTTGTAAATATACCCCTTTCCGCAGCAGTCCTCTGCGGCAAAGGGGCGTGCAATGGGTGTTGCTGTGGGTGTTCCACCTCAACACGTATTGCTTTTTGACGCTGCCCCAGATTTACAAGGCTGGGACAGCGCCAATACATAAGGTCAGGTAATACCTCGTCTTAGAATGGTGCAACAAAGGTAAATTATTAATTTCTCTTCGTTTTTTGCTCTTTCTATATGGGCTGCATCTATGTGTGCTGCACATAGAATGAGCAAATCGCCATTAGTGATTGTTTATGTACAGGAAGGTATACCTTCCTGTACATAAAACAATTGTCCCTGCAGCCCAGGTGCCCTTGCAACATGGTTGCTGGAAACCTGCGCTGCCACTAGGCAGCTTTTTTTGTGCCAGTGCCAGGGGAAACACAGGTTTGCGCCATATTTTCGTAAATACGGCGTATCTTTGCATTTAGAAAATGTCAGAGAGTGGCACTGCCAAATTTGGCATAGCAGCGAGCTCCAGCATTTTTTTGTACATATGCCCAATGACTCGCAAGGGGGAAACACATCCCAGTGCCATTTTTATAAACATTGGCCTGCTGCTAGTGTTATCCCCTGTGCAGGAGCTCTAACAAGTTTGCCTTGAGCATGGCACTGCCTCCCATCATGGTGTAGAGATGAGTGTACTTGTCTAAGATAGGATTTGCATTTCACGCAAATCCTTACAGTACAGATTTCTAAATGTGAGAAAATGTAGGTTACATTTCATTGGATGTGTGCTGTGTGTTGCACGACATGTGCAATGCATCATTTTTGAGAGAGATTTTGTTGTTCGCTCCTGCTTCAAACAGGCCTTAATTTTTGATACAAGCCTGGTCTGGATATCTTCGTAGATCAGGCTTTGCATCAACAGTTATGGGTGTTTACATTAATCTACTCCAGATATTACCCCTTGGCACAAAAAGGCACAAATCTCTTGCTCTATGAGCTCGAATTTGCTGTCAACACGCTCTGCCTGTGACCTGCCCCAGCTAGTGGCCCATCCCACCCACAGAGCTGGACATACTTTGGATCTTATTTTTTCCAATCTCTCAAGTTTGAAAATTGATGATCCAATCCCCGTCACATGGTCAGATCATTTTTTAATACCATTCTCGGCCTCTTTCTCTCACCATGACCGACCCTCTTCCATCCCGAGGGATCTTGGGAGAAATTGGAGCAAAATTACATCTCTGACCCTTGAAGATCATCTTAAAGATAGTCACCCTGACCTGGGCGAGGATTTGGACTCACGTATTGTCCATTTCAATGAATGGATCAGTAAGGCTATTAATTCTCTGGCACCCCTTAGGCCGATAAAAACTTTTAGATCTACCCCAGCGGCCCCATGGTTCTCGGATGAACTACGCCAATCTAAGTCTGCCTGTAAAGTACTGGAGAGACGCTGGAGATTGGACTATTCCAATGACAGCAAAATTAATTATCGTAAAGCCCTAAAGGAATACCGGAAACAGATCATAAAACAAAAAAGACATTTCCTAGCAGACTAGATTGACAAAGCTAGCAATGCTCCCAAAGAAATCTTTTCAATTGTTAGATCATTCACTAACCCCCAAGCTCTGATCCGTAAGCAGCCAGTCTCCCAGGAACTCTGTCTTAAATTATCAGAGTTCTTTGAGGACAAGATTGCACGGATTCAGGCCTCTTTTCCTACCAAAGATAATACTGATCTTCTTGTGGTTCGGACAATGCCATATTCTGCTGGTCCCGCTCTTACTGAATTTGCTGAAATCTCTACTGAGCTTTCCCTTCAAGAGCTACTCAGATGCAGATCAGGCTCCCCTGGGGATCCTTGGCCTGCTAAATACTATAAAGTGCTAGCCTCTTTTTTAAATCCCTTCCTCAACTCCATATGGAACTCCTCTTTTAGTTCAGGGATCTATCCAGAGGCATGGAAACACGCGTTCCTGATCCCTATCCTGAAAAAGGCCACTGCGAACCCCGAGGATACGGTTAATTACAGACCGATTTCTCTTCTTCCAGCCCCAGCCAAAATTTTAGAACGGCTTGCTTACCAGCAACTGGCCCGTTATATTGAGAGGAATGGCCTCTACCATGACTCCCAACATGGTTTTCGCAGGGGCTGCAGCACGGAGTCGGCCCTCATTGAGATGGCCGACTCTGTGCGATGGACCCTAGACCAGGGATCGAGGGCGGTGTTGGTGCTGCTGGATTTATCAGCAGCATTCGACACCGTCTCTCACCCATTACTGCTTAATAGATTGCAGGATATTGGTATTCAAGGCAAGGTCCTCGCTTGGATCAGCTCGTTTTTGTCCAACCGCACACAACAGGTTCACACCCCCCCTTTCACCTCAATACCTAGACCATTGAAATGGGGTGTCCTCCAGGGCTCTTCTCTTAGCCCACTCTTATTTAATGTGTATTTTTCACCGTTGGCTGAGCTGAACTCTCGCTCAGGTATAAAAACAATGTCCTACGCGGACGACATCCAGCTGCTGTTTACGTTTAAGGATCCTTCTCCTAGTTCTTTCGATCCTCTCAAAACTTGTCTGAGAGATATCGCCAGCTGGATGGACCTCAACTCCTTGAGACTTAATGCTGGGAAAACAGAGGGGCTCTTTTTCAATCAGCCATCCCCTCTTAGCTCGAACCTGTGGTGGCCGGAAGATCTGAGCCCCGCCCCGACCCCAAAGGACTCTGTGAGAAACTTAGGAGTCCACTGGGATAAGAAACTATCTTTTGACAGTCAGGTTCAAATTGTCTCTGCGGCATGTTTCTCCAAGATAAGGATTTAAAAAAAACTAATTAACTATCTACCCTGTGTTAACAGAAAAACCATTGTTCATGCCCTTATCTCCCATCTCGACTATGCTAATGGTCTGTATCTGGGTCTAAATAAAGGTCTTGGTTAGAAACTTCAAAGGGTCCAGAATGCTGCTGCACGTTTAATTGGTGGCCTTTCCCGCAGACAGCATATCTCCCCATACCTAAGGGAATTACATTGGCTCCCTATGGGCAAGCGAATTGAGTTTAAGGCGATGCTACTCGCCTTTCGATCCACTAAGGGCCTTGGATCGGCTCACCTTCAATCTACCTTGCGACCCTACAGTAATCTGAGAACCCTTCGTTCCAATACCAAATTTTTGCTGGCCACCCCAAGATACAGAAAAGCCCGAGCGGGAGGAAAGACCTTTGAGCTCGGTGCTGCTCTAAGATGGAACAAATTGCCTCTGGATCTTCGTAGGAGCAATTCAGAACAAGAATTCCGTAGATCTCTGAAAACCTTTCTGTTTCGCATGTAATTTCTTGCCTATGAGCCGGTTATCATCCATTCAGCGCTGGGACACCCCGTTGGGGTATCTGAGCGCTTTACAAAAGACACAATAATAATAATAATAATCGTGTTTTTCCACTGTGAAAAAGTCACCTTCCCAGCTCAAAAAATGTATGCATAGGATAGTCAGTAGCTTTCTTGGCTTTACACCGTTTGCATTCCTTTGTGACCTGCTGGTGATGATGTAAAACATTAGCAAATCTGGAATATGGAATGGATTACATAGATTGCACAAGTCTGGAGCATAATCACACCACCATTTTAGGACTGCATTGAGACAAGAGCAGTTCATCACCAACGTGCGGCAATCTTTGGTTCAATCGACCAGGGCAATATTTTGTATTTCTACTGTTCAGTTGTGAAACAGCTTGCACAATGCAAATATTGATACAAAATAGCAACAGTTCAAATAAAATCTTTGTTTTCCACGAATATCGGTGCAAAATTACACTGGCACTTTTGCGATTTAGTTTTATTAGTTTATAGGATGAGGCTGCAGAAGTTACACATGAAGTAGATCTAACCATTTAAATGAGCACCCTGGATTCCTTTCAATGTGATATATGTGGTTTATGCATGTATTAGTCACGGAGGCATAGAGAGAGCATGGTTTGAACTGTTGTATACAGCTGAAAAGATGTATTACAATCAGGGCTTAATTTGAGCTGGTGGTTTCCGGTGCTCGTCACCTGAACTTAATTGTGAACACTGGCGCTTGAATCAGTCTGCAGAGAAGTGTGGTGCATTGTGGCTAATTTCGAGATCGCCATAAAAACAGGAAAATAATTAATTCAATATACATTAAAAATGACAATTACCTGCAGCCCAATCCATTCTTCTGGCTTTGGAGCCCTGAAATAGTCTGAATGGTCACACCCTGTAGGAGTGTGATGGACAGTACTTGTATTATTAGTTTCTTTGGCAGCATGGCAGGGGAAATGTGTGGTGCAAGCTGCAGTGGCCTCCTGATGACAGCCCTGACACTTATTTTTTTTTGCAAATTAAGCACTGGTTACAATTTGAAAGGATCATCAGAAATGATCTTAAACCAGTGGGAACTGGATGGTGCAATTCATGACAGACACCAAATGAATGAGTAAACTGCAGTTTTAGTCTGCCAGACCTGTACGTACAATGGTTATTGCATCTGGCCACATTGCCCCACAGTCATAGTGACTGGTTCGCAAAATAATTTATGATTACGGGTTGTAGTACTACATGACTGCTAATTTAGCTACTCTTATATGCTTTTGTGAATTGGTCCAAACGGTCCAACTCCCTATCAGTGATAATACAAAGAGGGAATAGTCCTTTCTATTTTTATTAAGTGTATATGAATATTCCCTGATTATTCTCATTTTATTCCCATTGTAGATGCTGTGCGGCCAATTTACAATAGCGTGTACGAGTAAGTAAAAGAGTACTACTGGACTGCTTACTTTACGTTCTCCAAAAATACCTCATTGAATAGGACCCTAGGTAAACAATACACTAACTCGTACATTATCCAAGGCCAATAACCTCCTGTAAAATCTCACCAGCTTGGGCAAAACAGCCTGTGGTTTCCCCACCGGTCCATAACCAGGACTACTTGTTTATGGAAACGTGCCTCCCCAGTAATGACATAAATAGGAGTTATGGGCCAGGAGCACAGAAAAATGAGATTTACCTCTGTACTATTTTTGAAATATCAGAGAGTGAACAGTTCATTTTCCTTTGTATGTTTTTTGTCATGCTTTCACTCATGCCCCTGAGAATGTTTTGGGAAAAAGTATGACACATAGAGCATTTTGGGATGTACCACCAAATAATATTTAAGAAATGTAGTAGTACTTCGGAAAGCTAAATAAGACTGATAATATTTCAGGTGGAGGTTGGGGTTTCTGCTGTGAAAACTGGATGGTTTGCAACATTAATTCAGTAAAAGACTTTAAAGACATGTTATATATAACTTGTACACATAAATGTTGTTAATGATGTTCACTCTTGGACTTTGATTATAAAATCCTAGCCAAGATGATGCCGACTAGGCTCTTGCTTTTATTGGAACAAATGATAGCTCCTGCTCCTACAGGGTTTGTGAAGCATAGGTCCACAGCGCTCAATCTACGAACATTCTTCTCAGTGGTCAACAGGATCAACCCCCCCATACCTGCAGTTGCTGCGTTTCTAGAGGCCAAAAAGGCATTTGATTCTGTAGAATGACCCTTCTTACATGCAGTGCTCGCCAAGATGGGAATCCCTAAAAGTTTCACAGACCTAGTGAAATTGCTCTATACAGGCCCATCGGCTCGTATCCGCTTCAACTGCACTATCACAGAACCATTTACAGTCTCCCGAGGCACCCAACAGGGTTGCCCGTTATCCCCACTACTGTTCATAATCGCCATGGACCCTCTCATACTTTATTTTCAGAAGGACCATTTGCACAGAGGGCTCCAATTCAAACACGGTCCAGTCTTAGTGACATCATATGCAGGCAATGTGGCATTATATGTTAGGAAACCGGATGGAAATTTGCGACCATTATTACTTGAAATAGAACGTTTTGGAGCTTTATCCGGCCTCAAAATTAATTGGGGTAAATCAGAACTATTTCCCTCGACAGATATGCGGAACTGTGAGTGTGGGGAGTTCCCGGTCCAATGGTGTGCAGCGGAAACTAAATACTTAGGGATATATCTACACAGGGAAAGAGAACAAGTGCAGCGTTCAAATTATGGCCCGGCACTGAGTTGCTTACATACCCAAGTAGAGCAATGGACTAAGCTACCATTATCAATGGCCGGGCGTATTGCCATTATAAAGATGGTGATACTACCTCACTTTCTTTACCTATTCATGAACATTCCTATCCCCCTGACCAACATCCCTTATAAACTAGTATGGGGAGGGAAACAACCAAAATCAGCTAGGGCACCCTAACTCTCCCCTATGAAAGAGTGGGATTCGGAGTACCGGACATGCAGCTTTTTTTTTTTGTGGTACAAAGTGGATTTGCAATTCACTGGTTTCATCCTGATGCACATATACTGTATGCTAAACCAGAGAGGGATCTAGCAGACCCCACCCCACTAAATGCTTGGAACTCCTTGCCTACTACCCTTCGCAGCGAATCTAACCGTCTGAAATTCCGGAAGGAACTGAAAACTCTTCTTTTTATCTAATCTTGGTCTTTTCAGCTCACACTAGTCAGACTATACTCAGCGCTACGAGGCCTCCGGGTTGTTTGCGCTTAACAAAACACAATTAATAATAATAATAATAATACTCCCTATGGGAATCCCTCGAGATTCCTGCGAAATTCTGCCCATGTCCACTACTAGCCGGGCCTGGAAAAAGCTACTTACGAAAACGGGGGTCCATTATTGTATTCCCCGGCATTACCTTTGCCAGCGAATCCGTGGTTACCCCCTGCGGTAGAAACTGGGAACGAGCACGTGCTCACGCGAATACATCTTGCTTCCTTTGGGGACCTCTTTCCCGGAGGTCACACATTCTACCGCACTGGGGACCCGCTGTTTGCATCTGCTACATTCATGGATAATTTTGTATTAACCCGTTTTCAGAATACGCTTTGAAGCACGATAGTGACCTACCCGATAGAGCCAGCCGAGTTCTGTCCACTTACAATGGTAATCTCTGACAAACAATGGTAATCTCTGACACTACTGGAGAGCATATCACCTCTAGATTATACAAAGCTAGTCTAGCACTGATGCCACAGCAGGACAGCAAGATCAGAGACGCCTGGGCGGCAGACATTGCCCAACCCCTCACAGATGACATATGGAAAGGGTGCTGCAAACAAGCCAAACTAGTTTTGTGCAACCATAGATACATATTATTGCAATTTAAGGTACTCAGAAGGGCTTATGTCACACCACAAAAGATGGTCAGAATAAAGATCACCTCTTTCACACACTGTCCTAAATGCAATCAGCTTCCGGCATAATTTTTTCACATGCTCTGGATCTGTAATACAATCAACACTTATTGGCAAGAAATACATGACATAATGCGACAGGTGATGGGGATACCAGTCCCGGCGTCCCCTCTAACAGCTTTAATGGGATATGTAGATTCACTACCCAAAATCATGCATAAAGTTATAGCAATTGCCATGATGCTGGCGACAAGAGAGGAAATTCTTTGTTGGGGTACCAGACAGAAACCCAACGTGAAGAGTTGGCTTAAGAGCATGTCATATTGCGACACCATGAATTAGCTGTTCTCAGAACTGCAACCACCTAACTCATGGCCTAAAGATATATGGGAGCCTCTAAGGGCATACCTCAGGTCACAGGAGATGCCAGACACATCTCCTGTGCCTGAGGGACAAAGGGCCAGTCAGACGGTACAATCTGTGGAGTTAAAAAAGCTACACCTCATGATATTATCGATCTTAGCTGTAGCAGCATGCTGGTATGGATTTGATAGAAAAGGAAGTAAATACAGGAAAGTAGAAACTCATGAAGTCTAATTTGAAGATGCGCATTGGACTAGCCAGATAAGGGATTGTACCTGTTTAGCTGTGATCTGCTTTTTTTATATATATATATATATATATATATATTCACTGAAAAAACCATAGGTTATAGACCATATATAGTTAGGAATTAGCATTTACAAAACCTTGAAAATTCACTGAAAAAACCATAGGTTATAGACCATATATAGTTAGGAATTAGCATTTAAAAAACCTTATTTTACTCACACAAAACCATTGAAATTCCATATATAGTTAGTTGCACTAACTATATATCGTGCACCCGCAATCCACTGCTGATCATGTCACATATTACATCATTCATGACATGGTCAGTGACATCACTGATGACATCACTGATGACATCTCAAATGACATCACTGATGACAACATCCAGTGACTGTATTTTTCTGTAAAGTTAAAATATGTCTTGAGTGGATGTATAAGTGTCTGGATGAAGGATTTAGTAGGTGCATGACTGACTGTATGAGTGAGTGATTAAATGTGTCTCACTGAATGCATGGGTTAGTGACTAAACTGTCTTAATTTGTGCATCATTATGTCTGTTGTTCTGTAAACTGCTGCATGTGTTGATCATTAGCTATACGAGAGGCTATATGTGTTATTAATTGGTTGCCCAAGTATTTCTATGGGAGATTGAGTTTGTGTGGGGGTGGCTGGAAGGTGTGAGACTCTATGCATAGATGTGTGAGCAGTTTATTCACTAGGTGTATGAGTTCAAGAGTGCATGTGGAAACAGCTACATGGGCAGTTGACTGTGTGCATGAGTGTATTGATGAGTGAATGGATATCTCAATGCTACATGTCATAGTAAGTACATATGTAAAACACAGTACATGTGAGAGTTGGCATATATAAATAACTGTGCATGAGAGCCACTGAATGAGTGAGTGGTTGTATCGATCATTGTGAACTTGTATCAGGGATTGTATAAGAGAGTAAATATGTGTTAGTATATGTTTCAATAAGTAAGGTGTGTTTAACTGTATAGTTGAAGAAATGGAGGTGAGATTGTTTCTTTGCATGACTGACTGGGTGTGTGAGTAACTCCATGGATGAGTGGCAGTGTGTGAGTGTCTGTATACACTGAGTGTATCTAAGGTTATATTAGAGTCTGAAGAGGTTTATCGTATTAGCACAAGAATGATGTCAAATGAGATGTCATCAGTGATGTCATCAGTGATGTCATTTGAGATGTCATCAGTGATGTCATCAGTGATGTCACTGACCATGTCATGAATGATGTAATATGTGACATGATCAGCAGTGGATTGCGGGTGCACGATATATAGTTAGTGCAACTAACTATATATGGAATTTCAATGGTTTTGTGTGAGTAAAATAAGGTTTTTTAAATGCTAATTCCTAACTATATATGGTCTATAACCTATGGTTTTTTCAGTGAATTTTCAAGGTTTTGTAAATGCTAATTCCTAACTATATATGGTCTATAACCTATGGTTTTTTCAGTGAATTTTCAAGGTTTTGTAAATGCTAATTCCTAACTATATATGGTCCATAACCTATGGTTTTTTCTGTGAATTTCATTGGTTTTTTAACAGCTAATATCTGTAGCTGTAAAATGTATTCTTCTTTAAATCCAAAAATATATTTTATATGTTTATGAATAATTTTTTTTTTAAATATTTTTTTTTCTTCGTTCCCGCTTCGCAAATCGGGAAGCTTCCCGTTAGCTGACCTTGATGCCGCGAAATAGACCGCGAGCCGGTAAACGTTTCTTTACCGCAAGTGCCGCGTTACAAAACAACATCGTGACGCCTCCCGTCCTCATGACGTTTCACGTTGTCGCGTGATACGTCATATGACGTACTACGTTAGCGAACTGGTACGCGAAGCGAGTCGCAAAGCGCAGGTTTCTGGAAGCAAACCGGGAGGCCCTGCAAAGCGCTTAACGTAAACACAGCAAGTCATGTGACTTGGTAATAACACTTTTCATTGGTTCATTTCACTTTTGGTTTCCTAATGATGTAAGACTAGGTCATATAATCTAAAATGAACACTTTTGATTGGTTGAGAACTCTTGTTTTTCCCAAATGATGAAAATCCCTCCTTCTTTCCTCACTCTGACTTTCATCATTGTGAGAGAAAGACCCTTTGTGATCACTGAGCAATGGCTTCTTTAGTAGCTTCAGCTGGTGCTTCCCCACCACCTCCACCACATCCAAGGAAGAGTGGACCACCTGCTCAAGTTATAATTCAACAAGAAGAAGAAGAAGAGGAACAGGAGGACGAGCACGAAGAGAGGCAGTTTTTGCCTGAGCAGCCCAGGACGTCTCACCGGAAAGAAAACTTCATTTGGCAATTTTTTAAAATTCCCAAAGGTCAGAAAAAAGTAAATGCAAGATACGTAACTTGCCTTATATGTCAAGATAGACTGTCCAGAGGGACCGACAAAAAATACAGTTTCGGAAACTACACAATGCATCGCCATATGACTAGGTGGCATCCTAACAACTACAGTGCTGCACAGTTTCGGAACGACCTAGATAATCTCCCTATTATGGCCAGAAGATCTGTTGTACCGGAAGTAACGGGACCAGAGGGCAGGGAGATGGTGCCAAATATACAAATGAGATTTGGTGAAGTAAAACACACCTGCGTATTTTGCGATGGATTCATTTCCTACGGAGAAAGAAGCATCACTCTGATCAACAGAGCTATTGACTATCATATGCAAGTTTGTCCGAAACGCCCAAAATAATAAATACTTCTTTTTTTTGTTTTGTTGCTCCTGTTGAGCCCTTTACAATGAATCGTTTTCATTGCCCCCTCCAAGAAAAACCCAAAAAAATATAAAACTGTTCCGAAAAATTCAAAAACAGTAAAAAAATGTTCAGAAAAATAAAAAAAAAAGTTCTTTTCAGAACTACCTCCCCGTTATTAAAAAATTGGTACAATATTTGGAACTGTGCCAACCTCTATTTCTCTTAGTTCGCTTCCTAGTTCGCTCGCCGGTACGCGAACTGGAAGCGAACCAAAAACAGTAAGTATAAGGGAGGGAAACACACACTTATGTTAAAATAAAGACAGCTATAGGGGAGTAAACTAGAGATACTATTACCCGTAATCCACTGCTGATGATGTCACATATTACATCATTCATGACATGCTCAGTGACATCATCAGCAGAGGATTGCGGGTTTTTTGACAACATGCCTTATCCACGGTTTAATAACGCTGCCTTTTGCTTTATATAAGTTTTCAAATTGTATGAAATATATACCAATAGGTCGTTATGAACCTTTAGGTAGTGCTTTTCTTCATGAGGTCTGGTCGCTTCCATACACATACAGATGTTTCAAAGATGATCAAGAAGTTTATCTGAATGGAGAGGAATGCACTGAGACGCCAGATCATTCACTAATGTGTAGGCACATACAGTTACACGGTTCATGCAACAAACACCGACCAAATATGGCTTGCGTGTTGCAAGGCACGCCAGTTCCTGCTATCATCCCCACGTTCAAGTTGTTGGAAAATGGTAGTTATTTGATGCTCAATAATGAAGATTGTTCTGAGTTAATTAAAAGTATTCCTTTTATCGTAACAGTAAGTGAACGGGTTATTTGCTGCAGAAATGTTCTATTTCCTCCCACACATGAACATAGGGAGTTTTCAATCTGGCCACAAATACCAACCTTGGGACACGTTTCAACGGCATGGCAAGAATAAGAGCTCTTTTGTCTCAGAGAGAGGTGGCCTTGAGTTCGGCCCGTGAAACTTTCGTACTTCACATAGCGAACACCCGTACAGAGGTGCACACCCTTTTCAATTAAGATTTGCCTTTCAATTTCAGCAACATGTTTCCGACTATCTTTAACGCATCCTCCACAAAGTCCCTGACACACTTTTTTAAAGTTGTTACCAGTGGCCTCGTGACTTCATTTGAGAAAATCTTTGGAGTCATCCCTGCTTCCTTTCATTGTATTTTCTGCACTCTGGTTCGTGGATTGGCATTTTTACTTGCATTACCAGCGGACGCTCTTGTGCTTTTTTACATTTTTAAATATGGATGTCCCTCCTATGCAACCTCCGACCCTGCAGCTGCTGACACTGTTCCGCAATCGCATGCTAGAATATTATGGCACAATGCCGTTGGCGATATTAAGCACGGCATATGGATTATCTTTTCGGTTCTCCTACTTCACCTGTATCCAGCCTGTATTTCACTGCCTGACCTGTGATTTCGATTGGGCCATTGATTTGTGTCTCTGCGGACCGGTTTCTCCTGACGTCGACTTTAATCAGCTGATGACTCCTATCATTACTCACGAGTTGGTTTGTCCTGGCGAAAGGATTATGGCTGTGGCATTGATGCATGGACTACTTGGTCCCTGGAATTTACTGGCGGCAGCACAGTCTTTCTTGGAACAGAGCTTTCTTGAAAACCCACCGAGCTGTCCTCTGATGGTGATAGAGGATCCGGTGCTGGGAGAGCACGTATGTTCTTTTCCGCTTTTAAATTGGATGGCTGAACTGTTTTCGGATGAAGACGGTGACTTCCTATTGGAGGCTGTTGCAGCTTATTTTGCATACACAGTTATGTCATAGACCTTTTTCATGTTTGATATGCTGAGTACTAGCATTTCATTGACAATTCATTAACTTATTTGTCAAGTTTTTATTATTTACCTTGCCTATTGGCTTAAGACTCGATAAAGTACTTGGCTGTTTTATTTTTCTTTAGCATTAAATTTTCCTAGTTTTTAATGCTTTACCTTGCGGACCGTCCACATATAAACTTGCAATCTGCTCTCATGAGATGGCACTTCTATTATCTTATTCAGTTCGTTTCCGGATCATGAGGAGGTGTCATCTAGGTCCTGGATATCTTTACACCGTGTTAAGTTAGCATGGGCTCATTACCGGTTTAAACGCCATTTTTCCTTTTTTGCAACTTCTGCACACGACACTTAGTTGTTGCTTTAGCTTTCCACCTAGTAGTTCATCGTGGTTTACATGAGAATAATATGTTATTGGTCTACTATCTGCTTTACTTGTTAAACTATATCTGTACAGCGAGTGCTAAAGTTTCAAGAACAACACGATACAGAATTGTTATGAGGTCTGATCTCCACGACTTCATACTCATAACATAAGTGCAACTTCTGCCAATTCTGGGCATGAGGCGGGTTTTATATTGCTTTGCCGAACACACATACACAACAGTTGATGCGGTTCACATGAAGAGAGAGCTGGTGTATGCTGATGTGATTCCTTCAAATCTAAGACACTAAAGTATGGGCACGCCCTAAACCAACACAAAGAGACCTTCTTAGCAAATAATATAATATGTGTATTAGGGAGGGTGAGATACAAGCAGCCGCGGGCCGTGGAGGGAGTTACGGTGAGGCAGGGAGGCGGGGAGGGGGAGAAGCAGGGTGGAGCCCTCTCTACCTTGCCCCTCCCCCTCCCCGCCTCCCTGCCCCACCGTAACTCCCTCCACGGCCCGCGGCTGCTTATAAGTGTTGCTAACTCTTATTCATTTACAGCATGTTAACATACTGTCACCATTCGCTTTTTATGTACTAGTAACTATGCTGGTAATTTTGCTACTGATAATATGTGTACTTGTATTCTCCACCCTGCTTCTCCCCCTCCCCGCCTCCCTGCCTCACCGTAACTCCCTCCACGGCCCGCGGCTGCTTATAAGTGTTGCTAACTCTTATTCATTTACAGCATGTTAACATACTATCACCATTCACTTTTTATGTACTAGTAACTATGCTGGTAATTTTGCTACTGATAATATGTGTACTTTTATTATCTAAGGTACTACGCCTGAGAAGACGGCATTAGTAAATAAACATTTCAAATACACATCTGTTCTTCTTAACTCCATTTTCTGGTTTCTAAGAAATCTATAACGACCGACTGTTCATGAGTTCCACGTATCCTGAGGTACTATAAGTTCATATTCTGGATTGTCTAAACATTGAGAGTTTGTTATATCCAATGTGACACTGTACCTAGCTTGCTAAGGAGTTTTTGATTACTAACGTGAGTTTTGGGACACCCTAATTCGCCGAGGTTCCAATCCTCTGTCCACAGTTCTGTGTGAGAACAGAAACCCTGCGACAGGGGCACCCCCGACCCTTGCTGGAGCTTCATCACACTTGCGATACAACTCCAGCAATGCATTCGCCGAGGTTCCAATCCTCTGTCCACAGTTCTGTGTGAGAACAGAAACCCTGCGACAGGGGCACCCCCGACCCTTGCTGGAGCTTCATCACACTTGCGATACAACTCCAGCAATGCGCCACCTTTACGGCACAGATACATCACGCATCTGTGCTGTTTTTGCCCCATGATGCGCCGCATTGTAAATGCAGCACACCATAGGTGACGGAACAGCGGCACAGAATGACTAACACATCCCTGGTGATGCGCCAGTCATCATAAATGTATCCCTATGCTTCTTATCTTGTTAGAGATGAACCGCCATATATATCATCAAAGTTTTTTGCATTTCCTAAATAGCGAACTTTAAGGAATAAATAGCGATTCTTTACCATTCCTAGTTTGCGATGAGCTATTTGCTAATTAGCCGAATGTAGCCCAATGAAGCCCAATGTAGCCCAATGTAGCCCAAAGATGGCCGCCAGACACACAAAAAAACAAATGTAGCCCAAATATCAGCCAGATGTAGCCCAACTATAGCCCAGTGACAGAATGACCAATCAGCTTCGCAAACCTCCGTTACGCGAAGCGGAGCGCTGTTACAGATATATATCTTTTTTTGAACGTTAATTTCTCAAAATCCACTGGAGCACATATATTGAGACCTAGCAAAGGCACATCGGGCTACCAGTCCCTACAATTTTGCCAAGTTTCGTGCAAATCCATTCAGCCGTTCGATTATTATTATTATTTTTTTTTTTTGCCCCGCGGGGCCCTTTTAAAACCTCCACATCAAACCTAGGGGGTCAGCGAGGATCTACTATTCCCCCTTATGGTCATTTGCCCCTTCGCTTTGGCCTCCTCTTGTCTCTCGATCCTACCGAGAGACAAGATGGCGGCCGCTACGGACTGTTTGGAATGTTGACAGACGCCAGAGAACCAATCAGCTTCGCTTCACAAAGCTCCGTTGCGCGAAAAGTACGCGTCCTGGGCCGCTGCCCGGTCCGCTGTTACAGATATATATCTTTTTTTAAACGTTAATTTCTCAAAATCCACTGGAGCACATATATTGAGACCTACAAAAGGCACATCGGGCTACCAGTCCCTACAATTTTGCCAAGTTTCGTGCAAATCCATTCAGCCGTTCGGGCTAAAAGTGAGGCCAACCGCCCTATGGAAAACTCAATGTTAAAAACACGTTTTGGGACCCCCCTTTTTTCTCGGCCCCCACTGGACGAACCCCCCCCAAATTTTCAAGGGCTGCTCAGAAACAAAATGTGCCATTTTCCTGAAAATTTCAGCCAATTCCGTCCACAAACGCCAAAGTTATTAGACATAGAATTTTCAAAAAACCCATAGAGAAAAAATCCTAACTATATATACCTACTGGCGACCGCCAGTAGGTAATATATATATATATATTTGTTTCGCTTCTGAATCTGTGGTCAATGTGCCTGCATATCAAGCATCATACTGTATGAGAATTGTTAATACAAAATGATAAATAAAAGTTTTTAAAAAAGAATATGTTAATGATGTCATACAAAAACATGCTTTTACCCTATAAGTGAACACCAATACCTTGCACAAACTCAACACAGACCAACAGTCATCCATCAGCCATCCACATCAAAGGCAATACACTTTGGAAGACAACATTATTAGCCCAGATCAGATGATTCCTAGATTTCAACTGTCCCTCAGAAAAAGCATCCTTGATCCAAAATCCAAAAATGACCAGTCACTTGCTTTGACTTGTTAAAATAATAAACCAATTCTTTGCATTTCACTGGAAAGTATAACTCATAATTAATACAAAGTTTCACATTTCCCTTACCATATCTACTTCATTTAGTTCCCAAATGTTGCTTTGTATTGGTGTATGTGTTGTAAGAATGTCTGGAAAACCTGTGCGACACATTTTATTAAAGAAATTAAGGAAATGTGTATGATTATAGCATAGAGACCAAGGATGGAATGAGACAGCATGGTGCCACATTACTCTCCTATAAAGTTAAACCCTTCCTAACCTGAAACTAACTTCAGGTGAACAGGGCAGGACCAGTCCTCTTCCAACTTGATGGCGGCAACAGAGCGCTCAACTGCCTTCCCAACCCCATATTAGCATTCATGAGATGCAACCTACATTGAGAAGGAATTTTTCCACTCTGCCCCTTCAGTACTGCTTGACCAGTAATGGTTCTGTGGTACTGAGTTATGTGATTGGCTGATCATAACATCAACAGAAATGTTGGAACAGTCATTTTAGGACCTGGGGACTCAGTCCCCATCTTGTGAGTTTAAAAAAAAACATAAGTTGCAAGGAGGCAGAGTAGGGGCACTATGACACTCTGGTCCTTGTATTGGGGTCCAAAATAAAAAAAAGAAATGTTTTGCCATTGGACGCTAAGGTTTAGGCACAGGGCCTATGCAACCATGAGTTGGTCATTCACAGGGGGTTGGTTGCCTGTGCCAAGCCCTGCATCCAACCCCCCTACTGTGCATGGTTAAAAGCTATTCTCAGTGAGGGGTTTGGGTGAATATGTTGAAAATAAAACTGGAATTAACTGAAAAAAGAAAAGTTAAAGTAACGTAATATAAAAATATATTGTAACAATATAAAAACTGTCATTTTAATACAAATAAACATTTAATTTCTGCCTATATAGTTTACTGAGCTAACTGCAACTTGCATCCCGACCATGGTTTGCTTATGACTTCACGTTTTACATCACTCATGGCATGTTAAGGGACATCATTGATGACATCACTGATGATATCTCAAAAGATATAATTAATGACACCAGTGATAACACTATAACCATGTACAGCATTGAGGTACACAGTGTACATATGTCGGTCAATAGCATAGAAATAGTGTAAGTCCTGCAGGTCAGCGTGGTTGTGCATGTTGAAAGTTATGTGGTGCAACGTTTACAAGTCACTAAAGAGTGGGGTGCAAGTATTACTCTCTTTTAAATAAGATAGGTGGAGTGCACCTAATGTTGGTTGCAGAGGTATGCTTGGAAGTAGTTTGAGGCTTATAGCTAAAGGCTATTCCTAAAAACCAAAGCATCAGTTTACAACAGATGATCTACCTGTAGATATTTGACACAAGCCCATATTAAATAGTTGTAATTCACTGCTATTAATAAATTCTATTAAGCAAGGACATTTATAAAGAGTGGACGTTTATTTCATGAACTTCTCTAAGGATTTTGAGGCATTGCTGATTATTGAATATTGTAGAATGTAGGGATTTCCTACTTAGAGATTGTTTATCTCATCCTGGTGTTATAAGCATGGCTGAAAGGTTGTATGGCATCATGCCCATCTCAGGGATGTGTGTAGTGTATTTTACTACACTACAGACCATTGTACATAGGGCCTGGAAGAAAATATCTTTCTAGTTTTAAATGTATACTTGTTAACCTCTTGTCTTAAAATTGTGTCATGTGAGCTCTTTAAGAGGGTAATTCCACTAAGGTGAATAAAAAGCTGTTGAGATCAGTACTGTGCCCAATTACTTCAAGGCCACAAACCCAGTAGGACCTTGTCACAGTGATTGCATGATGTAATTATTGATGTCATCAAATATGCTATTTGAACGGGAATGCGGGATGTTGGCTGAGTCCACCATAAGCCACTCCCTCCTCCCATGTCAGGATGACGCTTGCGCGACCAGCAATGGCAATGGCCGCAGCAGACTAATGAAGCGCAGCTTGGGGCAATACAGCGCCCTGTAACGGGCCTTTAGGACTCTGATTCACGCTGGCTGGGTTGCTCCATTGCCGGATGCCAACAGGAAATTGAGTCTTGGTCAGGATTCACGGGCAACGGAGCGAACTTACATTTGGAATCTTGATGATTAGTAGACAGTTGCTGAGGGATATTTCTGTAACAGGACAGGACATTAATCCTTGCAGTTCACGCTACTTTTGAGGCTGTGGTTACAGGAGATACAGCATTTGGTAACGGTTACATCTGGGCTGGCTGTGCTGCCCTCCCCTCCTCCAGGATCAGCAGCGGACCAGCGACACATGAGTGGAGTTTTTTTTATTTTCGCAGACCACAAGATTTCTCACCGGAGGGTAAGTGCATGTGCTCTGCTGCTGGTTTTTGGCAAAGTGCTAAGGTGCTCCCTGGTAGAGGGTCGCTGGGGGTGCCTTAAGCACAGTAATACATGATGTCCAAGATTTCTGTATTCCTGAAAATCCTATAACCGCGACATGCAGTATATAATTCCTGTAGAAATTTGGAACAGTGACCAACCCTCAAGCTGATGGAGGGGGGGGGAGGAGAGGGAGAAAGGGGAGCGTGAAAGGCGGAAAGTAAAAATTCACTTGAGGAAGTCTCAAAATGCAAAGTTTTTCTAAAGGTACTGATGCAACCAATCTTGATTTTCCTGGCTCAGAGGCTCATGAAGTGAGTAGGTCAGGCTGTAGCTCAGGCAAAATACGCTGTTTCTTTGCAGAAATATCTTGTAATGCCCACAGAGAATCTGGAGCACAGGATGGCAGCCCCAGAGCTCTCTCAGAAAAACTTTCGGGGGCTCCAGGTGACTTGGACATGAGCCTTAGCTCTGCCCCTAATGACTCCGTAGGGGGGATCCCCTCCTGAACAGATGCCTCTAGAAGAATCAGAGGAGGCGAACCCAGCACATGAAGCTGATGCCTTGAAATCTAAGGAACTTAAGGAATGCCCCCTATTCTTCAAGGCTAAATCTGGCTCAAATTCTGGTATAGATAGGTTGGAGAACGCTCAGTCGGCAGTCTCAATGTCCCTAGGCTCAGTAGAGGGCACATATCCTAGGGGCAACAGCAATACTTCATCACAGCCCTTGGCATCTCTTTCACCGAGGTAACTGGGAATATCTGTGTCAGGATCTATTGAGCAGGCAGCGATAAGAAGCGCTCAAGCACTAGCAGTACAAACCAAATCCGCAACTGATTCATTTCAGGAGGGCCCCTCACAGGCTGCTATGTCTTTTACTGTGCTAAGGGATGCTAAGAGCCTGCTCAATCTAATTTTGGAGGAAATTCGGGAACTTAAAGCCTCTCAAACTGGTGATTGCAGCCATACACACTCGCCTTACAAAAATCGAAGATACTATGGCTCGGATTCCCAAAGCGCTTAAATGAGGCGGAGGCAAGAATATCTCAGTTAGAGGATCAGGTTGTCATAATGAAGGATAAGGTAGATGCTTTGCAGAACCAAAAAGTATGCAATGGAACATAAGTTGAAGGAGTTGAAGAATCAATCTAGGCACTCCAAGCTTCGTATCCTCTGCAATTCTGAGGGACTTGAGGATCAGCAGACACCCCAATGGGTCGAATCCTTTATTAAAAAATATATCCTCCAGGAGTATATCGGGGATTTGACTCCCATGAGGGCCCACCGAGTGCCGCCATATCTACCTCCAAACTCCAAATTTCCTCAGACGATATTGGTCAATTTTGGAGATTACCGGGTGAAAGAACAAATTCTATCTAAGGCGGTTAAGCAGCGACAGTTTACTTCACCAGAAGTTCCATTATGTCGTGTATTTTCCAGTTATGTCCGCTTCTGCAGCCAAAAGACAGAAAGAGTTTTTCAAAATGTTGCATCTGTTTATGGAACAGGGGGCACAGGCAATGATTGCACGGAAAAGTATCTGAAAGTGCTTATAAAAGGAATATTTCATATGTTCTGTAATGTCCCTGAAGCACAGGAGCTGCTACAGCAAATGTCTCTTTATTTTTCTTCTTCTAATTTTTTCTGGATCTTTTTGGCCTCTCTCTGTCTATGTCCTGAGGTCGGGGGAGATGTGGTAGGTAGGCCGATAGCTCCTGGCACAAGGCCAGGTGCCCGTTTTTGGGGATGGGATAAGCCTTTTCAGGTGTGGGTGGGAAGGCGGGCACTTTACCACAACTTTTGACAGTGGGGAGCAGGGGGATAAGGTGGGGGTGGTGGTGTGGGGAAATTGGGAGCAAGGGGGAATAAGAAATCCATCTTTAAAATTAATTGCCAAACATAACTGCACTATTAGAACTTTATTTGTGAATGTGCACCCAGCAACAGTAAGGGAGAGGCGTTAACGCAAAACCTTGATAGATTACTGCCATGAGTTTTATTGCTGGGGGTCACCCTTTTGGTGCTGAGTATTATTTTAAACAGCAGAGCTTTGGGGCCGGCTCGGTATATTAGAGGGCTTACTTAACCTGAAAGTTTAAGTCCATATTTGAGACTCTCTGTGGTCACGTAATATATTGTGCTAATGGATAAAAGGGAAACTCTTAAGGTGGTCTCCCTGAATTTTAATGGCCTTAATATTAAAACGAAATACAGCCGTTGAATCCTGCAGTAAAAAGGAAAGTCAATCACTAGTTTTAATCCAAGAGGCTCATATACCGATGGTGAAGTTAGCAGAATGCTCCATGTTCAGATCTTGGGCAGCATACCAGGGCTTCTCCTCGTCCCAGGCAGCACTTTGGGGCACTGCGATCTGTCTGGGTTAACAATTTTAGGCAGAGGTGGTAAACTTTGTAAATGATAAAAATGGAAGGTGGTGCTGGGTGACCTGTAGGCTGGGGGTCAGATATCTTACTTTTTCTAGCATTTATGCCCCAGTCGATGATAACGCCAAGCCATATGAAGAAATATTCCAATCACTTATACACATTCCTGGTGAAGTAATCATGTAATCACAGAAGGAGACCATCTTTTTATCAAATCCTTGATTGATTCCTCAGTCAAATCCAAAAGGCAATTAAAACCTAAAACCTTGAAAATTATTCGAAATTATAGTAGGACCCTGGGGTTAATTGATCCCTGGAGGGAAATATTTCCTACAAAAATTGTCTATACCTGTTTTTCGGGTAGATTCCGTAATTCTTCCTGTATAGATTTCTTCCTTATATCTAAGACCCTGAATTTTAGAAATCAGCTAATCATAACTAATAGATTTTCAGATCATGCAATGATTGTTCTCGAGGTTGAGTTAGGGAAAATTTGGGTACACCCTAAGCAATGGGTTCTTAATAAACAGTATTTACAGGATACAAATTTGGTGCTATTCTGCAAAACAGAGGTTAAGGAATTTCTTGTAATAATCATGGGATGGCACCACATCACATTGGGGCCGATTCACAGAACTAATCTGAGATAAAATCCTGAACTTACTACTTTTGGTATTCACAGTAGGCATTTAGTAGTAGTAAAGTTAGGACTCCTAATTTTACTACTACTAAACTGAGATAAAATCCTAAACTTACTACTTTTGGTATTCACAGAAGGCATTTAATAGTAGTAAAGTTAGGACTCCTAACTTTACTACTACTAAATGCCTTTTGTGAATAGCGAAAGTTGTAAAGTTAGGATTTTGTCCCAGTTTAGTAGTAGCAAAGTTAGGATTCCTAACTTTACTACTACTAGATGCCTCCTGTGAATATCAAAAGTAGTATGTTTAGGATTTTACCTCAGATTAGTTCTGTGAATCGAATTCATTGTCTGGGATTCTTTAAAGGCATATATTTGTGGGCTGGGTATAGGCAAAGACACAGAAAGTTTAAAAAAAGATAAAGAACAAAAGCAAACCATAGAACGCAACGTGCAGCAGTGCTATGATAGCTTACTTAGAAGTCCCTCGGTTCTTAATCAACAAAAGTGCGATCAGGCTAAACGGGCGCTAAGTGAGGCATATTATCTAAAATGTGAAACCTCGAAACCTACCTATATGCAGAAGGTATATGATGAAAGTAATTTCACAGGGAGGTTCCTTGCTTAGCAGGCTTGGGAGCAAGTTGCAAGTAATCAGATAAGCACTTTGAAATGCCCTGTTACCAGCATTCGGAGCGAAGACCTGTCTAACATTGAGGTAATAAAGTTGGGACACTATAATTGTATTTACTGTAAAAAACAATTGATTAATAATGCGTCCCTGGAGACGTTCCTTCGGGAACAGAACATCCCAGTACTTTCCGAGACCGAGAACGTTAATATGATGCGCCCTTTTTCTAAAGAAGAACTGGCGGAGGTTATATGGAACCTCCCGAATGGTAAAGCCTGTGGACTGGATGGTCTATAGGTAGAATATTTTAAAGCATTCTCTGGGGTTTTATTGGAATACTTTATGCTGGTCGCCAATATAATGTTAGAGGGCGGCCCAATACCAGCATCATTTTATAAGCAGAATGTGGCTAAAAGATTTAACATAATAGCACCAAATCTGATCCATTCTGATCACAGTGGTTTTATTACAGGGAAACAGCTAGGGACAAACAAGCACTATTTAGCTGAAACTCTAGATTATTTTGAGACCAAGAATAGCCCGGCCCTGGTACTCCTGTTGGACACATTAAAGGCATTTGACCTTGTGGTCTAGGAGACCTTATTCCGTATCTTGTTCAGATTCGGCACACCCCCCCAGATCACGGGGCTGATACAAAGAATGTACCACAATGCAGAAGTCAGCATCGTTGTTAACACTGTTGAGATAGGACAAATACGTGTTAAACGAGGGACCAGCCAAGGATGCCCTCCGTCTCCTGTTTTATTTGCCTTCTTTATTGAGCCTCTAGCCATTGCCATCTGAGACAATGCAGATATCCCCCACCCGCCTGCCAGCTATTGGGATATTAAAACTATACGCAGATGATATAATGCTAATTCTCGACTGCGACAGGAATATTTGTGAATTATTTCCTGAGGTTAATTTGCACGGAGCATCAGATACGCAATCCATAAAAAATTATGAAAGCACACACAAAATCTGTTATGAGAGTATGCAGTGTTTTTTTCACAAATGTCAGGATCTTTTCAGAAGATGTACAATCCCAGTCATCAATACTGCAACCCCCTTATCCAAACATGCTTTGACATTCGGGATTAAAGATTCATCTGAAATATTTCAAAAATGGACCAAGGCTTGATATCTGAAAACTTCTGATTTTATTGTGATGGATAGGTGGCTCAATATATCAGAAATGCATGATTTAATTCAGAATGATTTTCTCCTTCTTGGGTCTTACAGAATGATATTTATACATTTTTTTGTAATTTGGATCTGGTGCAGAATAACAGGTGTACAAATCTGGCACTTGCGTTACTTGAAGAATATGTGGCTAGGAGACCCGGGGAATGGAAAAAACTTTTGGCTTCTACAAAAGGCCCAGACCTTACTCATAAAGCAATGACGAAATAGGAAAAAGATGAAGGGTTGGAGGTAACATTAACCCTGGGCGTAGTTCGCGAAGTAGCACTACGTCTAGCTACGCGAAGTGCACTTCGCACTACACGAGTTACGCGTAGCTACGCGAACTGCATAGTGCACAGTGCAAAATGCTGTTCACACTGATTGCACAGTGCCGGATGCTTGTCCGCACATGCTCGAGTAGATTTCTACTCGAGCTGCAGCTTTCTCAATGCAGACTGGTAGTTTCTCACCGTGAGCGGTCGCAAGCATACGCGACCACTCGCAATGAGAAACCTGACCTCCCCGCATTGAGAATCTCGCCGGGAGGTTTATTTTCCATGCTTGCGATCGGCAACTTGATGTTGCTGATCGCAAACGAGGAAAAAGTCTCGGCGGGATTTCATTTTGCTCGCTTGCGGTCGTTAACTTGACGTTGAGGACCGCGAGCAAGCAAAAAATGACTGCTACACTATGCTATGCATGTTTGCACTGTGCTACGTGCTATTCGCGTAGTGCGAAGTAGCGCAAACTTCACAAACTATGCGAGCGTAGCGTAGTACTTCGCCATGGGTTAGTTAACAGTGAGAATGTGGACTGAGGTTAATAAACTCAATTTTAGTGTGCTACGTGGCGCTATCTGGCGCTGGATGTTATTTTTTAGGAAATGGATGCTATACAGAATCCCACAGTTCCTATCCCAGATTTACCCTAACCAGTCTAGTCAGTGCTTCTGCTGCTTAAATCAGTCAACAGCTAACTAGGCACATATCATCACTCAGTGTCCTCTAGTCCAGGGGTTTTGGAATTATATATTCTGGCACTTGGATGCCGTATGTCTAATTAAACTGGAATCAAATAGCTGGCTGAACATTTTTGGATATGATCCTTAATTCTTTTTTTTAATTTTACTCATTAAGTTTTGTACAGCGTAAACGTGACCCTTACGGGTATCAGAGCGCTTCACAATTTTGGATAAGAGGGATACAGTATTGGGAGGCAAAAGAATCGTTACCTAATTATGCAAGATGCGTGCAGGACTCCTGTAGGTATCGGAACTCATCATTTAAGGGTAAAGCAATGGGTGAGGAACATTCAAACGTATGTATATACAATGCATGTTAACGATGTTGTTCCCAGGTATATAACCATGTCACAAGTCAATCAAGATGAGCGAATAGAGGGCAGTAATAGAGTCTAGTAGCCACGGCCTATTCAGGCAGGAACTTGATCATTAGGGGTTTTTTCACTTCCTTTTTAAAAGAAACAGTGGAGGAGATTGTACGGATTTTCGGAGGAAGAGAGTTCCAAATTTTTGGAGCAATGCCAGAGAAGGCCCTGTTACTTAATCTCTTTTTGTGGGAAATCTGTGGTTTCAGGAGCATTCTACTTGCACTTTGTGACTCTCTGCAGTCCCCTGATAGTTCTAGTTTTTGAGCCAGATAGATGGGGGTCTTAAAATGAGGGTCTTTGTGCGTCATACAGGCAATCTTTAACTGAATTCTGGCCTCGTAGGGTAACCAGTTTAGGGATTTTAGGGCTGGGGATATGTGTTCTTTTCTTTTTGTCCCAGTAATCAGTCTAGCTGCGGCATTAAGGGAGGCCCTTAATGGGGCCAGACTCTGTTTGGAGAGACCACATAGCGTGGAACTACCATAGTCTAGTCTTGGCAGAACTAGAGCTACTACCGCCAATTTGAAGTATTTCTGTGGAAGGAATGGTTTGAGATTCCTTAGTAAACTTAACTGATGTTTAGCTCCCTTGGTTGCATTGCTGATGTGTTTCTTCATATTCAAGTGCAAGTCAAGCGTGATTCAGAGGGATTTAGCAGAATAAATAATGTGGGGGAGGAGTTGAAGGATGTGTGGTGTTTCATCCAAAGTTCAGTCTTGGGAGTGTGATTAGGAGGAGTGATGAGAAAGAATTCAGTTTTGGATGTGTTGAGCATGAGGTAGTTGTCAGTGAGCCAGTTTTGAGTCTTCTCTTCGTCTATCTGATAAATGGGTGAAATTAATATATGTTTCAATGGCAGTGGCCAGGTCTCTGCTGCTTCAAAAATAGTGATCACATCGGGTTCCAACAATGTGTGAGTGGGTTCAGAAAATTAAGCAGGTCGGAAATAGCGAACGGTTATATGCAATATGAAATGAGGGATTAGGTAATTTGAAAAACTATGGGAATGGTACTTCAACTAAAAACTAAGGTTAGACCACATTTTTATTTCACATTATTTATTCTTTTTGTAATTTAGAAAGGCACACATTTTCTATTTGAACGCATTGCTATTATGATGAAAATAAATAATGGCTCAACCTGTTTGCATATTCGCACATTATATTCCGATTTGCACTTTAGGCACTATAGACTCGTTAATTGCTCTTAATAAGAAAGTTGTGTTGTATCTGGTCTCTTATGATTCTAACGCAATGCTATTTTGGCTTTTACTCTGTTTGTATATTCCTTTTATTACTGAATATATATGCTGTATTTATTGCTTAGTGGAGCATGAATAAGAAATGGCACTGTGTTATATGGATGAATTTGAAAGTTTGATGGATCGCAATAATTTAAAAAAACAAAAAATTCCTGTATGCCATTTGAGATTCCATCAAAGAGGTCATCAATGAGGTCATTTAGCATGACTTGCTTGAATAATATAATATGAAAGGTCGAAAGCAGTGCGTGACATAGACGTAAATTATAGTTGACCGAGTAAACTATAATTGGTGAAGTTCAGTGTTTTTTTGTTTTAAAACAATAGTGTAGTGTGAAATTTGTTTTTTCTCACTTAATAAAGTTAAATATCTTCTGTCTACAGATCATCAGAAGTTAGCATGGCATGCTCCTGTTGTCTAGAGATTTGATTTCAGAACTGCAATCCTAGCAGATTTACAATGAACTCTGGCACCACTTAGGGCAACTCTCCATTCAGCAGACAGAGTAATCACAGCTTCAAGAATTTACTGTCACATCACCCCCTTTTTTATGAGAGCCTTCCTCTGTCATTTGTACCAAGGATCAACCTTCATCTGGGTGGCTGTCAGGAACAAGCGCAATGGAACACCATGATTAAGAGACAGGCACAGCTAGGACAAATCAGGAAGAAGTGGAATTTGAGGATTTGGAAGTGTGGGCAGTGGCTGCTGGGGTACATAAGTATCTCAGATGAGCCTTCCAGGTCAGAATCACAGAATACACTGAAACCAGTCTTGGATTACTTGTGTTCCTGTTCAGAGAGGACCTGGCTTATCAGTATGGGCTGAAATGTTCCCATTGGAGTGCAGGGGAAAGGCCGGTTTGCATATGGCTGGATCTAATATGAGATGGCATGGTTGGGAAGGAATCCTACCCTGCCTGAACGGTTGTATGGCATTACAACGCGGGCTTTTACCCCGCATGCCATTACAACGCGGGGATTACAACGAAAGTCATTACAACGACTTTCCCTGGAGGGCGCTCCAGCCCACGTTGACAGTAGGGAAGGTGTTGGATAGAAAATTAAACTATTCCCTATCCAACAGAGCCCTCCAGCGAAAGTCGTTGTAACGACTTTCGTTGTAATCCCTGCGTTGTAATGGCAGTGCGGGGTAATCCCCGCGTTGTCATGGCTGTTCCCCTGCCTGGTCAATTGCCATTGGTTAAACTGTTTGCAAGCACTCCTCTCATTACATTTTATGTGTCAGAATCCCTAAAGGACCAATCAAAGTGAAGTCCCGAGGGAAGGAGGGAGCTTCGAGGTGAATTTAAGAATTGTCAGTCATAGTGGTCAGATTTCTTGCAACTGCTTGTTTGTATCTGCCTCATAGTCTCACCTACATTTTGCTCCTTTGCATTCACTTTTGTTACTTTCCCTCTCCCCTTCCTAGTTTCCTCCCACCTGCACTTTCTACATTAATGGTCTTCCCGCTCCTACTTTTGATGTCTAGCATTCCTAACTGCACTCTGAGTCTACCTGTTTGGCAAATTGAACTAGTGCCTATTCACTCAATATATCTAGCTGACTCTGTAGCTACCATTCCTTGCCTACTCTTCTTCCTACTCAGCAGGCTCTCCGGGTAACCAAAAGGTTACAGGTACTCTATGGTCTGCTTATGATACCGATCCACAAAGACGCCCCTACAGTTCCTCACAGAGAGTGGGCGCTCTGAGCTTCTGACTTTCACAGGCGCGTCACTCTCCAACAGTTGATTATTGGAGATTAGCATTGGAATCCAACCATGTGAACATTAAAACAACCCTCCTTACCTACCTGAACTGCTTCTCATTTCAGAGGGACTAAGAGGTCTCTTAACCCCTTCCATGCTGATGACGAATCCCAGCCGTCACGCTCCACGGTGCTCGTGTGCTGATGACGGCTGGGGTTCGTCACGGCCCCGCCCTGTTCTTTTGTTTACCGCACAGCGGCGGAATCGGCCCAGCATGAAAGGGGTTAAGTTGTAAATTTGCGTACAGAGAAGGCTAGACTTTGTTCAGCTAGAATTAATCCTTCAGTGGCACTGCTAAGGTTTCTTGAACTTTTTCTTTCTCAAAATCAACCAACTCTTCTTCTGTTCAGGAAGAACTTAAAAACTTGTAATTTCTAACTTCTTACTTCTATTTTATTATCTCCTAATGTCTAAGTCCCGTTTTTTCTCTATCTTGATCAAGCTGGGACCGTTACAGGAAAAAAGAACCAGTGTTGATGAAGGCTAAAAATGCAGAAAGACAAGGAAGGGTCTATGGAAATTAGACATGGAGAAATAATACATATAGCGGGTTGAGGTTGAACTAAAAAGGGGAAATGACCCAGCAGAGGTTATGAAAAGAAATTCAAGGTAACACGTAGGAGGATGAGGAGAGAAGGGATAGCGTTGCCCTCATAGAACAGATGGAGAACATGTGGTACAGATTGTCACTCTCATGCTGACATCAAATATTAAAAGAGGGAAAACAAGGAAGGTTATATGTGATTCAGATGGGAAATTAGGCTTGTGCAAACAATTTTCTGATGTAAATGTAGTCACTACTTTGTAGTTGTCAACTTGGCAAAGGCCATTCATATTGAAAAATGTAAGGAAACAGGTTTGACACAAATGGTTCACCAAATTAACTTCCTCGAATAAATGTGTTATTTGGATCCCATAGAACCATCCTATCTAGACATTAAACTGAGAACAAAAGGGCAAGCATACAACGTGTTCCCTCTTTAGTGTTCAATTGGGGTAGAATTAGTTATGAGTCTTTTGATACCCGTTTCTGATGTAGCGGCTTAGAGCGCGGTGAGTGAAACTCTACAGTTACTACCAATGTCACTAACTTGTATATAACATGAACCAAGGAATGCCTCTGCAAAAAAACATCACCCCCAATCTGTTAAAGGAGGCCATTGCTCCAAATATAAAAATGTTCTCTCACTTAAGATATCATTGTTGCAGCAATAAAAAGGAGGTGTAGGTTATGTTTCTATATCCTGCCACTCATAGCCAGGTGCAAGATATAACAAGCGAGAAGAGTATCATTTAGTAAATGATGGAAAGCAGGGTATCACAGTTGAGAATATGTACATACATTTTCTAAACAAGCAGTAGAAATGCAATAGGTCTTGCATTTGTTTGAGTTGGAGCTATTGGCATTGTAAATGGCAATGTGTTTTACTTATATGTTATGGAGTGTATGCATGGAAGACCAGGTGTATTAAACCGTTTTACCCCTTCTGTGACTATGGGAAAAGTGTTCATACATTTGGCTCGTAGTGTGTTGTGGAATTATGTGGGTTGGATTGGATTAGTTAGTTGTGTAATTGTGTGGGTTGGAATTGTGTTTAGTGGAGTGGATTTGTATTGGAATTATGTGGCATGGGTGCTGTGGAATTATGTGGTTAGTAATGATATGGTATTAAGTGTCATGGAATTCTTTGGATTGGGATTGTGTGTCACACTACATAAAAAAACTAACGGTCCTCATGATATCTATCACTTTTTGTTTTTAAAGAGATAGCTGCAGTATTTATCTATGAATAATCTACCATAAACATAGCTCAAAGTATTAACCTTTTCAAAACTAGGGTGATGGAATTCTGTCGCACGAGCAGCAGGAGGAGCAGGGGAGGCGGGACATCAACAAGACGTAATGCAGAAGGGAGGAGGGACACTTACATACTGTAACAGGTGGAAGCGTGAAAGTACTATGATGGCCAACAAAAATGTTCTCTTAGTGAAATCGCCTGGGTGTCAACTAAGCACCCAGGGGAGGGACTTTGGAAAGTAGTCCACCAAAAGGGGGGCAGCATTTCTGACTGGCACAGCAGAGAGCGAATGGCGGTCGATGGGCTTGGTTAAAGCCCATATTTTAGATACAAAAAGTCTAGCAAAGCAGCGCATGCACGCTGCCTCTGAACTCGACCTAAAAATGAAGAATTTTGAGATAACATGGAGCATTGTGAAATATATTGCTGTAATAACATATTGGCCATTGGCTTTGCCAAAACTTAGGAGTTCAAACCAAATCCTAAAAAAGTAATATTTAAATCAGGAGTGAGAAGTGATTGTATCATTAATTAGCTGCTCGTTCTGGGAAGGATTCTCCCTTTGTGAGTAACACGTGCAGTCATTAGAACCTGCAGTAATGAAGTCTTTATTCAGACTTCTGCTGGGGATTAAAGAGTAAGTCAGTTTAACTTCACAAAATTGTAAATGATATTTCATAGGGGATACAGACACTTAAATAGGGTGCTCCTGATTTGCTGCGACATTCCCAGTTTTTGTATCATCTGTCCGAGCAGATTTTACTAAATTAAGCACAGTCCTGGTTTTTAGAGGGTTAACTGAACACAGAGGGAGCCAGTTTTTATGTGCTCCAATGTAGAAATAGATTTCCCCCTTTCCAGGAATCAATTCAATTCACACAAATGGTACTACTCTGTGTAAAAGTTGTTTTCAATTTATTCCCCTCTTTATCTACGATTCCTAGGTGTGTGAAAAATGTATTTTTAAGTCATGCTGCGCCCCCTGATCGATCTGAAATTGTAATCCTATTTTTATTTTTGTGAAATGGCGTGGTTGTTGGTTTTCAAAATCTGGTCACCCTGACATAGCATTATTCAGACATGAACAAGGTTTAATAATGCTGAAGCCATCAGATGTGTCATTATTTTGAAACTGCCACATTGCTCTTTCATCCTGTCTTCTCTTGGTTGACTTTGCTACATCATGCACGACAAAAAAACAGCATTTGACTACTTGATTGGGCGTCTCTCTCCTATTAAACATTTTGCTGCCTCCCATAATAAGCGATTCGCTTTTTGATAAGATACCTTAGCAATATCTTTGCATTCACGCAATGGCCCCTGTACTTTGACATATATTAAAGACAAAAACAATACAACAGCCGTGATCTAAAATACTAATGGTAGTATTACAAATAGAACAGCAGCAGGAGCAATGTGCAGAGCCAGATAGAAAATCGAGGTCCGCAGCAGATTCTCACATTAATTTCATCAACATATTAAAAGATAACCCACTAATGTGCATAAATGCCGACTTTCTAGAGCAGCACATAAATTCTCATCAACTTTTTGATTTATTTAAGCTTCAGAGTTATTACTATTTCCAAAAATTTAGGTTTAAATCTCTTTTATTGATAAAGACAAAATGCAGTGAAACAATACAATGCCCTCTGCGGAGAGCGAAGCGGATGTGCAAGACAATAGGGCATAAAACAAAAAAACCAACAAAAAAACAACTCCCCCAACATCTCCTCTAAACCCCCAGAGGGAAATCTTAAGGACGCCGCTAGCTTGCCTCACGTTGATGAGGGTTGGGCTGGATCTTGTATCAGCGCCGGGAGAACCAGTAAACACAAATACCTGGGGCAGGTTAATTCCTGAGCTCAGTAGTATTATGAAAGGGTGCCACAATCCTGCAAAGGAAGCACCATCCCCTGAAGCAAAAGGGAGATGTGTTCCATTCCCAATAAATGCCACATCTTGTGCAATCACCCCTGGAGCGTAGGAGTCCTATCAGTGCCCCAATGAGACAGTATGTTTTGCAGGGCCACACTCAAGGCAATCCTCATCTGCCTGCCCCTGCACGATTTAAGGGGAAATGTAAGCCTGTTGGGCAGGCCCAAGAGAACACACGCAGAGAAACATGTTATTTGTGTATTAAAATGCTTATCTACCTCATTGAGGATCTGTTCTCAGTATGATGTAAGTGCGTTGAGGACTGCATAACCCAGTGGCGTATCTGCAGGAGATGGTATAGCTTGATCTCTGAAAATGCAAAGTCTGAGCCGAAATCTCCGAAGGTCAGGGGACCCTCCTTGTTGAAAAAGTGGCAATCGATCTGTGCCCTTATCCGTCCCAGTGTTTAAAGGCTACCAGATCGAGGCCGGGAGTGAAATTGTGATTACTAGTTATGGGCGTGAGCGGTGATGGGAAGGTGGTGAGGTTGCAGCGTATAGCAGTCACATCCCAGGCCCTTAGGGTTCCCCGAGTAACCTGTGACCTGTAGAGCCCTGAGGGGTGTCGGGTTTTATGCATCAAGGGGATCTTCCACAGGGACTGGCCAGCCAAGGCACGCTCCATAAAAAGCCAATTCTTTTCATACTCACCTTGGGACCAGTCTAGCAAAACCCACAGCTGAGTGGCCCAATAATAACGATCTATATTGGGAATCCCAAGGCCGCCCTTCCCTGGGGATCTATAGCTTAAGTCCCTATTCATCCAGGGTTTTTAATCTGCTAAGACGAAGGAGAGAAACTGTAATTAAAGTGATTTCAAAATGCCAGTGGGAGGCTCCACAGGTAGTGTTTGGAAGAGGTATAATATCTTCAGAAGCACACTCATTTTAAGTACCGCCACTCGGCCCAGCCACAAGAGGTCAAATGGCCGCCAGCGACAGAGTTCCCGCCGAGTCTTTGACAAGAGATGGGCGTAATTTATGGTGACTGTATCCTTAATTGAGGTTTCCATCTTTATACCCAAGTACGGTATTGACTCCAGGTCTTACCAAATTGGGCATATGTTTTAAGGGCCTCCTCAGTAGAAGGCTTTACCGAGAACTCCAGAGCTTGTGACTTGGACACATTAACCCGAAAGCCTGAGGCTGCGGCAAACATCTCCAGTTCTGTGTGGAAAGCCGGTATTAATGTTGTGGGGGCCTCGAGTGTAGCAATGACACTATCTGCATGTAAACTTTTGGTGTGGTGCTCACCCCCGAACCGAACCCTGATGATCTCAGAATTCTCCGCACCCTTTGAGCCAAGGGCTCCATATACAGGGCAAATAACAACGGGGAGCGCGGTCAACCCTGTCTTGTTCCCCGTGCTATTGGAAAGGGCTCTGAGATATATCCGTTTATCCGGACTGTGGCCGAGGGGCAGCTGTAGCTACTGAACACCCATTTGCAGAAGCGGTTCCCCACCCTAAACAGCTCTAAAGAGGCCTCCAAAAATGGCCAATGCACCCTGTCAAAAGCTTTTTCAGGATTGACAGATAGCACCACCCGTTCCTCTGATTGGTGGTGGGCCTTATTGAGTAGGTGGAGTAATCAACGTGTGTTGTCTCCACACTGTCTAGTCGCCACAAATCCTGCTTGATCCGGGTCCACCAGGTCTGGCATCAGTGGTCCCAAGCTGGCAGCTAAAATCCCTGTAAAGGGCTTTAGATCATTGCTTAGCACGGATATTGGCTGGTAGGAAGCACAGTACCGGCTATCCTTATCGGGCTTATGGAGGACAACAACTGAAGCGAGGAGCATCGTGGGCAGGATATCCTTAGTGTCCCCAATTGCGTTAAAGAGTCGGGTTAATATCAGATCGAGAATAGTGCAAAAGGTTTTGTAAAAAATAGCAGTAAACCCATCGGGCCCGGAGATTTACTGTGTTTGAGTCGGGCTATGGCTGAGACCACCTCCTCAATGGGAATTGGGCTGTCAAGAGTGGAGGGCTGGTCCGGGCTCAGCCGGGAACGAGATATCCCCCGGAGATAATTTAGGGAGTCCTGCTCGGACAGTTGCTGTGCCGTATACAATTTGGCAGAAAAAAACCAAAAAAATATGAGGGATGTCTGCATCTCAGGTACACTCAGAGCCATTCGTGTCACAAACCTTCTAGACCGTAGCTGCCTGGCACTGGGCACACAGTTTGTGGGCCAGCAGGCACCCACATCTATCCCCTCCTGTGTAGAATGAGTGCTTCAATCATTAAGCAGTGTATTGTGCCCTGTCAAGATCAAGACCAGCCAGGTGGGAGCACACTGCCTCCAGCTGGCACCACACCGAGGTGCCCCAGTCCGCTTGTGTATTCCTTCTAATTCTAGCATTTGTTTGGAAAGCTCTCCTCTTTTATCTCTGCAAATCTTGTTGTCTGCCGAGGACGTGGCGATGAGGTCGCCTTTTGCCACTAGCTTGAGCGTTTCCCATAGGGACACTATTGAGATATCCGTAGTGTCATTGAAAGATAATATTTCCTCCAATGTCTTGGTTAGGCGCTGCACCACCTCTGGGTAGTGGAGAAGAGTATCGCGCAACCACCAGCCATATGATAGTCGGTCTGCGGGGGAATTGCTAATGTCAGGGTCAGTGCTGCATGATCCGAAAGCGTGAGGGGATCGACATCTGACTCACGCGCCAGCGGGAGCAGGGATTGGGAGCCTTTTAAATAATCAATCCAGGCATAGATCTTAAGGGCATGGGAGTAGAAAGTGTAGTCCATTGTGTGGGAATGTAGGGTGCGCCAAATGTAAAATAACCCCAGGTCCTGCAGCCATTCTCTCACACTTTCAGACAAAGCCCTTGTTTGTCCCTGCCTTTGGGCTGAGTGGTCAAGTTGGTTATTAAACACTGTATTTAACTCACCCCCTACAAGTGGCTGCCGGTGTGGGGAGGCCGCTAGATCCATGACCGCTCTGGGAAGGAATACCTCCTGGACCTCGTTGGGTGCGTAAATAGTGGCAAGTGTGAACGCGTGTGCACCA
Organism: Lissotriton helveticus; assembly: GCF_964261635.1. Classification (NCBI taxonomy): domain Eukaryota; kingdom Metazoa; phylum Chordata; class Amphibia; order Caudata; family Salamandridae; genus Lissotriton; species Lissotriton helveticus. The sequence goes on from NC_136067.1 coordinate 1,014,573,397, forward strand.
ACAGATGTAGAGAAGGCAAAGAGCTGCTTTCTAATTTCAGATGCCCTTGGTCCCACCACCCCCTTAAAATTGCGGGAGATAAAGATGGCAACTCTAGCCTTTTTAGTAGGAATGAGGAGAAGTGTTGCTGTGGAAAAGCCTTAGAAAGGAGTCTGCGAGAATCCCTGGATAGGAGATGCGCCTCTTAAAGTAAGCAAATACGTGCGCCCGAGTTCTCTAGATATGACTAGATAGCCCTTCTCTTAATTCTTCTTGGGTCAAGAAGCGTGCCGGCATGTAGGTGGGCAGATTTGCATGGAGCCAAGAATATAGAGGGATGAGGAGGAGATCCACAAAGAGAAAGAGAAAAATCCCAACAAAACAACTATACGAATATAGAAAAATGTAATTTAGAAAACAAGTGTCTGGAGCTTTCAACTCCTGGAGAATGGGTTACGGTGTACCAGTGGCCGGTATCTCTCCGGCTCCACCCCTCAAACTCAGCCCTGGGGCTATGTTAGAATGTATCTGATGACAGACATGGGGGACAATCAAATGTTCGCTGCTTTTTCTCTGACTGTCAAGGACTACTCCGAGGAAACTCCGGTCAAGGATGCCATGACTGCCTGCCATTCCCTGGCCTAGGTGCCAGAATCAGGTCGCGGTGATGGTGGTCCATCTGTGGCGCTTTGGCATATACTGCTTGAATGGCTCTGTTGAGATTTCTCGACTGTAGGTTCATCACTGTTTAGAATCTTGTAGGCCACTGAGAGAGAGAGTATTTGCCTGAGCTCCCCTTTGAAGGTGAACATCAGCAGAAAGGGTTACCCCCCAGGAGTACAAAATGCCAGCTGCCCGGAGGTGTACTGTTATAGGTCAGAATGCCTTGCACTTAACTAAAGTAGATGCTGCTAAGTCTTGGTACAGTATGGGTTTCTGGCCTTTGTACTGAAAAGCGGAGCGAAAATTCCACAAATTGGGGTGAAGGACAATATGTGTGGGTTTCCCCACAGTAGGAAGAGGGGCAGAACAGGATGACGTGTTCCAGTGTTTTGGCCATTGGCAGGTCAGAGTGATTCACTCAGTCCTGCACATTGTTTATGTAAGGGCCAGAGAGGTACTTTTCCACATTTTCAAAAATGGAACTGTCTAAAATATCCACAGAAGGGTTTTGCAAGATAAGGGAACTGATGAATGCATATCTATTAGTTGTTCATTTTTAATACAAATAATGGTTATTGACGAACAGAACAGAGCAAAATTGTTGTTTCTGTCCAAAATGGGCATGAAGATGCATTCACTCTAAGAAATCAATGCTAAATGCAGTAGCAGCTGCTACCCGTTGGGGGAAAGGGGGTTTGGGGGGCTGCCGCATCTCCTCTGTCCTCTTCTTCCGGTCTCCAGTTCCAGCAGGAAGCACCTGTGCTCCCAGGCTTCCCCGAGCCAATCACAACACTCCAATGCAGCATTGAGATTGGTGTGAGTGCCGTGGTTCGGCAATCAGACAGGGACTGGGAAGCTTTACATATTCCTCATCAGGCTGTGTAATGCAGACTGGAGGGAATATGCATTGTGTGCATGACTGTTTGGCCGGCCCAAGAGGACCAGCCAAACAGTCATGTGCACTTATGGAGTGAAAACCACTCCCCCCCCTGCTCTTGCCAGTCCTGCCCCACCACTCACTCCAATAGGAAAAATAAAATGATAATAATAATATTTTATTATCATTCTAGTTTTCCTTTTAAGCAGTGGGGCGACGCCTTTCTGCCTCAGGGAAGAAGCCGCCATTGGGTACATTTTGGGTTTGTGGTTTGCAGAAAAAGGATTTGCAAAAATCTGAAAGCACATGCCTGAGACCAGTGCAAATCTGCAACAAAAGATAATGAAGTATAAGAGTAAACATGACCTCAAATAGTAAAGCCCAAATAGTGAAATATGTAAGGTAGTGAAAGCAGAAAAAGCAACAAGGTCTGGCCTGCCTATTCCTACAGTGTGGACAAGACATGTAAACAAATGTGTAAGTGTTATTATTTAACGGGAAGAAAATTATGGGGCAGATTTACTAAGAAGTTATGTAATGTAATGCAACAAGGCAACTTGTTGCACTGTGTTGCATTGCATGAACGGCAGAGAGCAGAAATGCGCCATATCTACTATGATATGACTCATTTCTGCTCTCTCCCTGCACAATGTGCTGCTAAACCTCAAAGCATGCACGCTTGCACCATGGTGCAAGAGGGCCTGTGTTACAGGCAGGAATGTTTTTGTGCAGGAAGGGACACCTTACTACACAAAAACAGTTCTTGAAGGCATTTTCTTTTTGTGTGTTATGCTGAATGTTATCACACATAGAAAAAGGAAGTAACAAGGAGAAATTAAGATATTTCTCTTTGTTAAGTCTTGGTGGTGCACCATTTTGATGCATTTGCAGGTTTACAGCTCTTTGTAAATCTGGGAATGTGCCGAAATCCATGGCTGGGTACATTCCACCCATGTAGCACCTCCCCTTTGCAAGATAACGCAAGGCAGTGAAATGCGCTGCATTCTGTTACCTTTGATTTACTAAACCACACAGAGCACACAAGGTGGCTTGGCATGGCTTTGTTAATCCCACTTAAGGGCTTTTATTAACTTGCATTGGCCTGTGTGACGCAAAGGCAATGCTAGCCCTTGGTAAATCTGTTTCTATGCACATTTCAGAGGCAGCTATGCAATTGCTGTTGGACCTGGTGCTTTTTGCAGGGTTATCCCCAAACATTTAGCTTTCTTCCTCCTATTTTTTCTGACCTGTTTCCATTGGTTTTAGGACTCTGGGCACTTTACCACTGCTGACCAGTGCTAAAGTGCAAGTGATCTCGGTCTAAATTGTATTAGTGATTGGTTTATCCATGATAGGCATATTTGACTACTAGTAAGTCCCGAGTAAAGTGCACCAGAAGTGCCCAGGGCCTGTATATCAATGCTACTAATGGGCCTTTAGCACAGATTGTGTCCCCCACATGAGTAGCCCTGCAAACATATCTCAGGTCTGCCACTGCAGTATCTGTGTGTGCAGTTTTAAACTGCCATTTCGACCTAGCATGTGCACTCAATTGCCAGCCTCAAACCTTCCCTTTTACTACATGTGAGGCACCCCAAAGTAGGCCTAAGGCAGTCCCATTGGCAGAGTGCAATGCATTTAAAAGGTAGGACAGGTACTAGTGTGTTTCTCTTATCTTGACGGTGAAATACTGCTAATTTTGGGCTTGATGGCAGCGGGACCACCACTGACAGCTCGTTGGTGGTGGTCCCAACGCCTTTGGACTGATCACATCCACCCGTCATATTTCAATGGTGGGCGCATTTGTGGTGGTCGAAAGACTGACTGCCATGCATCAGACAGGCTCTTCGAGCCGTCGGTGCGACGGAGGGACTCGTAGATCCTACAATGCTGTAGGGATTACTATTTCCCTTTCGAGGTTAACCCGCCACAAACAGTGAGGCGGAAAGGGACTTTGGGGGCCTGTATCTGGCCCCCCGTCCCACTGGCTCTAAGCTGTAGGAGCTGGGGGCACCTATGGTGGCCCCCTACATATCCCTGCACCATGTGGCAGGCTCAGCATGGGGCCCGCCACGTAGTGCAAGGATATGTAAAGTGTCCCATTTGTGCATTGCGGCGGGTGCGGCAGCCAGCAGCACCCGCCACAATGCAAATATAGGCATTGCGACTGCCGTGGTGGCAGTCGCATCGTAATGCCTAGTGCCGGACTGCTGTTGGGCCATCCCGTCCACGATAGGGTCGCGGGTGGACAAAAGTATGCCCACCATCCTAATCAGGCCTTTAGTTTTTTCACTACTTGAAGGACTATCTATACCATAGTGTAACATGGGGATTGCCGTGAAATATCTTTTAAGTGTAATTTCCAATTGGGAACAGGTAGAGATTTGGAGTCTGGAGTCTCTGAACCAACAATTTAAAATACATCTTTTGGTGAAGTTGATTTTTAAATTGTGTGTTTGAATTGCAACTTTTGGAAAGTTGACAGTTTCTAGTTTAACCCGTCTGTGCCTTCTGTGCCTCTGTCTGTCTGTAAATACACATTTGGGTTAGCTGACAGTTGGGTTCTTGTGCATTTACTCTAGACAGTCATACAAAGGGAACTGAGATGTTTCTTGCATATCCTGATGGGCTTTCCTGAGTAATGGGAAGAGTTGTCACTGACACCTGGATAGGGCTGTGCCTGTCCTCACACAAAGCTTTCTCCACCCCCTGTAGTGTTTCTGGAGAAAGGACAGAGAAAAGCAGGGTCTTGTGCACAACAAAGACTTTCCTTTGAACTTTCCCTACTTTAAAGGCAGAAAGGGGTATACGTATTGGAATTAAAAAATCGAGAGAGACCCCCTAACACACCAGGGGAATAGGGTACTTGTAAACAGTAAAATTGTAAGGATCCCTTGGCGGAAGTACTGTAACGTTAGCCCATATATTAGTAATGGCCACTAATTCTGGAAATTCACAGACAGAAAAAGATATTTATGAAAACATATTAAAAACTTTTATTTTTGTATTAAAAACATATCATAAAAAAACATTAAAAATACAGACTATAATTCCATTAACATCATGTCCAGTATCCTCACAATATAATTCATCTGAAATGTATTAAACACTTGCTTACACCTAGTATTGTAGACAACACAATATCAACAAAATCAAAACAATCTCAAAACAATAACATGGATAAAATTATGTGAAAAAATGGAGAGACAGACATAGACCATACAATTTGTCATAAAAGTTTGCACATCAAGACACACAATTCATTCACTAAATCCTGGACCCGCTTGATTTGTGTTGTTCACAGGATAAGTTTGATTGCTTGATTGTACAGTTGTAGGCGTCGACGTGTTTCGATAGCATTTAATCAATAATGTGCCATCTTTTTCAAGACTGTGTATTACGTCTCTCCTAATAAAGGGCACTGGATGGTTGCCACATAAATCAAGACCCTGTTGGTAAACATATTTATGTCAATATCTTACATGGAAGACACATTCTACTTCTCTATGATATAACTGTTTCGATTTAGACTGTATATACTGCACTCTATTGTAAAAACATCGATAGGAAATCCGTTAATTAATCAAAAAGTTCATGTTGAATTCCTAAACATTATTTATACAGGCATCTACCCCGCAGTTCGCCTGTCTTACTCTTCTACATTGCTAAAAACTGTTATCATGTTACATATTTTAGTAAGGCATACACTGTTTTTGCAGCTCTATTACCACATATTTATCCAATTTCTAATATATGGGCTTATAAGACCAAAGTTCAAGGACATCACATTGTTCTTTTCAGGGTATTTCCATCTATAGCTGGGGAATATATCTATCTCCCATTCGTTATTGGATAATTTAATGTGGTTCCCCATGTCCCGTGGGTCACTTTATTTAGCCTTCAATATTAGATAGTTTACCTTATTTCATATTTCTTCCCCGCATTACTGTGGATTAATTGCCGTTACTATGTACTGGCATCCTATTTATTACGGGTCTGCAACGTAAGATGGTATGATCATTATTAATATCTAATCTCTCATCATTAGGTTTCATTCTGAGTCAATTATTTCCATTAGTTACCTGAGGGGATCCTACAACCTCAAACTTTCTTCCACTTTACACTTTCCCATAAGGGGACTAAAGGCTCTATTTCATTCAATGTGACCAGGGAAGACTATTTTTTTTACATAAAAACCCATGCTAGCTACTGCATGTACCTACCCAAGGTCACAGCACACAAAGCCTCGCTGGGGTGGATATTGTTCGTGCCCTGTATTCCTCGCTATTCCATTACTAATATATGGGCTAACGTTACAGTACTTCCGCCAAGGGATCCTTACAATTTTACTGTTTACAAGTACCCTATTCCCCTGGTGTGTTAGGGGGTCTCTCTCGATTTTTTAATTCAGAGTACGGTTCTGTTGAACTGGAGGGGTATACGATTAGGACCCAAGATAAAAAAAAACGATTCGAGGGTCCTCAAATAACTAATCACCCTATCCCGGTGTTTGAGAACAAGCTAGTATGGATAATTTTAAGACATTCGGATTTACAGAGGATCAGCTAAATAGGCTGTTAAATCAAGACCCTCGCACAGGAGGTACTTTAGTGACTAGTAAAAGCGGTCACGAAGAATTAGTTAAAATCCTCAATTTGAGGAAAAAATTAATAAGAACCGAACTCCATGCAGAATTCCTAACAGGATATTTGAGGGCCGGGGTTATACCACTAGGACTACGAATCAGAAATGAACCAGGACTCTTTACCGACAATAATAAGTTTCTTGAAATTTGGACACATATTGCCAACCGCTGTAGTAGGGATTGGCTCATCCTCATAATTGAAACAGCACAAGAAGTAATGATCCTAGAATGCAAACAAATAGAAGATTTAGAGGCTGCACTCAAACAAAATACAATAGTTGAGGATGTTAAAAAGAAATTGGAAGAGTTAGCACAAGAGACTGCAGGGTATCAAGAATATCTAACTAATAAGAAATCAATAAAATTGAGGAAAGATATAGAAAAATTTAGTGCTGAAACAGTATACCCATTTCTACAAAAGGATTATTATACCACCAGGAAAGATCAGAGATGGGAGAAACCGCAATATCCTAAACAAATTTACTCTAGGGGAGGAAATAAGAGGATAACATTCTCAGAAACGCCCGGATCCAGTGAGGATGAAGATCAGACAAATGAACAAACAGGGAGATTGGCATCCAATTACCAGCATGAACCCCAGCCTTTTTTAGGGGGCCGCTCCTACAGGGGCCAGAAAGGATATCGGAACTACCCCCGAGAGGAGACAATGAGGAACCATCCACCTCCAAATCAGGCAATACCGAACTACCTGAAAACCAGGAATGCGCGATATTGGAGGTGAATGAATTCCCTATTGTTAATCTATCAGACAGGGTATTAACAAAAGAGGAACAGGAAGTGCTTAGATTTGGATTTAGTTTTGCTCCAACTGTTCCACCAAACAAATTCGAATTGGAAAAGGACATGAAAAGCTTTTTCCGTAAGATCAGACTTAATAGGTTTTTTGCAGACAAAGAATATGAACCAACACATAATGTAACAGGTTTTAAACCAAAATCAGTATTCACCCCTAATTTGAGCCAGGTAGATAAAAATGTCGAGCTAGGAGGAGGAGCTTCGCGCGCAACCAAGATGGCCGCGTGAGCTTAGGGCTCCCGAGACCCTCGTAACCTCCTGTATTTATCCTGTCCATTATCCTGTTCCTCGTTGACGTCTTTGTGAAGGCGAACCGCGAGTGAGGCGAACTTCTCTTTAAGATCCTGAATCGGACCCACGGGGACCGGAGTAACGGAGCTTCAAAGATTGGGGCCTACGTCTGCATGAAGCCTGGCTGTGGAGTTGGCATGGTGCCCGAGCAGTAATTGAATAACATCGGCTGGCGGAGGCGGGAATGTCTGGTCCGGTGACTTTCACTTTCGATTCTGTTCCTGGGAAGACCTGTGACTGGTGAAGGGACCACCCCACTCCCGGGGTATTGCAGCCCTGTGTTACGCACGAGTGTTACTTTTCAGCACCGTATTGCTCAGTGAGACCATCTGGCCTGTGCCCTCCAGCTTTGATCCCTTTGGCCTGTGGTGAGACGAGGACCGCCATCTTTCTACATTGCCTCATCGGCCCGGATCCGACTTTCGCCCGATATGACTGGGAAACCGGAGAGTGCCACGCAGAAACTTAAGACCACTCGGCCAGGTGGCTATACACAGACTAATAGTATGGACCGCTATGCCCAAGTTAAGGGTTCCCCCGGTGGATCGGGTAGGTCACAGGAAGACTTGAAAGACCCTCCGACTACGGCAGCGGAGCTGACCTTACAGGACGTAATGGCGGCGATTGAGGGCATCAAGTCCACTCTGGGACAACAAATAGCGACTCTCGACCATAAATTGGATACTGTGGCGATAGACGTCAATTTGATCCGCACGGACTTGGCGAAGACGAATGAAAAAGTCAAGTCTTTGGATCTTAAGACCACCGCTGTCTCGCTTAAAGCAAGATGTCGCGGGGTGGCGTAAGCTTCCGCTGTCCCCGCTTGGCTGTGCGGCCCTCTTCAAAATGATGTTGTTGCCTCGTTTTCCTTACACTCTCCAAAACACTCTTGATGTAGTGCCGGCTAGTTATTTCCGGGCCATTGAAGATCTTCAGAGGAAGTTGATATGGGACGGGAGGCCTCGTATTGCGCTAGCTAAAATAATGCTCCCGTGGTACGACGGAGGTATCGCTCCCCCTGATATAAAACGTTATTATTGGGCGTCTCAACTCAGTGCCATAAACCATAGTCTATATGGTCCAGAATTAAATCCAGCCTTTTCCATGGATAGATGGATGTTACCTGGGGGTAACTACTATAGAGCGCTGTATTCTCACTCGGTAATTGGGGATCTGTCGGGACCCACCAAGACAGCTGTACGACTGTGGCGGATGCGAATTGTTCCATGGGATGGAAAGATCGCTTGACTCGAGCAACCCCGCTTTTTGAATCCGATAAACTCAGTAAATTGTGGAATACCAAGGGGTTTGATAAATGGGACCTCATTGGTATTAGTTAGGTGGGAGACCTCTGGGCTAAGGGTCAAATTAAATCATTGGAGTCATTGCAGACAGAGTTCGAGTTACGTGCCTTGGAGTACTACCGGTATCTCCAGGTTCGTCACGCACTGCGATCAGTCTGCCCGGAAGGGGCTACGGTCCCCAAATTGTCCCCACTTGAGGATAGGTTGCTGGACGGCCATGTGCCGGACAGCACAATCTCCTAGTTTACAAGGAATTGATAAATGATAGATCAGGCCTCCTAACATACCTTCGTGATCTGTGGACCCGTGACGGCCTAGAGCTGGACGATGAAGACTGGCAATCAGCAATCTACCTCCAAAGGAGGTAGCAATCCCAGCTCGACTCCGCCTTGTTCAACTGAAAATCCTACATAGAGTGTACGTCACGGGCCCACGTTTGGTCCACATGGGCTTTTCTGAGGAGGGATTGTGTAAGAGAGGTTGTGGGCAGGTAGGGACATTTCTGCATATCATTTGGGAGTGTCGAGAGGTGGCTGCCTTCTGGGGTGGAGTGCATGCTATAATGAAAGATGTTACAGGGACCACCCTCTTGCCGGAGGCCAGGCGATGCCTACTGAATGTCTGGGAGCCCACAGATTACAATGCAGCTCAGACTCAGTGGGCGACCCTGGGGAACATGATTGCCAAACGAGACATTGCTCAATTGTGGGGCTCCCAAAGGCCACCTAGAGTAGAAGGGTGGAAAGAGAACATGGACTGGTGTATGTTTAGGGAAAAACGGTATACTTGGCCCGGGGCCGTCCCGGAAGTGGTGTAAAATATGGGGCCCTTGGAACAGCTACCGTGGAGATATATGTACACCGCCGGTTGTGGACGACCCTCACCCATCACTTTCCCCCTGACCCCGCATTCTGATTATTCTATTGTATGGACATCTCCTTTACTCTTGACCTCCCCCCCTTCCACTCCTTAACATCGCTGTTGATTTCATTGTACTGTTTTACTTTTCCTTCACCGTCTGGAATTGGTGCTTCGTGTAAAGTAATTCTTACCTTGCTGTATGTGTACTTTTCTCAATAACATTTTTTTTTATAAAAAAAAAATGTTGAGCTATTCGAAAGAGTAGTAGAAATTGAAATTAAGAATAGTCTGGGCTGTATTCAGGGACAGACAAATAATTTATCTAGATGCCACAGATTAGCCTTAAAAAATTTACAAGAGTGTGACCTCATAACAATAATACCCGCCGACAAGGGCGGCGGGGTAGTAGTACTCAATACTGAAGACTACGAAAAAAGGATGAGGGCACTTCTAAATGTAAAAGATCACTACATTCCAGCTTCATTTAATATGATCGACAGGCTAAAGAGAGAGGTCTCGACATTTTTAAACTATGGTAGAGATAGTGGTCTGATATGTGAAGATGAGTACAGGTTTCTGTTTAACAACAATCCAATCATTCCAGCAATATATGGATTGCCTAAAATCCATAAGGACACCAAGAACCCCCCCATGCGGCCCATTGTCAGCAGTTTGGGTTCATTATTAGAGCCTTTGAGCAAATATGCAGATTTCTTTCTGAGACCCATTGTCCAAAAACAGAGGTCGTACCTTAAAGATACGGCCCATACCATCTCTATATTCGAGGGAGAGAGCTTCGACAAGGTGACCTAGTTCTTGGTCACCTTGGATATCGAAGCTCTGTATACAAACATCCCCCAGAACGACACAATTGAGGTCCTGTCTTCCATCTTGGAATATGAGGATCTAAACAGAGGACATAAGGATTTCATCATTGGCTGTATCGAGCTAGTATTAAAAAACAACACCTTACTGTTCAAGGAGGAGCTATTTAAACAGGTGAAGGGGACCAGCATGGGGGCCACATGTGCCCCCAGTCTGGCCTGCCTCTACATCAGTCACTTTGAGCAAAAACACATCTATAATGAGATGGCACAATTTTTTGAGAATGTCAAGCACTGGCACCGTTTTATTGACGATATAGTCTTCATTTGGAACAGTGCCAGTGAAGATCTGATGTCTTTTCCACAGTGGCTTAATCTAGGTGACAGGAATTTTAAATTCACGGCCAATTACAGCACAAATAGTGTAGATTTTCTGGACATTAAGATCAAGGAATCAAATGGGCTTCTAGAAGTAGAGCTTTTCATAAAACCGACAGACAAGAACACCCTGTTGCAATATCAGAGCAATCACCCGCGATCTCAAAAAGACAATATCCCCTTTGGGGAATTTTTGAGGTTACGGCGTAACTGCACAAGCCTAAATGACTTTTATCATCATGCAGAGATTATGGACAAAAAGCTACGTGAGAGAGGGTATCCAAAGAAACTTGTCAAACAATCCCTTAAACGTGCAAGATTCTATGATAGAGACCATCTGTTGGATATGGAGAAAAAGAAAACCAACACAGTCCAGGATAGGATTGTCTTTGTCAGCCAATTTTCTGGGTTAAGTAATAAAATTAAAAACATAGTCAACTGAAACTGGAAAATTATCAATAATGGTTTAAATACACCACTACCAAAACCGCTTTTCTCATTTCGGCGCCACAAAACAATCAAAAATGCTCTAGTGAGCACATATAAAAATCCTGGCAGTAGCTTTCAAACAACTATGATTGAGAACAAAAAAGCAATAGGAAACTACAAGTGTGGCTCATGCTCTATTAGTCCTAACTGTATTGTGACAAAAAAACTGACTTTCATTGGGAAGGTATTGGTTCCCAAAAGTCTAAACAACTGCAGGAGCAAAAGTGTAATCTACCTGCTTGTCTGCCCCTGTGGCTTAGGCTACGTAGGGGAAACAGGCAGGGAGCTCCGCACTAGACTATTAGAGCACAGATCCTCGGTAAAAAACAAAAAAGAGAATGCGCCCCTTACGTACCATTTCCAAAAATACAACCATGATTGCAATGAATTTACCTGGTTCATTCTGGAAAAGGTAAGTGTAAGTAGAAGAGGAGGAAACTTAGAAGCGATAAGGAAAACACGTGAACAGTGGTTCATGTGCTACCTTGATACAATAGATAAAGGCCTGAACTCGAGAGAGGAATGGATGAAGTTAGTAGCGAGTCAATGACCGATAATCCAACTATGTAAATAGGTCCATCACTGAATTTAGAAACTGACTGAAGACACTGAGTAAAACAAAGAGTAAGAAAAAAAGATATATAGCAGGCAATTTGGGTTACCCTTCAGGAACAACAAGTTCACAATAGGGTAATAGAGTCAATTAATTTATATATTTCCGGATATCAAAAATTGAAATCTTATATTGTAAATTGTAGAGAGTATCTAGATAGGGAACGAAAGAAGTAAGTGTTCTATAATAAAAAACAATAGAGTAAATTCTGCAAAACATAAATCCCGTACTAGAAATTAAAGTCCCAGTTTAAATAGGAGCCAATATACATCTATGAAGGCGATAAGACGCCAACGTACGGTCTATAAGTGTGAAGGGACTTTAAAGGTCTACATAACAAGTAACGAATATGAGTGGGAAAATAGCTGTATAATCCAACAATGTTTGATAAGGCATCAATTAGATAAATGTATAAATTGAACATCAAGGCCAGTGACAACTTGACGTAGGCCCAACATATGTTAATAAGTATAGAGGTTCAATTCCAGCAAAATAAAAGTCGGATATAGCCAGCGCGACACCGCTGATTCCGACAAGTGTTGAAATGAAAACGAGGCTTGAATTACGGCCCGTCAGGTTTAGAACGAGGCATGCAATCTGCGGCGTCATCGAGAGTGTAATCACCGTTGCCATAGAGATTGAAATGGAGGCTTGAAACGCGGAAACAACGTACAGCAAGGCGTTTCTGTTGTAGTGGGCAAAATAACACCGTGAAAAAATTAAGAACATCTGAAACTGTTTAAGGCTGTCCAATGACACTTGAGTACGAGCGGTTTAAAAAGACACATACCAACACAACCAAGTTAGCAGCATTTTCGGAAGGAGGCGATTTTGCAGGCAGGCGTGTTTTGGGTGTGGAGAGACATATGATAAGGAACACTAAGGTAAGGAGATCCAACCCCCGCTTAATTAAACTAAGTTAGAGGTAGAACCTATGGGTGTGGGGTAGCTTTATAATATATTCTCTGTAATCTCTTTTGCATATAGAAACCGCGAGGAATACAGGGCACGAACAATATCCACCCCAGCGAGGATTTGTGTGCTGTGACCTTGGGTAGGTACATGCAGTAGCTAGCATGGGTTTTTATATAAAAAATAGTCTTCCCTGGTTACATTGAATGAAATAGAGCCTTTATTCCCCTTATAGGAAAGTGTAAAGTGGAAGAAAGTTTGAGGTTGAAGGATCCCCGAGGTGCAGATGCTTCGCCCCGTTATCCGGTTTAGAATAACATACCAAACGGAAAAGTCTTCGTTTTTAAGTAGGTACAGTAACAATAATAGTAATTAGGAATATAGGACAATCCAAGGGCATAGTAGAGTCTATAGTAAACAGGTTAAATTGTACATTTCTCCATAGATAATTTGCCACGTGACTTCAAAGGAAGAAGCCAATGGGACATAGAGTAAATAGAAGATATTCAGGTAACTAATGGAAATACTTAAGCAGAAGGACCAAAGCAGCAGACCAGGTCATGCACAGCAATTCATTAGTTCCACAATTAATGGTGGTGCAACCACTTCTAACACCCGCTGCCGTAGGGTGCGTAATTTACAAGAATATTGAAACAGAAATAGAAGGTGCACTCTAAAAAAAGTCAATATCCGAAGTCGCTCTTTTTTGTATTGATTCTTCTTTATTTTAAATTTCGTTCAAAACATCAAAGGCACAGCCAACGCGTTTCGTTCCACTCTTTGCCTATTGGAACTTCGTCAGGGCTGTAATAATTATAAACAAATACATACACATGAATATTCAATTGGCAAGGCCAACACAAGAAAAAGAATAATTTTTAAAAACACAAACAGCAAAAAAATTTTATACAAAAAAGGAAAAAAGATATAATAATTATACAAAAAATATTGTACGAACAACAAACCCAAGAAAATACAAACTCAGAATAATACAACATGTTTAAAAAACAGAGAAGCTAAAATTTTTTGTCATTTCCAAAATTCGCCATGACATCTTTACAGTGTAGTTGGAATAGATAACAAACATGATTGTACTGGCTTGATACCTGCAATGTATCCTGTATATTAGCAATATCTATCATGGCATTTCACTTTTCCAGTGACATTAAATAGGAGTATATACCGGACCAGTGTCCTGATAACCCAGAATTGCACCCTTCTCCTATTGGTTGCCTGTTGCAAAACATTTACAAAGCCTGTTTTTTTCTATCCATACCTTAAGGGGCGGTTTTAAGAAAACAGGGGGATAGAATATTCCGTCCTAGGGCCTGGAATGCCACCGTTGCAGACAGTGGCGTTGCCTTAGTTAGGTCCCCCTTGCCCAGAATGTGATTCAAAAATACAAGGTTGGGACACCCCCCGTCCAACATATATGAGAGGTGGGAGAGGATTGACGTAAATCTACCCACAACCACCGAGATCTCAAAAAAAACCGAGAAAGCCAAATGTGCTTACCAATAGAAAATATGCTCGCGATTTCAAAGGCAGTACCCTTCAGACTGCCACATGGATCCACGTTTTGCACTGTATAGGCCGTAGATGCGTTCTAAAAAGATGGAAACGAAATTATATAATAAGTAGTACATAGAGAAGTTGCCCCCTTTGCGATTTTAAAAAGGAAAATGAGATACAGAAGGATAACGATAGAAACATGACCCGAGGCATCTCGCGTTGATTTGTCATCATATGTCAGTGGCCATCTTTTTAGCTCACTATATAGCAAACACTGGTCCCTAATACGGATCTAAGGTAAGTTGGATAAAAATATTTTGAATATTTTAGATATTAAAAAGCTCCATGGTCCTGAGCAAAAAGTTGTGTAACGACTGCGCATTGCTGATGTTACTGCTCAGAATTATATATACCTCAAATATCGGAATAAGGTTAAGGTCCCGTGGCTCCTGGGAAGATCTTGGTCCAGTGCAGGTAATATAGGGAACCTATGAGAATTGCAGAAAGCTCAGAACAATGTTTGGTAAAGCGAACAAGCCCCATTGGTTTTAAAAAGGAAAAACCGAAGGAAACAAGGATTACAATAATAATTGTTACCAATTTAGAAGGGCCCGCTGTTGGTGGTTTACATGATGATAAATAAAAAGCTCACAATTTAAAAACTCTAACGTTGGAAACAAAGAAATAATTTTAAAAGAGTCATACCCTAAATATACCTAGAAAGGTAGGGGAGTTTAACAACAACAAGTAAAATGTAACTGTACCCGGTTGCAAAAGGGATCAGCCTCCGTTCGTTTAGAAGTTGATTACGCTGTCCCAATGTGATATCCCCGACCAAAGTGCTTGGAAATAGTTAGTATGTATGAAATAACTACACAGTATTGTAGGGCTGGAGGGACGTTTAAGAGACCAAGCCTAAGTAGTATCCCCCACAGGAACAAACTACTAAACAACAAACTTAGGGGTCTATTAGAAATCCAGAAGTAATTCTATGCTTTTGTAATCATGTCAACAGTACATGAGAAACAAACACAGCAGATCCAACAAACCATACCACCAAAACGTGAAGCACCAGGTAACGTGAGTCACCCCTGGTGAAGGATTCCCATCAAAAGTCTTGTATGGATCAATATTCTCATTTGGTAGTCCTTATCGGGTATCGTGTCTCTTGATCATTGAGACTGGCATACCCCGACAACCAGTTAGGGGTAGCGACCCACAAACACTCGGTACTACCACATGATGTTGATACAATGGGAAGTGCAGTGCAAAAGCAAAAAACGTGGTGATTTAAAACAGGATAGGGAACCTAACACAAACCAGTTTTAATAAACGTTAGCCCCTTCCCCTTTAAAAACAAGAACAGTATAATAGCATCAGCGCAGTCCACACAAATAGCTGCGAGGAGACCAACATGTTTCAGCCCCAATGGGAAAATTGCCCAGGCTTTCGTCAGGGTCTCTGTTCTAAATATATGCTACTGCATTATGAGTGATGAACGTGTGAAAAACTAAACAAAAAAACACACAAGTGAAAACCAGAAAAGGATATAATTCTCCTTCAACTGTATCAACTCCTCTCTTCGGCACCTGGTCGATTTAGTACTGTATGTTGGGAACAAACATACCGGTAAATCACGATCAGTAAACATGGTCTGCTGAGGGAGGTTACAATATACCTCAATTATTCTCAAATTCATTACTCACCCAGGGTGTCCGGGGAGTGGACCTCACCTCTTCCTGGACCTGGCTCAGGATATATGAGACCCCGCTCTAAAACAACAGAAACCCACTCCGTCACTACACAGTGTAGAGGAAGCAGGTATTACTCTAATCTAACACTGTGAGTTTGACGAAGACACAAGGTCTCCTGTACATAGAGTACTATAACAACTGTCTGAATACTATCAATACAAACTACTGTCCACACCCACCACTAACCACTGGCCGAGTAGCCATGGGTGTCATATTCACTAACGTGCACAATCCAGTCAAAACACACCTGTTGCTCAATTAGTAGGGGAGATAGAGATGTGTGTCCTACCTGTCCGTCGTTGTCTCTGGCTCTGAGACTGAGTCAGGGGGAGGCACTGAACATCCATTCTTCTCCCTACTTGACTCGTCTTGTCCAACAGATTAAGCCAATCGGTGCAAATGTAGGAGGGGCACAGTGTGTTAGCCCTAATTATTCAGCGTCCGCTGAGATTGCAAATAGGTTGAAAACCGGGGGGCCAGGTCCATCATGCCGACTACCCTCGGTGTTTAGACAAATCCTCGATGTTTGGGAACCCTCGCGCGTACTCTCGCGAGACTCCCACATCCAAACTACAAAATGACGTCACGCGTCTAACTATTGTAGTTTAATCATGCCCGGGCACGGTGTATTAGCCCCAATTACTCGGCGTATACTGAGATGCCAAAAGAATCAAAAACAGTGGGCCAGGTCCATGTTACCGACTGCCCTCAGTGTAAGAAAAAGTACTTGATGTTCAGAACACCCTCGCGCGTGCTCTCGCGAGATTTCCATATCAAAACTACACGATGACGTCACGCGTCTGGCTATTGTAGTTCCATCCTGCCGTTTCAGCCCTATGCATAGATTAGTATTTCGAGGTGGCTGCTAGTTACTGACAAACCACGAACCTGCACCCTCTCAATGCCTGTTAATTTATGAAATATAAACAGACAATGAAACCCAGTCTGACCAGTAAAGTTATGTGCACAAGCAATTATGTAAGGGAAAGTGATCAATAAAATTGTGAGTAATTGATCTGTGTTCGTGAATGGAAACTGCAAATGCGACAAGGCACATCCGCAAACAACTCCACAATAACAGAAAGAGTCCACACAACAGGACAGGCAAGACTGGTGTAGATGTGGCGCTACAAGGGTATTAATATAGCCCAGTTCTCAACTATACACAGGTGTTATAAGTCTGTTAAAGGTGTTTGGACAACAGCATTAGTCACACCAGCCCTGTGCAGATCACACTAACCTACCTATGTACCTCATATTACGATAGATTGACCCAGGGTATATCGTCGTTCAATCCTCGTCTGTCTGTGCCCAATCTAAAGACCCACTTTTGTTCACGTAAGAACAGAAATCTAGACACGTCACTCACATGTAGTGGGATGAATGGTTTTTCCAGGACATGCCACTTGAAGTCTGTTTCAGCATGATTGTGTGTTATGAAATGCTTAGTGAGTTTTGAAATGTCCTTTTTGCACCGAAAGGTGCTCCTATGCTCTTGCATCCTCACGCGCACCTTCCGCGTGGTCATACCCACGTACCGTTCATTGCATGTGCAGGTGATGAGGTAAATTAGATTAGTACTGTTGCAGTTAGAAAACTGCCGCAGTTCCCAAGGCCAATCAGTCCCGATGTCCACGCTTGTGATTTTAGTGGTCAAAGGGCAAACGGAACAGGCTCCGCACGCATGGTGACCCACCACCGCAGGTAAGTCCCAAAGAGTTCCTACCTCTCTCCTGGGTGTAGCTTTAGGGCGAGTGTGAACTAACTGGTCTCTTAGGCTTCTGGAGCGTTTGAATGCAAAGAGTGGAAAAGCAATTTTCTCTTTCCCGCTGTTTAGAATCCTCCAGTGTTTCTTGATCACTTTCTGAACATAGTTGGACTTAGAATTGAAAGTGGTCACTAGTGTCAGGCGATCCAGAGGTGGTTTCTCTGGGCGCGGTTCCAGTAGCGCAGCCCGATGATTGTTCGCTGCACGTTTGTATGAACGCTGGACTAGTTTCTTGGGGTAGTGTCTTGCAGTCAACTGCTTAGATAGTTCGCCTGCATGTCGTTTGAACGTCTCTGTCGTGGAACAGTTCCGACGAACTCGGAGAAACTGTCCAAAAGGCAGATTCTCCCTCAGAGACTTCGGATGTTGGCTTTCGTACAAAAGCAGAGAGTTCCTTGCCATAGGCTTGCGGTATAGCTCGCTCTCTAGGCCACTCTCTGTACTATAAATCGAGAGGTCCAGGAAAGGAAGCCTCTCTTTGCTCATTTCTATGGTGAAACGGAGATAGTTGTTCTGGCCGTTCAGCCATTGATGGAAGATGAGTGCCGATTCTTTAGTACCCCTCCAAACCATGAGAATATCATCGATGTATCTTTTCCACCAAATTATAGATGAAAAAAACGGATTGGTGGGATGCAAAACGATGGTTTGTTCAAAATCATGAACATACAAATTCGCTAGGGAAGGGGCAAAAATACTGCCCATGCTGGTCCCCGAGATTTGATGGTATATCTGGTCCTCGTACATAAAGAAATTCTCTTTCATGGCTATGGTTGCCAAGGCCATGATGAAAGGTACCGGAGTAATGGAGTCCAAATCCGATGCCCCCAGGATGGACCTGATGGTGTCCAGAGTCGCATCCTGGGGGATGGAAGTGTACAAGGACTCAACATCCAGGGAGACTAGATAGTCAGTCTCTTGATTGAAAGCGATGTCAGGAATTACTCTAAGGACATCGGCTGTGTCCTTGAGAAACGTGGGCATGGTTTGCACCAAAGGTTTGAGGAAATAATCCGCAAACGCTGAGAGAGGTTCCAGAAGTGAGCCCAGGCCAGATATTATGGGCCTGCCCGGTGGTGGTCTCTGGGGTTTATGGACCTTCGGAAGGGTGTAAAAATACGGCATGGTGGGATGTTTAACCTGTAGAAATTGAGCCTCTGAGGGGGTGATCCAACCCTCTCCCAGGGCCTCTTCAACCAAGACTTTGATTTCACTCATCAGTCTGGGAGTGGGATCTGTGGTCAGAGGTCGGTATGCATTACCGTTGCTCAACTGACGGAGACACTCAGTCCTGTATGTCTCTACATCTTGAACCACAGTGGAGCCCCCTTTGTCCGCGGGCTTCACAATTATGGTCCTGTCCTGTGTCAGGGTTTTAAGAGCCAGTCTCTCCGCGGTGGTCAAATTATTATAGCGAGATCTGGGGCTATAATGTATCTGATCTATATCATTTTTGACAGCTAATTCAAACGGCTAATACTTATTATTAGTACGGCTAAACGGGTAGCAGACGCAATCTTAGTTGAGATACAAGTTCTGGAGGGTAAAATCAAGGCTACTATCAGTGCCAATTACAAAAAACACAAAGAAGAGTCAGATAAGAACAACAAAGAATTTGCTGACTCCATACTCCAGACCAAGTTGGAGAAATTTAAGAAAGATCTGGCAAAATTCAATCTAGAAACTGTTTATCCCTATACTAGTGATAACTACAAAGCTCCAGACTTTAACAAACGAGGAAGAATGTATGGATCAAACTATTCAGGATCCAGCTCCGATACAGGCAGCGATTCAGATACTAATAATCAATCAGCTAATGCCGGGGGAAATCGAGGTAGAGGAGGTAGATACCAGAATTACAGGGGTCAATACAACATGCCAGCTCAATCATGGTGGCCACCGGGTTCGTGGGGGTATCCAGGTAATTTCCCGCCACCTATGGCTCCATTTCCCGGGTTCCAAAACTTTAATAGTCAGCCTTTTTTGGCGCGTGGCCCCAGACGGTCACGGGGCAAAAGAAGACCGACACAAGGACAACCTCAGGTCCAATGGGAGGACACTACAGGTCCCCATGCAGGGACACGGAGCCACACGAGAAGGAGTGCCCAAGAACAATAAAGTTAGTATGTAGCCAATGTATAACGCACCGAGCCTAAAATGACAAATATAACCCCCGTCGACTTTTTGGACGCAACATAGTCGAACTGTGAAAACCAATAGAGTGCAACCGTACCCGTTTTCCACTAGGTGGCCGCTCGTATTTATGTTGCCAGCGTCAAGATTCCCCAGATTCAAAGCAACAGCCGATTCTTCATCTATCAAGTCAAAACTTCTTAATGTAGCATACCGAACCTAGGGTAACCAACACGGAATCATGTAATTAAAGTATCCATATATTACAAAACATTCCATCCCACGTCCCTCTCCTTAGAACATACCTATAATAGGGTGTCGGCTCTCAGACCTTCGGCGTGTGCGGCGTTCAGCGTCCAAAACGTGTAAGCCCCTTGTTTATAAAGCGATATATGAATTACCCGCACCTGTGCGCCTGGTGCTGGGCGCCCTCCGCACGTGATAGTGTCCTGAATGGATTCAAGACGGCGGGTAAGCGCCATTGCAGAGTGGTGATTTTAACCCTGAGCCCAATGTTGCAAAAGTAATCATCTCTATGGGACTGTAAAAGAAGGGGAAAAAACCATCCGGTTCGTGGAACACATTAGGGCTAAAACGTCCGATACGTTAAATAAAAACGTTTTTGACAAGCTTCCTTTTCCATTTTCCGCCCAAGATAGAATTCACGTAAAGGTTGAATGACAGCGCCACCTTAAAACGGTGTTGGTAATATAAATATACCGCTGTGGCGGGGAACTTGTTTTTGGAAAGTATGATATAATGTTTCTCAGAATCCAATGTTATTAAATGCCACGAGCAAGGAAAATTCATTCAAAATGTGCCCAGGACACGCTATTACTAAGCGTTTTGAAACAGGGCATGTGTAACATCCGAAACAGGTTATTTAAATTAATCCCCAGAATATTATAATATTTGGACACATTCCCAGACTTCCTGTGGCGGAGCGCATTCATTATAAAAATGTACACCAGGCATTTCCCAAATAAGTAAAATATATGCAGGATATACCGACACTACTCCTTTAGGATGTCTAAATAGTGGATGGAGAAAAAGCTGACAAGTGGGATTATTATGACACACAAAAATTAATTATACCCCCCATGTTTAGATAAGAGGTGTATCTAATCCCACCGAAGGTTTCTGTTATTCTTATTTTTATTCATGATAAGGCCATCCTACTGAGTTAAGTAAGAGAAACCTAGGAACTGTTCCATGGTGAAAACAGTGACTATCTTGTAATACATGAATTAATGTCACGGATGCAAATTATCACGATACATAATTTGGTGAACAACATATCGGCGCCTCATAACCTATATGATAGAGCGCCATCCAGTGTTTATGTTGAAAATGGCATCATTTTGCAGTTTGAGTGGTATCCATACATATAGTCACCTACAACATTTGTCGGTACAGACCGCACTACTCCAAAAAAGGAAGGAATAAGGTTCCCCTCATAACATATATGATAGACCGCCATCCAGTATCTATATTTGAGAATGGCATCATTTTACACTTTTGATGATATCTATACATGTTAATCACATGAAACCTTTATCAGTACAGACAGCACTACTCCAGGAAGAAATGAAGTTCCCTGTCCGTATTATGTCCTATCTGAGTGGCCCTAAGGCGACAAATCCATTTTGCCTCCCTTTGTCGTAAGGCCAACTCACGGTCCCCACCTCGATTATCCTGTGGGATATGATCAATTCCCAGAAACCAGAAAGTTGAATCTCCTGGATGATAATCCTTGTAGTGCATACTGACCGGGTAGCGGCTGTCCTTGTTAATAATCGCCCTACGGTGTTCCTGGATTCAACGCGAGATGCCTCGGGTCATGTTTCTATTGTTATCCTTCTGTATCTCATTTTCCTTTTTAAAATCGCAAAGGGGGCAACTTCTCTATGTACTACTTATTATATAATTTCGTTTCCATCTTTTTAGAACGCATCTACGGCCTATACAGTGCAAAACGTGGATCCATGTGGCAGTCTGAAGGGTACTGCCTTTGAAATCGCGAGCATATTTTCTATTGGTAAGCACATTTGGCTTTCTCGGTATTTTTTGAGATCTCGGTGGTTGTGGGTAGATTTACGTCAATCCTCTCCCACCTCTCATATATGTTGGACGGGGGGTGTCCCAACCTTGTATTTTTGAATCACATTCTGGGCAAGGGGGACCTAACTAAGGCAACGCCACTGTCTGCAACGGTGGCATTCCAGGCCCTAGGACGGAATATTCTATCCCCCTGTTTTCTTAAAACCGCCCCTTAAGGTATGGATAGAAAAAAACAGGCTTTGTAAATGTTTTGCAACAGGCAACCAATAGGAGAAGGGTGCAATTCTGGGTTATCAGGACACTGGTCCGGTATATACTCCTATTTAATGTCACTGGAAAAGTGAAATGCCATGATAGATATTGCTAATATACAGGATACATTGCAGGTATCAAGCCAGTACAATCATGTTTGTTATCTATTCCAACTACACTGTAAAGATGTCATGGCGAATTTTGGAAATGACAAAAAATTTTAGCTTCTCTGTTTTTTAAACATGTTGTATTATTCTGAGTTTGTATTTTCTTGGGTTTGTTGTTCGTACAATATTTTTTGTATAATTATTATATCTTTTTTCCTTTTTTGTATAAAAAATGTTTGCTGTTTGTGTTTTTAAAAATTATTCTTTTTCTTGTGTTGGCCTTGCCAATTGAATATTTATGTGTATGTATTTGTTTATAATTATTACAGCCCTGACGAAGTTCCAATAGGCAAAGAGTGGAACGAAACGCGTTGGCTGTGCCTTTGATGTTTTGAACGAAATTTAAAATAAAGAAGAATCAATACAAAAAAGAGCGACTTCGGATATTGACTTTTTTTTAGAGTGCACCTTCTATTTCTGTTTCAATAAACTAATGGAAATAATTGACTCAGAATGAAACCTAATGCTGAGAGATTAGATATTAATAATGATCATACCCTCTTACGTTGCAGACCCGTAATACATAGGATGCCAGTACATAGGAACGGCAATTAATCCACAGTAATGCGGGGAAGAAATATGAAATAAGGTAAACTATCTAATATTGAAGGCTAAATAAAGTGACCCATGGGACATGGGGAACCACATTAAATTATGCAATAACGAATGGGAGATAGATATATTTCCCAGCTATAGATGGAAATACCCTGAAAAGAACAATGTGATGTCCTTGAACTTTGGTCTTAGAGGCCCATATATTAGAAATTGGATAAATATGTGGTAATAGAGCTGCAAAAACAGTGTATGTCTTACTAAAATATGTGACATGACAACAGTTTTTAGCAATGTAGAAGAGTAAGACAGGAGAACTGCGGGGTAGATGCCTGTATAAATAATGTTTAGGAATTCGACATGAACTATTTGATTAATTAACGGATTTCCTATCAATGTTTTTACAATAGAGTGCAGTATGTACAGTCTAAATCGAAACAGGTATATCATAGAGAAGTAGAATGTGTCTTCCATGTAAGATATTGACATAAATATGTTTACCAATAGGGTCTTGATTTATGTGGCAACCATCCAGTGCCCTTTATTAGGAGAGACGTAATACACAGTCTTGAAAAAGATGGCACATTATTGATTAAATGCTATCGAAACGCGTCGATGCCTACAACTGTACAATCAAGCAATCAAACTTATCCTGTGAACAACACAAATCAAGCGGGTCCAGGATTTAGTGTATGAATTGTGTGTCTTTATGTGCAAACCTTTATGACAAATTGTATGGTCTATGTCTGTCTCTCCATTTTTTCACATAATTTTATCCATGTTATTGTTTTGAGATTGTTTTGATTTTGTTGATATTGTGTTGTCTACAATACTAGGTGTAAGCAATTGTTTAATGAATTTCAGATGAATTATATTGTGAGGATACTGGACATGATGTTAATGGAATTATAATCTGTATTTTTAATGTTTTTTTTATATGTTTTTAATACAAAAATAAACGTTTTTAATATGTTTTCATAAATATCTTTTTCTGTCTGTGAATTTCCAGAATTAGTGACCATTACTAATATATGGGCTAACGTTACAGTACTTCCGCCAAGGGATCCCTTACAATTTTACTGTATACGTATTGGACCTCTGACACCCCAAAATCAGAACACTTATGGACATTCTGCTAGGAATAAGAGCTGGATGCTGTAGAATGGACTGCCACTATGCCTGTTATTTGTTCTGCTGCCCTGCCTCTTGTTGCTTATGTCCTTGGAGTGAAAGGACTGGACTTTGCTTTTACAACCTGCTTCCAAGGTTATCCAAGGGCATGTGCATGCTTGTCTCCTGTTAAGAAGTCTCAGGGTCATCAAAGACTTCACCTACCAGTGCCTGGGCTCTTCTGCTGAGAGTCCTGACTTGCCACATATTGCCAAATCCAGTTTCAGGGCCCCTGTAAGTGTAACCTGGTGATATTAAGGATAAAATCCACACATCGACTCCCAGCACCTGTTTTATCAAAGCATCGCTGTAAAAGATCTATGCATCATCACTTTGAAGCGCTGTTCCCGATCCTCGCATCTACCATGGCTTTCCCCGCAGGCCCTAGCTCACTGTCACTGTGTATCAGAAAAATCGGAGCAGCAGGACTTTCGAGCACTGTGCCAATGTATGTGACAACCTCAGACTCCGATGCAGCACCTGCTTCGTGCCTGGAAAATCGACTCAGCGCCTGCTTCGCCACTGTCGCATCGATGCGGCGCATCTCGATTTTTTACACATTGTTTATTAATGCCGATTCTTCATTGATACCGCACTGCAGTAAGGAACTGAGGCCGCATGTCCAGAAACTGACGTATTACCTCCCTTACCAGTAAGGAACAGACGCATCACCTCCCCAGCCTAGCAGTAAGGAACTGACGCATTACCTCCCCTCCTGATTTTCCGTTGCCTCACCTCCCCTGCGCCTGGCACTGTCTTTGATTTTTGACACATCTAAGGTACTTTGTTCTAAAACAAATGCATCCATTGGTTTCTATGGGCTACATTTTCTTAATCTTTTAAAAGTGATATTTTGACTTATGTATCTTGGGTTTTTGTCGCTATGGTCTTATTTTATTCAGCTAAATATTGATTTATTCATATAAAAAGTTGTGTATGTTTCTAAATTGGTGTGGGCTCCTTTTGTAGTGTTTTCACTGTGTTACTATGTGTATGTGTACAAATACTTTACACATTGCCTCTGAAATAAGCCTGACTGTTCGTGCCAACCTGCCAAGGGGGGTAAGCAGGGGTCATCTTAGCTATGTGACTCTCTTACTCTGACTACAGTGAGGGTCCCTATTCGGACAGGCTTCAAACCAATGCCAACTAGGGACCCCATTTCTAACAATTGCATACATGAATTCTGCAGTAAACAAGATAATGTGCAGAGTATGTTTCTTTGCAATGGGGTTCTGGGAAGTGATTGTATCAGAATGCCCTAATTTGAGTGAATTTAGTTGCATCTATCAAACCATGGAATTCCTGGGGGTTTATTGGATTACTGAATCATGTAATAAGTTAGAGTTGTACATTACTCACACTGATTGGGCTGTAAGCTCGACACAATTTCTCCTTAGGAATACTGAGAAATATTAGAGCATGACTTAGATAGCATAGATCTGTTGGAAAGATCTGATATTGGAGAGGCGTAGCTAATACAAGATTAGCAGGTGCAGTGGCACTGTCCTGGGGCATGAGGGACCCTCTCCACCAGCTAGTTCAGCATAGCTACCAAGTAATGTCGATTACATCTGTTTTGGGACAAGGCCTTTCTCCATGTGTGCATTAGGGTCCATGTAGCCCTTGCTACAGCACTGTGTTAGTGACTCTTCTTACTGTAAAGCAAATAAAGTAATGCTGGGTGACATTTTTGTGACGCTGACATAATCTTGTATAATTTCTAGCAATGTGTGTTATGCTTATTGTGTAAAATGCCACAAATTACACGATTATACCACATTGCATAATTTTTAAAAATCCTATCATGGGAGCACAGGAACAACACAAACAAACAGAAAGCTATTTTTAGTGCAAAATTGGTACTTGTGTCCAAAATGGACACGAGGATGCATTTCACCCTAAAAAAGAAAATTATGCACATTTCACAACTCCCTAGAATACTGGCAGCTAGCTTTCCTCGAAGTCCTCTCAGCTTTTCTGTGTAAGGTTGCATAGGCACAGACTTCTCCCAGTAGGCCACTAACCAGGACATCTCGCCCTTTGAAGAGGGAATGACCTCCAACTGTTGGTGGACAGTCTTTCTCTGAACAAAACTCTGCCATTCATTGCTTATCTCAGATAAGATATCACTATGCAAAGGCAGTAAGGAAACTTGTTAGTTCGTTTCAAAATACTCAAAAAATAATTAATAATGAAAAAGGGTCTGAATCATGCAGTTGATCACATGTTATGAAGAAGCTGCCAACATATTAGTTCGCACATCAGGAATTGTTCCACTAGTCAGTGCTGTGGACTTAATTATATGTAAAGTTCAAAGACCTATTCCAATGTCCACTTTTTCATTTGGCATTGGATCCTCTGTGGTACAGAATGTTATGAAAGTTATTTATAGAGTGCAACTGTTACACCTACTAGTGTCCTGGCGCTTTAGCGGAAAAGCTGTCTACAGACAGAAAAGAAGAAATAGCCTAAGTAGAGGAGAAACACAGGTCTTATTTTTTTCCGGAAGATCGGTTTTTCCTTTATGGCCCTCAGAGTCAGTGGCAGCTCATTCCAGAGAGTAGGGCCTAGAAATGAAAAGGCTCTGCCCCCGCTCTCGTCCTCTTAATCCGAGGAACAAAGGCCAGACAAGGATTTCGGCGAAGGTTTCTCTGGGGAGTATAGGGTTTAATTTTGTCAGGAAGATAATTAGGGCTTGTTCCATAAAGTGATTTTTGGGTTAGAATCAATATTTTAAAAGTAGTCCTCTTCCTAACTGGAAGCCAGTGTAGGGTTTGCAGGAGGCCGAAGACATGAGAGTGACGTGGGAGGCCAAATACGGTACGTACTGCTGCATTCTGAACTAATTGCAACCTGTCTATCAGGAATTTGGGTAACCCAGGTTACTGGCTATTACCATAGTCTGGCCTTGAGGTAATTAAAGCCTGGGTTACCTGTTGTTTGGCCTGAAAGGAAAGGAGAGGGAAGAATTTCCTAAAGACGTGGAGGAGGGCAAAGTTCATACCCACCACAGAGTTGATTTGAGTATGAAAAGATAGTTGCTCATCGAATTTAAAGCCCAGGTTTTTTACTACTTGATTTGGTAATAGAGGAGGAGGGGCATTCTTTGGCCAGAAAGGTGTCTTGGCCTGCAGGTCAAAGAAAACAAGCTCGGTCTTGCCCTCATTACAATTGAGTTGATTTTTGGATAGCCTTTTAAATGTTGCAATCAGGCACTCACGGATTTTCTCACCAGGGAAGGCCTCATCCTTCCCCAAGGAGAAAGGTTGGGTGTCATCCGCATTTGACACTATTTCTGCAACCCAGCGTTCTACTAAGGGGGCCAGAGGAGAGAGATAGATGTTAAATGGCGCCAGGCTCAGAACTGAGCCCTGAGGCACTCCAACTTGCAGCTTAATTACAAATGTGGTAAACAAATGAATGCATACATCAAATGTGACACTAACTTCTCAGAATAACACAAAATTGTACAGCAACAGAAAATTCCAGTCTTAAGTAAAATATATTGATGGCAATACAGGGAGCAGTGTCAATGTTTTGCAGGAAGAAAAAAACATTTTTAGAATGGACTGGTGTATAAAGATATGGACACATCCCTGCGTTTTCCCTAGTGCTGGTGCTAAATTAAGTTGCCTAGCGCAAAGGCAGGCACCTTTACACAATAGGGCAAGGGTACTTGCATTAAAGGAATGATTGTTTATGTGCAGGAAGGTGTCCCTTCCTTTACTTAAACAATCACAAATGGCGATTTGTAACTTCTATGTGTGCTGCTCAGTCCAGTACATCATATAGAGGATTTATGCACATGAAATAAGACGGCACTGCTTATCTCAAAACCCATAGAGAGGCTGTCAGCCAAACCAATATAAGGGCCTCAAGCTAAGAAACATACACACACTGAATTTGCCTATGGTGCCTGCACAATGACCATATGTATCCACTGTCAATCTAGCAAAGTCACAAGGAAATTGGAGATGTTGCAAGCTCCACAATGTGTATGAACAATAGGCCAGGAAAGAAGAGTGCCAAAAGTAGTCACAGCAAGAGCCAGAGCAGATTCACCTAATTGTGGGCCCACAGGAATCAGAGGGAAAGTGTGTGAGTTGGGTTCATGAACAGCCTGAGGATTGAGGACGGCCGGTGCTGGATCAAGAGTAGATATCCTCTATAGAACCTCACTGTGCATGCATCTTTGTCTATATATGCATCTTTATCTATGTATATGTACATTTATGTGTGAGTCTGGCTCCATATGTGTTTGGCATTGTGTTTATACTGAAGGTATGCTACCAAAGACTACCAAAAGTATATGTTGCCTTACATTATACGGGATTTATCTATGCCACAACTGTCTGTTCCTGGCATAGCAGTGGCCCTGGCATAATAATTGTCATGTGGCATATTCTGGGGCATTCCTGCACCCCGGGATCATCTTCAACCTCAGATGCTCTGAGGATTTCCCCTCACCTTTGCTCGATTCTGAGCGACGCGTAAAGTACGCTATGGACGAGGCATTGTTTTCCCCTGCCCCTGACCCTGTCCTACTTTAGTCATTCATGTGCTTCACGCTTACTGAGTTCCTGTGCTGCTACGGGCTGGACACCGTTCCCTTACACACCCCTTACCCCGCTGTCCTCGACCTGGACCAACAGCAACCTATCAGGCATTCTGATTCTCCTGTCCTAATGATGATCCCATAACAGCCATTGGGGATCGAAACGTCTTCGACAACCACATCTTGACTCCAAACTCTTACTCATGATTAATTTGGAGCTTAAGATGTTTTTTCTTATTGTGACTGCTGTAAATTACCTGTCACAAAAAAGTCACTCTGCAGGTATATGCCTGAGGTCAGGAAATCTGTTGATTTCCATAACCCAATCACTTCCTGCTCACTGCATGATACTATATGCTGTTTAGTATTTATTGAATGTGTAAAGAAATACAATCTCTTCCATTTGGATAGTAACATGCACAACTTTAATTGTAGTTTTGTGGTTATGATTGCATATTTTCCTTGATAGGGACCGCTGTCTCTAATAACATGTGGCGTATTCCGGGCACTCTTGATCTAGGTGTGCATTCTGGCTGCCTTCACTGACATACTGTGGGCATGACTGGTTGTTGCCCCTGGCATCATAATGGCCATGGTTGACATACCGTGAGAATCCTGGTTGTTATTAAGTGTTTTATAGAGCGCAAACCAGAACTGTGAGGTATCAGAGCGCTTTACAGTAGTAACAGGTGGGATACAAGGACATAGGTGGGAAGAGAGCCGAAGGGATAGGGACAGCGGTAGATACAGCATATGGTAGATCAAACAATCATAATATCCGGATACATTATGGTGTCACAGCCTTAGCACAATGGTGCCCCTGGTATTATGGTGAGCATTATTGCCATATTATAGACATCCTTGGAATTATGGGGAGCATATGTGGCATATGATTATAAAGCATGGATATCTGAAGCAGATTTTGTCCAAGCCAACCATTTGTGCATTTGAGCACTTGCAGAAAATGACAATCTAATGTTTTGAGAGCTCTTTTTTACTAAAATTGTAATTGGTATTTTGGAGAAATTTCGGAAAATTAGTTTATTTGCTCAAATTAGCGAGATGTTTGATTTTTTTTTTTTAAGTTGATCTTCAGAAAGTGATATGTTGATGAAGACAAAATGTCTGCTTCTCCAAAACTAATTTAATGCTGATACTTGAATGGTTTTCGGGAAGGTAGGGAGACTTATAGCTGTGGTTATGTCCTTTGTGCCAGAGGGAACGTGCTGGTTCGGCTGTTATTTTATTACTCATGTTATGGCATTTCTCACTAATACTACTTTTCCTGACATTTCTGCTGGTAAACCCACCTGAGATGTTTGGGTGGTCACAGCGTATTGTTGACGGATGTGGTCAGAGGATACAGTGATAGCATTTGTTATTATCTCGGATGATTTCCCTTGAGCATAAGTAGCTCTCTTTATAAAAAAGGTTGTAGACTCCTCCTCTGACCTGTGTAAAACACTGCACCCAAGGGTCCAGTTTGTGCTTTTTGAATATATACAATGAAGATAATCACACAATGCCAGGTCCTGTGTGCAAAACTATAAATAGTCAAGATTAGCACAAATCAGAAACACCCTGAACAAGCAAGCATAAGTGACCACATCTGGTGCCGCTAAATATTCTGCTTTATTTTCAGATTTCACTCTTTAATTGTAGTCAAACTACAAAGTGATAATGGAAAGGAGCACAACTTTAGAATGTGTGATCTGAAGTTAAAAACGTGTATTTGAACTCATCAGAAAGGTGTGATGTCTAAAATGTTAATTTGTGCTCCTGAAACGTGGAATTCACTGTTGATAAATTAACAAAATATTTTGGTTTTACAAAAGA
The DNA here is from genome assembly GCF_964261635.1 of Lissotriton helveticus. Taxonomy (NCBI): domain Eukaryota; kingdom Metazoa; phylum Chordata; class Amphibia; order Caudata; family Salamandridae; genus Lissotriton; species Lissotriton helveticus. Next base: position 1,014,603,812 of record NC_136067.1, read on the forward strand.
AGCGAGCTATTGTTTTAATAAATCTATAAAGTTAATGCGAATGTGGTCTTCACTTTAAGTTGATACTCAAATGTAAGGCGCTCTGACACTGGAGTTATGTAGCACAATATTCGAAACTACAAATAAAGAATGTGAAAACATAATAAATAAAATGTGAACTGAGTTGTTTATTGAACAAAGAAAATGTTAATATATGCTTTGAAATGTATTGAGATCTAGGGCCTGATTTAGACTTGTGTTGAGTTTTTACGGGGTTATGACCAAGTAAAAACCACCCGGCCTGGGCCGTCAATACAGTATGTTTAAATAATTGGTCAGGGTAGTCTTGGATATGTAAACAAAAGAATTTGCAAAGAAAAAAACAAAACAGTTCACCACTCGAAAGTAATTCCAAATGCAAAATATGGAAATGTTTAATTCACAAAAATAATACCAGCATTAAATGCGATTAAAAATCAAGGCATTAATGGGTCTGAGTTTGTTAGCTTTCAAACAAAACTGCTTTCAGTGCTCTTGTGAAGGAGGGAAGGAAGAGGATTGGGGAAGTGGCAGTGAATTGGTTGGTGAGGGACAATGTAAAGGTGTTCATGACATAGATATAATACACAATATGTACAGATAATCCTTTCCGGCCCTTCAAAGGTCACTAAGTTCCCATTTATACATTGCTCATAGGTATTTTCAATTGCCAATAGTTCTCTCATATGAGCATGTAGGTGTTCATATAGGAAGGTCTGCTTTTCAACCCCAGTAGGTTGGAGGGTGAGTAAGGTCCTCACGTCGGGGTCTTCATCAGGACAGATGAGCACCTAAAGGCAATTAATGGATGTTCAGTATTTTGGGTAGAGGAGTAGTGAGCATGTCAAGCAGGTAATGGTAATAAAACCTACTTGGGTAAGGAGGGACATGCTGTGTTCGCTCCTTAATGGGCTCTCACGGGGCTCCCGGAATTCTGAAGTTAAAGAACATACATGATAAGTATATATGTCAAATTAAGCATATCCCAAGGCATGGGGGAATGCTGCGAGGGTGACGTACTCACTTTTACAAACGGATGGGGAATCAATCTCCCGGTATGTGTGGAATGAATCCAAAGTTTGCTGTAGAAAGGGAAAAGATGCGGGTCAGGAGTAGGTCTGAAGATCCACTTTCATTGTTACAAACAAAATGAAAGTAGAATGCTCCTATTGATTCATTAGTAAAGATCACTCGCTGGAAGTCTCTGATAGAGACAAATCTGGGTAGGTCACGGTACTGAAATATAGTCAGAACGTCGCAAACATTAGTTAATAAAAGGGGTTAAAATATGCGGGCTGGAAGTGGCAAGCTAGTCTAATAGTGTCATGCTCGTGGTCTGCTAAGACAGGCACAGATACGGAAAAAATCACTCATCTCTAATTAATCATAGTGACTCACTAAGAATGGTTGTAACGTGTGAAAAAAAAAAAAGAAACGGGTAGCGGTTATGCCGAATACCCGATTCGAAGAGTATTTAAAAAAAAAAAATAGTTTTGAAACGAGGCTCACACGTATGGCCGTACATTGCTGCTAGATCAAAATAAAAACTTCGGGCATGCTGGATGTCAGAACCTAGGAGAACAGAGCTCCAGGCGCGCTGGATGTCAGAAAAGGGAAGAGGCTTACCTCCTGCGTGTGGCTCGGGCGCTCGAAGAGTGAGCGAAGCCTGTGAGGTCACGCTTGATGTAGACTCGAACCACGGCATGCGTGCACCGCGAGGTGCAGCAGCTCAGTGGTTCCTGGGGGCTCGCCTCACCAATGTCCAATCGTGTTAAAGGGGGCTTGTACGGTAAAAAGTGCCTCACGTCACTGTACGGCAGCCAGTGGCTGCATGATCGCGGATGGATGTTTTGGATCTTATTGTGAGAAACCTTCTGCTTGTGAGTGTAAAGCTCTAATGTGCACGGTGCGCACGAGGGCTGTGTATCATGAAGGGAATCACTCCTGTATATAATCTTAGAGATTATCGGGTCATCGTAAGGTCGACTAAGACCACTGGTTCAAGAAGTCAACTGAGAACACCGATTCAAAGACGTTAAGTGTGTAGAAAAGGAACTTTTGAAAGCCCATTGGCAGTTTGTGGGTCATACATGTCATATATTCAGTATCTAAAGACACAAGGTGCATTAATATGATACCAAACAACAAATGTCATCATGAAGTAATACATATGTGTCCATGGTCATAGAAAAGGAACTTTTGAGAGCTCATTGGCAGTTCGTAGGTCATCCATGACATATATTCAGTATCTGGAGACACAAGATTCTGAGAGGCAATATGAGATATAGTGGTATGATAACAAACAACAAATGTCATAGTAAAGTTATACATTTGGTTCTACATGCGAGGGAGGAACAATGATTTGAGTTAATCAGAACATGTATGTCATATAGAAGATAACATGAAAGACAAAACTTGAACCATAATGAGATACTCGATGCAGGATCTGTTTGCAGAATAACAGTTGTGAGAAGGATTCATCCATTTGCATTCCCTGATATTCAATATTGCGCCAATGTCCCCTCCACGTTGGCCAAGGGACACCTTCTCTAGTACTAGCCATCTTAGGGACTCAGGAGTGTGCATCTTAGTTGAAAAATGTTCCACCAGTGGTGCTCCAGTTGTCTGGCATCTGACCCTACTACAATGCTGTAGGATTTGTGTCTTTACATTCTGTCTGGCCCACGTAGAGTAGATCACAGGGACACAGGATGGCATAAATGACATTAGCAGTATTGCAATTGGTAAGAGTTTGTAGGTTCATGGTATGGTCTCTGTAATTGAAACTTTTAGTTTCTATGCAAATAGAGCAGGCCTTGTATTTCATGCACTTGAAATGGCCTACTACTTCTGGTAGGTGCCACATTGACTGGGTGGTTGGATTTGGTGGGGCATCTAGTAAGGTGCGGACAACTTGATCTTTGGTATTTTTTGCTTTTTTGAAAGCGTGCATCGGTGGTTCCTGTACTTCCAAGGTGTCAGCTATCAATCCCCAATGTCCATTAATTATCCTTCTGATCTCATTGCTTCTGGTGCAGTAGGTTGACAAACAAACCATTCTGTCAAGAGCGGTAGGACGTATTTTTGCAGTTATGAGAGATTCTCTGTTATTGTACCACGCTCTTTTTCTGGATATTTGAACTAATCTTTTCGGGTACCCTCTTTCCATGAGACGGTTTATCAGGTTATCTGTTGCTCTGAAAAAGTCTTCCTTTAGTGAGCAGTTTTTCCTGACCCGGAGAAATTGGCCATATGGGAGGTTATCTCGAAGGGCTCGGGTATGGTGGCTCGTGTATCTTAGTAGCGTATTCCGTTCTGCTGGTTCCCTGTAGAGGGTGGTATACAAGAGATTGTCTTTCACCCTAATGCTTATGTCGAGGAAGTCAATAGTGTGTTTGTCATATTGCATGGTGAATTTGATATCATTGAACCGTGAATTCAACCCAGTGAAAAAATCAGTTAGTTCATTTTCACCTCCTGTCCAGATAAGGAGGACATCGACTATATATCTTCTCCACTCAGAAATGTTGTTCCTGAATGAGTTGACAGATGATAGTATGTTTATTTCTTCAAAATCGTCCATATACAGGATCGCTAAATCTGGGGCGAAGGCAGCCCCTATGGCCACACCTTTGCTCTGTATAAAGAATTCATCTAGGAAGACAAAGACATTTTTGGTCATTGCCACCTCCAGTAAGTCGATTAGGAAATCAGTCGGGATGCTGGTGGGTTTTGGTCTTGTCTCCAGTGCTTTTCTCATAGATTCTAGAGCCGGTGTCTGAGGGATACTGGTGTAGAGAGAAATGATGTCCATGGTTACCAAGAGTTGTGTATTCTCATCAAAGGCCATGGTATCCACCAAATTGATTACCTGCATCGTGTCTCGTAAGTATGTTTTGGTTGTCTCCGCCAGTGGTTTATAAAAGAAGTCCACATACTTACAGACTGGTTCAAGTAGCGACCCACAGCCGGAAATAATGGGTCATCCAGGCGGTTTGAGGGGATCCTTGTGTACTTTGGGTAAAGTATAAATGGTGGGTGTGCGTGGTTGATTGACATTGAGAAACTAATATTCTTTTTGAGACTAAGCCAAATTCCTTGCCTCCTTCGGTAATACCCTTGATCATCAACCAAATTTCTTTAGTGGGATCCCTGTTGATGGGTGTGTAGCTAACTCCATCTCTCAGTTAAAAGTAGATTTCTGATTTGTAATCCTCAACGTTTTGCATCACAATGGCTCCCCCTTTGTCGGCGGGCTTGATGACTATAGCTTTATTGTTCTTCAGAGCATTGTGGGCTGCTTGTTTCCCTTTGGTGATGTACTTCACATAAGGTTTTTTGCTGCACATCTTCATAACATCACAGAGTACCGCACTCTCATAAGTTAGGATCCTGTGAAAAACAAAGTGAGCCGGAGGCATGAAAGTAGATGGTGGTCGTTGTCCAGTCTGTGATGTTGATGATTTTGGTAACGAATTCTTGAAGAAATGTTTCACACGAATCTTACGGAAGAACCTATGTAATTCAGTCTTAATGTTGAAACGATTCACAAGTGATGTAGGAACAATAGACAGTCCCTTCTTCAGGACACTAGTTTCATCAGGGGATAGTATGTGTGAGGATAGATTGATGATCGGGTTTTTTTGAATCACCATTGATATGTTCTCCTCCTGGTGTTGATCTCTCTGTGGTTCTCCGGCTGGAAGCATACTTGTTTGGGGTTCTGCCCTTGTTGGCGTCCTGTGTCCCAGTTCGGTTGGTTCTGGCCTCGACGGGGTTGTCTGTTCCATGAACCCCCTCGTCATCTCGGTGGTCGCCAGTTGCCTTCCTCTAAGGTGCTCAATTTGAGCATACCGGTGACCTACAGTAGTTAGCCCGGGCAACGCTGGTGTCGCGTCACGTGACACCAGCGTTTCCCGGGATAACAACAGTAGCTGGGGATAGATCCGACCACAGTGACAAAAAGGAGAAAGGAGGTCACCGGTATGCTCAAATTGAGCACCTAAGCGGAATACATTCATTGATGAAAGGAAAGCAGAGTGGTGGCACTGACCCATGCCTTGAAGAAATTGCCTTTAAATCAATAGGCAATTAAACATGTTGGCTCTCTACGATATAAAGAGACAGCAGAGTGTCCTTTTAATGTGAGCAAACCCAGAGCACAGAATAAAGGTGTTTAGCTAGTGTTGGTTTTAGCTCATTTTTAAAAACATAAAGTGGTCCCTATACGCTAGGATCAACTTTATGGGGTCAGTTTTTTAGTACTTAGAGCAACACTTAAGTACACGTAAAAACTAAATTCACGACTGGTTCTATTGCACACGTGCAGTTCACCATCACTATTATTCATTTGTCTTTACTTCTTCTTTTAAGATACGGGTGTGCTGATGATGAGAACCTGAGTCCACTGGTGAGAACCAACCAGTGGACTCCCATGGTGTTACTTCTGTGAGGCACCCCATACCCTTCCACACATTTTTTTGCACGTTTGGTATTCACTTGCATCATCAGTATTTAACACATTCAGCACTGGGTTGCACTATCCGGGAACATTTTTATACACAGAACAGGGACCTATAGAGATAGACAGTGTAGGATTCACTGCCCAAGCAGCACACAAAATTGTGACAGCTATCGACTGATATTAGGTACACATGCATCGGTTCTAGCATTTAGGACAGGTCTTAATTGTGTTTTTCTTCAGTGAGTGGGGGGCTGACCTGGTTTATATAGTACTCCTCAGGCTCCATAGTGAATTTAGTTACACCAAAAAATATATCATTTATTGTGTTGTGTGGTCACTGCTGTTACTCCCTTAATTAACAATACAGTGGTAACTATATCTACTCATTCATGAAACAGAAAACCGCACCAACATATAATTAACTCCTTCGGTGCTCATGACGAGCTCAGCTCATGATGAGCTGAGCTCAGCATAATGGCTGCGCGCCGCCCACGCACGGTTAATTCCCCGCCTGTGCGGGAGAATTAATCAGTGGGTGGAGTCGTGACGAGCCCAGCTCGTCATGAGCTCAGCTCCACTGTGAGTCATGACGAGCTGGGCTCGTCACGAGCACAGCGGCACTGCAAACCAACCCCGCACCGTGGGGGAATTACCCCCGCAGCAAAGGGGTTAATTACTTTCATGGTGACTGACCACTCAGGTAGAGTATGAGAGAGCAAAAACAACAACATACAGATGAAACTGTTTGTTTTACGTGCAGCATGTGACATCACGTCACTCACGACATGTGATGTGGCAATGACTCTGAAGGAGGTGAACCTGACAAATGACAATGGAAGGCATAATCCATTAACAATGAATGCTGTTGTGAATCTATAACAGACATGAAGATTATTTGATGGAAACAATATGTAGTGGGCAATGGTAGAAACCAATATATATACTGTCTTAATTATACAAAAAAAATGTAAAGTTAAAAAAAATATACAAATAATTTTTTTAATGGAAAAATGTAACTAATTAAATAGAAGTGAAGTTATTCTCAAAGATATAATAATAAGTTATTAAGAAACTGCTATCTTTATGCTTTTTTGCTTAGTCTGTAGCAGCAAACTTAGTACCGAACGGCAAGGGAGGAGGACTTCCAACACCTAATGCCATTTCCCCGCTCTCCCGTTTTGTCTCTGTGCGGAGCTTTGGGGGTTTGGTTTGGTGCTGCCCCGGCTTTCGCCACCAGTTCTTTCCGGCCCCGGTCGGCCAGCTGAGCAGGGGTCACAAACATTGCATAGACTGTTGCGGGCAGGCAGAGCACCGGAGTTGGAGCAAGCCCGAGCCAAGCATGCCTGGCCGCCTAAGCTTGAACCGGAGTCAGGGTGTGCCTTGCTGCGACCGCACAGTGCTTCATCGTCTCAGGCTGAACAAGCAGCGGCACGGGTGGTCCGCAGCATCAGGCGAGCAGGCAGCAGGCGGTGGCTGCGGCGAGAGTGTGAGTACCTGGTAGTTCCGCAGAGGCACAGTGACTTGCCTTGTGAGCCCCGCCCGCCCGCCTGCCTTGCCTGCCTTGCACTATCTTTCATCTTTCCTTTCATCTTGCCGCCAGCTCTGCTGAACTACCAGGTCCCTGCTCCCTGCCACCTGCCCCGCTGAATTCCATCACGGGGGCGGAGTTAACCACACTACAGGGGGGGATTGCGCACAAGCATGCCCAAGGCCCGAGGCACGACCAAGACACAAGACACAAGACGACCTTCAGGGCAAACCTTTAAGGCTTTAAAGGCGCCAATCCAACTGCCTCCCTTGACCAGAGACCAAATATCAAAGAACAAATCAAAGATAGACAAAGGGAGTCTCTGCAATTGTGCAATTCTAATGGGGTTCTTTTGCTGCCTTTGTTGGGATCTTACCTGCCGCCACTTCCTCTCCTGAACCGGTCTGAGGGGACCGCAACGCCAAACCTGCACCATATGCTGCTCCTGCCCCCAGGACTACACTTCCCAGCATTCCCTGTGTGTCGCACGTTCACGCGTATTGGGGAAGTGCTAGGAGGCGCTTTTTAAGCGCACATGGGCTCCCGCAGTGCGGGTTCTTTTGCTGCCTTAGTTGGGATCTTACCTGCCGCCACTGCCTCTCCCGAACCGATCTGAGGGGACTGCAACGCCAAACCTGCTCCATACGCTGCTCCTGCCCCCAGGACTACACTTCCCAGCATTCCCTGTGTGTTCACGCGTCACGGGGAAGTGCTAGGAGGTGCCCATCAGAGCCAGGAGGAGGTAGGGCTGCCCCCCCTTCATGTGATATTTTGAACATCTGTGACCTACTTGTGACATGGTCAGTAATTTTTTTGACTTTGTATTTTATTTTGTAGTGTTGCACATATTCATAATTTTGTGTTCTATAACCTACCAAGCTGCCATGAGTAAAGGTTATCGCAATGGGGCAGGTGGTCCGGGGGTCGTTGGTACCTTGGACGCGTTTCTCACGCGAGCCGAGTCCATTTTAATACATGAGATAGAGCTTCCGGAACGGCTTCTCTCTTTAGATCCCCGCCGCGCCACTGCCGAAGCCCTTCTACCAGGCCCTTTGCTCATTGAAGATATACCATCTGTCTCCGCTTTGCCAGTAGTTTCCGAGTCTACACCTTCCCAACCTAATGATATATCTAATTCAGCTAGTACACCACCTCCTCTACTCCCCGTGCTAAGATTCTTACGCGCCAACAAAGATCTGTGCAAACAAAGGATGGGGAGGGCACAAAACCAAACAAAAAAAGGAAAGTGTGTGCATTGCCCCAAGCTATACACCAGGCTAGCAAAGTGGCTAAAATCAGAGGGACAGCTCGGGGTAATAAGGGTAGTCCCCATGTAGCTATGGCCTCAGGTACTCTGAGTTCGGCAGGTGGTAGCGACCAGGCTAACATTCGACAGATGCCTAATGATTTTGAGGATTGCATTATAGCAAAATTTGAAGAGAAACATGCAGTCTTGCTTAATCCTTTAATGACTAAACTTTCTGGCATTGATCTAAGACTGTCCAAGAGAGAGCAGCACCTTATTTCCCTAAAGCCCCCATTGCCTAATGGAAACTCTGGCGGTCTAACCGAACCAGGATCAGCAATGAAGCTCACAACAAATTTGCACACCATTGAGACTGGCCGCTGCACAAATGCTGTAGTGTCGACTCCTTCCGTTAATATTTGTAGTATACCGACTACTACAGCTAAGTCTGGTCCCAGGAGGGAATTTGAAGGGCGACAAAATCAGGGAATGCCACAGGGCAGCTTAGTGAGCCCGAGTGATTCCCTTAATTTACCGCCCGAAGCCACGCCTTACACAATTATACTCTCCAACGTGCCAGTCCTTCTTCTGGGGGATGAGGAGCATTGGTCTTCCCTCAGGAACAAGGCACTGCATTTGTTGAACTCAAGAACTGGGTTGGGCAATCATTTATTTCAGGAATTTAAAATGATACGCAGAGTTCCATGGGTAGGGAAATCATTGAAATCCTCTAGAGGTGACTGTGTTGTGTTAAATTTTGGGTCACCACTGATAGTTAAAACCATTTTGGACAGGGCGGGGGCCAGGTACCAGAGTAGGGACACCATCAGTATTATGCCTCTGTTTTTTTTTTATCGCAACACCCTAATGCAAGTAACACGAAGGGATGGACCCAGGGACGTAGCTCAAGCACAAGGCCCCTGTGATTATAATGTACCAACTCACATTAGATTTGAGCTCTTCTCCAACTTGGAGGATATAGACTGACTGAGTAGTTCATTAGTCTCTTCTATGATCTTGCCTCCAATAGTTGAGTCGGAAGAGGGCAATGGGCTCAGGGGCTCTAATAACACAGGCAGTTCCACTCTATCCATATTAAACGGACAGAACATTGATATGCCTCCTGGTCCACATAGGAGTGGTATGGGGTGGGACTGCTGTCCAGAAACAGTAGTCGTCCACTCGTTTGAAGGGGTCATTTGTCCTTTGGTGAAGTGTGGCTCAAGTCAGCAGTTAAGTTACAGCTCTAATCTGTGTGACACAGTAGATACTAAACTAGTGTCATGGACCATTGCGGGGCTCTCACAGAAAATAGCCTCTGTAGATTGGTCCACATTTATCAAAGAGCAAGATATATTGTTCTTCCAAGAGACTTGGGCCGTGGACCAAGTATTCCGCCATGGTTACTTAAATTTTTCCAAAGCAGCGGAGCAGGGGCAGCGTGGTAGACCGAAAGGGGGATTGACCACTTGGATAAGACAATGTGATCAGTTTAAGTCGGAGGAGATCTATATTGATTCAGAGGACATTCTTATAATAAGGTTGCAGCGGGCCTATACCCCAGACCTGCTATTAATTAATGTCTACTCAAGGGGTTTGCAAGGTGGTAAAGCCTCCCCTACAGTGGCACTCTTAGATTTTTTTTTAGTAGAACACAGAGGAGACCAACACGTAATAAGAGCAGGTGATTTTAATTGTACTTTCGAACCCCTGGACATTCACAATTTAAATTTTAATGAAGAGGAGGTCGTCGAGTTGTCTATTCCTCCACTGGATCTTCCTGTAATAAAAAGATGGACGAGTGCGGCACTTCAGCTAAAAGTTTTTTGCCTGGAACAAGGAGTTAGGGCTGTTAAAGGGAAACCACTCTCCTACAAACATGGTACACCTACCTTTAGCTTTGGGCTGCTTACCAGCCGAATAGACTTTTTTTTGCTAAATATGGAGTTCTGGCCAAATTTAAAAGATACGATGGTCTGCGAACGACCTGAAAGTGACCACAACCCACTAATACTCTCCCTATGTCCATAGTTGTTGCCCTATGGAGCAGGGCTAGTACCACCTACAGATCATGTTGAGGTCCAATTGACAAACGACTCCAGACGAATGAAATGGGCAAATGTGAGTACAAAGGTAGAGCATATGGAACAAATGAGTAGCTTGGTTGTTAAAGCCCCAGGTACCCTACAGACTTGTGCTACCCAGGAAGAGCTTCATTCTATTGTAGTCCAGGTCCATGAGGATCTTTTTTTAAAGGTTAAAAGCTATTTTATTACAAAAAGTAAGAAACCCATAATCAATTCAGGCTACAAAGCTGCCACCTGGTATAATACTTCCTGCCGTAAAGCTTATAGGAGCTTAGCAGTGGCAGATGTCAAAAGATAGGGAGGAAATTTGCAAGGCCAGGGCTGCATATGAGGCTGCTCAACATCGTGCCAAAAAGGACTGGGATGAACAACATTGGGCAGAATTGCTCAATGCATGTTCGGGAAGAAATATGACTGCTTTTTGGCACTTGGTTAAGTGGGCCACCCAGTGAGGTGCCCATGAATCACGCAGAGCCAGACTAGTGGGTGTCTTATTTTAAAACACAGTTTGCAAGTGTTGGAGATACACAAGACCAGTTTGAACTAACTGCCCTTACTTCCACTTTACATTTTAGCAAGAAAGAAGTGGAAAATGCACTACTTTTAGTCCCAAGAGGTAGGGTGCCAGGGCCCGATTGCATTCCTGCTGACTTGTTCCTCCATGATATAGACATGTGGGCATCATACATTCAGCTTCTTGTGAATGCCATCGCTAATGGAGCACCTATGCCCGCCACCTGGGCAGGAGCAATAATCCTCCCCATCCACAAAAATGGGGATTACTCCCTACCTGGGAACTACAGGCCTATAAGCCTTATTGATTGCATTCAAAAGGTGTCAGCAAGGCTGGTATTGGGTAGAATCCAGGAATGGTTGGAAGAACGTGTAATCCTATCCCATCTCCAGGCGGGGTTCTAGCCCTGCACCAGCACTGTAAATCAGGTGCTAAGGCTCATCCTCATATACTGGCGTACCGTAGTACTAGGGAGAGGTACAATCTATGCAGCATTTGTCGACCTCAAGTCGGCATTTGACCTCGTCCCCAGCACTAAGATGTGGTAGTTTCTTGAAGATTGGTATGCTGCTGGATATTTTGGCTTTACTGATTAAGTTGCACACTGACAATTTTGCGCAGGTGAGGTGGGATACGGGGGGCAATACTACCGACAAGTTTCCAGTCGAGAAGGGGGTGAGACAAGGGTGCGTGCTAGCAACCACCCTCTTTTCAATATATATTAATGGTGTAGTGCAGTACTTTGAGAACTTTCCTACGGGTGCACCATCCCTGGCTGGATCTAAGATCCCCCTATTAATGTTTGCCGATGACACCCTTATTCTTTCTAAGACGAGACAGGGCCTCCAAAGTGCCCTCACGAGGTTTGAGGAGTTTTGTGAGGATCATGATCTCACTGTTAATGTGGATAAAACTAAATATATGGTCCTACAAAACAACAAGAATACTGTGGGTGCTGTCAAAATGAAGGGGGGGACTTTAGAGCAAACAGAGACGTTTTCTTCTTTAGGGGTTACAATTGATAAACAATTTAATTGGAAGCCACAAATAGACCTGCTCACTGTTAAGCATGCGCAACTGTCAGGTGCTCTGCAAAGGAGCAGAGATTATCACACACCAAACCAATTGCTCCTGTGCTACACATTTATACCTCCAAAATTGGCGCCTCGATCCTATATGGGGCAGCGTTGTGGGGTTATGCCAACCTGGACCCTTTGGTGGTAGTGCAGAATACATTTTTGAGGTCCATAATTGGCCTCCCGCAGCCTACCCCGCTACTACCTCTATATTTGGATCTGGGTAGCCATTCAGTTCGAGATGTGGCACATTACAGGCCAGTCGCCTACTGGAGGAGGCTTTGGGTGACACCCGAACTATCACACTATGCACTGGCCCTGTTAGAAGTTAGAGAACTGGACGTCTCCAGGAAAATTCTGTGGCTAGAGTGTGTTAAAAATATACTTAGTGAGATGGGGATGAGCCGACTCTGGACAAGACCTGCAGAAAGTACATTTCCATCTAAAACGGAGTTAAAGGCAGCGTACTGGAACATGATAATCATGAGGCGGTTCTCAGCCAACATTAACGCATCTCTGTCTAAATTGTTTCTTGACAGCAAGCATGAGGCTTCTTATGAGGGTTATTGGGATCTATTCACCACCCCCAGAGACAGGAAACTGTATCATCAGTTTAGGGTGGGCTTGATACCCACAAATGCTTTTATCAACAAATGTTTCCGGTCCAGGGAAGGCATGGCTTGGCAGTTCGGGCTGGACTGTTCCCATGAGGCACAGGGTCAGACTGATTTGCATATAGCCATGTCTGAACTGGGGTGGCAGAGTGGGCTAAAGAACGGTGATGGATCAAACCCAAATCTTTTGACTGGGTGTGAGTGTTTGATTGGTTCAGATGCTCCGTCCATCACCACCCCCTTTTATACCGCTTTGGCCGCCATAAGTGTGGCAGGGTATGCTCAGACGTGAGTCCCTTGCTCACTTTGCCACTGGGTTCAAGCAAGCCGGGCTGAAGACGGCTGTAATGCCAGAAACCGGTCCTCGGAAGCTTGTTTCCGGTCCAGGGAAGGCATGGCTTGGCAGTTCGGGCTGGACTGTTCCCATGAGGCACAGGGTAAGAAGACTCATTTGCATATAGCCATGTCTGAACTGGGGTGGCAGAGTGGGCTAAAGAACGGTGATGGATCAAACCCAGATCTTTTGACTGGGTGTGAGTGTTTGATTGGTTCAGATGCTCCGTCCATCACCACCCCCTTTTGTACCGTTTATCAACAAATGGTGCGCTTCCAATAATAGTAACTGTCCCTTTTGTGATGATAAGAAGGAATCAGTGGCAATCAGTTTTTTTACCTGCCCATTGTACCATAAACCCAGGTCGCGATGGTTGAAACCAATCTGTTCAAACATGGGGCCCAGGACCAGCAGCGAGGCATTCAGGATCTTAAAAACATCTATGGAAGGTCCCATAGTCATCGCTGTTGCAAAGTTCCTGGGCTGGGTATGGGTGATCCGTTGGAAAGCAAGAACGTAAATGTTCATGCCTATGTTTTGTAGGCTTATACCAACAATCTAGCACAATGCACTTTATTGTATGATGCTGCCCATAATGGTGATAAATGAAGGGTGGTTCTGCGACAGTTGTGTTGTTGGGGTGAGATTTAATGTTTTTAAGGTATGTATTGTAATATCATGAAATTTTAGGGTGATTGTTTTAAATCTAGTCAAATATTTTTTTTAATGTATGTTGGATACCTTCTGTTCTTATTCCCTTGTACGTTGTTCTGACTTTTATGATTTTTTTAAATCGAAATAAAGTTTATGACTGACTACCTATCTTTATGCTCTAACATTCGTGCAGTCTATGGCAAAAAGGGCGCTATTTGGACCCAACAAAATGACTGTCAACCAGTGCCACATTGCCATCAACAACAACATTGAATAGGAAGGGCATTCATTGGGAACAAGGAAAAGACATGTAGGTCTATAGGGAAAGCACACTGGCTGGATCCACAAAATGGTCATCAACGACATGGTCATAACAAGACGCCTGAGACCGACAACAAGTAACGTATGCAGGCCTATGCCAAAAGCACATCCGCTGTGTTGGACTTGGCCCTTCTGGCAGGTTCACCCCTGAACTTTTTGCTTTTTGTATGTGACCTGGGGATGGCGATTCTTGGTTTCTGCGCACTTTCACTGTGTCCCAGTGGAAAGTGCGTGCGGTGAGATAGGCCTGCCCTCCCATAGGAATGCAGGGGGAATGTATGTGTCCCTGGTAGTCCCTGATGCGTGGGGTGTGCAGGCTCGAGTCTGGTATGTGCGGACTTGTGTGATTGAATGCTGCGCAATGATGCATGCAGCGTGTTTGTGTCTAATATGGAAGTGCCACATCTAGAAGTGTGCCTATCTGTGCAGTGAGTATGCTGACGGGTGATTCGCTGGAGCTGGCTGGTGAGCCTGGCTCCAGGAGTCTGGATGGGTCTGCCCCGGTGGTGAGTGGAGAGATTAGCATGCTGATGTGAGGGAGGGGTGCACCTGGGACCTGAATAGGGCTGGGCTTTCCCCACACAATGCTGGCTCCACCCCCTGTGGTGCGACTGATGACCCTAGCCTGCCTAGTGAATGGAAAGGGTGGCTGAGGAAAACAAAGTACTCCAAAACCAGCTGCGACTGGTTTTTCCCCCACCCTGCAACCTGAGACAAAGGGATTTAATGTATAAAAAGTGGCTGTGTCCCCTTGCAAAATGTTCTCTTCTTGGATCCTGTTGCTGAGGGGGGCTGCTGCTGGGCGCCATGAGGACCGCCACTGGGGATTGCCTCCCTGCCTAGGAGGACCCTGTGAGCTGGCTCTGGGCCCAGTCTTGCCCCCCCACCTCCTGAAGGGTTTTGTGCAGGACTTTAGGGGCCCTAGCGCATAAGAAGCGCTTTACTTGTACCTCGCTGAGGTCCTACAGCGCCTGGGAGCGCTGGATTTGCCCCCTAGCGCCCGGTGCTGTGATCCTGCCTTCCTCGAGGGATTCCCCGGCATGGGGATCCCCCCTTTTTTGTGAAGCTGTGGCGCTGTAGCCCACTCCGCTTATTTTGCCGATTTTTAATACCCCAAGCGAGTGCCCACCTCACTTTTATTATTGATTTAATTGAGGGAGCCCACCCCTCCTTTGCCGGGTTGAAATCACCGCCACAGGCCCAGAGATCTATTAGGAGGCGCTGTGCCCGCCTCCCTACCGAGGGCCGCGCTGCCATTGGCGACCCTTAGCACAGGAAGTCAGGCAGGCCGGGGGCGGGACCGCGAGACAACAGGAAGTCTCAGTAGCTTCCCCCGGGGCCTCCGGGAGAGAGGGAGAGCCCCGGAATGCACTGCCAGAGGAGAGGTCGCCAGCGAGGCCCCGGAGGAGAGGAGCCCCGCCCGCGGCACCAGAGCAGCCGCCGCGAGACCCGGTGAGTGACTGCGGAAGGAGAAGGGGGCGTCGGGGCACATTGCCGGTGCCCGCCCCCCTCCTCCAGTGTGAGGGCCTGTGCGTGGAGAGCTCCGGGCATATCTGTATTACGAGTCCAGAGGGGCTCCAGGGGCATCTGTGTTGAAGAGCCCAGAGAGGCTCAAGGCGGCATATTTGGATGTCGAGCCCTGAAAGGCTCTGGGGTGCCGCATTGTTCTCGAGTCCCCCGAGAGGGACTCCAACGTCAGGGGGCACATTGTTGACGAGCCCGAGAGGCTTGTGGTGGCATATTTATTTGGCACGCCCTGAGAGGCTCTTGGGGTTCACATTTGTTCTTGAGTCCCCTGAGTGAGACTCCAATGTGTGGGGCATATTTGTTTTAGAGCCTACAAGGCTCAGGGGACATTCAGTGATTACGAGTCCCCAGAGGGGGGACTCCAACCCCGGGGACCTTGTTATCAGCGTCCACTAGGTACTCCTACGAAGCAGCCTTTCTTCAGGGCCCACGTGGTTCACACCTCGTTTTGGGGGCACAGTTGTTTATTTCAGAGCCCCCTTGTTTCCACAGCTGCCCAGCACTTAGTGGGCAGCTGCTCCGTTTAGGCCCTGACATTTGGGACAGTCACTGGTGGTGGCTTATGTGAATTTTGCGCTATTGTGTTTTTCCTGCACCTCTGAATGTGTTTTTGATGCATCATGTGCCTTGTTCTTACACCGCTGAATGTATGTTTATGCATCATGTGTTTTCCTTCCCTACACCTCTGAATGTTAGGATGCATCATGTGTAAAATGTTCCTATGCCTACACCCCTAAATGTATGGTGATACTTAGGTGGTTGTTTTTCTCCTATTACAGGTGTTGCTAGTGAGGTCCTGGTTCCCTGCGTGACATTTTCCTAAGGTGGTTAGGGTTGCGTAGGTGGTACTTACCGGTTACCAGTGGTTACTGGTTGTGTGCTTTATGTTCTATTTGTTTTTTGCTACAGTGAATATTATTATATGTGCTATGTGCTAATTATTATTCCTACAAGTGCTAATTCTACCAAGTACTAAGTCTAAAAGTGCATATTCCTGACAGTGGTCCATGTGGCCCTGTCTTGTACATATCCCCTGTATATTCTGCCCGTGCCTTTTGGCACTTTGTAAAGTGTTTATCTAATGTGTTTTGGTAATACAAAAGCTATTTTTATACATAACCTTGTGTGGAGTTTCCTTTGTGGTGGGCCTTGGGTGTTGTTGCTGGGTGCGCGCGCAAACGCTTAACTCACATTGCCTCCAAGTTTAGCCTTACTGCTAGTGTCACGTTACCAAGGGGTGAGCAGGGGTTATCTTGGTGTGTAACTCCCTTGCCCTGACGTGGAAGTGGTGGTCTATGACTAACTTGGCGCAAGCCTTGGCCAGCCAGGGATCCAATTTCTAACACGCTGCCTACGCAAAATGGCCACCAGCCACATGGTTACAACAAGAGGCAGGAGGCCTGCAAATCAATCAAACAGGACATGCTGGCATAGGCCTGGACAGTGGCATCTGGAACAAAGGCAAATGTTGGCCTATGGCAAACACACAAACACACACACTGGTCAGACAAAGGAGGCATGGTAAAACAGAGAAAACATCATTAATTCAGCAAAGCCAAAAACGAAAATTATTGGGCTAAAAAAAGGTTACTACACGACACATCCTTCAAAGGCATTACCCCACCTAGCCCTGACTCCTGCATACTGTTTGCATGAAAAAAACATGAAATACCACAAAAAAGCACATTTTGTCTTCAATCCAAATCCATCCATGGCCTAAATGCTACAAACACCACCGAAACTGTTGTTTCATACACCCATGACTAGCACTAGGCCTGCTGGCTGGAAGGCCAATTGGCAGACTACTAGGCCACATATTGAATCAAAATTTTTAAAGTATTACAACATGTAGAAAATGTAGTAAACTGTGAAACCTTTTTCCTTTGCAAAAGAAGACAAATAAAATGCAAAGAAATTACTAGGCCCCAACTGAAACAACAGGCCACCCACCACAATAAACTAGTAATCTTTCAAGCACAAAATCCAAATGAAAAGTGACCAGAGATGAACAGAGCATTAGGGGAGCCTGCTGGACAGAAACAGGAAGTTGAAGACTCTGGGGCACTTCCTTCCAGTTGAAAAGCAAACTGGTTTTGGGTTACAACCCTCATCAGCCAGGCTAGCTTGAAACCAGTGACAAAGTGAGCAAGGGACCCATGTCTGCGCTTCCCCTGCCAACTTAGGGCAAACAAAGCAAACACAAGGAGATGATGGAAGGAGCGCTGACACTTTTCAGACACTCACCTCAGTCACTATTAGATCTGGGTTGAATTCATCATGGTTCTTTAGCTCACTTTGCCACCCCAGGTCAGACCCAGCCATTTGCAAATCAGTCTTGCCCCTGTTCCTCATGGGAACAGCCCAGCCCCAACTGCCAAGCCAGGTCTTCCCTGGACCAGAAACAAGCACACTGGAGCCGGTTTTGGGGTTACACCCCTCATCAGCCAGGCTAGCTTGAATCCAGTAGCAAAGTAAGCAAGAGACCCACCTCTGGGCATACCCACCCAACTTAGGGTGAACAAAGCAAACACAAGGAGATGATGGACAGAGCGTTGACACTTTCAGATACTCAACCCCAGTCACTATTAGATCTGGGTTTAATCCATCATGGTTCTTAGCTCACTTTGCCACCCCAGTTCAGACCCAGCCATATGCAAATCAGTCTTGAACATTGAATGGTATCAGACTAGTAAGATTAATAAACAAGTCAAGGAAACATATTGCATCAGTGAACGTGTACAAGCATGCATGTATGAAGAAAACCTATAAAGTGTCATGCAAAATGGGGAAGAGTCAGCATTACATGCTCAATAACTGATCGATGTGAAATGCTGCCGCTTTACATAGAGATATAGGGCCAGATGTAGGTCACCAAATACCGGTCGGTAACGGACGATTTCGGCCGTTACCGACCGGTATTTGGTGATTGAGATGTAGGGGGCCTATATTTTACAGAATTGGTAAATTTACCGATTCGGTAAATTTACCGATTCTGTAAAATACCGATTCGGTAAATATACCGAATCGGTAAATCTATATGTAGGTGGCACTGGAAACAGTGCCACAGGCCCCTAAGAATTCGTTATTTACCATGTAATACTATTGCATGGTAAATAACGAATTCCTGGGTACATGCACATCTGTGCATGTACACCTGTGCCATGTGGCACACATATATGCCCTGAGGGCATGTATGTGTGTCACATGGCACACAAGTCTGAATCAGGGGTGCAAAAGGGTGTCAAAGTGACACCCTGTCCCCCTTGTCAATTCGGTAATTTTACCGAATCGGTATTTACCGATTCGGTAATTGCCAAAGGTTCCTATGGGCCTCAAGGCCCATAGGAATCAATGATAATTACCGCATCATACAGATTCTGATTTACCGAATCTAGAATACCGAATCGGTAAAATTCGGTATTCTAGAGCCGGTAAATCAGATTTACCTACATCCGGCCCATAGTACTTTTATTGTGTTGTGGAGTAAACTTCCGCAAACTTTGAGTAGGTGTACAAGCCGTTTGTCTTATCATTTACATTTGATCAGTGTTGTATCTGGAATTAATGGATGAAGTTACGGGAACAATTTATCTACTGCATACCAGTGGTGATGGTGTCAGTGTGTTCTGCCAGAATATTGTGAGACACAAGGATCATGGCAAAAATATTGTGATGTCAAAAATAGCATGGAACAGAATATAGAAGGTAAGGATATAGGGCCAGATGTAGGAACCCTAATACCGGTCAGTAACGGCCAAAATTACCGAATTTCGGCTGCTAATGACCGGTATTAGGCATTTGGGATGTAGGTGGCTACATTTCAGATTCGGTAATTAACTGATTCGGTATTTAAGAATTCGGTAAATTACCGAATTCTTACATACCGATTCGGTAAATTACTGAATCTGAAATGTAGGAAGCACTCAAGTGAGTGCTTTTCACCTGTAAGGATTCGTTATTTACCACCAACTACAAGTTGGTGGTAAATAATGAAAACCGTTAAAAAAGCAATTTTGTGCTTTTTTAACAGTGCCATGTGGCAGACATACATGCCCCATTCATGGGTGCAACAGGGTGTCAATGTGAAACCCTGCCACCCTTGTAGGTCTTCCCCCTTACCGATTCGGTATTTACCGAATCGGTATTCCCCTTTCATTCCTATGGGCGTGGAGGCCCATAGGAATGAATGGGGAATACCAATTCGGTAAAAACCGATTCGGTATTTTCCGAATTTTACAGATTCGGTAAAAATTACCGAATGAAAACCTACATACCATTTACCCATTCTAATATACCGAATCGGTAAAATTCGGTATTTTAGAATCAGTAAATTGTATTTACCTACATCTGGCCCATAGTTTTTTAAGAATTTGACGTCATTGTTTGAAGACAGTTGTACATATTATCTTTTTGAAATTATTTAGTTGAGTTTTATTAGTTCTTCTTATTAAGTTGTTATTTTAGGCATGCTTAATTATTTTAGTGAGTTTTTGTTTTTCTTAAAATTGGAAATATATATATCTATATACATAGATATATATATATAGATTACCTACTGGCGGTCGCCAGTAGGTAGTTATAGTTAGGACCTAGCTACCATAGGAAATCCGCAACATTCTATTGGGAATAACTTTGGCGCCGGCTGAGGAATTTGCGTGTAAGTTTCCAAAATTTTGGTCAGGTCCGCTCCGCTCCTTCCCTGCAAGTTTCAGGGGGATTCGTGAAGTGGGGGCGGAGAAAAAAGGGGGTCCCAAAACGTGTTTTCTCCATGTTAATTTCCATAGGACGAATTGACAAGGCTACAGCCCAAACCGCTGAACAGAATTATGCCAAACTTTGCAAAATTGTAGGGACTGGTACGCAGAAGTGCCTTTGCTATATTTGGTGAAAATTGCTCAAGTGGTTTTTTTGAAAATTAACTTCAAAAACACATATATATCTGTAGGCGCGCTCCGAGCGCTCTCCGGTACGCGTACCGGGGAGCGCACCCGGCGCTCCACGGGAGTGCGCGAGCGGAAAGCTGGTTGGCTGTCATATGTCTGTCAACATTCTAAACAGTACGGAGAGTCCGCCATCCTGTGTCTCGGTAGAATCGAGACACAAGAGGTGAAAATAAAAAGGGGGAAATGATTAAAAGGGGGCAGGGTAGACAACCCCTGACCCCCTAGGTTTTCTGAGGGGGGCCTAGAAGGACCCTGAAGGGCAAAAAACCTATTTATTTTTTTTTAAATTTTCGCGGGTTAAGTGCTGGGTGCGTTCCCATGTGCGCTCACCGGTACGCGCACCCTGAGCGCACCACGGGGAAAAACAGTGTAAAACATTAGAGTAAAAAAATAATTTAGAGTGCTTAGAGGTAGGGTAGCTCTGAAAAGAGCTGTTGTGTTACGTGGGTGTTTTTTGTACCTACAAGTAGGTACCAATGCAGAGTCTCAAATTCAAGAGGAAGACTCTATTCCCCTCATCGGTACAATGTACACCATCTCTCCTATAGATGCCTTGCATGTTGTAACGCAAGTTGTTGTGGTATATGGAACCCATACCATAGTCTCTGAGGAAAGCAGAAACAGTTTTATTCACATGTTTCCTTGCATTCTCAATCTGTGGACAAAATTGGTTGGACCAGTTCCATTTTTGCCTTTGGCATATATTAAAAAATACCAAGGCAGTTTTTGGAAAAAGTGACATCAATTGCCCAAAGATGTCCTTTAAAAGCATTTCCAGACCTACCCCAGTCAAAGTGCCCAGGTCATTGCCACCACGGTGCACAATTATGTGGTCAGGATGTGGTAGATGCATAAAGGATTTTACCAATGGTATCAATTGGTGACTTCTTAATCCTTTCTTTCCAATCCACACAATGTCTACATTTGGTAAATCAAGGTTGTAAATACTTCTGTTACTTGCACATTTTTCACTCCAGTAGACAAAGCTATGACCCACAAACCAGACTTTTGGCATCTTGAAGGTAGATGTGCTTCTATTCAGATGAGTTGTGGAAATGAAATGGCAGTTTGAAAGTAGGAATTATGAAAAAAGTGGTTGAGATTCAGTGCACTTGAAAAACAAGAAATGATTGGTGCTTTCTTAAAATTCACCACTGAAAATTAGGGTGCATGTTTTTTTTAAAGAAGTCATTTTAATGGTTGAGAAAAAGTCATTTAAAGAAACATTGCACATGATTAGCTAGTACATTGACAGGTCAAACACCCTTGCTGGATTCTTTTGTAACATAGTATGTTGAACTTTTCAACTGTGTGCTGGGTTAGATGGGAGTTACCATGGTAACACGGTGATTGAGCACTGGGGGGATGGGTGAATATTATGTGAGTTTCAAAGTGTTGAAATGTACAACCAATTAAAATGTGCAGTTTGGTTTTGAATTTGTGTGGGAAGAATTTTGATTGGTTATGTACAAGAATATGGGTCTGAAATGAGAGGGAATCTGTGCCATTATTCTGAGGCTGCAGTGACAGAAGCATTATTCAGAGATTCTGCTTAAGAAAATCTGGTGTGTGTGACTGACACTGTTCTACATCTTCCAAAGCATTTTTAAAGGTGAGTAATGATTCTTTTAATAAAGATGGACTGCTGTATGCACTATGGGGAAGATTAAGAAGCATATTGTGCTTCTTTATTCTTGCATTGTGTGTCATGTTTTTTTGTAATGCTGTTTAAAAATTGAATGGTGCATATTGGAAATGTATTTTGGAAATGAGTTAGGTTTCTGCTTTGTTTTTGTAGTGGTCATTTAAATGGGCTGTGCTTTGCGTCAAAAACGATTTACTATGGAAAATGTTTTCTGGTAAAATGTCTGGCTTTTAAATTTTGGTCAAGGATCACATTGAGTGTCTGTTTGAAATAAGGAATTACATTTTCACATTTTTTAATAATGTCACCTGTGCTTTCTAACAGTTTGCCTCTCTTAGCTTAAAGGGTACTCTGTGCTTGTGTCTCACCTTACTCTGTGGCTGTGTGTTATCTGATATATGATTCATTTAATGAAGATAGACTGCTGTATGCAGTATGGGGAAGATTAGGAAGCATATTGTGCTTCTTTATTCTTGCATTGTGTCATGTTTTTTTGTAATGCTGTTTAAAAATTGCATGGTGTATATTGGAAATGTATTTTGGAAATGAGTTAGGTTTCTGATTTGTTTTGTAGTGGTCAGTTTGCCTCTCTTAGCTTAAAGGGTACTCTGTGTCTGTGTCTCATGTCACTTTGCACATGCATAATCTCTCTTTTTCTGTGTGTCATTTCTCTCTTTGTGTGTGTGTCATGACATGTGTCTCATGTGCCTAAGATCACACTGTGAGTCAAGCTTGATGGATCTGGGTGAATAATATGCTTAGTTGATGTCTTTAAAAATATGGCAAAAAACAGACCACATATATATATAAGCAAGACATAACATTCCTTTTTCATTTCAAAGGCACACCCTGGATCTTGATTGCACAGCTTAGAGCCTATTTCTGAAGTAATAGGCCTAACAGACATGCTGCCTAAGATTCCCTACTAGTACATATGCTAAAGCCTAACTGACTTTAAAAATACATGTACTTCCATAATTTTAAAGACATCAACTAAGCAAATTATTCACCCAGATCCATCAAGCTTGACTCACAGTGTGATCTTAGGCACATGACCAGGATGTTACATGTAATCTACCATGTCTGTCTCTGCATGCAATATGTGTGTTTGTGTGAATACTATCTCACTGTCTCTACTGGCAAAAAACAGACCACATATATATAAGCAAGACATGACATTCCTTTTTTATTTCAAAGGCACACCCTGGATCTTGATGACACAGCTTAGAGCCTATTTGTGAAGTAAGAGGCCTAACAGACATGCTGCTTAAGATTCCCTACTAGTACATATGCTAAAGCCTAACTGATTTTAAAAATACATGTATTTCCATACTTTAAACCCATCAACTAAGCAAATTATTCACCCAGATCCATTTAGAATCAAGCTTGACTCACAGTGTTATCTTAGGCACATGGGACACATGTCATGGCACACACACAAAGAGAGAAATGACACACAGAAAAAGAGAGAATATGCACGTGCAAAGTGACATGAGACACAGACACAGAGTACCTTGTAAGCTAAGAGAGACAAACTGTTAGAAGGCACCGGTGACATTATTGAAAAATGTGAAAATGTAATTCCTTATTTCACACAGACACTCAGTGTGATCCCTGACAAAAATTTTAAAGCCAGACATTTTATCAGAAAACATTTTCCATAGTAAATCGTTTTTGACACAAAGCACAGCATATGTAATGTAAATCAGGCTTATGTTGTAAACTAGTGTTTATATCGTTTACTTATTGTAATTGCTATGTAATATGTTTGTAGTGGTCTATAATATGTTATTTTTTCTTTACCACAGATTATAATCATCTATAGAAAGATAAAAGAATATGCCATCAAAGGAAAGACGTCGAAAAAAATACAAACAGGATGTAAGGTCCAAGAAAACAGAAATACAAGACTCATCCAAAACAAAATCTTCAGTGAAAAAAATAATGCTCCTGGTAAGCAAACTAAGGATTTTTTCAGGAAGTTATTGAAATGTCAAAAAAAAGATGTTGTTTCAAAGAAGAATAAGACACCTCTAATTAGAAAGAAGAAATTGTGCCCCTCAAAAAATGTTAGACCTGTAGAAGGAGATGACATTGTCTATAGCAATAGAAGGAGAAATCAATTTATTGAAATTCGTAGACGAATGTTTTATAACAGAATAGTTTCAAATTTATTAAAAAATGTAAAGAGGTATCAGAAAAAGACCGCTTTTTACAAGAAAAAAAAAGCATAGTTAAGATTGTGGATGAAGCATTTAAAGTGAAAAATAAATTATATAGTTTAGTAATCAATAGAATTCATACACTAGATAAGGTAATCAATGTGTTCAAATCAAAATGTAAGTGGAAAAGAGTAATTAATCGGACTAATTTTTGTGACGTTTTTTCTGGAGAATGGAAGCATAGTTCAAGTTGGAGCCATTTTTTAACGAAGAAAGTTACTTTCAAGATAATGATTTGTTGCATGCAGTTGACACCAGTGGTCGAGCATATGAGGTTGTCCGGTTGAAAAAGAAAAGATTGTGCCTAGAAATACAGAAGAGGTGTTAGCTGATGAAGTTTTAGGGAGATGTCCTAAGGCTTCAGTGTATACTTGGAATTGTAGTAGTATTTGTAGTGTGCGACAGGATTCAATTGATTTGTTTCGCAGTTTCTTACGGACATATACTAAGAAAAGTCTAAAACAAAAAATGAAAATTTTGCAAGAGTTAGATCCTTGTAGAGTAGGAGAAAAAACAGGTTTGCATGGACATTCACTGGCTTGTCTTTCAAGAAATGTATGTCAGAGTGTTTTTCACCATTTTAGGATGTTAGCAGTGCATCATAATAAAGTGAGGAAATTAGTGAGAAGGTTGTATTATGCAAAAAGTCCAGCACTTAAGCTAAAACAGTTAAACAGTGCTCTTTTGCATGGAACTGTATTAGATGTGAAGAACATTTGTGAAGAAATTGAGTTTTGTTACTTTGGTGAAAAAGAGGACAGTGCAGAAATTGATACAGTAATAGAAGGTAATGTGGAAGAGAATGTAGAGATTTCAAGTACAGAAAAATTGAAACATGAAATTACAAAGTTTAAGGTCAATTCAAGTGAAAGGCCTAATTTTACTTGTGTGTGTTGTCGACGAACTCATTATAAGAATCAGACTAGATTAGTAGATTTATATGTAAAAAGCGAAAAGGTAAATAATAATGAGTGGAAGGATTTTGCAACTTATTTTTTGGTAGAAAATTGTTTTGATTTGGGTTCTGATCAACGTATTTGTAAATATTGTTATAATAAATTAAATGAAAACAGAATGCCTGCTCGAGCTGTTCATAATAATCTGGAGTTGGTAGACATTCCTTCTGAATTGATGGATTTAAATACATATCAGTCTATTCTGATTCAATGTGTGCATCCTTTTAAGGCTATTGTTTGCATGGAGCCTAAGACAGGGAAATTGCCTCCTTCAGATTTACAGAGAAAATTAAAGGGAAGAGTTGTTTATTTGCCTCTAGATTTTAAGAACAATATTGATACAATTGGTGTAGAAAAAGTAGAGGAGGAACCTCTGGTTACTCTAGTTAATGGTGTTCCGACAAAGAGTAAGAAAATCTGGCAAGAATTAGTGGATGTTAGGAAAGTCAAAAGGGCAACGTTGTATTTGGTAAAAAACAATCACTACTACAAAAATGTATATGTAAGAGAAGAGGAAACAACTGTAGAAGAGGACAGTGATTTCTCAGCTGGACAAATTGAAAAAGTTGATGTCTCTAGAAGTGAGGAAATTTATGAACATTATAGTGTTCATCCATTGTATTCCAAAGAAGTAATGGGGAATGCTATTGACTTGTTTCAAATGAAAGAAGCAAAAGGAAGTCCCATTAGTGTATGGGAAGAAAGTTTGGAAGCTTGTTGTTTTCCACAGTTATTTCCAACAGGTGAAGGTGGAAGATATGACGACCGACCTGTTCAAATTCCTGCATCTGAATACCAGACTTCAAGATTATATGCAGAAGATCCAAGGTTTCGTCAATGCATTCCATATTTGTTCCATCTACTGTTTGAGAGTGACTTGTCTGGACTTTCTTATGCAGTGAACCATATACTGAAAAGTGGAGCACATCTTCAAAATGTTTCGGCAAGGGACTTTATGGATAAAGTGAAACTGCAAGACAGTGTTTTAGAATCTCAGCTAATTAATCTCATGGCATGTCAGCATGGTACTAACGAGTATTGGTACCGTCGTCATGGGGAATTGAAATGTATGCTAAGAAACTTAGGAACTATTACATGGTTCCTCACTCTTAGCTGTGCTGAGTATGCTTGGGAAGACTTACTTGAATTTCTATGAGAGGCAAATAAAAACATTGTAAATATTGTATACAAGACACCTGGAGAACTGTGCTCTTTGGATCCAGTTAATGTATGCAGGTATTTCAATCATAGGTTTGAAGCTATGATGTCTTTTATTACAAACAAAAAAATCCTCCGCTTGGAGAGGTGTTGGATTTCTTTTGGAGAAAGGAGTATCAAGCAAGAGGTGCTCCTCACATACATATGCTGCTATGGATTAAAAATGCACCAACATTTGGAACAGATTCAGATGAGAATGTGATGAGTTTCATTGAGCAGTATTCTACATGTGCTGTTCCAAAAAGTACAGAAGAAAACAATTTAAGACATCAAGTTTTACGCTTTCAAACCCATCGTTGTGGAAAATACTGTTGTCGAAAATACAAATCCAAGGACAAGTTCTACACAAAATGTCGTTTTGCTTTTCCACGTCCAGTAACATCGAAAGGAAGAGTGAACAATTTTATGTCTTCTCTGCGACATACTGTGACAAGAAAATCACCTAAAAATACATACAACCTAAGAAGAAATGAGGAGTCCAAATACATAAATGACTACAACCCAGTCATTTTGTCCATGTGGAATGCTAACATGGATATTCAATATGTTGCTGTCAACTCTATTGCTGTGGCTCGATATGTGACGTCTTACATCACAAAATCAGAAAAGACGGAACTGAAGGAAATGTGGGAGGAAATTTCACATGAAAAGAGTCTAAGCAAGAAATTATACAGTTACAGTCTGAAGATGGTGTCGCATGGAGAAATTGGAGCATATGAATGTTCTGATCGGTTATCATCAGCAAGTCTATATGTCAAGTCTAGAACCATCATTTGGGTGAGTCTAGGTCTTGCTGCAACACGAAACCGAGTTTTGAAATCTGTACAAGAAATAGAGTATTTGGCAGAGAAAGAACCAGACAGTACAGATATTTTGAAGACAATCATGTTAGATACATACTATCCAAATAGAAGTAGTCATCTTGAGAACGTTTGTCTCTATGAAGTTATGCAAACCTATACTTTTAAGAGGAACGTCACAGAAGGTATCAATAAAGGTGTATATGCTGTAATTGGACGTGAAGGCTGTCTGGTGAAACAAAGAAAAGGCCATTTGATTAATCATCGAAAATTGAGTTGTGAATCTCCAGACAAAAGGGAATTTTATTACTTAGCTCTTTTGCGACTCTTTAAGCCTTGGCGTACAGTAGAGGAACTACTTGGAGATTTTCTTACTTATAAAGATTCGTTCAATGCAACCAAGGATACCATAGAATGTCCTCTTTTTTCAAATTATCTGCAAATGTTGAACGAGGAAATACAGCAAGAAGCTACAATTGCAGCAGAGATTGCTAGAGACAGTTCTCAAGACAGTCAGAGTTCTGCTTCATTGAGTCAGGATCCACTAGGAGGACCAATTATACAAAATGAAGCTGCCACTGCCATGGATGAAGTTGAAAGAGCCATGGAACAAGCTCAGGAGGATGTAGTTAACTTAGAAGATTTAGAAAAAGAACTAAACGTTGAGCAGAGACAAATATATGACAAAGTCACAGAACAGATTGAGCATGGTTTATCTCATGAGAAAAAAGAGTGCTCCTGTACATCATTTATACCTGTCCGACTGTACGTGAGTGGAGAAACAGGAACTGGAAAAAGTTTTCTGATTAAAGCAATTGCAATGTATCTGCAGAAAAGAACGGAGTTATCGCTGTCTTGTGTTGTTACCGCTCCAACTGGGTTGGAAGCACATAACATTAAAGGGATTACTTTACATTGAAACTGCCAGTAGAGCATGATAATAAATTACAATACCACAAGCTATCTGGAGAAGCTTGTTGTGAAGTTTCCCGAGTCTTGAAGAAAATGAAATTTCTTATCATTGATGAGGTAAGCATGGTATCAAATGTAATGCTTGCTTTTGTGCATTTAAGAATGCAAGAAATTCTTAAAACAGAGTATGATGTGCTATTTGGAGGCAAACACATCATTTTTTTTGGAGATCTATTGCAGCTAACTCCAGTGAAAGGACAACCAGTGTTTAAAATGCTTACACATAAAGATACAAGGAAGTGCCTAGGAAGCATTGGAAATGTTAACATATGGTTAAATTTCAAATATGCAGAACTGCTACAAAATATGCGACAGGCAAAGTATGAAGATTATAAAAATATTCTACAAGATGTAAGAAATGGAAAAGTAAGTGAGCATGGGAAAGCAGCGTTACATGCATGATTAATTTCAAATTTGTTTCCAAACGAAAACATTCTCCCAGAGAATATTTTTAAGAAAATTCCTGAAAACCAATCTTTCATATGCTTGATGCCAACTCTGCAAGAATGTTCAATCTTCAGCAACAAAATGTTAAAGTTGGAAAATCAAGAGATTGTGAAACTGGAAGCTATTGATAAAATAGAATATGAAGGAGCAACTATTATTTTGTCAGAAAAGTTGAAATCAAAATTGGATTCTTTAGAGAAGACAATATCTAAAACTGCTGGTTTGGAAAAGACTCTGTATGCATCTTTAAATTGTCGTATAATTTTACGACGTAATTTACATGTGGAAAGAGGTTTAGTAAATGGAGCAATGGGTCATGTTGTTGATTTTGTGAATTACCGAAATAGAGATGGAATTGAATTTATAAAAATTAAATTTTATGGTATTGTAGAAGTACAACAAATCAGTCGTTGTTCTGCCCGATTTTTGCATATGCAGTGACTATTCATAAATCTCAAGGTTTAAGTGTAGATAGTGCTTTGGTGAATATTGGAAGTTCTGTGTTCAAGGAGGGTATGGCATATGTTGCTTTATCTCAAGTCAGAACTTTATCTGGATTGTACTTGATTGATTTTGATGAGACAAAGATTAATGCAGATCTAAATTGTGTAAAAGAATATAATAGGTTAAGAAGAGAGTATGCTCCAAATTTACCCCAATATCCTCTATTTGAAAAGCGTATGGTAGGCCGAAAAAGAAGAAATGAGAAAAATTGTAGTGAAGTTGTAGCAAAAAGAAAAAAAGTAGATGAACCAGTAATTGTAAGCAGAAAGGAAAAGGATTCAGTTAAAGATGTTGTTGGGATTCAGTTTGAAAACAGTTCTGGTGTCAACTGCTATGCTAATGTAGTGGTTAATGTTGTTTTTTTCTGTGTGTGAGAAATGTAGCAGTGATAGAACAAAAATACAAAGTGTTTCTGAAATTCGAAATGTTTTAGCCATATGTTCTGGTCTAAATCAATTTTTACAGAATATTCAGCATGATTGTCAGGAATTTCTAATGTATATGCTTGTTGTATTGCAAGATGAAGGTGTAGATGTAGAAAATCTTTTTGGCCTTTCTTATAAATGGCAACATTACTGCGACAATTGTTCCTTTTCAAGTAGTACTACAATAGACACTGAAAAATGTATATATTTGACTTTACCAGACTGCAAATCAGTGTCTTTTAATAATCTAGTTAGAGAAGCAAATCAAAACATGGTCTGTACTCGATGTAAATCTGCAATGCTATCAACATTATTTATACAAAGATACGGACAGTATGTAATTTTAATGTTCCAATGATGTAGACCTGATGGAACTAAATTGACAACTTTAATTAAAAATGTTGTGGCTTCTCAATTATCAATTTCAGGAAGAACCTTTGCAACTGCAGCAATTATTTACCATGATGGTCCTTCAACAACATCAGGACATTACACAGCTTATTTAAAATGTCAAAAAGGCTGGAGTAATTATAATGATACGCAATTGACTTTCAAACAACGTTTGCCTTCTGACTTACAAAATTCTTACCTAGTGTTCTTACAACCGAAATTTTAGGGAAGGTAATTGGCCTATGAAGATTGGAGCAGTCAATAAAATTTAGTTTGTTGTTCAAAATTACTTTCCGAGTGAGAGTGATGAAGATAATAAAAAACATGTAGTTGTCATAGAGGTAGTATAAGTGTATCACGTAGTGTGTGATGTGAGTATTGTAGGAAATATTAATCAAAAGTAAGCGAGGGGTTGTAAATAAAACTATTGTTTCATAATGTAAAAGATGTTGGAGCTTTTCTTTCAGAATTCGGGTAAATGGGAGATTAAAAATACTCTTGAGTAATTTCCAAAGAAAAGGACTTTCCATATACTATTTGACCTCGTGGAAAAGCACGTGGATCAAAAGTGACTTAAGATAAGTGTTTTCTAAATTTTACATTATTTATTGAAACGTTGTATGGGTTTTTTAAACACAATCATTTTGATTGTGTTTTTTTTGCCCGCTGTCATATGATGAGTAGTATTGAAGTCACTGTTTTAAGTGAAATTCAATATATTCTGAGAACAGCAAAAAGAAACCATATAACATGTTGTACAAAATATTTTGTATTTTGTATTACCAAATATATATTATTCTCCCCTTGTCTTATGCTCACTCACCTTTTTCCACCCTCTATCACTCCTCTTAACTCACCCTCACTGGCTTTCTCTCACTCTCCCTCACCTCCCTTTCCTTATTCCACTTCCCTCACTTATCCTCATTCCCCATTTCTTCACTGCCCTTTCCCTCTCTCCCATCCACCACTTTCCAGCTGTCAGTCACTCTACTTCATGCCCCCTTCCCTTCTTTCCTTTCTTTGCTCCCTCAATAATTCCTGTTCTCTCACTCACCTTACTCCACTTCACTCACTCCTTCTCTCACTCCCTCTGTCCTCTCACATCCTCACTCCCCTTCCCTCACTCCCTCTCTCTTAGACTCACTCTCTCGGTCCCCTCACTCTCTCACTCTCTCACTCCTCTTCTATCACGCTCACTCCCTATAACTCACCCACACTCCCTCACTTACCTTTCTTTGCTCCCTTAGTCAGTCCTTTTCTCTCACTCTTTCCTTCACTACCTCTATATCCTCACTCCCTCAGTCCCCTTGTCTTACAATCACTCGCCTTTATCCACCCTCTATCACTCCTCTTTCCTCAACCTCACTGCCCTTCTCTCAGTCTACTTCACCCCCCGTTCCCTTACTCCACTTCCCTCAGTTATTTTCATTCCCATATTTACTGCCCTTTCCCTAACTCCCCTCCCACACTCAACTTCTTTCAGTCTCCCTACTTCACTTCCCTTCCCCTCTCTTTCCTTCCTTCGCTCCCTCACTCATTCTTCTTCCTTTACTCACCTTACTCAAATTCTCCCACTCCTTAAGTCACTCCCTCTGTCCTCTCACTTCCTCAGTCCCCCTCCCACAGTCCCTTTCTTTTAGCCTTACTTTGTCCGTCCCTTCAGTCTCTCACTTCTCTTTTGTCTCGCTCACTTCCTATAACTCACCCACACTCCCTCACTTACCTTACTTTGCTCTGTCACTCAGTCCCTATCTGTCTCTCTTTCTTTCACTACCTCTATGTCCTCACTCCTTCACTCCCCTTGTCTCATGCTCACTTGCCTTTATCCTCCCTCTATCTTCCCTCTTTCCTCAACCTCACTGCTCTTCACTCACCCTCCCTCACCCTTGTTCCCTTACTCCAGTTCCCTCAGTTATCCTCATTCATCATCCTTAACTCCCCTTCCTCTTTCTCTCCTCAAGCACTCACCTTTTCCCAGTTGCTTCACTTCTCTTCCCCTTCTTTCCTTCCTTTGCTCCCTCAGTCATTCCCCTTCCCTCACTCACCTAACTCCCCTTTACTCACTCTTTTTTCACTCCGTCTATTCTCTCATATTCTCACTTGTCTTCCCTCACTCCCTCTCTGTTACCCTCACTCCCATTGTCCCTTCACTGTCTTACGACCCTACATTCACCCTCACTCACCTTCCATCCCTCAATGTTATGAATCCAGCATCACTCACTCCTGCTTCCCTGTCACTCAGTCCCCTTTCTTTACTCCCCTTTCTTTCTTTAGTTTTCCTAATGCACATTCCTTTAGTATCTTACTCACTTTCACTTCATTTCCCTCTCCTTCTCTTGTTCTCTGTCACTGAATGTATCCATGTCATTATCCTCTTAGTAATTTTCTCTCCCTCTATTTCTTTTTCATTCTCTCTGACCTTCACCATTCCTTTGTTTTCCTTTGTGAGTCCTTCACTCCTACTTTATCTCTTACTACCCTTTTATGACTTTTAATCTCCTGCTTTGTCTCTTGTATTGTGAAATATATATTATAAATATTATACTTACTTTTTTTTCTCTTTCACAGATATTAAATTTACTGAAAATATGTAATTAAGTTTACATTACTTAGAAGGTAAGTTTGACATACAAAATTTAGTTTCTCAACACTCTTTTTGTCAGATTTCCTCCACAGGATCCAGTTGTTGAATCAATGGTTCCACCTCCAAATGTCACCAACAGCCTGATAGTACATACAAGGTGTTCGAGCCATTAGGTGATGGAAAAATAAGAGAAGAAAAAAGAACGGGAAGGGAAAGGAAGG